>NC_086097.1:198353417-198977375 GCF_963921235.1 Mobula hypostoma
CTTTACTCCACTGTAACACTGATAACATCTGACTTTAGCTTCCCCTTCTCAAATTTTAGGGTGAATTCAATAATATTATGATTACTTTTCCCGAAGGGTTCTTTTACCTTAAGCTCTCTAATCAATTCTGGTTCATTGCACAACACCCAATCCAGAATAGGTGATCCTCTAGTGGGCTCATGCATGAGCTGCTCTAAAAAGGCATCTCATAGGCATTCAAGAAATTCCCCCTCTTGGAATCCGGCACCAACCTGATTTTCCAAATCTGAAATCCCCCATGATTATTGTAACATTGCTCTTTTGGCATGCATTTTCTACCTTCCATTTTAATTTGTAGGCCACTTCCTTACTACTGTTGGGGGCGGGGGGTGGTGGTGTCTGTGGACAACTCCTATCAGAGTCTTTTTACCCTTGCTGTTTCCTTAGCTCTGTCCACAATGATTCAACACCTTCTGACCCTATACCACCTCTTTCTAATGATTTGATTTCATTTTTTACCAACTCCATGCTACCTCCTCTGCCTTCATGCCTGTCCTTTTGATCCAATGTGTATCCTTGGACATTAAGCTCCCAGCTATAATCTTTCAGCCATGATTCAGTGATGCTTACAACATCATATCTGGCAATCTCCAACTGTGCTGTAAGTTCAGCTACCTTATTCTATCTACTGCGCGCATTAAAATGTAACATCTTCAGTCATGTACTTACACCTTTCGATTTTGTCCAGCTTTTATGTTGCAACTCATTCTGTTGACAGCAATTTTGCTCTATCATCAGCCTCTTCTTCTTAGGAGTCTAACTACACATTGCCTCTTCTTGTAAACCAGCCACCTCATCTGCAGCACTATTATCTGCCTTTCCTGCGATAATTCTTGCATTGAAGTGCAAACCGGCCCTTCTGTACAGCTCTCACTTTCCCTGGGAGAGAGCCCAATGATCCAAAAATCTTATGCTCTCCCTCCTACACCAACTCCTTAGCCACGTATTAATCTGTATAATCTTCCTAGTGCTGGCCTTACCAGTATGTGGCATGGGTAACAATCCTGAGATAACAACCCTGAAGGTCCTGCCCTTTAACTTAGTATATAATTCCCTGATCTCCCTCTGCAGAACTTCATCACCCGGCCGACCCATGTCATTGGTACCTTCATGGACTGTGACTTCTGGCTGTTCATCCTTCCCCTTAAGAATGCTGAGGACTCGATCTGAGATATCCTGGACCCTGGCACCAAGGAGGCAACATACCATCTGGGAATCTCGTTCTTGCCCACAGAACCTCCTGACCATTCCCCTTACTAGTGAATCCCCTGTCACCACAGCGTGCCTCTTCTTCCTCCTTCCCTTCTGAGTCACAGACTCAGGGTCAATGCCAGAGACCCGACCACTGTGACTTTCCTTATCTTAAAGATCTTGCAATAACAGAATGTAGAATAAAGTATTACAAGTCAGAGAAAGTACAGTACAGGTAGATAATAACATGAAGATCGAGACGAAGTAGATTATGAGGTCAAGAGTCTATCTTATTGTATCAGGGGACTGTTCAAATAGTCTAATTACAGTGCGATAGAAACTGTCCTGAAGCCTGGTGGTACGTGTTTTCAGGCTTTCCAATTCCAATATACAGCTTAGTGTTTAAATGTTCATCCTTGTTAATAAGCTTTTATTATTTTCTGATTTCCATTATATCTACTTGCATGTGTTAGCAGTACATTAAGAAAAGATCATAAATTGGTGATATCAGATGAAGCTACATGAGAGAAGGAAAAGATTTTAAAGGCTTACTTCTGGTGTGATCTCATCAAGAGCCTGTATAATTGTAGTAAAACACCTTTTCTGCTATCCTCAAAGATCTCTTGCAATAAAGGCCAACAAAGCATTTGCCTTAACTGTTTGCTGCACCTGCATGTTCATTCTTAGTAAATGGTGTAAAAGAACACCTAGATCCCTTCATATGTCATCATTGCTCAATTTGCACCATTAAATAATAGCCCCAATTTACCACAATTTAAATAACAAACTGCTTCTCCGTTATTCCTACCAAAGTGAATGACTTCACACTGATCCATGTTATACCACACTTGCTCTGTATTTGTCCATTCACTCATCTTGTCTAAACTCCTCTGCATTATCCTCAGAACTTACAAACTCTGGTCACTTCATTATAGGAAGGTTGTGGATGCTTTAGACAGGAGAGTTACCAGGATGCTGGCTGGATTAGAGAACTTGTGTTATGAGAAAAAGCTGAGTGAGCTAGGTCTTTTCTCTCGGGAATGAAAGAGGGTGAGAGGTTATTTGATAGAGATGTATAAGAGGATAAGGGTCATACATAGAAAGGAAAGTCAGCCCCCTTTTCTTCTACCTGGACAGAGGTGGCTAATGCAAGAGGGCATAATTTTATGGTGATTGGAGGGAAGTATGGGGGTATATCAGAGGTACGTTTCTCACATAGAGAGTGGTAAGTGTGTGGAACACAGTACCAAAGGTGGTGATAGAGGCAAATATACTAGGTACTTTTAAGAGACACTTAAGTAGGCATATGGATGAAAGAAAAATGGAGGTCTATGTGGGAGACAAGTTTTATATTGACCTTGGAGTAGGTCAAAAGGTCTGCACAACATCCTGGGCTGAAGAGTCTGTACTGATCTGTACCGCTCTACCTTTTATGTTCTATTTCACCCGGTTTTGTGTCAGTAGCAAATTTTAAAATATTACATATGCTGCCTCCTCCCTTGTCCAGATCAAAGATGTGTGTTATAAGTAGCTGGTGTCCAAACACAACTGTTAGTGGTTTACCACTGGTCACCACTCATCACCCTGAAATTGAGACCTCTGTTCTGTATCCTGTCTGTCCAACTAATTTTCAGTCAATTCCAGGATATTATGTTTAATCTGACATGTTTTAATTTTGCATGTTAACATCTTATATGAGACTTTATAGAAGATGTTCTAGTAATCCAAACAAGCCACATCTACTTGTTCATGCTTATCTGTTCTAGCAGTTACATCCTCAAAAACCTCTGCGAGGTTTGTCAAACATAATTTTCCTTTCATAAATCCACATTGACTTTATCTAATCCTCTTGATATTTTCTAACTTTGCTGCTCTACTATAGACTCCAGCGTCTTTCCTACTATTGATGTTGGGCTAATCAATCTGAGTTTGCTGTTCTCCTCTTTTATTTGAATAATATGGTTGCATTTGCCATCCTTCAATCTATAGCATCCATTCTATAGTCTACAGACTTTTAGAAATGATAACTGTTTCCATGGTTACCTCTTTTAGTACACTGAGATGCATATTATTCGACCCTGGTGATTTATCAGCATTTCATTTTCATTAATTTAACCAGCACTTTGTTTTAACTAATACTAAATTCTTTTAATTACTCCTTTTCATTGGACTGTTGTTTCTGGGATATTATTTGTGTCCCCTTCCTTCATGGAACAAAAGTGTTTAATAACTGTACCCCATTGTAAATTCTCCAGTTACTGAGTGTAAGATACTGACATTTGCCTTCATAAATCTTTTTTTATATCCTTTTGCATACTTGGAGAAGTTTTCACAGTCAGCTTTTATGCCTTTTACAATCTATTATATGATTCTTGCTTACTTAATCAATCTCTTAAAGATGTTTCTTAGTGAAAATGCTATCTACAACTTTGATAAAAATGCATTAATGGTTAGATACTACAGAAAGAAATTTAAATGAAGAAGCAAGCAATAAGCCCAGCTAAAATTAGACCAGAGATATACAACAACCTGATCAATTTACTCACACCTCAAGGAGCAGAGATGTGTTCAGAAATGGAGGAACATTTCAGCCCAATATCTTTGGAGGTAACTGAAAGCTCAAATTCAAAAATTAAAATCAGAACTATGGGAAATTATCAACAGTTACATTGTGGCAATGAAAAATCTTCTATTACATTGCAACTTTGGTGAGTTTCTTAACAGAACTCTGAGATGTATTTGTTCTGTCCATTTATTGATGCTAGTTATAGACAGTGACTGAGCTCACTTTTCAGAAAGCCTGTCAGGTGGAAACTTCAGTGGAAATGGTGATGTTAAATATTAAAGAAAACTTCTGCCAGAGCAAAGAGTATGCATAGTGATCAGCTTGTAGAAGATACAATGGCAGTCACCCAGAACAGTGATGCGAGCTCAGAACAGCTTCTGTTATAGCTGCCCATATCAGGGTCACAGTGCAGGAGATTGCAGGTCGTGACTGAAACTGAATGTGCGGTCAGATGTCCACATCAAACTCCAGTGCAAGGAATTTGATGACTGCAATGGTGAAATGGTAAAACTGGTTTGCCTGCTGTAAGTGGACAAAATGAAAAAGTGTATCAAGATTTCAGAACACACATATTGATGAACAACAAGCAATTCAACATTAAAAATTGTGCTGTTAGGGACTGCTTTATTATAAACTACATTACTTATTCACAGAACTTCTACAGTATTCCTCAAACAAATAGCATGGTACAATTATGAATGTATTTAGGAGAAGTTTCTCAAGAGAAATGGAATGTTTGATGAGATATAATGACCAATTGAAATAAACCTACCTTAATGGGACAGGTTTGCCTATGACAATTAATACTGAACTGAGAACAAAGGACAGTATAGCACAGGAACAGGCCCTTTGGCCTATGATGTTGTGCCTAACTAATTAAGTTAATGATACCTAATTAAACTAATTCCTTCTCCCTACGCGTGGTCCCTATCCCTCCATTCTCTGTATACTTATGTGCTTGTCTAAGAGCTTCTTAAACCCCTCTTTCGTGTTTACCTCCACCACCTTCTCTGACATTGCAATCCAGCCACTTACCTCTGTCTGTGTTAAAAGTTTGCCCTCCAGATCTCCTTTGAACTTTTCCCCTCTGACAAATGCATGTCCTCTCGTATAATCCATTCATTCCCAAGAAAAAGACCCAGATCAATGCCTTTCGTTATTTTATAAACTTCCATCAGATCTTCCCTCAGCCCCAGAAAAAAAACAACCCTAGTCTGCTTAGAGTTACATGCCTTCAAACCCAGGAAGCATCCTGGAAAACCTCTTCTGCATCCTCCCCAATGCATCCACAGTCTTTCTATAATGGGGAATAATCAAGGTGCGGTCTAACTAGAGTGTTAAGAATCTACTCAATTTGGAAATGATAAGTCATATCTGGCAAAACGAATAGGTATGAAGACGTGTTTGATGGTAATATTAAAGGCTATAAAGTGCACATTCACAATAAAGAAGAAGTAAAACCTATTTAGTGAAAGTCAGGACTAGACACTGTACCTGAGTTAAAAATAGCATAAGATGCTTCAGGCTATGTCCCGAGGAAAGTTACAATTAAAAGACCCAACTGTAGTTTGTGCTAATGAACACATGTGGGAGAAGTGCATTGACCGAAGACTGTTGAATAGAATTGCCATTGTATCAAGATTCTTAAAAATGGAGAATCAAAGAAAATATTTGAGCTTCATATGAGACATAATACTGTAGAGAGAATGAAGCAATTGTATCCAGTTTAGTATTTTGACCAGGCTTGAATCAAAATGTAGAGTATCTTTATATATGTTGAAGGCTGAGGGACTGTGAGTCTTTTTCCCAGGATAGAAGTTTCAAATACTAGAGTGCATAGGTTTGACACGAGAAGATGAAAATTTAAAGGAGGCTTTTTTTTACACAGAATGGCAGATGTCTGGAACACCTGCCAGGAGAAGTAGTAGAAGCAGTTACAATAAAAATGTTTGACAGTCATTTAGATAGACAGATGTAGAGAATAAAGGGACATGAACCATGTGCAGGCAGATGGGATTTCTTTAGATTATCACAGATATAGCGGGCTGAAGGGCCTGTTCTTGTGTGGTAGTATTCTGTAAGTTATATGGACTGGAAAATCAAATTGGCAAAGCTAGCCTTGAGGACATGTTCAGTGGAATAAAATAAAAATAGAAGAAAAAGATGTAGGAGTTGGTTATTTTGCACCGGTTGCCAACTCTGCCATCTAATAAGCTCGTGGCTGATTCTTTACCACAGGACCATTTTTCTGCACTAATCTCCATGGTAAGTGCAGGGATATAATCCCTTTCATACACATCAACTCCAACTATTTCTCCTATCACTTGTCTACACTTGGTCATTTACAGTGGAAAATCTGTTGTTTTCCCTCTCACTGTGGAAGGGGAGACACCTATCTGTCCCTTGTTAGTGAGGGAGAGAGCATGTGGCATGTCAAAGTGCTGGGTTGTGGGCTGTAGTTTTTGTGGACTGCAAATCTTGGGCTCTTTGAGGGCTTTGCTATTGCTTACTTCGTGTGTGGTGGAACAAAAGGAGGAGAGAGAGAGAGGTGGGGAGGTTTGATGCTTTGCTGCTGCTTGTGTGTGGGAGGGCTTTGGTGTTCTAATATTTTTCTGTCATTCATTCTTTGGTGTTTTCTCCTGTTTCGTGGATGCCTGGGAAGAGTAAGAATTTCACATTGTATACTGTCCACATTCTTTGATATTAAATTGAACATTCCACTGAGAAATTTAAAAAATCGATATGAAAGATGTCCCATCTGTATTCAACTAAGACATCAGGGATAATAACAAGTAGAACAATAGAGCATACTGCCAGTTCTGTCAAAGGGTCTCGGCCCGAAACATTACTGTACTTTTTTTCCATAGATGCTGCCTGGCCTGCTGAGTTCCTCCAGCATTTGTGGGTGTTGCTTGCATCTGCATTTGCAGATTTTCTCTTGTTTGTAAGCATACAAAAAGGGTTGGATCTTTTGACACATGGACCAGCAGTTACTTGATTATCTGCTGGCGTTTACCTTCATTTCTGGTTGGAAGGTGGCTGCCTGCCAATCAATGAACTGGCACTTCTGAACATCTGTTCACTGATGAGGACATCTCATTACACTAGTGGTTGATGGAATCTCCTGACATCAGTGAACAGACTTTCCCATTCAGCAATACAGATCCAATGAGAATTCTCTGGACAACGAAGCCTCCAGATAAATGAAATTTCTCAGGCTCAAGATGGGGTTTGGGGATCTGTAGGAGAAAGTAAATTTGCTGTCCATTGCCTAATACATCAGTCAGAAAGACAGAGACAGTTCAAGCACACAATTGAAAAAAGACATGAATTGGCTCTAAAATTAAATAAAATTTATTCTCAAAAATCTTAGCACTTTCAGACTCTTGTTTTCTGCCATGTGATTGACATAGAAGTTCCAGTGACCTTTCAAGACAGTGTTTGTCCATTGAATGGGGAGGCTGGGAATTCTTCCATTAAGAAATACACAAATAAGAATTATTAGCTGTGAAAATCAGGAAGTGAGGTCATTTTCAGGGATGAGAATGTGGAGGGACGAGTGGACCAGGGAGAAGGTGGTCCCTGTGAAAAGCAGAAGACAGGGGAAGGAGAGTATTGGTAGGATCTCATTGCTGCTGGCGATGATTTGCTGGATTTGGATGGTAAAAGGGTGAAAGTTGAGGGCCAAGAGAACTCTATCTCTGCTCATTCTGGGAAGAGAGGTGGGAGCAGATGGCTTGGGAATAGAAGAAATGTAAATAATGGCTCCATTAAATATCGCAGAAGGTAAAACACATTTCTTAAAAAGGACAACATTTCAGAAGTGCTGGAATAGAAAGTTTAACCTTGAGAACAGATTCAGCTGAGATGGGAAACTGAAGGAAAAGGATGTCATCCTTATAGGAGGTAAGGTAGAGGAGAGGTGTAGTTAAAATACAAATGGGAGTAAGTTAGATCAGGGGTCCCCAACCTTTTTAGCACCACGGACTGGCTGACCGGGGAGGCGTGGTGTTCAAGTAGGGTTAAACTCACCTCAACTTGTCTTTTACAGTTAGGGTTGCCAACTTTCTCACTCCCAAATAAGGGACAAAAGTAGCAGTCAAATCCTGGGACACTTGTGTTTACCCCAGGAAAGACTACTATGACAATGAAGCCTTGCACGGGCACCTGTGTGTGCATGCGTGACATGCGCATGCTCGTATGTGCCGATTTTTTCCCACAAATCGGTTTTGGCTTAATCTTCTCGACTATACTGTACATACATTAATTCTACATGCTTTGTAGCCCATGCTTTGCGGCCTGGTACCGGTCCGTGGCCCGGTAGTTGGGGACCGCTGAGTTAGATCATAAAATATAGGAGCAGAAATGGGTCGATCCAATTCTTCCAGTCATCCCCACTCTCCTACCTTCACCCCATACCCTTTGATGCCCTGGCTAATTAAGAACCTATCTATCTCTGCCTTAAATTTACCTAATGACTTGGATTCCACAGCTGCTCGTGGCAACAAATTCCACAGATTTACCATCCTCTGACTAAAGCAATTTCTCCGCATCTCAGTTCTAAATGGATGTCCTTCAATCCTGAAGTCATGCCCTCTTGTCCTAGAATCCCCTACCATGGGAAATAACTTTGCCATATCTAATGTTCAGGCCTTTTAACATTCAGAATGTTTCAATGAGATCCCCCCACATTCTCCTGAACTCCAGGGAATACAGCCCAAGAGCTGCCAGACATTCCTCACACGGTAACCCTTTCATTCCTGGGAAGTTGTTTTATAAGACCATAAGATATAGGAGCAGAATTAAGCCATTTGGCCCATCTGGTCTGTTCCGCCAATTAATCATGCTGAGCCATTTTTTGTCTCAGCCCCAGTCCCCTGCCTTCTGATGTCCTGACCATTCAAGAATCTATCAACCTCTGCCTTAAATATACATAAAGACTTGTCCTCCATAGCTGCCTGTGGCAACAAATTCCACAGATTCGCCATTCTCTGGCTAAAGAAATTTGTCATAATCTCTGTTCCAAATGGACATCCCTCTATTCTGAGGCTGTGTCTTCTGGTCTTAGAATCTGCCACCTTAGGAAACATCCGCTCTATATCCACCCTATCATGATCTTTCAACATTTGATTAGACTCAATGAGAGACCCCCTCATTCTTCTGAATACCAGTGAGTACAGGCACAGAGCCATCAAACACTTCTTATATGATAAGCCTTTCAATCCTAGGATCATTTTCTTGAGCTTCCTTTGAACTATCTCAAGTTTCAGCTCATCCTTGCTAAGTTAAGGGGTCCAAAACTGCTCACAATACTCAAAGTGAGATCTCACCAGTGCTTTATAAAGTCTCAATATTACATTCTTGCTTTTATATTCTAATCCTCTTGAAATGAATGCTAACATTGCACTTGCCTTCTGATCACTGACTCAACCTGCAAATTAACCTTTAGAGAATCCTGCACAAGGACTCCCCAATTCCCTTTGAATTGAATTGACTTTATTTCTTACATCCTTCACATACATGAGTAAAATTCTTTACATTCCATCCAAGTGTGAAATGTGCAATCATAGTTATTTATAATAAATAGAACAGTCAATGTAATATAGACTACACACAAATCAGCATGAGTTCATCAGTCTGATGGCCTGGTGGAAGAAGCTGTCCCAGAGCCTGTTGGTCTTGGCTTTTATGCTGCGGTACCACTTCCCGGATGGTAGCAGCTGGAATAGATTGTGATTGGGATGGCTTGGGTCCCCAATGGTCCTACAGGCGCTTTTTACACACTTATCCTTGTAAATGTCCTGAATCATGGGAGGTTCACAACTACCACATGTGCTGGGCTGTCCGCACCACTCCCTGCAGAGTCCTGCGATTAAAGGAGGTGCAGGTCCCATACCAGGCAGTGATGCAGCCAGTCAGCATGCTCTCAATTGTGCCCCTGTAGAAAGTTCTTAGGATTCGGGGGCCCATACCAAACTCCCTCAACCTTCTGAGGTGAAAGAGGTGCTGTTGTGCCTTTTTCACCACACAGCTGGTGTGTGCAGACCACGTGAGGTCCTCGGTGATGTGGATGCCAAGGAACTTGAAGCTGTTTACCCTCTCAACCCCAGATCCATCGATGTCAATAGGGGTTAACTTGTCTCCATTTCTTCTGTAATCCACAACCAGCTCCTTTGTTTTTATGACATTAAGGGGAGAGGTTGTTTTCTTTACACCAGAGAGATTACTTCTTCCCTGTAGGCCACCTCGTTATTGTGTGAGATAAGGCCAATTAAT
Source organism: Mobula hypostoma (assembly GCF_963921235.1). Classification (NCBI taxonomy): domain Eukaryota; kingdom Metazoa; phylum Chordata; class Chondrichthyes; order Myliobatiformes; family Myliobatidae; genus Mobula; species Mobula hypostoma. The sequence goes on from NC_086097.1 coordinate 198,363,490, forward strand.
GTAGTGTTGTCGGCAAATTTAATTAGCAGATTGGAGCTGTGGGAGGCGATACAGTTATGGGTATACAGGGAGTAAAGGAGGGGCCTCAGACTTTTGTATTTACTCTCCATTTAAAAAATAATCAACCAATTTATTTCTTCTACTAAAGTACATGATCATTCACTTCCCAACGCTATGTTCCATCTGCTACTTCTCTATCCATTCTCCTAATCCTCATGTCCTTCTGTCCTTCTGTAGCTTTTTAAGTCCTTGTTATAGTAGATCTCAATAAATAGCTTGTCTCCTGAAATGGAGACTGTGAGATCCAGAAAAGGGAGAGGAGTGTTAGGAATGGTCCAAGTAAATTTGATAGCAGGGTGGAAGTTGATGGCAAGGGTATTGAGTTCTGCACAAGTGCTGGAAACAACGCCAATGCAGTCATGGCACAGAAGAGAAACAGTAGATGGGTGGTTCTGGAGTAGATTGCAACAAGCAGTGTTGCACGTAGCCGACAGAAAGACAGGCATAGCTAGGACAATAGAAATGCTCATGTCTACACCTTTAATCTGTATAATAGAAACATAGAAACATAGAAAACCTACAGCACAATACAGGCCCTTCAGCCCACAAAGCTGTGCCAAACATGTCCCTACCTTAGAACTACCTAGACTTTACCCATAGTCCTCTATTTTTCTAAGTTCCATGTTGCCATCCTAAGGTCTCTTAAAAGACCCTATCGTATCCGCCTCCACCACCGTTGCCCGCAGCCCATTCCACGCACTCACCACTCTCTGCTTAAAAAACTTACCCTTGACATCTCTCTATACCTACTTCTAAGCACCTTAAAACTGTATCCTCTTGTGGCAACTATTTCAGCCCTGGGGAAAAGCCTTTGACTATCCATATGATCAATGCCTCTCATTATCTTGTACACCTCTATCAGGTCACCTCTCATCCTCCGTCGCTCCAAGGAGAAAAGGCCGAGTTCACTCAACATATTCTCATAAGGCATGCTCCCCAATCCAGTCCCCTTAGATCCTATGCCTCCTTACTTTCTCAATAAGCCTTGCATGGGGCACCTTATCAAATGCCTTGCTGAAATCCATATACACTACATCTACTGCTCTTCCTTCATCAATGTGTTTAGTCACATCCTCAAAAAATGCAAATCAGGCTCGTAAAGCATGACCTGCCCTTGACAAAGCCATGCTGACTATTCCCAATCATATTATACCTTTCCAAATGTCCATTAATCCTGCCTCTCAGGATCTTCTCCATCAATTTACCAATCACTGAGGTAAGACTCACTGGTCTATAATTTCCTGGGCAATCTCTATTCCCTTTCTTGAATAAAGGAACAGCTTCCACAACCCTCCAATCCTTCAGAACCTCTCCCATCCCCATGGATGATGCAAAGATCATCGCCAGAGGCTCATCAATCTCCTCCCTCGCCTCCCACAGTAGCCTAAGGTACATCTCATCCGGTCCCGGCGACCTATCCAACTTGATGCTTTCCAAAAGTTCCAGCACATCCTCTTTCTTAATATCTACATGCACAAGCTTTTCAGCCTGCTGAAAGTCATCCTGCAATCACCAAGATCCTTTTCCATAGTGAATAGTGAAGTAAAGTATTCATTAATACCCCTGCTGTTTCCTCTGGTTCCATACATACTTTCCCACTGTCACACTTGATAGGTCCTATTCTTTCACATCTTATCCTCTTGCTCTTCACATACTTGTAGAATGTCTTGGGGTTTTCCTTAATCCTGCCCGCCAAGGCCTTCTCATGGCCCCTTCTGGCTCTCCTAATTTCCTTCTTAAGCTCCTTCCTGCTAGCCTTATAATCTTCTAGATTCCTATCATTACCTAGTTTTTTGAACCTTTTGTAATCTCTTCTTTTCTTCTTGACTAGATTTATTACAGCCTTTGTACACCATGGTTCCTGTACCCTACCATAACTTCCGTCTCATTGGAACGTACCTATGCAGAACTCCACACAAATTTCCCCTGAACATTTGCCACATTTCTTCAGTACTTTTCCCTGAGAACATCTGTTTCCATTTTAAGTTTCCAATTTCCTGCCTGATAGCCTCATAGTTCCCCTTACTCCAATTAAACACTTTTCTAACTTGTCTGTTCCTATCTCTCTCCAATGCTATTGTAAGGGAGATAGAATTATGATCACTATCTCCAAAGTGCTCTCCCACTGAGAGACCTGACACCTGACCAGGTTAATTTCCCAATATCAAATCAAGTACAGTCTCTCCTCTTGTAGACTTATCTACATGTTGTGTCAAGAAACCTTCCTGAATACATCTAACAAACTCCACCCCATCTAAACCCCTTGCTCTCGGGGGATGCCAATCGATATTTGGGAAATTAAAATCTCCCATCATGACAACTCTGTTATTATTACACCTTTCCAGGATCCTTTTCCCTATCTGCTCCTCGATATCCCTGTTACTATTGGGCGGCCTAGATAAAACACCTAGTAAAGTTAATGACCCCTTCCTGTTCCTAACCTGCACCCACAGAGACTCCATAGACAATCCCTCCATGGCGTCCACTTTTTCTGCAGCCGTGACACTATCTCTGATCAACAGTGCCATGCCACCACCTCTTTTGCCTCCCTCCCTGTCCTTTCTGAAACATTTAAAACCCGGCACTTGGAGTAACTATTCCTGTGCCTGAGCTATCCAAGTCTCTGTAATGGCCACCACATCATATTTCCACTCACTGTGTCTCACCTGTCAGCCATTCCTCTATCCATGCTAGTATATTTCATGGAACATCTTTGAATGTTATCTTGTTGGATCTTATTATTGGATGCAGCCTCATGTGTGGCACCTGGCAGGTGTGTTTACGAAAATTTTTAATCTCTCCTCCTGCCAGTGTAGAGTGCCCTTCTGTTTCAAATTATCCACCGTTGTTCCTGTACCAAAAAAGACCAAGGTAACATGCCTGAACAATTGGCGTCTTGCTGCACTCACCTCAATAATAAGCAAATACTTTGAGAGGCTGGTCAAGGACTACATCTGCAGCTTGCTACCACCCAAACTGGACCCTCTGCAATTCGCCTTCCGACACAACTGATCAACAGACGACGCAATAGCCACAGCTCTACATACCATCCTTACAAATCTGGAGAAGAAGGATGCTTATGTGAGAATGCTGTTCTTGGACTACAGTTCAGCATTCAACACCATAATTCCAACTAGGCTTGACAGGAAGCTCAGAGATCTCGGCCTTCATCCTGCCTTGTGCAGCTGGATCCTGGACTTCCTGACAGATCGCCGGCAGGTGGTAAGAGTGGGCTCCCTCACCTCCACCCCTCTGACCTGTGTACTAAATCCCCTCCTTTACTCCCTGTATACTCATGACTGTGTTGCCACCCACAACTCTAATCTGCTAATTAAATATGCTGACGAATCTACATTGATTGGCTTAATCTCAAACAATAACGAGGTGGCCTGGTACGGGAACTGTACCTCCCTTAACTGCAGGATTCTGCAGAGAGTGGTGTGGACAGCCCAGCGCATCTGCAGTTGTGAACTTCCCATGATTCAGGATAGTTACAAAGACAGGTGTGAAAAAAAGTTCCGAAGGATTATTGGAGACTCAAGTAACCCAAACCACAATTTATTCCAGCTGTTACCATCTGGGAAACAGTACCGCAGCATAAGAGCCAGGACCAACAGGCTCTGGGACAGCTTCTTCCACCAAGCCATCAGAATGATTAACTCACGCTGATTTGAGAGTATTTCTATGTTACATTGACTGTTCTATTTATTATAAATTACTATGATTGCACATTGCACATTTAGACAGAGACATAACATAAAGATTTTTACTCGTGTATGTGAAGGATGTAAGAAACAAAATCAATTCAATTCAACTCAATTATCAAGTGCCTTCTGAAAATCTAAAAATCTATGTAAATTACTTCCACTGCCTCTCATTTGTTCTCTCTGCTAGTTACTTCCTTAAAGAACTCGAACAGATTTGTCAGGCAAGATTTCCCTTTACAGAAACCATGCTGACATTGACTTATTTTACCATTAGTCTCCAAGCACATCAAAACCTCATCCTTAATAATAGACTCCAACACTTTCCTTACCAGTGAGGTTAGGCTAATGGGCCTATAATTTAATTTCTTTTGCCTTCCTCTTTTCAGAAATGTGGAGTGACATTTGCAATTTTCGAGTCCTCTGGGAACATACCAGAATCAAGTGATTCTTGAAAGATCATGACCAATGCATCTGTTATCTCTTCAGGAACCTCTATCAGGACTCTGCAATTCAGTCCATTTGGTCCAGGTGACTTATCCATCTTAAGACCTTTCTGTTTTCCCTTTGTAATAGCAATGGGACTCACTCCTGCTCCCTGACACTCATGGACCTCTGGCAGACTGCTGGTGTCTTCCTCAGTGGAAACTGATGCAAAGTACCCATTAGGTTAATCTGACATCTGTTTGTCCCCCATGACTATCTCACCAGTATTATTTCCCAGTGGTCCAATATTAACTCTCACCTTCTTTTATTCTTTATATAACTGAAAAAATAGTAGTAGCCTTCTTTATTGGCTAGTTGGCCCTCATATTTCATCTTTTTCCTTCTTATAGCTTTCTTAGTTGCCTTTTGTTGGATTTTAAAAGCTTCCCAATCATCCAACTTCCCACTCACTTTTGCTACATTACATGCCCTTTCCTTGGCTTTTATGCATTCCTTAACTTCCCTTGTCAGCTATGGTCTCCTACCCCTGGCATTTGAGAACTTTTTCTTCCTTGGGCCACATCTATCCTGCTCTTTGTGAACTATGCCCTTTCATATGATGTAATTTGACCTTTCCGAATCCTTCTTATTAACTTAAAATATATGAATAGGGGAGCGGAGTTGACGACATTATTGAACGTGTTCGATTTAAGATAATGGTCTAGCCTTGTTTTGTTCCGTTTGCATTTTGGGTTTAGTATTTAGTTCTTTTTTTTGTTTCTTTTTGGGGGTTTTCTTTGTATTTTTTTCTTTTTTATTTCTTTTTTCTCTATGATTAAAGATTAAAGTTTGGAAGTCTATTATACCTGTGTTATCTGTGTTATATGAAATCTTTTCTGTATATGCTTATTAATAATAAAATTATTCCAATCTCTCTGTATCAACATTGTTATTTTGGTTATAACTTTGGAGAATTAATAAAAAGATTTAAAAAGAAAGAACTATGCCCAGAAATTTCAGCCATCTCTACTCTGCCATCACCCCTGCCAGCATCTCCCTCCAATCCACCTGGGCAAGCTCCTCTCTCATGCCTCTGTAATTCCCTTTATTCCATTGTGATACTGATATATGTGACTTATGCTTCTCCCTCTCAAATTGCAGTATGAATTGAATCATATGATGATCACTGCCTCCTAAGGGTTCCTTTACATTAAGCTACCTAATAAGATCAAGGTTATTACACAACACCCAAGCTAAGATAGCCTTTCCCTGAGTAGGCTCAATCACAAGCTGCTCTAAAAAATCATCTTGTAGGTATTCAACAAATTCACTCTCTTTAGATCTGATACTAACCTAATTTTCCCAATCCCCTTACATATCGAAGTCCCCCATTATAATTGTGTTATTACCCTTATTACTGTCATGGTCCGGTCAGTGAAATCCGCATTCCGGTTCACGGTCTGGTCCACACTCCTTATTCCAGGTTTTCCGGTTTTTCCCAATTTCTGTTGAGGCAGCTGATTCTCGTTTGGGCTGGCTTCATAATTACCTTCAGGATTCAGCCTCTGTCTGTGAGGAGATAAGACTATGGGCTTGGGAGTTTTGTGGAGAGGAGATTGAGCGTGTGTTGGAAGCAGTGGGTTGAGACGGCTAACTGGAAAATGGTGGAGAGTAGAGCTACTAGGACTTGATGTTTCAATCCCTATGGTAAGTTGGCACTCTTGATGTTGGCAGTGGGTTTGGAGTGGTGACAAGGGGGGAGGGTAGGTAGGTCATTGGGGTCATCAGGTGGGCACTCTCCTTCTTTGATGTTTTGTTGATAAGACCACGACGTCTCCAGAGGGCTCAATGGTGCTACCTGGTGTCCCAGATACACCCCCCTCAGTTCCATACCCTCCTGTCTTCATCTTGCAGCCCAGTTATTGTCTTTCCTTTTAATCCAAATCCAATTGCTGAGAGAACATCAAGGAAAGATCCAAGCCGTTGAAGGAAGTTTTTGGCGAGAGTGGAAGTGAACTAGAGATGGAGGTTGGTGGGAAAGAGGAACAGAATGGAAAGAGGAAGAAAAGAAAGCAGAGGTATGGGATATCAAACTCTGAGGAGTCAGAGGATGATCAAAACAGGACAGCAAAACAATGGAAAGAAGATGAGAGTAAAGCAATTATAAAACTCAGCGAAGATGGGGTGTCTTTTGGTGATTGGAACTGGATTTGTTTGACAAAGATGCTCAACAAAATTATAGGTGAGATTAAAAGGGCAAAGATTTTACCAAATGGATCGCTATTAGTGATTTGTCGGGATAGTGCTCAGCAAGGCAAAGTGATAAGTTTAAGTAAAATAGACGGCAGAGAAGTACAATGCTCAATACCCAACAACAGAAAGTGGACTAGGGGAGTTGTTAGATTAAATTAGATTAGATTAGATTATGAGGACATGCACTCCTCTTTTATTGTCATTTAGTAATGCATATATTAAGAAATGATACAATTTGTTCCTCCAGAATGATATCATAGAAACACAAGACAAACCAAGACTAAAAAAAAACTGACAAAAACCACATAATTATAACATAGTTACAACAGTGCAAAGCAACACTGTAATTTGATGAAGAACAGACCATGGGCATGGTAAAAAAAAGTCTCAAAATCTCTTGAAAGTACCATCATCTCACGCAGATGGTTGAAGGGAGAAACTCTCCCTGCCATGAGCTTCCAGCGCCGCAAACTTGCCGATACAGCACCCTGGAAGAACCTGACCCGACCACAGTCCGACTCTGAGTCCGTCCGAAAACTTCGAGCCTCCGACCAGCCCTCCAACACCCAGCACTGAGCACCATCTCTGCCAAGTGCTTTGACCCCAGCTCTGGCAACAGGCAATAGACAAAGCCGAGGATTTGGGGCCTTCCCCTCCGGAGATTCTCGATCGCATAGTAGCAGCGGCAGCGAAGCAGGCATTTCAGAAGCTTTTCCAGGTGTTCCTCCGTGCTTCTCATGTCCGTCTCCATCAAATCAGGATTGTGCATGGCCCCTAGTTAACAAATACGATATCAATTCGGAGCAGCCACGCGCTCTGCGTCGCACCGCCATCTTCTCCTCCCCTCCCCTTGTTTCGGGGATACCAACAAAAGTTACATGGATGAGATTAAACAGAACATAAAAGGAGCAAAAATTATTGAGGCCAAACATTTGAAAGTTACAAAAAACAGGAACAAGTGGGATAGTTTATCGGTAATGATTAACTTTGAAGCAGAGAGATTGCTGACTAACATTTACTTAGAGTATATGTGTTATATGGTTAGAAAACACATACCACCGCCTTTAAGGTGCTATAAATGTCAGAAATTCGGGCACATTGCAGCGGTCTGCAGAGGAAAACAAAGATGTGGGAGATGTGCTGGAGAACATGAATGTGGGAAATGTGAGGCGGGTGCTAGGCTGAAATGGTGCAATTGTGGCAAGGAACACAGCGCAGCTTATCGAGGGTGCATTTATAGCAAGAAGGTGGCTAAGATACAATATGTAAAAGTAACTCAAGGAATTAGTTATGCAGAGGCAGTGAAAGAATTTGCTGAAAAAAAGGCTGTCAAGCAAACAAATGCAGGGAATAATAAACTGGTGAATTGTGAGGGCTGTGATATGAAAAATAAGGATACACTATTAATGAGGAGAAAGGATTTCGTACTTTTTATGGTGGATGCAATTAATTGTTCAGCACAAACAAGCAAAAGAACTGAGAAAACTAAAATTAAAGTCAAGTCTGCAGAAGAGCATCTTGGTATTATAGGGTTTAGGTGGGAAGAAGTCAAAGAAACGCAGAATGGAGGATCCAACAATTCACAGGCAGGGGAGATGGAATCTTAATGGCAGTGTATTTATCGCAAATGGTCAAGAATTTAAGAAATGTTTCAGAACTTAAGGAAAATTCTCAGATTTTATGGTTGAAGCTCAGGGTAAATGTGTAGAACTCCAACAACAAATAGAAGTACCCGACAAGAACAACTGTGAGGTAGAAAGAGATTGGAAAGTGGAGGAAATTATTGCAAGGATACAAAAGGAAAAGGAATTTGTTGCAAAGTGAATTATCTACATTCAGATTATAAAATGAAAACATAGAAGCAAATGAAGAATTCCAAGGTCTCAGTAAACCCAATTTCCCTCGGGGTCAGTAGAGTATGTCTATCTATCTATCTATCTAAACAACTGCAGGCTACGATCCAAGAAAAGGAAAACCTGAAAAAGCAGATAGACTTGGAAAAACAGCAATTTTAAAAGTATAATGTGCGATAATTAATATTCTTTAACAAGACCGTTTTAGTCTTACAAGTGACGTAGATGAAATCAATGTAATTGAGGTAATGCAACTACATGAAAACGTGACAAAATTAGGGAAGAATAGCAGTTTGCAGCATTATCTAATGAGCGCATTAAGCATTCGCGAGGAATTGCAACTACAGAGTGATGCTAATAGAGAACTGCAGGCTGAACTAGATTGTCTAAAGTACAGAACTCCAGGCCAAATTTGGTTGGAACACCACAAGTCTAGCAGGTGGCAGTAATGCACTGAAAAACTGGTTGCTAACCGCCAGAAGACGAAGAAGAAGAAGCTGCCTCTGGCTGCTGGATTGTTCCTGTCCATACCCCCTGTCTGGGGGGTATGGAGTTCCTTGCCCAGCCTGGTGCTGGGGTTCTCTCGTCCTGTGCTGGAGTTACCTTGTCCTGTCCAGGAGTCTCACATCCTGTCCTGTTGCCTCTCCTCATCCTGAAGCCACATCTTATCCTCGCCTAGTTCTGGAGTCCGAGCCTGAGCCCGAGTCAAGTCCCAGGTTCTGGGTCCTTGCCCAGTCTCTGGCTCGGAGTCCATACCCAAGCCTCAAAGTATCCTAGCCTCGAAGAACCCAAGCCTTGTCATGTCTTCACCTAGATTTGGGGTCCGAGCCTGAGTCAAGACCCAGGTTTCGGGTCCTTGTCCAGTCTCTGGCTCAGAGTCCAAGCCCAGGCTCCTAGTTCTAAGTTCCATGTCCTGGTTCTGTTATCCTAGTCAAGTCCTAGCCCAGGCCCTGTATCCTTGTCTCGTCCAGGGCCTGTGTCATGTCTAGCATCCATTCTTCCCCTCTCCCCTTGCTTCCTTGTCACACCTGGTCGTATTCCTAGTACTTCAGTGTCTGTGGCTTGCATTTGGGTCCGCCCCACAGTGCCCCCATGTGACAATTACATGCCCTTTCCAGTCCCCTTTGCAATCTCACCCACATCTTGGCTACTATTTGGAGGTCGATATATGATTCTGATAATTGTTTTTTACCCTTACTGTTTCTTAACTCCACCCACAAAGATTCAACATTCTCTGACCCTATGTCACCTCTTTCTAAAGATGTAATTCCATCTCTTACCAATAGAGCCACACAACCCCCTTTGCCTTGCTGCCTGTTCTTTTGATACAAGGTATGTCCTTTGATGTTTAGCTCCTAACTATGGCATTCTTTCAGCCCCAATCCAGTGATGCCCACAACGTCATACCAACCAATCTCTAATTACACCACAAGTTTGTCCACTTTATTCTGAATCTTATATGCATTTAAATACAGCACCTTCAGTCCTGCATTCTTCGCCCTTTTGAACTTTGTCTTGTGGTGAAATTTAACTCTTTGCTCTGTCTGCATTTGCAGCCAATCATTGGCTTGTTCTTCCTTACATTCATGTTACACCCATCATCTACTTGCAAACCTGCTGGCTCATCCTCAGCTCGATCATACTGGTTCCCATCCCGCTCCACATTAGTTTAAACCACTCTGAACATCTCTAGTAAACCTACCCGCAAGAATATCAGTCCCCCTTGGGTACAAGTGCAACCCACCCCTTTTGAACAGATTACTCCTGCCTCAGAAGAGGTCCCTGCCCCCTGCTCCAATTCTTCAGCCACACATATATCTGCCACCTCATTCTATTCCTATCCTCACTGCCATGTGGTACAGGCAGCAATCCTGAGATTAATACCCTTGAGGTCCTGCCTCTCAGCTTCTTTCCTAATTCCCTGTATTCTGTTTTTAGGACCTCCTTGCTTTTCCTACCTATCTCATTGGTTCCAATATGTACCTCGACTTCTGGCTGCTCACCCTCCCTTTTCAGGATATTGTGGATGTGTTCAGAAACATAGTGGACCCTGGCACCTGGGAGGCAAACTATCATCCATGTTTCTTATTTGCATTCACATAATCGCCTATCTGTCCCCTTAACTATAGAGTACCTTCTTCAGTTCCCTCCCCTTCTGAGCCACAAGGCCAGAGGCATGGCCGCTGTTGCTTACCCAGGTAGGTTGTCCTTCCCAACAGTACTCAAAATGGAGTACTTATTGTTGAGGGGGACTGCCACAGGGATGTTCTCCACTACCTTTCCTCTCCTGACCATCAACTATTTATCTGTCTCCTGTAGCCTTGGGATGACTGCCTCCCTGTAGCTCCTGCCTATCACCTCTTCACTTTTCCTATCAAGCTGAAGGTCATCGAGCTGCAGCTCCAGTTCCTTCACACATCGCGATATCTCAATGCACGCGGAGCAGGTGTGGCCAATGGAGAGGCTGGTAGTCTGCTGGAAATCCCACATCTGACACTCCGAACAGAACACTGGCTCTGTAGATATAGCCCCTATTCCCTCAAGAGTTAAATAGGAAAAAAGAAATAAGAAATAAAGAATGAACTTACCTACTTATGTCACCTCCGCCTGTTCTCCCTGAAGCCCTGTTGAGCCAAAGCCTTACCACTCTGACTCAGACCACTCCCAAGATGACCATTCTGCTAGACGGTACCCCTCTTTTATGGAGACTGGGTTTTCAAAGCTCTTTGCTGGAAAAATGTGGATACGCTTCCACTGTGTCTAAACAGTACTCCATTCAATGACTCCCGCTGAGAAAAACTTCCTGCTTTTTAAATTACTTAGCCAGACATGTTTGGGAACGCTTCTACTTCATCTGCGCAGTACTCCAACCAACAGCTTCTTTTCTTGCACACTTGTTCCAACAGACAGGTGGCTTCAAGACAACATTCCAGACTTGGCCATCCAGCTAGAAGGCCTAATCTTCTTTTGGGAGGACAGAAATGCTGTGACCTCTGACAAAACCTGTGAAGGAGGTCCATGTGTCTACATCAGTAAGAACTGGCGAGTGAACGCCTCAGTAGTGATGATTCACTGCTCACTGCAGATAAAGTTTTTAATGGTGAAGTGCAGGCCCCTCTGCTTGCTGAGGGAGTTCACTGCCATTGTGATTATTGCTGTTTACATTCCCTCGTGCTTGTGCTGGGGAAGGACTGCAGCAGCTCTACAGTGTGGTCTGCAACCCCAAAGCTACTCATTCCGATGGTGTATTCATTGGCTGCTGACTTCATTCAGGCCAACTTAAAAACAGACCTGCCAAAATTCTACCAGCATGTCAACTTTGCAAGCAGAAGAGAGAATATATAAGACTTGGTTTACATCAGTGTTTGTGGAGCCTCACCTTAGATACTCAGACCACACATCCATTTTGCTAATCCCTGCTACAGACCACTGGTTAAATGAGTCAAACCAGTTCACAGGAAGATCGGGAGCTGGCTAGAAGGTGCCACCTCACCGCTGCAGGACTGCTTCGAAAGCACAGACTGGAGTATATTCAGGGAGACAGCTACCTACGATCATCATGTCAATACTCGTGAACATGCAGCATTGGTGACTGGCTTGCATAGGAAACTGCATTGAGAACGTTACCACACTGCCAGGTCAAACCAGAAACCATGGCTGACTGCAGAGGTTTGTGCACTGCTTGGAGATTGGGATGCTGCCTTCAGATCGGGGGACAGGACAACTCTAAGGTCAGCAAGAGGTCAGGAAGGCAAAGCATGTGTCGGCACAGAAAATCCACAGGCACCTTTGTGTCACCAGGGACACACAATGCATGTTGCAAGGTATATGAGCCATAACAGATTACAAGTCCACCCTGCACATCAACAACAGCACCTTCCTTCCTGATAGGCTCAATGATTTCTATGCACTTGAGTAATGTGACATCAAGGAAAGCCCCCTCTCTTCCTGAGGAACAGGGACATGTATACAGTATATATGTTTTTTTTTGTGTGACTGTGTGTTTTATACCTTGGCTCCAGAGGAGTGCTGTTGCATTTGACTGTATTCATGTATGGTTTAATGATAATTAAAATAAATTTAAATTTGACTTGATTTGACCCTGTCTGGTTGCAGCCAATATGAGGAGAACCCTCGCAAAGCTGCATTGCTAGAAGGCACAATTGGTCAAGTGGCGAGGGACTGGGCAGCCCAGCTAAGAGAGGTCTTAACAGACAGCATTAATATCTCTTTGAAACAGTCCACCATCCCTGCAGGCTTTAAGGCACCACCATCATTCTGATGCCCAAGATTGCCTAAATGATCACCACCCAGTGGCTTTAACGTCAACAATCATGAAGTGCTTTGAGTTTAATGGATCATGTAAAATCTTACCTTCCAGCTACATTGGTCCTGTTTCAATTTGCCTACACCTTAAACCAGTCCACTGATGATGCCATCATTTTGGCTCTCTACTCCATCCTCTCCCACCTAGAAAATGATGATTCATGCACCAGGATTTTGTTCATCGATTTCAGCTCAGCATTTTACATGATCATCCCTCAGAGGCAGATGGCTAAGCTGACCTCGCTGGGACTCAACACTGGATCTGGGACTTCCTGACAGAAAGACCCCAGTCAGTCTGAGCTGGCAGCAACATCTCAAGCTCCATCATGCTGAGCACTGATACCTCCTAGGACCATGTGCTTAGTCCACTGCTGTTCATATTACCGACTCATGACTGCACTGTCAGATCCAACTCAAACTGCATCATCAAGTTCCCTGATGATACTACAGTGGCTGGCCTCATCAGCAACAGTGATGAGTCGGCATACAGAGAGGAGGTAGTGAGGCTTATCTAAGAACAACAACCTGAGTCTCTATTTGGACAAGACAAGAGAGATGATTGTGCACTTTAGGAAGGTAAAGGCCAACCACTCTCCATTGCACATCAATGGACCTGCCATGGAGAGAGTGAATAACACAATGTTCGCAAAACGGACAGTCTAATCTGGACCCTCAGACCTCCTCACTAGTCAAGAAGGCACAGCAGAGTGTCGTTGAGAGTGTCCTGTCTGACTGCATTATCGTGTGGTACGGAAGCTGCAAGGCATCAGACCGCAAGACCTTAAACAGGACAGTAAAATCCATCCGGAGAATCATCAGGGTCTTCCCTCCCCCTCCCCCTCCCTTCCCTGGCCCCTATTTGTGACATTTACTGGGAGTGTTGCAGACAAACTGGCCAAAGCATTGTTGAGGATCCCTACCACTAATCCCACAACCTCTTTGACCACTACTATCAGAAAGGAGGTACAGAAGCATTTGGACCAGGACTGCCAAACTGGGTAAGAGCTTCTTCCCTCATGCTGTGAGACTAGTGAATACCTTGCCACCGCCGGCGTCTCGTCACTAGGACAGCGAGCTGGTTACTGTTCACCTGTCTGGCACTTCACTATATGCATTTTGAATGAAATTTTATGATGTTATTAATATAATATTTTGATTTATGTGCTGTATGTGACATGCATGTTGAGTGGGTGCACTGTGGTCTGGAGGAACATTGATTTGTTTGGTTCTATGTACGTATAGTCAGATGACAAACTTCAGTTTGAACTTGTATTTGAAGTTCAGAGATACGGATGGGTGATGAAGGACATCTGTGGATTTCAGGCTGACCCAGGTTGCTGGATCCTAGGATCAGGCTCTTCCAGGTTGGTCAGTCCCAGGACTGGGCCTAGGGCCAGTCAGTCAGCGAGCCTGGAGTTAGAGCCTGGAGTTTGGGGTCCGGCGGTCAGTACTGAAGATCATAGCCTGAAGTTTGATCAGAAGTCTGGAGGTCAAAGCCAGATGCCCAAAACCTGGAGACTGGAGGCCCGCTGGACTGCCCTGGAGTTGAAGAGTGGTCTGTGTGAGCGGGTCGGAAGGAGGAAAGGGGCTCATTTTGCTGTTGCTGTTTTGTTGTTTGTTGTGTTCTGTCTTGCTGTGCTTGGTGTTGTTCTGCCGAGTTTTTTAAGCATGCTATGTTGGCACTAGAATGTGGGGCAACAATTGCAGGCTGCCCCCAACATGTCCTCAGGTGTGTTGTTTGTTAATGCAAATGACCCATTTTATAGTATGTTTCAATGTACATGTGATAACTAAATCTGATTCTGATCTGATAAGATTTAATCGATTTTATTCATTAAAGACTGCACGTTCGCCAGCAAGATTGTTGGTATAGGGAGTTTAAAACCCCGCTTCCTTAAACGCACTTGTAATCCTGATCTTCGCCCACACTTTTTCCATGGGCCCTTCCGACCACAGACTATGTGGTTTCCGTCGGTTTTAAGCAGCGATAGTTTGTTTAAACTCATTAAGACATCTTTGTTGACTTTACTGACTTTGGAAGTAGTTGTGCTTTTTACCTGTAACAGGCTGAGACGGGAATATTTAATCATATCCATTGAGAGTACTGCTGCTACTCATAATTCTGCTGCTAAGTTAACAAATTTCATGTCACATACCGTTGATAATAAACCTGATTCTGATTCTGAAGATTTGATCACATCAAGAAAGGCTTAATGGTCTGAGTACTTTTCTCTAAGATGAGAGAGGCAAAGTTTAATGCATATTTATGTGGCAAGTCATTTTACACAGAGAATGGTAGGTGCCTGGAATATTCTTCCAGGAAACTTTCCTAGAGACATAGAGTTATACAGCATGAAAACAGGCCCTTCATCCCAACTAGCCCATGCTGACCAACTTGGTGATAGAAGCAGCTACAATAGGAACATATGAGAAGCATTTAGGCAAGCACATGAATAGACAAAGAATGAAGCGATACAGATGATGTAGAGACAGATCAGTCGAGTTCAATTTGGCATCATGGACTGAAAGGCCAGTCTTTGTGCTCTGCTGTTCTAAGTTCTATGTTAACATTTCACATTCAACTTAAGAGTAAAAAAAATCGGGTTGAAAACTAGTGTGTGAAATAAAAGCAACTGCAAAAGGTATAAAGGCAGAGTTGATTCAAGAGGGATGGGAAAATATTAGATAAGATGGGAGATAATTACTTGCTGATATCCCATGAATCTCAACAAAACCATATTTCATTGAGAAATAACCACTCAGCATGAGGAAGATCCATTAGTGGATAACTGAAGAAGTCAAAGATAGCATCAGCTTGAAAGAGCAAGTATGTGATGTAGCAAAGATTAAGACGAGACAAAAAAGTTGGAATTTTTTGGAAAGCAACAGAAGAGGATTTGGGAATATGAAAAAAGGAGAAAATTGATAAGAGAACAAGCTGGCAAGAACTTTAAAGTATCATAGTAAAAACAATGGCAGTGAGAGCTTCAATATGTACTTGCAAAAGAGTAGCTTAGGTAAATGTCAGCCCCACGGAGAATGAGACTGGGAATTAATAAAGGGAAATATAAAAGATTTCTGGCAAATACTTCGTATCTCTCTTCTTTGTGGATGACTGGTGGTAGACCTCAGGAGAGCTAAGGTACCGGTGACCCCTGTTTCCATCCAGGGGGTCGGTGTGGACATGGTGGAGGATTACAATACCTGGGGATACAAATTGACAATAAACTGGACTGGTCAAAGAACACTCCTCTGTCCTCTCTCCTGTTCCAACCTCACTCCCTCTGAACGCACTGCCCTCCACTCTCTCCGCACTAATCCAAACCTCACCATCAAACCTGCTGACAAAGGTGGTGCCGTAGTAGTCTGGCGGATGGACCTCTACCTCACTGAGGCCAGACAGCAGCTCTCTGACACCTCCTCTTACTTACCCCTGGAACAGGACCCCACCAAAAAACATCAAACCATTGTCTCCCGCACAATCACCACCCTTATCAACTCCGGAGACCTTCCATCCTCAGCCGCTAAACTCATTATTCCCACACCCCGTACCGCTCGGTTTTACCTCCTCCCAAAGATACACAAGCCTGACTGTCCCGGTAGACCCATAGTTTCTGCCTGCTCCTGTCCAACCAAACTTGTATCTGCCTACCTGGATTCCATTTTGTCACACATAGTTCAGTCCCTCCCCACCTACATCCACGATACATCCACGATACATCCACGATACATCCCATGCCCTCCACCTCTTCAATAACTTCCAGTTCCCCCGTCCCAACCACTTCATTTTTACT
The DNA here is from genome assembly GCF_963921235.1 of Mobula hypostoma. Classification (NCBI taxonomy): domain Eukaryota; kingdom Metazoa; phylum Chordata; class Chondrichthyes; order Myliobatiformes; family Myliobatidae; genus Mobula; species Mobula hypostoma. The sequence goes on from NC_086097.1 coordinate 198,379,906, forward strand.
ATGGATGTCCAATCCTTATACACCTCCATTCCCCATCAAGAAGGCCTCAAAGCCCTCCGCTACTTCCTGGATAATGTTGTTGTTGTTCGTCCATCGTTGACGTCGATGAGGACCTCAACACCATAATGATGGTGTCGAGACTAGCGCGTGATTTGGATTTAAGTGAGGGAGAGTTGTGCAACGTGAGCCTCACTCTCTCTTCCCAATTCCCATCTGGGTCCAGTGGCAAGACAGAGTCTAGATGACTGGAGATGGGATTAGGCGCAGTGGATGACCAGGACATCTTCTGTGTCTTGTCCTCCTCTACACGTTCCACGACGCTTGCAGAGACCGCCTTCTTGACCGTTGGACCTTCCATTGGTCTCGTCCGCTCAGTCCGCTGGAGTCTGTCTTCACATGCTGGGATAGACAACTCCCTATCTCACCGAGGGTTTGAGACCCGTCGGTTAGCCTCACCTGGTTTAGCCGGCTTGTCGAAGCCGTTGCCCAGGGTGTGGCCGCTGTCGCATGCAAACAGCTACGGGGAGCCACAGGTGAGAGCTGAGTGCCAGGTGGGGACCAAAGGTGGACTAACCACCCTGAAAAGGACGCGACATGTTCCTCCACCAGAGGTGCTACCCCTCCCTGACACCCCATATTCCTTGATAATAGACCTCACCAGTTCCCCACCACCACTACCCTCCTCCAGTTGGCAGAACTGGTTCTCACACTTAATAACTTCTCTTTTGGCTCTTCCCACTTTCTTCAGAATAAGGGTGCAGCTATGGGAACTTGCATGGGACCCAGCTACGCCTGCCTCTTCGTTGGTTATGTGGAACAGTCTGTGCTCCAAACCTATTCTGGTACTGCTCCCCAACTTTTCCTTCGATACATTGACGACTACATTGGTGCTGCTTTCTGCACCCATGCTGAGCCTCGTCAATGTCATTGACTTTACTTCAAGCTTCCACCCAGCCCTCAGATTCACTTGGTCTATCTCTGACACTTCTCTCCCCTTTCTTGATGTCTCGGTCTCCATCTCTGGAGACAGACTGTCCACTGACATCTTCTACAAGCCCACTGACTCTCATATCTACCTCGACTATACCTCTTCCCACCCCGCCACATGTAAAAATGCCATTCCCTATTCCCAGTTCCTCCGTCTCTGCCGCATCTGCTCCCAGGATGAGGCTTTCCGTTCCAGGACATCTCAAATGTCCTCTTTCTTTAAGGATCGTGGATTCCCTTCTACGGTGATCAATGATGCCCTCACCCGCATCTCCTCCATTTCCCGCACTTCGGCCCTCACCCCATCTTCCCGCCGCCACAACAGGGACAGAGTTCCCGTTGTCCTTACCTACCACCCCACCAGCCTCCGGATCCAGCACATTATCCTCTGCAATTTCTGCCACCTTCAACAGGACCCCACCACTAAGCACATCTTTCCCTCTCCACCCCTCTCCGCTTTCCACAGGGATCGATCCCTCCGCGACTCACTTATCCACATGTCCATCCCCACGGATCTCCCACCCAGCACTTATCCCTGTAAGCTTAAGTGCTATACCTATCCCCACACCTCCTCTCTTGCCACCATTCAGGGCCCCAAACAGTCCTTCCAGGTGAGGCAACACTTCACTTACGAATCTGTTGGGGTCATCTATTGCATCCGGTGCTCCCGGTGCGGCCTCCTCTACATCGGTGAAACCCAACGCAGATTGGGGGACCGCTTCGTTGAGCACCTCCACTCCGTCTGCCACAACAGACAGGACCTCCTGGTAGCCACCCACTTCAACTCTGCTTCCCATTCCCATTCAGATATGTCCATACATGGCCTGCTCTACTGCCATGATGAGGCTAAACTCAGATTGGAGAAGCAACACCTCATATACCGTCTAGGTAGTCTCCAGCCCCTTGGTATGAACATAGAATTCTCCAACTTCCGGTAATTCCCTCCCCCTCCCTTCCTCTATCCCTATTTCGTATCACCTCCTTCATAGTTCCGTCTCCTTCTACTATTGTTCTCCTGCCAATCACCTCCCTGCTTCCCCTCCCCCACCCCTTTGTCTTAAAAATTACTGTTTTTTTTCAACTACCAGCATTCTTCAAACCCTCCCCAAAGTTCTTCCTTCAGTCCTGACGAAGGGTTTCGGCCCGAAATGTCGACTAATCTTTTCAACTGATGCTGACTGACCTGCTGAGTTCCTCCAGCGCATTGTGAGTGTTCCAAAGAACACTGAGGCTGTCAACAAGAAGGGTCAGAGCCATCTCTATTTCCTGAGGAAACTGAGGTCCTTTAACATCTGCCGGGCGATGCTGAGGATGTTCTACGAGTCTGTGGTGGCCAATGCGATCATGTTTGCTGTTGTGTGCTGGGGCAGCAGGCTGAGGGTAGCAGACACCAACAGAATCAACAAACTCATTCGTAAGGCCAGTGATGTTGTGGAGATGGAACTGGACTCTCTGACGGTGGTGTCTGAAAAGAGGATGCTGTTCAAGTTGCATGCCATCTTGGACAATGTCTCCCATCCACTACATAATGTACTGGTTGGGCACGGGAGTACATTCAGCCAGAGACTCATTCCACCGAGATGCAACACAGAGCGTCATAGGAAGTTATTCCTGCCTGTGGCCATCAAACTTCACAACTCCTCCCTTGGAGGGTCAGACATTCTGAGCCAATAGGTTGGTCCTGGACTTATTCCCTGGCATAATTTACATATTACTATTTAATTATTTATGGTGCAACTGTAATGAAAACCAATTTCCCCCGGGATCAATAAAGTATGACTACTATGACATGAACAGTACCCTCTAATAATTGTTGAAAATCTGGGCAGGAGGTCTATAGGAATTTAAAACATTCATTGCAATTAGGAAAAAGCCCTAGGTTTTTAAAATAAGTCATTGCAGAGACAGCCAATGTATTGGCTGCACTTATTCCAAATTCACCAATTTCTGGAAAAGTCCCAGAGGAAATGGTGGGGAGCTACACCTTTGTCTTAATTATCCTTACCACTGGGGCTCCACAAGGTTTCTTCCTCATTTTTACTCCCTCAACACTGACGATTATGTGGTCATATTCTGCCCTAAATCTATCTACAGGTTTGCAGATACCACCATGGTAAGAGGCCGAATCTAAAGTAATGATGAGACAAAGTACAGGAAGGAGATAAAATTCCTTCTGGCATGGTGTGATTACAACAAACTTTCTCTTAATGTCAGCATTAGTTCCTAGTTCCTAAATAGCCCCAATGGACTGTTCTTGTCCAAGCATGCAAATACCAAAGACAAAAAAGCCCATTGGTGCTTCTATTTGCTCAGGAGGCTTAAGAAACTTGGCATTTCCCCGATGACCCAAACACAATTATAGATGCATCAAAGAAAGCATCTTATCTGGATTCATCACAGCTTAGTTTGGCAACTGCTCTGCCCAGGACCACAAGAAAGACAGAATGTTTTTGATACAGCTCAGCATATCATAGAAAGTAGCTGCCCGTCCATGGGCCCTGTCTACATTTCTTGCTGTCTTGATAAAGCAACAAACATTATCAAAGAACCTCTCACCTCAATGTTCTCTCCCTTCCCATCAGGCAGAAGATACAAAAGCCTGAAAGTACATACCAGCAGGTTCGAGGATGCCTTCTATCCTGTTGTTGTAAGACTATTGAATGGTTCCCTAGTACAATAAAATGGACCCTTGACCTCGCATCTATCGAATCATGCCAATACACCTCACTGTCTGCACATTCTCTGTGACTGTAACACTTCATTTAGCATTCTGTTCTAGCATCTCCCTTGTACCACTTCAATGTGCTGATGTGATGAAGTGATTTGCAGGGTTGGAATGCAAAGCGGTATCTTTGTACACATGACAAATATAAACCACACAAGAGGGCACTTTAAAAAACTCATACCTTGGGAGGTAATACATTAGCATGGATGGAGGATCAGCTAAATTGCTGAAAACAGAGTTAGGATAAATGGGATCGATTCCAAGACTTGCTGTAGATGAAGCAGCTATAACAACCAGATTTGCTGATGATAGAGGGAGGAACGAAATTTCTAAGGAGTAGACGAAGTGTCCAGAAAGGAAAACTGATAGATTAAATGAGTGAATAGATATTTGACAAAGTGTTGAATCATGAGATAGTTCAGTTTGATAAGAATAAAAAGATCATATCATTTTAATAGACTCAGTATAGTGGAGTCTGTGTGCTCTGTATATGAACACAGTAAGTTATTACACTGGTGCAGGAATCAATTAGCAAGACAAAAGGAATAATTGCTTTTGTGAGTAGGAGAGTTCTGATGTTGCATTTTGTAGTGATGTGACATCGACTGGAGTACTGCACCCCGAGGACAAAATCTGCAATGATTTTATTGAATGACAAAGAATGTTGAATTAGCCATATAGTTTACTCTTGCAACTATTTGTCCTAATTAGTTAATGAAGAACTGCCTGTGCTGCATATCAGCATCCTTGAAAGCATAATTACAAATGCAGGTGCGCCTGCTGAATCCTTTTAAGGAGAGGATATTGATTGTTGTGAATCCTCCCATTATGAGTCATGCTAAATATAACATAAAGTCATAAAAACTTCTTCCAGAGCACACCATACCTAATTTTTTGTTTATTTATCTTGATCTATAGAAGAAATCAGAGTCTGATAATGAATCACAGTTAATCACGTGGCAGTTTAACCACACTGCAGTAAGGAATGGCAGCAAATATACACTTTCTCTTCTATTCAGCTTTCAACAGAGCTTCTTACTTAAGATGATGCTGGTGATGCCCAGCGACTGCTTATTGGTGGCAAAGCACAAAACAACTTATTAATAATAAACACTTAATTAATATCAATCACCACTAATAAAGGAGAGGTGCGCAGAGGTGAGGCTAGACAAATGGAAGTAGAGGCGAGAGCAGATGGAGGCAAAGGCAGGCGGAGGTGGCAGTGAGGGATGTACGGGTGACTGATCAAATTAAGCGCTGGGTGAATTGGAAAGGTTGGATACTGGCCGAATCGTGGTGGTGGGAGCCAGGCCTCAGAGCTGTCTGAGATCGAGGAACAACTCGATGCTTGGACAATTTAAGCACAGGGTCAGATTGAAAAAGTCAGCGTGTCAGGACCAGTTCTGCCTGGTTCTGTTCGCTGCTTTGCGACATTTGCTCAGCGCTACAATGAACTGAGGCTGCAGCCTACTCTAGATACAGTGAAGCTTGGCTTTGTGTCTTTCTTAAAACTTCAGTTCTGAATGCTGTTTGCTTTCTTTTATTTGCACAATCTTTTTTTCTTTCTCTGTTCATTGGGTGTTTTAATGCGTTCTTTTGGGGTTTCTTTGTTTTGTGACTGCCTGAATCACAAAGTTGTATATTGTATATGTACTTTGATAATAAACGTACTTTGAAATTTGAGCAGCTGAAATAATCAGGCAAAATAACAAAAAGTGCATAAAGTCAGTGGTGAGGAAGGCAAATGCATTGTTAGTATTCATTTCAAGAGGTCTAGAATACAAGAGCAAGGATGTGATGCTGAGGTTTTATAAGGCACTGGTGAGGCCTCATCTTGAGTATTGTGAACAGTTTTGGGCTCATCTAAGAAAAGATGTGCTAGCATTGGAGAGGGTTCAGAGGAGGTTCACAAGTATGATTCTGTGAATGAAAGGATTATCATATGAGGAACGTTTGATAGCTCTGGGTCTGTACTCACTGGAATTTGGAAGGATGAAGGGGGATCTCAATGAATCCCTTGAATGTTGAAAGGTCTAGACAGAGTAGATGTGGAAAGGACATTTCCCATGGTAAGGAAGTCTAAGATAAGAGGCATAACCTCAGGATAAAGGGGCATCCTTGAAATCAGAGATGCAGGGATATTTCTCTAGCCAGAGGGTGGTGAATTTGTGGAATTTATTACCACAGAGCTGCGGAGGCCAGGTCATTGGGTGTACTTAAAGCAAAGCTTGATGGGTTCTTGATTGGACATGGCATCAAAGATCGGAATCAGAATCAGGTTTATTATCACCAGCATGTGACGTGAAATTTGTTAATTTAGCAGCAGCAGTTCAATACAATACATAATCTAGCAGAGAAAAAAAAATAAACAAGTAAATCAATTACGTATATTGAATATATTTAAAAATTATGCAAAAACAGAAATACTATATATTAAAAAAGTGAGGTAGTGTCCAAAGATCACCTGTCCAGCTCTCGGCTCTATCCCTCCTCCTCCTGTCTTCTCCTATCATTTTGCATCTCCCCCTCCCCCTCCAGCTTTCAAATCCCTTACTCACTCTTCCTTCAGTTAGTCCTGACGAAGGGTCTCGGCCTGAAACGTCGACTGCGCCTCTTCCTATAGATGCTGCTTGGCCTGCTGCGTTCACCAGCAACTTTGATGTGTGTTGCTTGAATTTCCAGCATCTGCAGAATTCCTGTTGTTTTTGTTGTCAACTGTCAATTAAAACCACTACACTCTTTTCACCAAAGCTTGATGCTTTATTATCATCTGCCTGAATGAATCTGTTTTATTATATGGCCAGGTCCTTTAAATATCTGTGCTGTTTGGGAATTGATTTGATTTCAGCCAGTACTGTAATCAAAACTGTCGTAATTATATTTATTTTATTTAGCGATACAGCACAGAACAGGCTCTCTGCGCACCGAATCATGCCACCCAGCAACCCACTGATTTAACCCCTAGCCTAATCACAGGACACTTTACAATGACCAATTAACCTCCTAACCAGTGCATCTTTGCACCATGGGAGGAAAGCGACACACGCACAGAGAGAACTTACAAACTCCCTCGCAGAACACGCTGGGAATGAACTCCAAAGTCTGATGCCCCAAGCTGTAATAATATTACACCAACCACTACGCGACTGTGGCGTCCCATCATCTGAGCTCAATAAGTTAATTCATTTGACATTAAAATATACAAAACTCTTTACTCCATGGTAATAAGAGGATAGATATTAAAAATAGTTGTCTGGTATGAAGAGAAAAGTATTATCTATAGTACTGATACTTTCCTGATAACCAAGTATACTTCCATACTCAAAATCCTAATTGATTGAACATAAAGCGGGATCAATTTTATGGTGCTACAGATTAATTTCCTGGATTATCTGAAAATGCTTGTGCATAAATTTTACAAATGCCAGCTTTTTCATTTTAGTTTACACACTGAAGATTGGGGATACAATGGACAGCGAGGAAGGCTATCTAAGCTTGCACTGATCTAGACCGGCTGGAAAAATGGGCTCAAAAATGACAGATGGGATTTAAAGCAGAGAAGCGTGAGGTATTGCAATTTGTGAGGACAAATTAGGGTAGGACTTACATACTGAATGGTAGGGCACTGAGGAGTGTGGGAAAACAAAGGAATCTGCGAATACAGATACATAATTCCTTGAAAGTGGTGTCACAAGTAGACTGGGTCATAAAGAGAGCTTTTGACATATTGGCCTTCATAAATCAGAGATGTCAGTATTGAAATTGGGATGAAATAGGTGAAATTGATCACCTGTCTACAAGAAAGATATCAATTAAATTGAAAGCATACAGAGAAAATTTGCAAGGATGTTGCCAGCACTTGAGGATCTGAATTATAGGGAAGGTTGAATAGGTTAGGACTTTATTTCCTGAGGTGTAAGAAAATGAGTGGAGTTTTGATAGAGGTATGCAAGATTATGTGGTTTATAGATAGGGTACATGCAGGCAGACTCTTTCCACTGAGATGGGTAACTCTAGAACTAGAGGTCATAGGTAAGGATAGAAAGGTGAAATATTTAAGGGAACCTGAGAGGGAACATCTTCACTCAGTGGGTGGTGTGAGTGTGGAATAAGCTGCCAGAGGAAGTAGTGAATGCAAATTTTATTGCAACATTTGACAAGTTTGGCTAAGTACATGGATGGAAGGGTAGGAAGGCCTGTGGTCCAGGGGTAGGTGGATGGAATGAGGCAGAATATCTCAGTTCATCACAGACGAGGTAGCTGAAGGGCCTGTTTCTCTGTTGTAGTGCTCTATGAAATTTCAAACTGGCATGAGGTGAATTGTTAGTAAACTGCCACATGACTTCCATCATTCTAACGTATTTATCTAATGCTTATGTTCATGATTCCACAACTTATCACCGCCCTTACTTTTGGATAAACAGCCATTTTAGAAAGTAGGATCTTACTCTGAATTGAAGAAGGAATCATACTCAGAATCTCCCATAAATAGTGTTGGAATAAGAGTCAAGAGAGAGAAATTAATGGGACTGCTATAGGATATAACTCTAGGCCCTGATGATATGCACACTAGAGTCTTGAAGAAGGTGGTTAAAGATTTACTCCCTGTTGCCTTCTAATATTCCATAGATTGTTGAATGGCTACCACAGATCTGAGTGTCGTCAGTCTAATCTTACTAGTTAAGAAGGGAGGGAGAGAAAAACGTGGAACTGTTAGCACTCAGCTCAAAACCAGTAGCAAGAGAAATGATGTTTATAGTGCTTTTGGAAAATATTAAGATTGAAATGAGTAAATATGGATTCATGAAAAGTTTATTGTATTCAGAATTTTTGAACTAGATACAAGTGTTGATTTGGTGTATTTGGACATTTAGTAAAGTGCCACAAAAAAGATCATTAAAGAAATTTAGACTGGCTTTTTTAAAGGGTATTGTACTGATATGGATTAAGGTTTGGTTAACCAACCAAAAACAAAATGTAGGAATAACAGGACATGTTTTAAGTTGGGAGCTGTAACCGATGGGCTGCTAACTATCCAATCTGTATCAGGGTTTTAGACAAAATAGATCGTTAAAATATATACAAATTTTAGAATGACAAAGTTGGGTGACAGCGGTGAGCAGGAATTGAATTGAATTGACTTTATTACTTACATCCTTCAAAGAAATGAGGAGTAAAAATCTTATGTTACATCTCTGTCTAAATGTGCAATGTGTAATTAATGGTAATTTGTAATGCATAGTATGTACCACAGGACTGTCAATATAACATAGAAATACAAGTGTATCAGCATGAATTAGTCAGTCTGATGGCCTGGTGGAAGAAGCTGTCCTGGAGCCTATTGATCCTGGCTTTTATGCTGCGGTACCATTTTCCAGATGGTAGCAGCTGGAACAGTTTGTGATTGGTGTGATTCGGGTCCCCAATGATCCTTCGTGCCCTTTTCTCACACCTGTTTTTGTAAATGTCCTGAATAGTGGAAAGTTCACATCTACAGATGCGCTAAGCTGTCTGTACCACTCTCTGCAGAGTCCTGTGATTGAGGGAAGCACAGTTCCCATACCAGGCAGTGATGCAGCCAGTCAGGATGCTCTCAATTGTGCCCCTGTAGAAAGTTCTTAGGATTTGGGGACCTATACCAAACTTTTTCAACCGTCTGAGGTGAAAGAAGCGTTGTTGTGCTTTTATCACCACATAGATATACTAAATTAATGGGAATGAATATGGCAGATGTAATATAAAATAGAAAAATGGGGTAGAAAAAGTTGAAACTAAGATAATTTTACAATGCTGAGAGACTAAAAGCTATTGGTGCACAGAGAATTGGATATCCTGGTACAAGAATCAGAGACGGTTAACATTGCTGGTAAAGCAAACAATTTGGGATGCAAATGATATGTTGACATTCGTTGCAAGAGAATTTGAAGACTGTTGTGAAGAAATCTTCCTCCAATTATAAAGGGCCCTGCTGAGACTGTATTTCTTCACGCATAGGATATTGGATCTGCAGATGGTAGTGGAGACTTGGTCTCTGGCTATTTCATGACAGAGGTTGATCTGCTTTTGGATGTTAAAGGAATCAAAGAACAGGAAAGATTATGAATTTAAAAATCATTCTTGATATTATTAAATGGTGAAACTTTTGCTTCTACTTCTTCTGTTCTTACATTGTATTATTCCAGAACAGGGTCCTCTTAGTGGGTCCAAATCTTGAACAGGGATAATTGGCAGGACACTCACAAAACAGAAGAGATTATGTTCATTCACTGCAGCCCAATGCTGCAACTGTTTGAGTAAGTTACACTGTCAGATTTTTAGTACCTAAGCTGCCATGATTTAATAATTACGAGACTTTAATGTGTCTCACATTTATGAGCTATACAGGCACAGGGTAAAAACTGGATGTTTATAAATGGATGCATTTATTTTTGTGGCCTTTGGGGAAATTCACTGCAGTCACGTTGGTGAATGGCAAGTGATGGCAGCTGTAGCAAACAAAGACAGAATGTTTACACTCCCGTCTGAGATACCGTTGCTTTGGAAGGAGAATTTTTATTTGTAATCAAATTCAGTGTCCTTGATTCTGTTTTGATAAACCTGGCAGCACCAGTAGTGGAGTGATGCCCAGATTGTAATTTATTTTTGGAGCAACCACCATTTCAGTAGAATCAGCAGCTGTACCCTAGAGCAATATTTCAATACTCATCCATCTGTTCTGCTCAAACCAGATTTTTTTACTCTTTTTTATCAATATTAGAATATGTAATTCTTGAATCGGCATCATTAACCAAATTATTTCATTTTTAATCACTTCTGCATCTATTGGTATCTACTCAATAGAAAAACATCACATTTTAATTTCCTTGAAATGTGAACGTTACTGTAAAAAATCATGCATTTACACAGAAAATCCTTAGAACTGTCAAAACACCTTGAGAGCAAATAGTGGCAAACTCTTGAGTTAAGGTGCACTTGATGCAAATTTTACTCAAGGGACCTTTACTCAAGTTATGATAGCATCCATATAATTTGCCTGCTAATAACTGTTGAAAGTGGAGAGCAATTATTCAGAATGGCGTCAATAACCTTGAGTCCGTGCATCAGGAGCATGTGGAGCCTTGTCTATGTGACAGAAGGAATGCACCACCTCACAAATTACCCACCCATGTACCTGGTGACGCATCCTCCTCTCCTTTGGTAGAAGATGTACAGTTCCCAAATTTACCTCATCAGCCACCTCAAAATCCGATTGGAATCGATTCTGAGGGATTGGCTAAGGAGAAGAAATAACTCATTCAGCTTCAGGAAGTTCTGCGGGGGTCACATACCTTACTTTGAAGGCCTGGGAATAGTATTGGAAATGAGGAACAACCTTACCCTTGCAGACTCCACATGAAAACCATGGGATTTCTTTGATATGCAATCACAGTTATTCAGGCTAGCACATCAATTTGCACAGAGCCCACTTCCCACATAAAAGGGCATATAAGATTGATTAATTTACTTTTGTTTGATGTGATTTGATGGAAGAATATCAGTCAAGATGCAAGGAAACAATTCAGAACTTCAGCTTTCTTCAAAAATCATATTTTGTACTTGTAGAATACCAACTGAGATCTCTGTGCATTTCAAGATCATTTTTTTCCTTTGTACCCAGAAAGATTAGTGAAACTACTTACTGGTACCAATAGGCTAAGTAGGGAAAGAAAATCTTCAGAGTGAAAATAATTATTAGGAACACAAAAAGAACTGATGGGTCCAGCAGACTTGTTTCTTTTTATTTCAAGCTTAATTGCTCCCCACCCACCCATTTTTTCAATAACCTTCATTATTTTTCTTTTCAGAAATGTTGTCTCCTAAATCCATTTAAACACTGTACCACTGTGACTTTCCATGATGACTTATTCTAGAACTCAATTAACTTTGGGTGGAAAGACTTGTTTCTTAGTAATTTTCCTTAACTTGCATTTTTATTTCCAAGTTGAGTAAATCAAAATCTTCCATGCTTGAATGCATTCGTACCTTTCAACTTGGTTTGACTTGAATATTGCAAATTTCAATACAAAATCTTTACGAGCCTTCATAAATGCAATAGTAAAAAACAATAAACTATTAATTAAATAACTTGCACTGATATGATAACATTAGCATCTTCCTATAATTCCTATAAAATTCAACTATGTTAGAGGAAGTAGAATCTGTTCTGACAGGAGGAAAACAGTATCAGAATTCCCTGAATTTTCAAAAAGTTAGTTGATAATGTCAATCAGGAGACTGCCAATAAAATGTGTCTATGTATTATTCAAATTCCTAAATACTTATGATTGCCAGACCTAAAAAATTGTTTGCTGGAAATGCAGTAGATAGGTGGATTGAAAATCTATGGTCCATCTGTTTATGCATGAGTACCAGGATGAGGGTGCTGGCAACTTTCGGTGGTGGCCCTGTCCATAAGACCATAAGGCATACGGACGCAATTAGGCCACTTGGTGCATCAAATCTGCTCCACCATACCATCACAGCTGATCTAGTCCTTCTTCCATCAGGACCGTTGATGTCCTGACTAATCAATAACCGATCAACCTCTACTTTAAATATACTCAATTAATTGGCCTCCACAGGAGACTGGGGCAATGAATTCCAAGGATTCACTTCCCTCTGGCTAAAGAAGTTCCTCTTTATCGCTGTACTAAATGACATCCCTTTATTCTAAGTTTGTGCTCTCTGGTCCTAGACTCATCCACTCTATCAAGGTCTTTCCATATTCAATAGGTTTCAATGGGATACCCTCTCATTCTTCTAAACTCCAGTGAGTACAGGCCTATGGCTATCAAATGCTTCTCATATGTTGACCACTTCACTCCCAGAATGATTCTCGTGAACCTCCTCTGGACTCCTTCCAATGCCAGAACACCTTTTCCTGACAGGCGCTCAAAAGTGCTCACAATACTCCAAGTACAGTCTGACCAATACAGCCTTAGCATGACATCCTTGCTCTTATAATCTAGTTTTCTCAAAATGAATGCTAACATTACATTTGCTTTCCTCACCACCAACTCAACCTGCAAGTTAACTTTTAGGGAATCCTGTATGAGTTTCTCAACTCCCAATGCACTTTTGATTTTTGAACTTTCTCCCTGCTTAGAAAATAGTATATGCCTTTACTCCTTTACAAGACCAAAAACTTCCCTCCACTATACTCCATCTGCCACTTCTTTGCCCATTCTCCCAATCTGTCTAAGTCCTTCTGCAGACTCACGGCTTCCACAAAACTACCTGCCCATTCTTCTATCTTTGTGTTGTCCAAAACTTTGGCCACAAAGCCAACAATTTCATCATCTAAATCATTGAAAAGAAGTGGTCCAAATTCCAAACCCAGCTGAGCTCCACTATTCACTAGCAGTCAACCAGAATAAGCCCCCTTTATTCCCAGTCTTGGTCTCCTGCTACTAATCTATCTATGCTAGTATCTTTCCTGTAATACCAAGGGCTCGTTTCTTGTTAAGTGTGGTACCTTATCAAAGGCCTTCTGAAAATCCAAGTAAACAATATCCACTGGCTCTCCTTTGTCTATGCTGCCTGTTATTTCCTCAAAGAATTCTAGCAGATTTGGCAGGCAAGGTTTCTCTTTGACCTATTTTATCATGTGTCTTTAAGTTCCCCAAGACCTCAAGCTCAAAAAATGAATCCAGCATTTTTCCAACCACTGAAGCAAGCCTAACTGGCCTATGATTTCCTTTCTCCTGCCTTCCTCCCTTTTTAAAGAAGTGATGGAGTGACGTTTGCAATTTTTTGGTCCTTCAGAACCATTCCAAAATCTAGTGATTCTTGAAAGATCATTACTAATGCTTCCACAATCTTTTCAGCTATCTCCTTCAGAAGCCTAGGGTTTAGTTCATCTGGTCCAGGTGATATATCTCCCTTTAGATCTTTTAGCTTCCCAGGTATATTTCCATTAGTAACAGCCATTACAGCACACACATTTCTGCCCCCTGACACCCTTGAATTTCAAGCATATGATTAGTGTCCTCCACAGTGAAGACTGATACAAAATACTTATTCAGTTCATCCCCCATTACTACCTCTCCAATGTCATTTTCTAGCAGACTGATACCCACTCTTGCCTTTCTTTTACTCTTTGTACAGCATATCTGAATTTTTTTAGTATACTCTTTTATTTTATTGGCTATATTTCCTTCATATTTCAACTTTTCTCTTTTTATGGCTTTTTTTATTTGCCTTCTGTTGCTTTTTAAAAGCCTCCTAATTCTCTGGCTTCCTACTAATTTTTCAGTATTGTATGGTCTCTTTTTCCCTTTTATGCTATCTTTGAATTCCCTTGTCAGCCACAGTTGCTTCATCCTCTCTTTAGAATACTTCTTCATCTTTGGGATGTATCTATCGTGTGTTTTCGAAAAGCACCCCCCCCCCCCAGAAACTCCAACCATTGCTGCTCTGCCGTCACTCCTGCTGATGCCCCCATCTAATCAGCTTTGGCCAGCTCCTCTTTCATGCCTCTGTCATTACCTTTATTCTACTGTAATACTGATACATCTGACTTTTTTTCCTCCCTCTCAAACTACAGGGTGAATTGTATCATATTATGATCACTGCCTCCCAAGAGTTCCCTTACCTTAAGGTCCCTAATCAAATCTGGTTGATTTTACTACACCTAGTTCAGAGTTGCCTTTGCTGTAGCGCACTCAAAATCAAGCTGTGCTAAAAAGCCATCTTGTAGGCATTCTCAGATTCCCTCTCTAGGATTCCAACACCATCTTGCTTTTTCCTATCTACCTCAATAATGAAATCCTCCAGAACATTCACATCTGAGAATTGCCTTTTCTATCTCCCATTGTAATTTGTATCTCACATCCTGGTTACTGTTCTGAGGCCTGTATATACAGCTGAAGTCAGAAATTTACATACACCTTAGCCAAATACATTTAAACTCAGTTTTTCACAATTCCTGACATTTAATCCTAGAAAACATTCCCTGTCTTAGGTCAGTTAGGATCAGTACTTTATTTTAAGAATGTGAAATGTCAGAACAATAGTAGAGAGAATGATTTATTTCAGCTTTTATTTCTTTCATCACTTTCCCAGTGGGTCAGAAGTTTACATACACTTTGTTAGTATTTGATAGCATTGCCTTTAAGTTGTTTAACTTGGATCAAACATTTTGGATAGCCTTCCACAAGCTTCTCACAGTAAGTTGCTACAATTTTGTTCCATTCCTCCAGACAGAACTGATATAACTGAGTCAGATTTGTAGGCCTCCTTACTCGCACACGCTTTTTCAGTTCTGCCCATAAATCTTCTATCGGATTGAGGTCAGGGCTTTGTGATGGCCACTCCAATACCTTGACTTTGTTGTCCTTAAGCAATTTTGCCACCACTTTGGAGGTATCCTTGGGGCTATTGTCCATTTGGAAGACCCATTTGCCACTGAGCTTTAATTCCTGGCCGATATCTTGAGATGTTGCTTCAATATATCCACATAAATCTCCTTCCTCATGGTGTCATCTATTTTGTGAAGTGCAGCAGTCCCTCCTGCAGCAAAGCACCCCCACAACATGATGCTGCCACCTCCATGCTTCACGGTTGGGATGGTGTTCTTCAGCTTGCAAGCCTCACCCTTTTTCCTCCAAACATAACGATGATCATTATGGCCAAACAGTTCAACTTTTGTTTCAGACCAGAGGACATTTCTCCAAAAAGTAAGATCATTGTCCCCATGTGCACTTGCAAACTGTAGTCTGGCCTTTTTATGGCGGTTTTGGAGCAGTGGCTTCTTCCTTGCTGAGCAGCCTTTCAGATTATGTTGATTTGTTTTACTGTGGATATAGATACTTGTCTACCTGTTTCCTTCAGCATCTTCACAAGGTCCTTTGCTGTTGTTCTGGGACTGATTTGCACTTTTCGTGCCACAGTACGTTCATCTCTAGGAGACAGAATGCGTCTCCTTCCTGAGCAGTATGACGGCTGCGTGGTCCCATGGTGTTTATATTTGCGTACTATTGTTGGTGCAGATGAATGTGGTACCTTCAGGCATTTGGAAATTGCTCCCAAGGATTAACCAGACTTGACATCATTTTCTGACCTCAATCCGATAGAAGATTTGTGGGCAGAACTGAAAAAGCGTGTGCGAGTAAGGAGGCCTACAAACCTGACTCAGTTACATCAGTTCTGTCTGGAGGAATGGAACAAAATTCCAGCAACTTACTGTGAGAAGCTTGTGGAAGGCTATCCAAAATGTTTGACCCAAGTTAAACAACTTAAAGGCAATGCTACCAAATACTAACAAAGTGTACGTAAACTTCTGACCCACTGGGAAAGTGATGAAAGAAATAAAAGCTGAAATAAATCATTCTCTCTACTATTATTCTGACATTTCACATCCTTAAAATAAAGTAGTCATCCTAACTGACCTAAGACAGGGAATGTTTTCTAGGATTAAATGTCGGGAAATGTGAAAAACTGAGGTTAAATGTATTTGGCTAAGGTGTATGTAAACTTCTGACTTCAACTGTATGTAATTCCCATCAGGCTCTTTTTACCTTTGCAATTTATTGACTCTATCCTAAGGATTCCATATCTTCTGGTCCTATGTCAGCTATTTCTAAGGATTCAATTTTTTCTTTTTGATCAAAATGTCAAAATCTACCAGGTAGTCACTTAGGCTAAAAAATTTTGGACCATAAATTTAATGGAGCATACCTTCAACAATAACCATCTAGGTCTGATCTTCACGTAGTCCCTACATCGATAATTTGCTTGCGCATTCTGGAATTAAAGATCTTGATGATTGAAGTCACCTCAACTGCCTTTTAATTGATGTTGCTGAACATGCTCAGAGTTGGTATATGTTGCACCATTGCAAATTCTGTTGAAACTGGCAATGATGAACAGCATTTGATATACCAAGATTTCTTAATTTCTGATCCATCTGTTGTACCTTTGTTGTGTTAACACTGGGGGTATATTTGAAGAGCTCAGAGTATAGGGGCTCAAACACTGAGCAGAATTGAAAGTAGGCATGCAGTTAAACTTCTCTGCCCCTAACACCTGCCAGTTTAGATCACCTCAGCAACCAATCTTGTATGAACACAGAGAAAGCCACTTTATGAGTAAGTGTTCTTTGATTTTTCAGATGAAATACATGACTGTACACTGTATTGTTAAATTGAAGCTTTTAAATCAGAAAGGTTGGGTGAAATGTAATTTGGGTATTTGGGCACAATGTATTATGGCATGCTATTTGATACATTGAAAAATTGATTCATATATCAATGATAGATATCTAATGAGTTGAAGGCATTCCACTGAAAATTCAGTAAAAGAACATTAATACTTTAAAAAATGCTTGTAATAAAGTTAACTATCAATTATTTGACATTGCTATTTATTTTAATTACCTTGGAATACAGTAACTTTTGTCCAATGTGTTAGAGGAATCTTATGTATTTGTTTGAGAATTCTCAAAGAAGAATGTTGTAAATATAATTTTATCCAGCACTTTGTGAATATTCGTTTAAATTAAAGGGATTACAAATCTCTCAATAATTAACACAAATTTAAAGATGAAGCCAATTGTACCAGAGAAAAGTTTCTAACTACTGTATTGT
Source organism: Mobula hypostoma (assembly GCF_963921235.1). Classification (NCBI taxonomy): domain Eukaryota; kingdom Metazoa; phylum Chordata; class Chondrichthyes; order Myliobatiformes; family Myliobatidae; genus Mobula; species Mobula hypostoma. Next base: position 198,397,243 of record NC_086097.1, read on the forward strand.
GAACTGATAGTATGGAAGTGTTTATACTTATTTTTTAGAAAAATTATGTTTGATTTCATTAATTCCACTGATGTTTATAATCATCTCTGGTTTTCAGCCTTAAATGCAGTTGAATGCAGGAAACAACACTCAGTATGAGTTGTAGCAACTCTAAAGATGTTGTATAATTTTTGAGCAACTTCTAGAGAGTTCTGAAGGTGCCCATTCAGATATTCAAGGCTATCAATATCTCTTTATATCAAGGCTGGAAAGTATTGCAATGTACTCCAAGTTGTAGAGTGATTGATCACTGAAAGTGATCATTTGCATCCAAAGATCTTAATTTATGTTGTTAAGTTCAGGAACGTACAATAATGCATTAATTGCTGTGTAGCATCAGGAAAACTTTTGTACTTGGGTATATAGTGCACTTGGGTATATAGTTAATTTTGTGGTGTGTGTAAATTTCTAATATAGGTTTGTATTATTTGATTACAACTGTGGTTAATGGCTTTTATACACTACTTACATGTGCAAACCATCTGCAAAATTATTTCATTTCTAGGTATACATTTTCTGTCACAATCATTCTGGAAGCAGACATACCTGTTAAAAAAAGAATTAGTCACTGTGAGGAATAAAGTACATGTTAAGGGCAAGGAACAGGAGAAAAGGATTAGGCAGGCACTGGGTGCAAAATAAACTTCAATGCAGATGGTAAGGCAAATTACCTATTTCTCTGCAGCAACATCTAATGATTCATCTCTTTCATTATCTATGTTTTTCAAGGTGACTTTTTATTTTGGTTATGTGAGTGTCATGCAGGGTTTTCCGGGGATTAGTGCCCTTCTTGCCTTTGAACTGGGGATTCTCTGCGGTTTACGAAGAGTATCATTGACACAGTGATTAGTCAATAGATCTTCCAAAATATTTCATTTCTGTTATAAGAAAAGAGCAGAGGTAGACAAAAAAACACAGCTATCACCGTGTACTTTCTTCAGAGAAATACAGCTCACTTAATTGTCTCTCATATCTCAGGTAGAGCTCACTATGCTGTTTCAATGGGTAACAGCCTGTCTGTCAGGATTTTCGTGTGACTGGGATCTCTGCCTGAGCTACACTTCACTTTTAAATTACATGTCATTTGAGTTGAGTAAAAAAAATGTTATGCATCAAGAAAGCGGATTGCAGCCCAGTTTCTCTGCATGCTGGGAAAGTAAGAACATATGTCATATTCAGAAGCAATTGTGGCTAATTGTTTCATGTCTTGGATTTTTTGCAAATACCTTCTCTGGACATTCGTTTCTGAAACATTGCCCAAAGCATTATTCCTGTTGCTTGCCTCCTGAGTTTTATTACAGGTGGACTTACACATCAAACTGTGATGAATATCCAATGTCTGAGCCAGGGAGGCTTTCTGTTTTTCCTGAACTCAGCTTCTAAACCAGCAGATGATACTTCAAAAGATCAAAGCGTTGTTTTTTAGTAAGTTAAACTTCCAGCCAATGTTCTTTGTTTAGCTTCTTGTCATAAACAGAATCTAGTCTTAATGTAAATTTCAAATAGTAATCAGTCTAAAGTTAAAAGGGCAGCTTTGCAAACAAGCACTGTCGATAGAGCCACATCCTTGGTTGATCACAACATCTGGGTTTATTGCTCAAGAACTTCAGTGTAAAACAATGAGTTATTTCATTGGGCTTGTTTCAAACTAGACAATGATGGCTAAGTTGTTTAGTTCAAGGAAGCTTGCAGACCAGATTGATATTATCACTTAGCATATCAAATAGTTGATCTGTTAATAGTTGGGAGGGTAGTATACTTGAGGAGTCAGTTTCACAACATTAATTATGGATACCTAGAATCTCTCCAGAAGCTTTTAGACCACTTGTTAAAAAGTCATCTGAAAAAATATCACATATGTGTGAAGTCAATCAAATGGCAGAGAAGCAGCATAAATGAAGAGAGCAGTCCAGGTTTTAGGAATGGGATAAATAACATCAAGAAGAATAACAGAAAACCAGGGTGAACTAGAATCCAATCCTCTGCCTTCAATTCCTGTGATGGACATTTGGTTCATCTGCTGTTCATGGGTATGTCTTTTTAGCTTATGTGCCTGTGTTTTGGAAGTCCTTTGTGCTTAGAAATTGTTTGTAATTTGGAAGTCTTTGTAAGATAGAAATCCTTTGTGAGTTTTAAACGTGTTTTAAGAATGTTGTTTAAATTTAAATATGTATTGCTAAAAATAAATGAGTTATATTTAAACTGCTTTGTTACCTGTAAGAATCTCCTCCTTGGTTGGGAGGGGAGACCAACTGCACAAATAGTGGATATTGGTTGCTAAACTCACCATGACGAATAAACATAGAAGTGAACTAGTCTTTGAAGATTGGGTAGTTACAATATAATCTCTGTTTAGTGAGGGCACCCATAGCATCTATATCCAATAGGGCTTAAAGTCTTTCATTTGAGATTTCAACTTTGCAGTCCGCAAACCCAATACCATAACAAAAAGTAAAATTCTTCTGAGTCTGTAAGATCAACTGGATCCCAATAATTTAAACAAGTTTGATTGATAAGCAAAACTTGCAGTTAAATGAATAAACTATATTCCATTGAGAATTACTCACACAAAATTGTTTCAAAAGCAGTTTATATTAAGTGCAAAAAAATGCCTTAATTATACAATTGCCAAAGTGAATTAACCAATGAGCCAGTGGAATTTATAAAATGACTTCAGATTTACTGGTCATTCCATTCATCAACAAGGGCACCTTTACAACATTATTGCTTAGAGCAACTTGCTGTGGCAACAGCAAATGTTTGTGTTTTGATTCTGAGTCTTCTGTGCTGAACAATGCTCTGAAACGCATGGACAACACATTTTTACATCTTGTGCGAAGCTGTACTATGCAGAGGAGGCCTACAACAATATGCAAGAGTTGTTTACTAAAGCGTGCATTTACAAGATGCTGGAGTCCTTTGTTTAAAAGTGACTCACCTTTCGTTGAGTATTGCTGATCCAGATTGATTTTCTCGTGTTTTCATTAATGATTTTACCCACTTGACTCCTACTGTCAGTGTTTTTGGAAGCTCACGATGATCTTCCCAATCCCCTTTCCAATTAGACTGCTATTGAGACATTGTTAACCCTGGCATGCAGGTGAGTGATGAGAACGAGGGGAAAAATGAAGTTGGATTAGATGTGTGCAAATTCTGGTTGATAGGCAGTCTGGACTTGGTGGGCTGAAAGGCACAGTTTTGTAATGTCTTCTTTGTTTTAAATGATAGTGTCCTTTCATCCACCCTGATGCTATCTACATGACAGCTGCTCTGTAACTCGCTGCCCCTCTGACCTTTTTACTGGCATCCAACTACTAATGACAGACTACCCTGCTCACACTGACGTGCTGCATTTTGCATTTGAGCCCACAGACATCACAAATGCTTAAGGTCACCTATCATATCACTGAAATGTCCTCAATGATAACTGAAGAGCCTTTCACCTTAGCAGGGTGGCAACTGAAGATCCACTCTGTGGGTATTCAGAAATAAAACAGGTGCCCAGAGGGTTTGCACAGGGTGATCTATAATTATTTCTGTTCTATTCCTCCCTTCCACTCAACAGATCCATTCCTGCTGTCATCCTTCCTGTTCCTTCATTTTGCCCAGCCCTAATGACAACCTGACAAGAACCACACTTGAGTACAATTAAACTGTGTTTGAAAGCAGGTGGCAGACAAGTCTTCTCACTGTCCAAAGTCCCCAGAATGAGAAAATATTTCAAGCCCAACCAGAAGATAGCCTTTAGCCTGAAGTGCCTACCCCACAATTAACCTGTATGTCCTCTATACACTTCCTGCGAGCTAATGTGACACGTTGCTGGATAATGTTACATAATGCATTGTGATTCAGACACCATGGCATATTAGTATCCTCGAACAGATGTTAGAGCCTATTTCCAAATTTGCTCTTCATATTAACTTGAGGAGAATACAAAGAAATCCACAAAGCTGCACAGTCCAACTGATCTATGCTGTTGTTTGTGCTCCATTCAAACCTTGTCTCAGCTTTCATCATGTGAAGTTATCAGATTTATTCTTTGTTTCCTTATCTTTAACATGCTTGTTTAGATTCCCCCATTATTGCAAAGTCATGTATTTTGACATATACTTATAGAAGCCTGATCTAGTTGACAATTTGACATCTGGTTCAAATTGAGCAAATGCTTCTTGCCTGCCACATATCATAGAATCATACAGCACAGGAAAATGCCCTTTGGACTGCTAACTATGAAATATCAATCTATACTAATCCCATTTTTAACACCTGATTCCATCACTTGCTATGCATTCAAATGTTCATCTAGGTAGTTTTTATGTTTTGCGAGTATCTGCTTCCACCTCCCCTCAGGCAATGCATTCCAGATTCCAGCTACCTTCTGGGTAGAATAATCGTTTTTGGATCCCCTCTGAGCCTTGTAGCCCTTACTTTAAAACAGTGTTTCCCAACCTCCTTTAGCCCAATGCCCTGCTAAAGCACTTTCATACTTTCCAATGCCCCCCAAAGCACCTTCATACTTGCCAACACCTCTCTTAGGCACAATATGCATTCTGGCACCTCCATAGTGTAAAAACATGTCTACCATATGCTAACATGAGAAAAACGATTCCGCTTTAAATGTTTATTTGTCTTTAAGCCTAGCTTACACAGTACCTGTGCACTGTACAGCAGCTTCAATATCAATGTGATCCTTCAGCTTGGTAGTTTTTAGCAAGAGTTGAAATATCTGGTTCAAGTGGTAGCATCAAAAGCCTTAAGTCCCGATGCATACATGGGATTTGTTGTTTTGCGAAAGCAGTTTAGTGCAAAGACATAAAAATCTATAAATCACAATAATAAATAAATAGTGTAGAAAAAGGATGAATGAGATAATGCTCATGGATTCATGGAGTGTTCAGACATCTGATGGTAGAGGGGAAGAAGCTGTTCCTAAATCTTTGAATGCACGTCTTCAGGCTCCTTTACCTTCTCCCTGATGGTAATAATGAGAAGAAGCCATGTCCTGCATGTTAGGGGCCTCAGTGATGGATGCTGCCTTCCTGAGGCACCATCCCTTGAAGATGCCTATGATGGTGAGGAGACTTCTCTGCTATGTGTAATAGTTAGTATTTGCCCTATAAATGCTCCTCAAAATTTTTATTCATCAGTCAGAGTCCCTTTCAGTTTCCTCCAGTCCAAGGAAAATAAAACCAACTCATTTTGAAAACAAATTCTTGGCTGCAGAATTTCTTGTTTACTCCCCTCACTATCAATAGTTTTCCTGATCAGGCTTCATGGCAGACCAGCATCCTCCAACAAGTGTTAGACCCTTATTTCCAAATTTGCTCTTTACATAAACCTGGACATTTCCTCCTGCCCTCTTGTGCAGTTACCTTATCAGTCATGATCTCGGCTTTTTGCTGGATTCTACAGAGATGTATTCATCATCTTTTTCCAACACAGAGAAATGATTTAGGAGTGAGATTCACTCTGGGGTTCCCTTCACTACCTGCCTGTCTCCCTTTTTTTCTTAGTGATCATTCATTTCTTTAAACTGAAGAGAGATCATCTCTAAAATTATGCCATTCATATAATCCTCAGCCTTGCAGGTACACCGTGGTGTCCTCCAGATGGCACATAAGCTCTGAAATCCGGTGTTCAAGTTCATCAAACCTTGTCTCCAGACCACAATGACCATCTTGGAGTTCACTTCTGTTATAAGCCATCCAACGCATGGGACTGAACACCCATTATATACTTCTAATTTAGAAAAGGCACCTTAAAATGTAAACTTCCATGTATTGGAATTGTAAGGAAGTGAAAATGTTTAGTAATCACCTACTTCTGTGGTACCAATTGCAGACTGCCCAACCCAAAACAAAGGTTGAGAAACTCCCAGAGACCTTTTATGAAGCCCTTTCATTTATCAACTCCGCATTCTAATACTGCGGCTTTCCAAAGAGAGCTGTTTCGTGAACTGCCTCCCATCCTTGCTATCATATTTATGGGTCGTTTTATCCAATTGATGAGTGCTTACACAGGCACATTTGTTATAGGTAAACTATACAGTGATACATAAAACTTCACACTGACATCTTGACAACAAAATCAGAACAACAGCCTCAGGTTAATGTCCTATTACTCCAGGTGGGTTTGTACTGTTTGACCCAATATTCTCAGGTTTGGTTGTTATTATTTACGAGGCTGAAAGCAATTTAAAATTCAAATGTGAAGGATAAATGGCACAATTAAATGAACAACTGCACTTCTAAATGCAATGACAAATACTGCCAAAAGGAAGCAGTGTACATGAAAAGAATGAAAACCTAATTTACATGAGAAAATAAAATGAAGTGAATATATCAGGTCTTTTCAATTCATGAGAATAACCCACGTGAGGTGGCTCTTCATGGACTACTTATTTTAGTATTGCTTTTCTTCCTTGTTTTATGATTTATTCATCAAGACCAAATTGAATAATGCCTGAATGTCTGGCTGCATTATTTGATAGCAAAGCTTGCATTTGAGAAATTGTGATACTTATGCTAATTTTTGCAACACAAACCATTCATCAACACAGGACAAGCAGAAATTCAAATGTACTCTGGGTAAATTGTCATTACGGTCAGAATATGATGAAGAGAATATATTTTTTTCTAGGCAGCCTTAAGTTTTTAAGTTGGAACTATGAGGAAGAAATTAATATGTAATGAATTATTTTGGTTTCCTTCACACACACATGCACATGCACACACACAGAAAGGTTATAAAGAATATAAGGAATTACTATATATTCTAGTTTTGAAACAATTAATAGTGCATATTAGCTAGTTCTTAAAGCAATGGAATCAAAAATCAAATAAGTTCAAATGTTGGAAACCTGAAGTAAAAATATAGAAAAGCTCTGATGAGAGTTAATTGACCTGAAGTATTAAGTATGCTTTCTCCTCTATAGATGCTGTCTGAACTCTGAATATTTCTGGCATTTCCTACATTTACAGAAAGTAAAAATTAGTTTTTAATGAGGTGGAACACTTTATAGTTAGGAGTTATGTGAATTACAGAGGGAGTTTCAAATGACATATTTCTTAAAATAAATTTATAGTATAAAAGTAAAACAAAAGTCAAAGTCAAGTTTATTGCCATATGCTTAAGCACATCACAGGCACATAGCATTAGAGACATAACATTTAAAAGAAAAAAAGCAACATAAATGACATAAAACTATACCAGAAAGAATACAGTTTTAAAAAATTCATTGCAGCGCAGTGTTCAAAGTGGACATAGAGTTGCTATAATGATGTAGTGCTGGTTGGTTCAGGAGCCAGATGATTGTAGGGAAGTAGCTGTTCTTAAACTGGATGGTGTGGGACTTCATCCAGTGTGTACCTCCTACCCAGTGATAGCTGGGAGAAGATGGCATGACCTGGATGGTGAAGATCTTTGATGATTGATGTCTTCTTGAGTCAAAGATGCAGAGGAATGTGCCTGTGATGTGCTGGGCTACATCCACTACACTCTGCGGCTTCTTGCATTTCTGAACATTCAAATTGTGTTACCAGGTCATGATGCAACCAGTCAGAATACTTCCAACAGTACATTTGTAGAAGTTTGTTAGAATGTTTGGTAACATTGCTTAACTTTTTAAGAAGAAGCTTAGTTCTAATTATCAATGTTTGAAAACTGGCTAATAAGGCATGAGGTAGGCACATTACTTTGTTGTGCTGATTTCCTTTGTGGCTTACAGCACTACAAGCACTAAGAAAGAATAGCTTAGAGCTGTGCCACACAATAATTATCAAATATTTGTGTTCTGGGCTCTATGACATGCAGACACATTTCCTTTTGTGCATTTTGGCTACCATACCTGCTTTGAAAATTGCTGGTGGTGAAAATGAAATGAAACAGAGAAAGCCTGGTAGGTCAGGCAGCTTTTACGGAGAGAGAAAAAGAGAGCTACCATGTCAGGTTGATGATCATCTTTAGATTGAGTTTATACACTGAGTTTTGTGTTTAATTGAACATGGGCTATATTTTGCCATACTTTTTAAATTGTTCTCTTAACAGATTTTTTTCTGGATTCTTAAGTGATCACTAAGCAGCAATTAGTGTGCAAATTTATGCTAGAGTTCACAAATAGTGTTAAAACTTTTATGGCTAAAATTGGCATGCAAGCAGGGATAACATGGTGTGATGAACATAACATCATTTATGGAACAATAAAGAGAAGTTCTTAATGAAGACAGTCCTATGAGAAGTGCTTTACTGAACACTTTAGAAAGTTGAAGGAGCAGTAAGCGGAGGCTCGGGATGTTGAGTTTCTAAGTGCATAGAGGGCAGACTGACAGGATATCTATCTCTAACAGCAGTGTTGAGCTCTTTTATTCTCCACCTGCTGAGTATGTGGTATGAGACATGCTGTGCATTTCTGTCAACAAAGGAGATAAATCTCCTGATGATAATATCCAGTTGACCCTTGCCATGCAAATTTCATAGTGTGGCAACTATAGTAAACAGGTAAATTAATTTATTATTGTCACACGTATTGAGGTACAATGGCAAACTTGTCTTGCATACTGTCCACACAGATCAATTAATTACAATGGCACATGGAAGTAGACAAGTAAAACAAAACCAGAGTGCAGAATAGAACACTAAAGTACAGAGAAAGTGCGGTGCTGGTAGACAGTAAGGTGCAAGATCATAATGAGGTACCGTGTGAAGTCAAGAGTCCAATTTATTGTACCAGGGAAACATACAATAGTTTTATAACAGTGTCCTGTTATAAGAAGCTGCCCTTGAGCCAGGGATGGAGAGAGGAGAGAATGATCAGAGTGGCTGGGATCTTTAATAATGCTAGCTGCTTTACTGAGGCATTGAGAAGTGTAAATAGTGTCCTTGGAGGGGAGGCTGGTTTCTGTTGTGTTCTAAACTGTGTCCACAACTCTCTGCAGTTTCTTGCAGTCATTGGCAGAGCAGTTGCCATACAGTGAGCCATTATGTATCCAGATAGGCTGCTTTCAAAAATAATATTCAGTAAGGGTTGACAAGGACATACCAGAGACGAGTGTAGGCCAGGGAGGTGGCATCATCCATAGACCTGTTTCAGTGGTAGGTGAATTGCAGTGAGATGAGGTTGTTTAGCAGGCTGGAGTAAATATTTGCCATGACCAGCCTCTTGAAGGCACTTGACCAGCTGACACTCATGATGGTGAATGTCAGAGCCATTGGCTGGTTGTTATTAAAGAACGTTACCTTGTTTTTTTTTGGTTACTGATATGTTAGTGGTTTTAAAGCATGGAGGAACCTCATATTGAAGCAGGGGAAGGTTATAAATAGCTGCAAATACCGCCCCCCCAGTTGATCTGCGCAGGACCTATGGACACACCCAGGACACCACCAAAGTCTGTTGTTTTCTGTGGGTTTACTCTCTGGAAGCCTGCGGGGTCTTCATATAGGCCTCATTCCACAAGAATAAGGGTTGTGATCAAAGTAACTAATGGAGGATAGACTTCAAAAAACATGACTATGGGTCTTTTTCCTTAAAGAGTGCACAAAAACTTCCTAATATTAGAGTAATATGCCAGGAAATTCCTCTCATACAGCTTAGAGCAGATCTAGTTTTAGGTCTATAGTATTCAGGAACTGCCCAAAGTTTAACATCCATACCTATCATGTGAAAACCAAGGAGTTTGGAGCCAACAATTGATAGAGAAGAAGAGAAAGACAGACAAGCACAGAGAGCAAAGAAAGAAAGAGAGAAGAAAGAAAAAGAGAAAGAAACGGAAAGTAGGAGACAGACAAATAGACAAAGAGAGAGATAGAGCAAGAAGTGTACGTGCCAGATCTTTTCTTCGTTTATACACTGTATTTTTTACAATCTACAAGTTCATAATTCTCATACTACAGTAATCAATATGTCTCTTACATAAAGCCTTTGGAAGTGGCAATTGTCAGAAGCTAATTAGTTAAAGCATTTAAAGAGAATTTCAGTCACTCAAACAGACTAGAATCAGACATTGTGCCCAGGACTCCTTTGTTTGCACATGGCATCTCCTATCGGTAAAGTAGTTGGTTCATTTCATCTGCGGTTAAGTGAAAGAAACATTCCCATACACCCATTCTCAAATTAAGCAGAAACCTATTTATTTGATCAATCTTACAACTATGTCTTCTGAATTTCCTTCAGATATCAGAATCAAATCAGGATTATTATCACCGACATGTGAAGTGAAATTTGTTATCTTAGCAGCAGCAGTTCAAAGCAATACATAATATAGAAGAAGAAGAAGGAAAAAAAAATAAATCAATTATAGTATACATATATTGAATAGATTAAAACATGCAAAAAACAGAAATACTGTATATTAAAAAAGTGAGATAGTGTCCAAGGGTTCAACATCCACTTAGAAATCGGATGCCAGAGGGGAAGAAGCTGTTTCTGAATTGCTGAGCAACACTCACAACACACTGGACTCAGCAGGTCGGGCAGCATCTGTGGAAAAGAACAGGCAACGTTTTGGGCCAGAACCCTTCATCAGGACTGAAGAGGGAAGGGGCAGAGGCCCTATAAAGAAGGTAGGGGGAGGGTGGGAAGAAGGCTGGTAGGTTCCAGGTGAAAAACCAGTAAGGGGAAAGATTAAGGGGTGGGGGAGGGTAAGCAGGGAGAGGATAGTCAGGAAAGGTGAAGAAAGAATAAGGGAAAGCACAATAGGTAGTGCAAGGAGGCGGAACCATGAGGGAGATAGTAGGCAGCTGGGGGAGGGGCAGAGTGAAACTGGGATGGGGGAAGGGAGGGGGAGGGAACTACCGAAAGTTGGAGAATTCGATGTTCATACCAAGGGGCTGGAGACTACCCAGACGGTATATGAGGTGTTGCTCCTCCAACCCGGTTTTAGCCTCATCATGGCAGTAGAGGAGGCCATGTATGGACATATCCAAAGGAGAATGTGAAGCAGAGCTGAAGTGGGTGGCAACCAGGACATCTTGTATGTTGTGGTGGACGGAGCAGAGGTGCTCGACGAAGCGGTCCCCCGATCTGCGTCGGGTTTCACCGATGTAGAGGAGGCCACACAGGGAGCATCAGATGCAATAGATGACCCCAAAAGACTCACAAGTGAAGTGTTGCCTCACCTGGAAGGACTGTTTGGGGCCCTGAATGGTGGCAAGAGAGGAGGTGTAGGGACAGGTGTAACACTTACGCTTACAGGGATAAGTGCCGGGTAGGAGATCCGTGGGGAGGAACGTGTGGACCAGGGAGTCGCGGAGGGAATGATCCCTGTGGAAAGTGGAGAGGGGTAGAGAGGGAAAGATGTGCTTAGTCGTGGGGTCCTGTTGAAGGTGGCGGAAGTTGAGAAGGATAATGTTCTGGATTCGGAGGCTGGTGGGCTGGTAGGTGAGGACAAGGGGAACTCTGTCCCTGTTGTGGTAATGGGAGGATAGGGTGAGGGCCGAAGTGCGGGAAATAGAGGAGATGCAGGTGAGGGCATCATTGATGACGGCGGAAGGGAAACCACAATCCTTGAAGAAAGAGGACATCTGAGATGTCCTGGAATGGAAAGCCTCATCCTGGGAGTGGATGTGGCGGAAACAGAGGAACTGGGAATAGGGAATGGCATTTTTGCATGTTGCAGGGTGGGAAGAGGTATAGTTGAGGTAGTTATGAGAGTCAGTGGGCTTGTAAAAGATGTCAGTGGACAGTCTGTCTCCAGAGATGGAGACCGAGAGATCGAGAAAGGGGACAGAAGTGTCCGAGATGGACCAAGTGAATTTGAGGGCTGGGTGGAAGTTTGAAGTAAAGTTGATGTGAAATTGACGAGCTCAGCATGAGTGCAGGAAGCAGCATCAATGTAGTCGTCAATATAGCGAAGGAAAAGTTGGGGAGCAGTACCAGTATAGGTTTCGAGCATAGACTGTTCCACATAACCAACAAAGAGGCAGGCATAGCTGGGGCCCATGTGAGTGCCCATAGCTACATGTTGTCTGTTCTTTTCCTGCTGAGTTCCTCCAGCGTGTTGTGAGTGTTGCTTTGACCCCAGCATCTGCAGATTATTTTGTGTTTCTGAATTGCTGAGTGTGTGCCTTCAAGCTTCTGTACCTCCTACCTGATGGTAACAGTGAGAAAAGGGCATGCCTTGGGTGCTGAAGATCTTCAATAATGGACGTTCTCTTTCTGAGACACCGCTCCCTGAAGACGTCCTGGGTACTTTGTAGGCTAGTACCCAAGATGGAGCTGATAGATTTACAACCCTCTGCAGCTTCTTTCAGTCCTGTGCAGCGGCCCCCACCCCCATACCAGACAGTGATGCAGCTTGTCAGAATGCTTTACACGGTACATCTATACAAGTTTTTGAGTGTATTTGTTGACAAGCCTAATCTCTTCACCAGCCATTGCTGTTCTGCTGTCATCCCTGCTAGTGTCCTCTTCCAATCAACTTTGACCTGCTCCTCTTTCATATCTGTGTAATTCTCTTTACTCCACTGTAATATTACTACATCTGATTTTTGCTTCTTATTCTTAAAATGCAGGGTGAATTCCATCATATTTTGATGGCTGGCTCCTAAGCGTTCCTTTACCTTAAGCTTCTTAATCAAATCTGGGTCACTCCATAACACCCAATCCGGAATTGCTCTTCCCATAGTGTGTTCAACCACAAGCTGGTCCAAAAAGCCATTTTGCAGGCATTCTACAAATTCTCACTCTGGAATCCAGAACCAACTGGATTTTCCCAATCTACCTGTATATAGAAACCCCCTTTTTATATGTCTTTTCTATCTCCCATTGTAATTTGTAGCCCTCATCCTGGCTACCGTTTGAAGGACTATATATACCTCCCATTAGGGTCTTTTTACCCTTACGGTTTCTTAAATCTACCCACAAGAATTCTCCATCTTCTGACCCTATGTCACCTCTTTCTAAGGATTTGATTTCATTTTTTACCACCTACCCCATCTGCCTACCTGGCTGTCCTTTTGATACAATGTGTATCCTTGAATGTTAAGCTCCCAACTATGATCTTTTTTCAGTCACAACTCAAAGGTGCCCCCAACAGCATACCTGCCAGTCCTTGAGCCTCAAGATAATCTATTTAAAATTTATCAAGCCACGGGCAGGACCAAAACATATGAATTCGAGAGGCCTCTTCGACATTACACCTATTACAGTATGGAGAAAAATCTGAGTAAAAAGGAGAGAGCTTATCTTTAGTCATATAGGCTCTATGAACCACTTTAAATTGTAAAAGAGAGTGAAACGCACATAATGAAGAGATGTGAACAAGTTTAAAAATTTCATTCCAAGTATCCTCATCAATTGAAATCTGTATGTCACGTTCCCAGAGGTTTTTAATTTTGTCTAACGGAATGTTTCTCAATGCCAACAACATACTATAAATATTAGATATAGATCCATTATGAAAAGGTTTCAAAGTAAAAGTTTTATCAATTAAATTCTTATCTGGACATTTAGGAAATGCTTGAAGTTGAAAATGCAAGAAATCTCTAATTTGTAAATAACTAAAAAAGTGAGTTTACGAACATTATATTTAATAGATAGTTGATCAAATGAGAAAAGACTACCTCTGCAAACAGATCCTGAAAACATTTAATACCTAGTCTATTCCACTCTTTAAAAACTACATCAGTCAAAGAAGTTTTAAAAAAATAATTAGAAAAAATGGGACTAGAGAGTGAAAAACCAGATAACCCAAAGAATTTTCCAAATTGTAACCAAATCCTCAAAGAACGTTTAACTATAAAATTATCAGTTAAATTACTTAAGGATAGAGGAATTGAACAACCAAGAAGAGAAATAATAGAAAATCTATTAACAGAATTAACTTTTTTTTTCCTTTCTTTTAACCAAACAGCTTTTCTTCTGTTTTTTTCTCTCTTTTTTTCTATTTTGTTATTGGGTTTTGATTTTGCTTTAGATTAGAATAAAATACACCTTTTCAATATTATGGTTAATTTACAATACATATTCAATCTTGTTTTAGTTTCTATAATACCATGATGTATGTTGTATTCGTCTGTGCAAGTAATTAATAAAAATACTGAAAAAGAAAGATAATCTATCTGCCTTATTCCATATATTGCATGCATTCAAATATAAAAACTTTCATTCCTGTATGTATCACTCTTTTTAATTTTGTTCCCATGTTACACTGCAACTCATCCCACTGACTCCAATTTTGCATGATCATCTGCCTGTCCTTCTTAATAATCTCATTACACACTGCCCCTGCTTGTATACTAACTGTCCTATCTTCAGCCCTAGCACTCCGGTTCCCATACCCCTGCCAAATTAGTTTAAACCCTCCCCAACAGCTCTAGCAAATCTGCCCATTAGGATATTGGTCCCCCACAAGTTCATTTGTAACTAGATCTTTTTGTATAGGTCCTGCCTTACCCAGGAGAGATCCCAGTGATCCAGAATTCTGCTCCTTGCACCAATTTTCAGCCATGCATTCATCTATTCTTACCCACACTGGCACGTGGCATAGGGAGCTTTCCACAGATTATTACCCTGGAGATCCCACTTTTCAACTTTCTACCTAACTCCCCATATTCCCTCTTCAGGACTCCTCCCTATTGCTACCTATGTTGTTAGTACCAATATATTCCATGACTTCAGGCTGTTCCCCCTCCCCCTTTAGAATATCGTGGATTCGGTGCGAAACATTCTTGACCCTGGCACCTGGGATGCAACGTATCACCTGGGTGTCTCTTTCACATCCACACCATCTGCTTTCTGCTCTTCTAATTATGGAATTCCTTATCATTACTGCATTCTTTTCCTGCATCCTCTTCTGAGCCACAGAGCCAGACTCAGTGCCTGAGGCTCAGTGGTTGTGATTTCCCCTGGTAAGTTGTTCCCCCAACAGTTTCAAAAGTGGTATACTTATTATTGAGGGGAATGGACACAGGGGTATTCTGCACTGGCTGGTCATTTCTTTTCCCTCTCCTGACAGTCACCTGGAGACTTGCCTCCTGCAAATTATGCTAAATCTGGAAAATAATACACATTTACAGATAAGATATGAGAGCGTCATTCACATATAACAGCTCAGTTGTCATGTTTAAGCCAACCCGGAATGTGAAGGTGCCTGATCAGCTGCTACTGACATCATTCGCCATACATGATCGTCGTGCATTTTAGAGAACCCCTCCATCTGGTTAGAGTCTGCTGGTCTCATGTCAAGAGCATCCCTTTCATTCTCTCATGGTCCTGGTTGCTATAGAGATGGTACCAGGAGCAGACTCACAATCTCTAGCCACATTCTGCTCAAAATCCTTTGTGCTCCTTAGCTTCAGATCTGTTAGCTCTCTCAAAGGCTGCTTGCCTTGTAGCAGCAAGAATACAATATTAACGATTAGTACATTGATTAGCCCTTCACTCCACATTCCCCACTCCTTCTCCCATCTGCTTCCCAATGTTCCACTTCATAACAAGGACCATAAGTGTTTGGAACAGTCATTATTTTGTTTGTTACTACCTGAACTATAATCCCATACAAATATGTAATTTTATTGAAATATTCTTCTCACTTGAAGTGAACTCCCATTCTAAATGTAACATTGCTGTCACAATTGAAGTTATGCTTGTTGACATGGAATATAATTCAAGGCGTTAATATCTGGAGACTTTAGCACTGCTACCTTGTGCCTTCCACCAAATACAAAAGCCTGCTTATACTGTAAGTTGTTGTTAATAGCTTTCTTAAAGTTGGTAAATGAAATTTACAAAGGGCTCTTTTTAATAAAAGATGTATTCCACTTTTGCTGTATCTACTGCACACAATCAGGCGGTTTCTAAAGACTTTCTGGGAGCTGTTTCTTAAAACATGTTTGCAGATATACATAAGGAGAGGAATTAGTCACTCATGACAATTTGTAATAGTTACATAATCAATATTATGAAACACATAATTTATAACCCTTCTATAATTATGAAAAAATAAAATAAACTTTGAAGAACTTGGAAAGACAGGAGAGTGTGTCTGATGGTTTTAAAATATTTGTAGAATCCCTTAGGATTCTCCTTGTCCTTGTCTGCTAGGGCAACCTCATGCCTTCATTTAGCTCTCCTGATTTCCTTCTTAACTGTTGTCTTGCACTTCTTATACTCCATAAGCACCTCATTTGTTCCTACCTGCTCTGTACTTCCTTTCCTTTTCTCAATCTGTGCCTTAATATCTCTTGAAAACCAAAGCTCCCTAAACCTGTTATCTTTGCCTTTTATTCTGACAGGCACATACAAGATTTGTAGTCTGAAATTTTTACTTTTAAAGGCCTCCCACTTACCAAGTGTACCTTTACCTGAAAACAACCTGTCCCAATCCACAGTTGCCAGATCCTTTCTGATACCATCAAAATTAGTCATTCTTAAATTTTGAATCTCAACCCACAGTCCAGACCTATCATTTTCCATATTTACTTTGAAACTAATGGCATTGTGATCACTAGAAGCAAAGTGTTCCCTTACACAAATGTCTCTGACCTGCCCTGACTCATTTCCTAATACCAGATCAAGTATCACACACTCTTTCGTTGGCACCTCTACGTACTGATTTAGGAAACATAACTGAATATACTTGACAAACTCTATCCCACCTAAACCTTTACAGTATGGGAGTCCAGTCAATATGACAAGTTAATATCACTTACTATAACAACATTGTCTAAAGAAATATAAAAAACATATTTATGTTGCTTGTGGCAGCAATTTTACCTTGGATGGTGGGATTTTAATTCAACATCAGGAAAGAAAATTAAGATGGTCTCTGGCTGTTACTTAATATGGAGATATGACCTCTGTAAAGCTACCAGAGATGCCAAGAGACAATAGCAGTACAAAATTGAGTCCCAGAGCAGCCTTCAGTCATTGACTTCAGGAAAGGGGTGTTGTACTTGTGCCTGCATACATCAATTCTACAGAGTTGAGAGGGTCATAAGCTTCAAGTTCCTAGGAGTGAACATCACCAATATAGCCTGTCCTAATCCAACCATGTTGACCCTATGGGCAAGAGAGCTCACCAGTTCCTCTAGTTCCTTAAGAGGCTAAAGAAAGTTGGTATGTCCCCTTTGAATCTCACCAACTTACGTCAATACAACATAGCAAGCATCCTATCTGCATCCATCATGTCTTGGTATGACAACTTCCCTTCGCATGACTTCAAGAAAATGGAGGAGGCATGTAAGCATGGCTTAGCACATCACAGAAAACAACATTACCACCTTGGGCTTTATACTTTATACTTTATACTTTATTGTCGTCAAACAATTGATACTAGAACGTACAATCATCACAACGATACTTGATTCTGCGCTTCCTGCTCCCTGGAGAACAAATCGATAGTAAATATTAAAAAATTAAATTATAAATCATAAATAGAAAATAGAAAATGGAAAGTAAGGTAGCGCAAAAGAAACGAGAGGCAGGTCTGGATATTTGGATGGTACGGTCCAGATACCGGTCAGGATCTGTTCAGCAGTCTTATCACAGTTGGAAAGAAGCTGTTCCCAAATCTAGTCATATGACTCTTCAGACTCCTGAGCCTTTTCCCAGAGGGAAGAGGGATGAAAAGTGTGTTGGCTGGGTGGGTCGTGTCCTTGATTATCCTGGCAGCACTGCTCCGACAGCGTGCGGTGTAAAGTGAGTCCAAGGATGGAAGCAACACACATCAAAGTTGCTGGTGAACGCAGCAGGCCAGGCAGCATCTCTAGGAAGAGGCGCAGTCGACATTTCAGGCCGAGACCCTTCGTCAGGACTAACTGAAGGAAGAGTGAGTAAGGGATTTGAAAGTTGGAGGGGGAGGGGGAGATACAAAATGATAGGAGAAGACAGGAGGGGGAGGGATGGAGCCAAGAGCTGGACAGGTGATAGGCAAAAGGGATACGAGAGGATCATGGGACAGGAGGTCCGGGAAGAAAGACGGGGGGGGGGGGTATATTCAGAGGGAGAAAAAGGAGAGTGAGAGAAAGAATGTGTGTATAAAAATAAGTAACAGATGGGGTACGAGGGGGAGGTGGGGTATTAGCGGAAGTTAGAGAAGTCGATGTTCATGCCATCAGGTTGGAGGCTACCCAGACGGAATATAAGGTGTTGTTCCTCCAACCTGAGTGTGGCTTCATCTTTACAGTAGAGGAGGCCATGGATAGACATGTTAGAATGGGAATGGGATGTGGAATTAAAATGTGTGGCCACTGGGAGATCCTGCTTTCTCTGGCGGACAGAGCGTAGATGTTCAGCAAAGCGGTCTCCCAGTCTGTGACGGGTCTCGCCAATATATAAAAGGCCACATCGGGAGCACCGGACGCAGTATATCATCCCAGCTGACTCACAGGTGAAGTGTTGCTTCACCTGGAAGGACTGTCTAGGGCCCTGAATGGTGGTAAGGGAGGAAGTGTAAGGGCATGTGTAGCACTTGTTCCGCTTACACGGATAAGTGCCAGGAGGGAGATCAGTGGGGAGGGATGGGGGGGACGAATGGACAAGGGAGTTGCGTGGGGAGCGATCCCTGCGGAATGCAGAGAGAGGGGGGGAGGGAAAGATGTGCTTAGTGGTGGGATCCCGTTGGAGGTGGCGGAAGTTACGGAGAATAATATGTTGGACCCGGAGGCTGGTGGGGTGGTAGGTGAGGACCAGGGGAACCCTATTCCTAGTGGGGTGGTGGGAGGATGGAGTGAGAGCAGATGTACGTGAAATGGGGGAGATGCGTTTAAGAGCAGAGTTGATAGTGGAGGAAGGGAAGTCCCTTTCTTTAAAAAAGGAAGACATCTCCCTCGTCCTAGAATGAAAAGCCTCATCCTGAGAGCAGATGCGGCGGAGACGGTGGAATTGCGAGAAGGGGATGGCGTTTTTGCAAGAGACAGGGTGAGAAGAGGAATAGTCCAGATAGCTGTGAGAGTCAGTAGGCTTATAGTAGACATCAGTGGATAAGCTGTCTCCAGAGACAGAGACAGAAAGATCTAGAAAGGGGAGGGAGGTGTCGGAAATAGACCAGGTAAACTTGAGGGCAGGGTGAAAGTTGGAGGCAAAGTTAATGAAGTCAATGAGTTCTGCATGCGTGCAGGAAGCAGTGCCAATGCAGTCGTCGATGTAGCGAAGGAAAAGTGGGGGACAGATACCAGAATAGGCACGGAACATAGATTGTTCCACAAAGCCAACAAAAAGGCAGGCATAGCTAGGACCCATTCGGGTGCCCATAGCTACACCTTTAGTTTGGAGGAAGTGGGAGGAGCCAAAGGAGAAATTATTAAGAGTAAGGACTAATTCCGCTAGACGGAGCAGAGTGGTGGTAGAGGGGAACTGATTAGGTCTGGAATCCAAAAAGAAGCGTAGAGCTTTGAGACCTTCCTGATGGGGGATGGAAGTATATAGGGACTGGACATCCATGGTGAAAATAAAGCGGTGGGGGCCAGGGAACTTAAAATCATCGAAAAGTTTAAGAGCGTGAGAAGTGTCACGAACATAGGTCGGAAGGGATTGAACAAGGGGGGATAAAACCGTGTCGAGGTATGCAGAAATGAGTTCGGTGGGGCAGGAGCAAGCTGAGACAATAGATCTGCCAGGACAGGCAGGTTTGTGGATCTTGGGTAGGAGGTAGAAACGGGAAGTGCGGGGTGTGGGAACTATAAGGTTGGTAGCAGTGGATGGGAGATCCCCTGAGCGGATAAAGTTGATGATGGTGTGGGAGACAATGGCCTGGTGCTCCTTAGTGGGTCACGATCAAGGGGTAAATAAGAGGAGGTATCCGCGAGTTGTCGCTGTGCCTCGGCAAGGTAGCGGTCAGTACGCCAGACTACAACAGCACCCCCCTTATCAGCGGGTTTAATAATAAGGTTAGGATTAGTGTGGAGGGAGTGGACAGCAGAGCGTTCCGAAGGGGTGAGGTTGGAATGGGGACAAGGTGCGGTGAAGTCGAGACGGTTGATGTCCCATCGGCAGTTAGCGATAAAGAGATCCAGAGCAGGCAGAAGACCAGAGCGGGGTGTCCATGAAGAAGAGGAGGGTTGAAGACGGGAGAAGGGGTCATTGGTGGGGGTGGAAGAGTCCTTGCCGAAGAAGTAGGCTTGGAGACGGAGACGGCAGAAGAAAAGTTCCGCATCATGGTGAACACGGAACTCGCTGAGGTGTGGGCGAAGGGGAACAAAGGTGAGGCCCTTACTGAGGACAGAGCGTTCTGCCTCCGACAGTTGAAGGTCGGAGGGGATGGTAAAGACCCGGCATGGATGAGAGCTGGGATCAGAGGAGGGAGGGGGGAGGCTGGGGGTGTCAATGGAGAGGGGAGGGTTGGGGTGAGAGGAAGATGGAGCCTCTGAGGGCCCAGGAGCTGACGGTGGGATCTGAGGGAGACAGGATTGCAGAGTATTGGTGGGGGAAAGGGAGACGGGAGTCACAATAGCAGCACATAAAGACCCGGCCTGGAGTTCAAGGCTGGAGTTGCAGTTGGTGGTTGCGCAATCACTTTGAATGTCTCCATGGTCGTTGCTGGAGTCCGGATTTTGAATATGCCCTGAGGTGTTGGAGCCGGTGAGATCAATGGCAGAGGCTGCAATCTGAAGTCCATGCCTGCTAGTTTCATGGCCAGCAGGCTCTGGAGTCCGTAGATGTAGGATCTTGCGATCTTTGCCTAACATGACAAAGTCAAAAAAACGGCGATTGCAGGCGTGAATCCAACGGAGGATGAAATAACGGGTAGGACTTAGAGACGGTGAAGAAAGACGGCGAAGAAAGACGACGATGGAAGATTGGTTTGTGTGATGTGCTGGGTTGTGTTCACGATCTTCTGCAGCTTCTTCCAGTATTGGACAGGACAACTTCCATACCAGGTTGTGATACACTCTAGAAGAATGCTTTCTGCGGTGCGTCTATAAAAATTAGTGAGGGTTTTAGGGGACAGGCCAAATTTCTTTAGCCTTCTCGGGAAGTAAAGGCGCAGGTGGGCCTTCTTGGCAGTGGACTCTGCTTGGTTGGACCAAGTCAGGTCATTTGTGATATTGACCCCGAGGAACTTAAAGCTTTTGACCTGTTCCACTTGCGCACCACCGATGTAAATGGGGTCGTGTGTTCCGCTACTCCTTCTGAAGTCAACAACCAATTCCTTTGTCTTGCTGACGTTGAGGGATAAGTTATTATCTTCGCACCATGCCACCAGGTTCTTAATTTCCTCTCTGTACTCAAACTCATCATTACCCGAGATATGGCCTACAATTGTGGTGTCATCAGCAAACTTATATATTGAGTTCGATGGAAACTTGGCTACACAATCATGGGTGTACAGTGAGTACAGCAGGGGGCTGAGTACACAGTCTTGTGGGGCACTGGTGCTTAGAGTGATTGTAGAGGAGAGCTTGTCCCCTATTTTCACACCCTGGTATTCACCTCTCACTACTTCAGTAAAGCAGGCAACATAATAAGAGGGAGGAGAAGATGGCGGCGTGATGCAGCGCGTGCGGCTGTTCCGAATGAATATCGTATGTGTTAACTAAGGGGCTGTGCACAATCCGGATTTG
Organism: Mobula hypostoma; assembly: GCF_963921235.1. Classification (NCBI taxonomy): domain Eukaryota; kingdom Metazoa; phylum Chordata; class Chondrichthyes; order Myliobatiformes; family Myliobatidae; genus Mobula; species Mobula hypostoma. The sequence continues at coordinate 198,418,780 of NC_086097.1, forward strand.
ACGGAGCCAGCCATGAAAAGCATGGAGGAACACCTGGAGGAACTTCTGAAATGCCCGTGTCGCTGCCGCTGCTACTGTGCGATCAAGAATCTCCGGAGGGGAAGGCCCCAAATCCTCGGCTTTGCCTATTGCCTGTGCCGGGCCGGGGTCGAAGCGCTCGGCAGAGATGGTGCGCGGTGTCGGACAGCTGGTCGGAGGCTCGGAGTTTTCGGACGGACTCGGAGTCGGACTGTGGTCGGATGCTTCCAGGATGCTGCATCGGCAAGTTTGCGGCGCTGGAGGTTCACCGTCTGCGTGAAATGATGGGACTTTCGAGAGGCTTTGAGACTTTTACCATGCCATGGTCTGTTCTTATCAAATTACGGTATTGCTTTGCACTTTCGTAACTATATGTTATAATTATGTATTTTTTGTTAGTTTTTAAGTCGGTTTGTCATGTGTTTCCGTGATATCATTCTGGAAAAACATTGTATCATTTCTTAATGTATGCATTACTAAATGACAATAAAAGAGGACTGCGTGTCCTCATAATCTAATCTAATCTAATAATCAAAGATCTTACCCACCCCAGACAGCCACTCTTCTCCCCTTCCTATTAGAAAGAAGATCCAAAAACCTGAAAGTACATGCCACCAGGCTCAAGGACATCTTCTATCCCACTGTTCTAAGACAATTGAATGGTTCCCTCATGTGATACTCTTGATCTTGTTCTACCTCATTATGGCGCTGTTTATATTGCCTCTGTGCAGTGCAACTTCAATGTGTTGATCTGTAAAATTGGTGTGCAAGACAAATTTTTCTCTGCACCTCAGTACATGTGACAAGTATAAACCAATTTAGTAATTTACCTATTTTATTTACTGAGTGATGCTTCATTTCTCTTGGGCTTATCAAGGTGATAGTAATTATCAAAGAGAAATTATCTGCTTTTGTGCCTCACGATAGGGAAAGACAGAAGGTTTATTATGAAAGTGGCGGTGATGAACCTGCGTCAGTTTTAACTTCATTTTCTTTTTGTTATCACTAGATATGATAGAGTATGAAAGATCCAGATTTGTATCTCATGCTATCTTCAAATTCATCCTACATTAGTTTTGTAATAAGATCATATTGAAATGATCTCTTTTAGTAGAGACAAATTGCAATAATATACAATTATTTACACATGCAAATTACCAATTAAGCAGAATTTAGCGTGGCGTCTATGCCCAAGGGAAATACCATTATGAAACTAAAAAGTACTCTGACGTTTCTGTGAGAATATCAAACAGTGGTAAATCAAGGCAACTGGACTTGCTGTGTTGTCTAGAAGAGGTTTCACCACTCATCCAAGAGGCTTCTTCAGTTCTAATCCATGGTGGGTAGTTTTCCGGCTTATAAACTCTGAGCTGTTTAAAGGTATAGCAATCACATGAGTTTCATTAAGAGTCATAGAGCTAATGAGAGAGCCATTAGTCTTATCTTTGCATGAATGGAAATATAAACTGTTGTGCAGACACCAGAGTAGAGAGTTTGGACTACATTGATTGTAAGTAGCTGATTGGTGATGTGATGTCGTATCCCACTCCCTCGGTTCAGGGATGGTTTTTCCAGTTTTCCATCATTTGGAAAACTACCCACCGTGGATTAGAACTGAAGAAGCCTCTCGGATGTGGGGTGAAATGTCTTCTAGACAACACAGCAAGTCCAGTTGGCTTCATTTACTGCTGCTTGATACAGGATGACCTAGATGACTGAGAACCTTCATAGACATATTTCTGTCAGAAATTACATGAATTTAGAGTCACGTGGGTGCCGGGCAAGATGGCTGCATGTTAGCGGAGCTCCGACAACCCACCATGAAAACCTGTTAATTAAAGCATATTTATCCCACCTTGTCCGGATACAGCTGTCCTGCAGTTAAAAACTGTTCATTTTTTCACTAAAAGGGCTAATAACAACTTTGAGAGATAATTCTGTACGATGCCAAGACCTAACAGTGCTACAGTGAGCCACGTGGCTACAAGACAGAGCCCACAATCCGAAGTTCAAGCCACTCTAACAACACAGATGGACCAAGGCTCCAACATGTAGTATTTACTGGCTGAGGTTAGTTGTATGAGTTCCACTCTACTCGTGGTGGCTGCTGATGTATCTATGATTAAGGAAACAAAAATGGAGTTGAAGAACTCTATCAATGTCATTCAAGAGAGGCTGACGGAAGCCGAGGGCCATCTCTCCAGGGTGGAGGACACCACTGTGCAACTGGTGGGTGCTAGCGAGCAGAATAAGAAACGCTTGGACCTGCTGTGGAACCATGTGGAGGAGCTTGAGAACAGGAGCAGACGCAACAATGTCAGGCTGATCAGTCTAAAGGAGGGTGTGGAAACGGGCGGTCTGATTTAGTGTGTGCAAAGAATTATGTCCGAAGGATTTGGCATCGAACTGAACGCAGAGTTTGAAATTGAGAGGGTGCATCGGGTATCGGCTCCCAGGCCGGGTGGGGATCGCCCCCCCCCCCACGCCCCCAGGCCGGTCCTAATATGATTCTTGCGCTCTTCGGCCAGAGAGAAATTGCTGCAAGCAGCCAAAGCAAAGAGAGGAGATGAGTGGGAGGGATGCAAAGTTTCCTTCTTTCCAGATATGTCCAGAGGACTGGCTGAAAAACAGAGCGCCTTTACTACGGCTCGGAAAATGCTGCAAAATGTCAAGGTGAGGTACACACTCGCTTATCCAGCAGTTCTACGCTTCACATGGAAAGGAAAGAACAAGTTCTTTACTACTGCTGCAGAAGCAGAGAAATTCATTCAGAAAAGCTGCTTCGCTAGCATTGACTGAGAGACAGGATTTGATCACAGTAATAGGTGGAGATAACTTTTTAGGTATAACAGAGTGGGTGGGAAGCTGGATGAAGCGGTTTGATTAGGGTGAAGCTTGCTAGCTGGCACGGCACTTTGCGGAACATATCTTGTGTCTTTTTCTTTTCTGTTTCTTTGTGGAGCTTATCCTGCCTGTTTGTTTTTATTTGTTAGTTAATCTGGCAGGAATGTATTATTTATATGTTTTTGGGTTATGTTGGTTGTTTACTTGTTGTTTGAGAGCGCAGTATTTGCAGTGTTTTTTGGTAATAATTGAGCATGGGAATAGAGTACAGCAGGGTTTTTTTTGGATTATTTTTTCAGAGTTATTGCATTCCAGACTCAGCCATCTGGGAAAATATATATTTTTGCATATGTGTGCATGAAGTTTGGGACATGAAAATGGTTAATTTCATATCATGGAACATTAATGGGTGTGGAAACCCAATCAAGAGGAAAAATATTTTATCATACTTTAAAGGTAAACAAATTGATGTTGCATTTGTCCAGGAAACACATTTTAAAGATGTTGAAGCACTGAAATGTAGAAGAGATTGGGTGGGCCAGGTATTCTATTCATCACTTAATAGCAAACAAAATGGGACAATGATTTTAATTAACAAAAAACTTAATTTTGTATTGCTTGGAGAATTTAAAGTCAAGGAAGGCAGGAGAATTTGTACAGATGCACTCATTAATGGGGTGAAAGTAGTACTTTGTAACGTATATGCACCTAATAAGGAAGACCCAGACTTTCTCAACAAGGTGAACGAAATTTTAGGCACCAAGGAAGGAAAAATAATTTTAGCAGGAGACTTTAACCAAGTAATGGACCCTGTTATTGATAAAAGCAAATTTCAGACATCACCAGTACCTAGGGACAGGGCTGCCTTACATCAACTTATTGAGGATATCGGTCTGGTGCATATATGGCGATTGGTGAATCCATCCGGAAAAGAATATACATTTTTTCTCTCATCAACATAAATCCTACTCTGGAATAGATTTTTTTCTAATATCCAACTCCATTGTTGAACAGGTGATAGACTGTAAAATTGGCCCGATAGCATTATCAGACCATGCACCGGTTGAAATTCAAATTGATTTAAATACTGAAAGGGGAAGGAGGGGTAGATGGCAAATGAATACTATGCTGTTAAAAGATGCGGATTTCAGTGATAAGCTGGCTGAGGATCTGACTTCGTTTTTTGAATCGAATGCAGGGACCACAGTAAAGCTGTCCTCGGTATGGGAGGCATCCAAGGCGTATATAAGAGGAAAATTAATAGCACAACATCTAAAAGGAAGAAAGAAAGTATGGAGCAAATAAAAATCTGGAGGCAGAAATAACCACATTGGAAAAGGTTTTTAGCAAGACAATATGCCAATGACTTATACAAAGATCTGTGCAATTTGAAATTCCAGCTAAATAAAATATATAACAAAGAAGCAGAATATGCATTACTGAATTTAGATTAAAAACAAGTTTCTATGAAGATGGTGACAAAGCTGGTAAGCTGCTGGCATGATATTTAAAGCAGCAGAATAGGAATAGTGTTTTACCTGTAATTAAGAAAGGGGATACATTAGTGTCATCATCTAAAGAAATAAATGAAGTCTTTCGACAGTTCTATGAACATCTATATGCATCACTGTTTAACCATGACCAGGAGGAACTGAATCAGTTTTTTGCTAACATAAAATTGCCTACATTATCCCCACAACAAGCTGAGTCCTTGGATGCCCCAATTACTGAGGATGTGGTCAGAGGAGCTATTGCGGCTATGAAAATGGGGAAATCTCCAGGTATGGATGGCTTCCCAGTTGAATATTATAAGAAATTTCTGGACATATTGGCTCCTATTCTAACAAAAATCTCTTCAGAAGCACTTAATTTGGAATCTTTACCAAATACATTTAATGAAGCATTAATATCATTGATCCCAAAAAAGGACAGGGAGGCAATAGACTTATAAGCTTAATTAATGTGGACTGTAAGATACTGACTAAAATACTGGCTTTGCAATTAGAGAATGTATTGCCATCTATAATTAATACTGACCAGGTTGGCTTCATTAAAGGCAGATCCTCAACTGGCAATTTAAGGAGATTACTGCACTTAACATGGCTGAACTCCCCAAGTAGTATCCCAGTTACTGCCATCTCCCTGGATGCTGAAAAGGCATTTGACAGGCTTGAGTGGAGATTTTTAACCATAGCCTTGTCATTCTTTGGGTTTGGCTCTATCTTTAAATCATGGATTAGAATTTTGTATAAAAACCCTAAGGCTGCAGTTATTACAAATGGTATCATATCCCCATTTTTCAACATTTCACGGGGTACACGCCAAGGCTGCCCCCTCTCCCCACTGTTGTTTATGATTTTTTTGGAACTGCTGGCAATCATGATTAGGGCAGACTCAAATATTAGAGGAGTGAAGGGAGGTGGAAAGGAGCTTAAGCTGATGTTATATGCTGACGATATTTTATTACTGATTAGTGACCCTTCTAACTCCTTACCCCCACTAATGAAAACAATTCAATTATGCTCTGAGGTATCTGGTTATAAAATCAACTGCAATAAATCTGAGGCTATGCCAATGTCAAAATTGTGTTTTTCAAATTCAGTATCTCAGTTTAATTTCAGATGGGTGCCAGTTGGAATGAAGTATCTAGGGGTCAAACTTAGTCAGAACTTGGATGAAATAATCACTTTAAATTATGACCCTGAAGCACCTTCAATTACTCCAAAAGACTGAAGTTTGGTAAAATACTGAAAGGCTTTTATTCGCTGTACAATACGACCTCCACAGTGAGTGTCTGCCCCCGGACTGAGGGGGAGGGGCAAGGCGAACATCTTTATACAGGACTCTGTGGGAGGAGCCACAGGGGCAGTCAGCAGAGGGGCGTGTCCAGACAGTTAACCCAGTTACAACATATATATATGGTTTACCACAGACCCATTATTGAGTAGGATAATAAACAATCTGGATAAGTGGGGGACACTGTGACTGTCACTCTGGGGTAAAGTCAATGTAGTTAAAATGGTCATAGCACCTCAGTTTAACTATCTTTCTATGATGCTTCCTTTAAATATATCAGATTGATCTACAAGCAATACAAAAAAATTATCAGGGATTTTCTATGGGATAAGAAGAAGCTCAGAATTAAAATGAGTAAGATGTGTATGTCCAGGGACATGGGTGGGCTCAGTCTACCAGACATCAGGGCATATAAATTATCCTTTGAAATGACCAAGTTAGCTAAACATTGGGACAGGGCTGATGTTGATTTAGATTGGGTAATTATAGAATGGAGCCTGGCTGCACCACATTCTCCCCTTAATATCCTCTCACAACATGTGGAAAACAAGACTAATCTAAATCCTATACTATCTCACTCAAGGAGTGTGTGGAGTACAATTCATAAAGCTTGTAGAATGTCACACTTAAACCAGTTATACTCCTTGCTCTGGAATAACCTTGAGATACGCATTGGGAAAAGAATGGTGTACTGGAAAGAATGGAAGATTAAAGGTGTAAATACAGTAGGAGATCTCTGAGAATGGGATTTTTATGTCATATGTGGATTTGCAGAGGAAATATAACCTTGTGGATAAAGAGAATTTTTGGAAGTATTTTCAAATAAGACATTGCATTAGTAGCATATTCAAGAACAAAGTAACCCTTTAACTGAATACTTTACATTACCACATGAAGTTCATAAAGCATCAGTGTTTTATAAAATGTTCAAGCATTCTGTGGGTGAATCATGTAACAATCTCAAAGCAGTATGGCAGAAGGATCTTGGAAGCGATATTGAGGATAATAAGTGGTCAAATATTTTATCAAATGTGGGTAGACATATTAGGGAAGCGAGAGGGAAATTTATTCAGTATAAGATAGTACGCAGATATTATTGGACACCAGCTGGACTCACAAAATGAGGATTGTTGATAATAATTTATGCTGGAAATGTAAAAAAATGAGGTGAGCACATATTTTCACATGATTTGGGAGTGTTCCATGGTTTGTCCATTTTGGTGTAAAGTTCTTGATTTGTTGGGGAGTTTGTCGGGTTCCACACTGCCCTTGTGCCCATGGCTATGTCTCCTGGGTGATAGGATAATGATACCTAATGTAAACAATGACAAGTTCACAATTTTAAAGGTAGGTCTCATCACAGCTGCAAGAATTATATTGCAAAAGTGGGAAAAACCCAGATATCCCACTGTGAAGGAATGGACTGAGGAAATGATTAAGATTTCATCATATGAACACATGTTGGGAAGAATTAACAGTGAGGGAAAAGTGCAAGACGCGTTAGATCAATTTTGGTTGTAAACTTAAATTAGAACTTCTTTCTGGTTCTGTTGTTAAAACAAGTTTTACTTGTTTTCCTGTCATGGGATGGCTGTGTAAATATGCTGTACTCTATCTGCTCTATGATATGCTATGCTGCTTTGTAAAATAAGAATAAATAATAATAAAAATTTGAATTACAAAAAAAAAGAAATTACATGAATTCCTTGGTGTCAGAATGCCTACAGCATGATTTATGGGGTTCTGGAAAGTCTAGAGTGGAGATGAATCCTGGGTATGATTAAGAATCTTGGCTTACAAATCATCCAGAAAATGTAAGAGCTCTCTTGATCACCCAGCCATCTTCTCTCCACCCTCACCAAGTCCAAACCACAGAATGAAATAAATCCCTAAAACAGTTTATAGAATTCTGGTGCACAGCATTGAGAATAAAGTAGAAAGAATATGTAAATGAAAGAATAAATAAATAGAAATTGCACACATATTTGTGTAAAGGGGGGAGGGGTCCAGTATTCATGCAGGCTTCTGGATATGGATTTTGGCAGCAACCATTGCCCAAGTATCACATAAAACTATGCATTAATCTTGTCCTTGATAGGTCATGTTGAATTTTTCAAAGTAGATTTGATTTCATGTTTGTCTGAACTCCTTCTGCTTGTGCGTTTAAAATGAGGTTGCCTTCTTTTAAAAAGGAGTAACTTTATCCCTGTGGTCTATGACTGGCTTAAGGAGAAAATTGTTGCTGGCAGTGTCTCTGGAATGGATCAATAAAAATAATCTAAGCAAACTTCAAAATAGGTTTGCTGAGGATCTTTTAGCAGCAGATGGCCCCACATTCTCCAGAAAATGGGTTGCAGCTTGTCATTTTCATACAAAGAATATGCCCCAACAATCAGCTATGCTGTTTGCAAACACTCTGAGACTGCAAGTTGAGTTCAACTCAATTTTAAAATTATTCGAATGACAAGTTATATATCTTTAATCACTACCCCCAGGGTTATCATATCCATACAGATGGGCTTGTCAGCTGTGGTTGCCAGCTTATCCAGGAGAAAGAAAACACTGATCTTAAACCTCTGCTGCCTTGCTACTATACCCACTTCTGGGGAAGGCTTTGGGGATAAACTCCAAGGAAAAATCTGGAGTTAGAGTCCCTAAGGCAATCCTCCATTGAGTTCAGTGTTGGCTGGCAACTCTTGTGGTGGTGCTAGTGTCAAATTGTATCAGTCCCTGCCATTCCTTTGGATTCATCAGCTGCATGGCGAGGGGGAGCCTGCTGCCTGGGCAACAGCTTGCTCCCCCATATTGTACTGTCCTGGCTTGCGTACTAGCATGCCTGTCGACTACGATGCAACATCCGTGGTTGACCTTGGCAATGGAGATCTCTCTGGTACTGAATCTATCCTTTTGGAGATTTCCCTCTGTGCCTTTGGACAGTCACACCCATTGTACAATTTTTCTGGTGAGATATCTGTTAATATTATGCAAACAGAATAGAATCTTACTGTCCTTCATACCTTAAAGGGACTCTGTCTGACAGACATATACAATGGTGACCTGTTCAAAAATTTGTCACACCAACTCTCTTTTTTTATGGAAGACTTTTCAATGATCATGTAGTCATTTTAGTAAGAAAAAGGCTGGGGATAATAGGTATTTCATACACTAATGAGTTGGCTTTGATGTTGTTTCTTTACAAACTGTAGATGAACACATCTTTAGTCTTGGCAGTTCAAAAACATATCTTGCAATTCTATTTTTCAGAAGTCTTTGATCATTATTTGTTAGTTGCAATTGAAGAGACACAGACATAGCGAAGTATTTTGTAAAAAGATCCTGTGTTAGGTACTCAGATGTTTACATGATATGCTGCAAGGGCACATGGGTCTGTACTGCCAGGGGAACAGTGAACAAAAAACCATCTGATCAAACAGGCTTCATGATATCAAGAGACCCACCTTTGTGAAAATATTTTCCTTAGGAGCAGCAGCTGGCCAATCGGCTCTCAAGCCTGCTCTGTCTTTTGTTATGATTGTAATCTCACCTACACATTTCCATTTACCTGTGATCATCTTTCAAACCCCCTCCTTATCAACTTTCTATCTTAAAAATACCCTGCCATCCTCTGAGGAAGCGAGTTCTAAAGACTCATGGGCCTCTGAGAGAAAAAGATGTTTCTCATTTCTTAAATGGACAGCCCTTTATTTTGACATGTGACAACCTTATTCAAGATTCTTCTTCAAGTGGAAACATTTTCTGCACTTCCACCTTGTCAAGACCTTTCATGATTCAGTAAAGTCCCTGTTCACCTCTAAACTCAAATGTATACAAATCAGGCTTATCCAAATTTTCCTCTAAAGACAATCCATCTATTCCAGGTGTATGTCCAATAGACCTTCTCTGAAGTGTTTCCATTGTATTAAAAATCTTCCATTCAAGAAGATTAATATTGTAAACAGTATCCTAGATGTGGTCTGACCAATACCCTATATAACTGAATCATAATCTCCCGACCTTCGTGTACAATTCTCCTAGCAGTAAACAGAAACATCCTGAGCTTCCCTTCCTGTTTCTCCTGAATACTAGCCTTTTGTTTCCGTCAAGTTAATTTCCCACTTTATGTTCACAAGAAGTTTTGTAATCATAGTTTTGGCCTCTTTATCCAAGTAATTTATAAAAATTATAAAAGACCAAGATCTCAGCAACAATCCCTACGGCACCACACTTGTTAGATCTTACCAACCAGAGAAAGACTCATATTTGCCCTACCCCCTGTTTAAATTACATAGTTATTAGGTGGCATAAAGGAGAATAGTTCTCCATAAATTTAAAAAAATCCTTTATTCTGATCTTCTCTGCAGGTAAAATCCTTGTTTTAAATACTGACCACACACAACGTAAAATGCAGCTAGAAAGTAAGGATCATAATAACTGAAAATAATCCACTTTACAACAAGTTGTTCAGATAATTATTCAAAGAATATATTCTCCTTTCAATCCAATTAATTCTACTTTCATTTACCAATGGAAAATCACTCATGGTACTTTATAGGATATACTAAATCATTGCTCAGATTAATTGCTTCAAAGGAGTATAACCGGGTAAAACTGTTGGTAATCAAAGATAGATGCACTGCTTCACAATGTCATTCCATCAATGTGCTGGGCTGATGCTTTACACAGTTGCTCATTTTATAATGGAGTCTCTCGTCTGAGCTTGTCCTTTTAGGAGGGGCAAATTACAGAATATTTTCCATCTGTGTGTGCAATGTTCCTCATATTTTATTGTTTCTGTTACAAGCCTTTGCCTCTAATGATGTATTTGCTAACTACGGGAACCAGAATGACTGCAGAAGAAACGGAAGAAAAGCCCCAAGGAACGAAACAACTTTGCTTTGGGCTCAAACTCTATCATTGCAGTAATATTATGAGCCACAAATCTTAAATAAAAAGAGTAGTGGCTACACAGCTTCAGTCTTTAACAAGGATGCACCAGTCAAATCAAGAATGGTTAATGACACATTCACATGGCACACAGTGCATTTGAATGTATCCATAAGACTCTAAGACATAAGAGCAGAGTTAAGTCATTTAGCCCATCAAGTCTGCTCTGTTATTCCCATCACAGCTACTTTATTATTCCTCTCAAATCTAGCTAACTGATGCCACAATATTTAATAGTTATTCCTATTTAATAACAAGTGATAACTGAACATTATGACAGTGTTTTTCACTATGCTTTCACGACTATTCATATTTAAGGATGACGATCAGATATTGTTGTAAAATATTTTGTCTTAAAATTATACATTTGTGTCCCCTGGGTTTCACCAAAGTTTCTGAACCCTGTTTCAATTTTCTCTATGTCACTATTGTCTGGCTACTGGATGGCTGCTTCCTATCACTTAGAATCAACATTGATGACGCAAGTAGCTCATAAAAAGGATTAAATTGATGAACAAGGACAATTAAAGAGGTAGAGTGAGATTGTGAGCCCTGAGGCAGAATTAAAAGTTCTGCCTAAAGTACTATAGAGGCAGTTGACTTGGTGTCCAGTTGAGGGGGAAGGGGCATTGATGTGCTGAACCTATGCACCACGCTATCTCCTAAGGACTCAACAAATGAAGCGCAACAATTGGATGGTGCTATTGAATCACCCTCTAGACCCTGACCACCAGTAATGAAAAATAAAAACAGCAGAATCTGGGAATCTGAAATATAAACAGAAGATAATGGAAATGCTCAGCAAGTCAGATATCACATGAAGGAGGGAAAAAAAGCTAACCTAACAGGTCAGGCCCTTTGTCAGAACTAACAAACTGAGGAAACAAGCTAATTTTATGCATTGGAGAGGGAGTTAGGTCATGGCTAGGACAGAGGATAAAATCTCAATAGACTGAGGCCACAGTTTCCTTCAGGCTAATTTTAAGCCATTTGGTTAACAGTTTAATGAGGAAACTTAGAGGGAAAAAAGCACAAATAAAAGATACATAAAAGCTGTGATATCCAGGGCTATAAGAAATTCTCAATAGGTCAGGGTGAATTGATGAAGAGAGCAGAATTGAGATAGTTACGTAAAGGGTGACTTACATTATGACTAAAACCAAATAAACTGAGTAACACAGGATTCTGCTCCTAATTAAGGTTTGTGGGAGTTGAAGACACATGTCTGCTCATTTATATGAGAAATTATCTTCCAAATACACTTTCTTTCCTTCAGTATAAGAGCAATCTGCCCCTAAGTGACATCTTTCTACATATGCAAGAGGCAATCTGCTGTGCTACATGGGTAACAGGTCTGTGTCAACTGAATACAGTATTATGCTTATGATTGTAACTTTAGTGGTTTACAAGAGCAACCCGTGGAATCCCTCTGCTCCATGGGAATATCAAACTGTTCCCTTGAAGTATGTTGCTGCTCTTCCTCGTGTCACAGAGTCTAGCGCCCTGCAATGAAATCATACCTTGCTCAGTGAGAAGATGACTCCATGACAAAGGGCCATGACTCCATGATGGACACTAGCCTCACCAACATCGAGGACATCTTCAAAAGGCGATGCCTCAAAAAGGCAGCATCCATCATTATGGACACCCATCACTTAGAACCTGCCCTATTCTCATTACTACCATCAGGAAGAATGGAGAAGATACTGGAGCCTGAGTGTCCAGCCTGCACGCGTCGGCACCTCCAAGTCTCCTCCAGCTAACAAGCGTCACTTGCCATTTGTTTCCAACTCATCCCTTGCAGCCTACTTAAACCAGGATCTCATACACAGTCCTTGTTCACCCCTTGAACCAGCCAGCCCCAGCCATTTGCTGTTAGTCTTCAGTTACCTTGTTGCCTGTGGTGTTTAGTACCTGTTCTCTTATTTTGTAGCCTCTCGTCACTTGTTATTTTTGCAGTCTATGACTGAGGTTATCATTGCTGAATCAACTCCACTGGTCTGCCTTTGGGTCAAGCCTCCCCTACATTTCCTGACACCTGAAGACACACAGTCAGCAATTTAGGAACAACTCTTTCCCCTCTGCCATCAGATTTATTAATGGTACATGAACTCATGAAAACTACCTCATTATTTTTGATCTCTTTTTCACTACTTGTATTTTATATCTGTATATTTCTTATTGTAATTTTGGTATTTTATGTACATGTTGCACTGTACTGCTGTGCAAAACAACAAATTTCACAACATATGTCAATGATAATAAACCTGATTCCGAATACTTAACTGGGGAGGAACAAGTGTCAGGTGTAAATGGTCGGTGATGAGTTGAAGGTGGCGGTTGGTTACGGAGAGCTTTCATGTATCAATGAAATTTACTTCGAGGTATCAGGACAAATCATGAAATTTCTTTTGACGTTACTCATTTTTAAGGATGTCCTCATGTCTTACATAGTCTAGTGTAGCCTCGTGTTGTCTCACTTGGTCTCGTGTAGTTTTGTGTTGTTTCATGTAGCACCATGGTCCTGGAGGAATGTTGTTTCATTTTTACTGTGTACTGTTCCAGCAGTTTATGGTCGAAACGACAATAAAAAGCGACTTGACTTGATTTGACTTGGTGACCAGGCAACAGTTGCCCTTACTCATCGAGTTCTGTGAACGGTAGCCCACAAGATGTGTTGGTCTCCTAAAGCACAGTAGATCTGATCTGGACCCAACTGCTCTTATTTTAAGCTAATGTCCTGTAGGGTGAGTGTAGTGTTCTACCCGTCTTTCTTGTTTCCTCGGCCTACTCTTTGGCAGCAGTAATGTGTGTTGCAGTTGTCTTTATGTGATGAAAAGTGGGCCCTATAGTGCTAAAGCTTTATTTAATATCCCAGTTTTTTTGTTACTGATTTTTCTACTGATTTTGAGTTTGGAAGGTAAAGATAGATGTCCGTTCCTGCCACACGGGACACTCACCAATATGCTTACTGACAGACTGCTCTATGACAGATGCCATAACATTTGTCATGCACCTGGCCCTGATACAGCTAGAGAACAAGGACACTTATGTTAGAATACTCTTACCGGATTTCAATTCGCCATTCAACACCATTGTCCCACAGACCTTGGAGAGCAAACTCCTACCCCTCGGTCTAAATAAACCACTGCACAACAGGGTGTTGGTCTTCCTAACCAGCAGACCTCAGACGGTCAGGATGCACAACTCATATCCCTATAATGCTCAGCACAGTTGTCCTCCAGGGCTTTGTACTGAGTCCACAGCTATATACTCTGCACACACACCACTGCATGGCCAAACTCCTGAGCAATCACATTGAAAAGTTCGCTGATAACGCAGTGGTGGTGGGGCTCATCACCAATAACAACGATACAGCCTGCAGAGAGGAGGTGGAAGAGCTCAAGGCCTGGTGCCAGGCAAATAACTTCTTCCTCAATGTCAACAAGACAACGGAGATGGTTATCAATTTCAGGAGAACTTGTATCATTCTCATTCCTCTTTCCATCAGCTTCACAGCAGTGGTAACTGCGAGCAGTTTCAAACTCCTGGCAGTGCACTTCTCGCTTGACCTCTCATGATCTCAGAACATATTACACACAATCAGGAAAGGACATCAATGCCTCTATTTTTTGAGGAGGCTGCAGAGAGCTGGACTGTGCACACCAATATTCGTCACTATCTACAGGTACACAGTAGAGAGCATCCTAACGTGCTGTGTCAATGCATGGTATGGAAACTGCACTGTGGTGGACAGGAAAGCTTTACAACAGGTGGTCAAACACTACCAGTGCATCATGACCACCAGCCTACCTGCCATCAAGGACATATATACAGAAATATTCTGGGAACAGGCCAGCAATATCGTGATGAATCCCACCCACTCTGCTCATGGGCGGCTTTCCCACTCTGATCAGGGAGGAGGCTACAGAGAAACCACGCCCGGCCTATCAGACTCAAAAACAGTAACTTTCCCCAAGAAGTAAGGTTTATCAACACCTCCATTCACACAACCCACTCCACCACACCCCCTAGCACCACTCTTTATCATTTCCTGTCAGATATACCTTATGTACAGACACTCTTGTACCTAACATCTCTTTCTGTACATACTGTATAATCAACCTATATGTACTGGATCAGCTATCTTATGAATTTATCTTTATTGCATGTTTTTATTATTGTATTCTTTATCTTCATGTGTTTTTACATGTTGCATCACATCTGAATTAACAATTATTTTGTCTCCTTTACATCTTGTGTACTGGAAATGATATTAAACAATCCTGAATTGTGAATTGTATGTCAGATTGGGTAAAATGGGTGGACTTTGCTCCTCTCATTCTGAGAAGCAAGAACAGAGATCATTAGTCCAAAGGACTGGGATCCATTGAAATGAAGGGAGGATATGCCCATAATTGCCCTGAACACTGAACAACTTTTATGGTACTTGCAAGAGAAACATGAAATTTTCTAATTTCAAGAATAGTGGAAGCATGTTTCTCCCATTAAAGAAGTTTGGACACTGGAGTTCATGATATGCTGTGTGCAACTTATCTCATAATATTGAGGGCATGGCCTTTTACAGGTCAAAATCAAAGTAAATTTTATCATCAGAGTACATGATGGCAGCAGTGAGAAAAGAACATTGCCTGGGAAGGCAGGATCTCTGATGACAGTTGCTGCTTTCCTGTGAGAGTGTTTCATGTAGATGTGCTCAGTGGTTGGGAGGGCTTTACCCGTGATGTAGTGGGCCAAATCCACTATCATTTGTAGGATTCTCCACTCAAATGCATTGGTGTTTGCATACCAGCCCCTGATGCACTCTCCACTACACATCTGTAGAAGTCCGTCAAAGTTTTAGATGTCATGCTGAACCTCTGCAGACTCTTAAGAAAGTAGAAGCACTATCATGTTTTCTTCACAAATACACTTACATGCTGGGTCCAGAACAGGTCCTCTGAAATAAGAACACCCAGGAATTTAAAATTGCTAACCCTCTCCACCTCTAATCCTCCAAGCTCAGGGACTCCGGTTTCCCTCTCCTGATGTCTACAATCAGTTCCTTCGTCTTATTGACATTGAGTGAGAGGTTGTTCCTATCACACCACTCAGACAAATTTTCAACCTCCTTCCTGTATGCTGATTTATCACCTCCTTTGATTCGGCCCACAACAGCAAACTTGAATATGATATTAGAGCTGTGCTTTGTCACCGTCATAGGTGTAAAGCGAGTAGAGCATGGGTCTAAGCACAAAGCCCTGTGGTGCACCTGTGCTGATAGAAATCATGAAAGAAATGTTGTGATCAAGCTGAACTGACTGGGGTCTACAAGTGAGGAAATCCAGGATCCAATTGCATAATAAGTTACCGAAGCCAAGGTCTTGGAGCTTATTAATTAGTTTTGAGGGGATGATGGCAAGAATGGTTAAATGCTGAGCTTCCTGATGTATGCAGCTTTGCTATCCAGATGTTCCAGGATTGGGTGAAAAGCCAACGAGGTGGCATCTGCTGTGGACCTGTTGCCGTAATAGGCGAATTGGAGTGGATCTAAGTCACTTCTCAGGTAAGAACTGGTATGTTTCATCACCAGCCTCTCAAAACACTTTAGCACTGTGGATGTAGGTGCAACTGGGTGATAGTCATTGAGACAGGTCATCACGCTTTTCTTGGGCACAGGTGTGATTGAAGCCAGCCTAAAGGAGGTGGGTACCACACACTGACAAAGCGAGAGGTTAAAGATCTCAGTGAGCACACCAGCCAGTTGATCAGCACAGGTATTTAGTATGTGGCCAGGTACCCCATCTGGTCCAGATGCTTTCCTTGGATTCACCCTCTTGAAGTTAGCCCGCACGTCAGCTTCAGATACTGAGACCGAAGGATTATTGGGAGATTTGGGAATTCGCGATGGTACCTCCATGTTCTGATGGTCAAAGCCAGCGTAGAAGTCTTTGAGCTCATCTGGAAGCAAAGTCCTGCTATCTCTCATTCTGCTTGCTTTAACTTTATAGGAATTTATAGCATTCGAACACCTGTAAACCTTTCAACAATGTTTCTTTGTGAAGTAGCTGCCAACTTGTCTTTTTGCAGAAAATCAATGCATATTGCTTTATAAGTTCTTTATTTAATAAATCACCTTTTCATTTAATTTCTTGATTAGAGTCAAGTATCATAGAGACAAATACTGAAGCAGAAATAAACAAACTGCTAGAAGAACTCCATTTCAGGGTAGCCCAAAATATCAGCAATCCCTTCCACCCTCAGCTCAACCTGTTGAGTTCTTCCTGCAGTTTGTTTGTTTTGATCCAGGTTCCACCATCTGCAGCCTTTTATGTCTCCAGAGAAATACTGATGATACGTTGTCAGAAAAGCAAATTCCTGAAAATCAGAATCAGAATCCAGATTCACAAACATGAGAAAATCTGCAGATGATTGATATACATAGCAACACACACAAAATGCTGGAGGAACTCAGCAGGCCAGGCAGCATCTATAGAACAGAGTAAACAGTCAACACTTCAGGCCAAGACCCTTCCTCAGGACTGGAAAGAAAGAGGAGAAGCCAGAGTAAGAAGGTGAGGGGAGTGGAGGAAGAAGAACAAGATGGTAGGTGATGGGTGAAACTTGGAGAAAGGGAGGAGGTGGAGTAAAAAGCTGGGAAGCTGATTGGTGAATTGAATTGAATTTACTTTATTTCTTACACCCTTCACATACATGAGGAGTAAAAATCTTTACATTATGTCTCCATCTACAGTCAATGTAAAATAGAAATACACTCAAATCAGTGTGACTTAATCAGTCTAATGGCCTGGTGGAAGAAGCTGTCCCGGAGCCTGTTGGACCTCGCTTTTATGCTGCAGTACCGTTTCCCGGATGGTAGCATCTGGAATAGACTGTGATTAGGGTGACTCAGGTCTCCAATGATCCTTCGGGTCCTTTTTGCACACCTGTCTTTGTAAACGTCCTGAATCGTGGGAAGTTCACATCTACAGATGCCCTGGGCTGTCCACACAACTCTCTGCAGAGTCCTGTGATTAAGGGAGGTACAGTTCCCATACCAGGCAGTGATGAAGGGCTGGAAAAAGGGGAATCTGATAGGAGAGGATAGAGGACCTTGGAATAAAGGAAGGAGAAGGAGCCCAGAGGGAGGTGCTGGGCAGGTAAGGAGATAAAGTAAGGGGGAAACAGAAATAGGGAATTATGAAGGAAGGGACAATTACCAGAAGTTTGAGAAATCAATGTTGATGCGAACAGTTGGAGGCTACCCAGACAGAATATAAGGTGTTGATAGTGGACAAAGGGAAACCCCTTTCTTTGAAGAAGGAGGACTTCTCAGTTGTTCTGGAATGAAAAGCCTCATCCTGAAAGCAGATTCTGTGAAGGTGGAGGAACTGAGAGAGGGGGATGACGTTTTTACAGATGACAGGGTGAGAAGAGGTATAGTCCAGGCCGCTGTGAAAATCAGTGGGTTTATAAAAGATAACAGTAGATATACTGATCCAGAAATGGGGACAGAGAGATTGAGAAGGGGAAGGGATGAGTCAGAAATGGACCAAGCAAGTTTGAGGGCTGGGTGGAAGTTGGAGGCAAAGTTGATGAGGTTGATAAGCTCAGCATGGGTCCAGGAGCAGCAACAATGCAGTCATTGATGTAGTGCAGGAACAGTTGGAGAGTGATACCAGTGTAGGCTTGGAACAAAAACTGTTCCACAAAGCCAGCAAAAAGGTAGGCATAGCTGGGACCCATGCGAGTGCCCACGACTATGTCTTTGGTTTGGAGGAAGTGGGAGGAGTTGAAGGATATATTATTAATGGTGAGGACCAGTTCCTCCAGACAGAGGAGAGTAGTGGCGGAGGGGAACTGGTTGAGTCAGTTGTCCAAAAAGAAGAGGAGAGTTTTAAGGCCTTCCTAATGGGGGATGGAGGTGCCTAGGAACTGGACAACAACAGTGAAAATAAGACAATTAGGGCCAGGGAACTTAAAGTTACTGAAAAGATCAAGAGTGTGTGAACTGTCAGGGATGTAGGTAGGAAGGGTCTGAACCGGGGGGGGTGAAGCTGAGTCAAGGTATGCAGGTATAATTTTGGTGAGGCAGGGACAAACAGCAACAATAAGTCTACCTGGACAGACAGGTTTATGGATCTTGTTTAGGAGGTAGAAACAGGAGGTGCAGGGTAAGGGAACTATGAGGTTGGTGGTGGTGGATGGGAAATCCCCAGAGTTGATAGGTTGGCGATGGTATGGGAAACAGTGGCCTGGTGTTCCTTAGTGGGGTCCTGTTCAAGGGATAAGAAAGAGGATGTGTCTGAGCATTGTTGCCTGACCTCAGCAAGGTAAAGGTCAGAATCTGGTTTATTACCACTGTCTATTATGATGTGAAATATGTCGTTTTGCGGCAACCCTAAAGTGCAAAGTCATATGTAAAATTACTATAAATTACTAAATAAAAACTGTGCAAACCAAGTAATAATGAAGTAGTGTTCATGGTAAATGGTGAAATATAAATCCCTTGCCTGAAAATTCAGATAGTGCAATGAGAAACAGTAAACTGTGCGGAATAGCTGTGTTACTGGATTTTCAGCCAATCAAACCAGCCCAAAGTTAGAGAGAGAGAGAGAGAGAGAGAGAGAGAGAGAGAGAAAGAGAGAGAGAGAGAGAGAGTGGGACATTTACACTAACTCCTCAAGGCAAAACAGAACAGACAAATATAAATACGCCATTATATCTCATTAGCCACAAGGGCTTACATAAAGCCCTCAAATGAGGCCCTAGGGAATGCATTGGATGCATTACAAGCACGCCGCAATCAACCTAGAAATGAAATGTTGAATGTTACAGGTTTTTTTTCTTGCAATTAGGAGCAAGGAGAATCCTTTGATACTTTCCTAATGATGCTAGGATTGTTAACAGTATTTGCCTAAAGCCATTTGCATTGTTTGTAGAATCTGAGAGCCCAGCATGAAGGAATGGTTGTTAAGTGATGCAGAGTTAACTGTTGAACAGTGTATACTGTATGCTGCCTCCCGGGTGCCAGGGCCCAAGACATTTCAGATAGAGTCCTCAGGGAGGGTGAACAGCCAGAAATCATGGTCCACGCAGGTACCAATGATATGGGTAGGATGAGTGTTGAGGTTCTGTATCCAGAGTTCAGGAAGGTAGGTGCTAAGTTAAAGGGCAAGACCTCCAGGTTTGCTATCCATGCCACATGCTAGTGAGGCGAGAACAAGGAAGATTATACAATTTAATACATGGCTAAGGAGTTGGTGTAGGAGGGAGGGCATAAGATTTTTTGGTCATTGGGCTCTCTTCCAGGGAAAGTAAGACCTGTACTGAAGGGATAGTTTGCACCTGAACTGGAAGGGGACTAATATCCTAATAGGAAGGTTTGTTAATGTTGACAGATGGGGTTTAAACTAGACTAGCAGGGGGATGGGAACCAGAGTGCCAAACATCTCA
Source organism: Mobula hypostoma (assembly GCF_963921235.1). NCBI lineage: Eukaryota > Metazoa > Chordata > Chondrichthyes > Myliobatiformes > Myliobatidae > Mobula > Mobula hypostoma. Next base: position 198,438,838 of record NC_086097.1, read on the forward strand.
TGGAGAGGCTGCGGAGGCAGATGTTGCGAAGACCTCTGACTAAGTTAGGAACCAAAAGGTTGAACATGGTGTGACTAGTGTCCTGAACTGTGTATATTTCAATGCAAGAAGTATCAAGGGAAAGGCAGAATGACTATGAGCTAATTGGTTTACAGAGACAATGTATAGTGAAGAGAGGTTGTTGATAAGGCAAAATTGCAGTCACCAGGATGAGTTCCAATGTAAAAGGGCGGCAAACTCATAAAGGGTGAATACAGGACTGAAGGTGTTGTATTTGAAAGCACACAGCATACGGGATAAGGTAAATGAACTTGTACACTGTTCAAGTTCAAGTGTAGAGTGAAGTTTATTGGCATTTAACTACATTTATGTATATAATGTATCTAACTATATAATGTACATAGAACTGAGATAACGTTTCTTTGAACCCAGGTGTAAAGCATATAACACACATAACACATGATAACTTTAAGACCATAAGACACAGGAGCAGAATTAGGCCATTCATCTCATCGAGTCTGCTCCACCATCCTATCTTAGCTGATCCCAGATTCAACTCAACCCTATTCACCTGCCTTCTCACCATATCTTTTGATGCCTTGACCAATCAGGAAACTATGAACTTCCGCTTTAAATATACCCATGGACTTGCCCTCCACAGCTGTCTGTGGCAGAGCATTCCACAGATTCACACTCTCTGGTTAAAAAAGTTCCTCCTTATCTCTGTTCTAAAAGATCGCCCCACAATTTTGAAGCTGTGCCCTATATTTCTGGATATCCCAACAATAAGAAACATCCTCTCCACATCCACCTTATCTGGTCCTTTCAACATTCAGTAGGTTTCAATGAGATCCCCCTGCGTTCTTCTAAATTCCAGTGAGTACAGGCCCAAAGCTGCCAAATGCTCCTTACGAAGGATAAAATCTACAGATGAATCACACATAAATATCAAACTAAAGTGCATTAATATTAAATATTGCAAGGTATGGAACAGATTAACCAGTGACACTTCACATTCAATGCGGCTGGGAGTTCAGAACCCTAATGACCTGGGGAAAAGAGTGTTTCTCATCCTGACCGTTCTTGATTTTATGCATTATCATTTCCTGGCAGATAGTAGAAAGTCAAAGAGGATGCTGGATGGATGGGTGGGATCCTTAATAATACTAAGGGACCTGTTATTCTGCGCTCCTGATAAATGTCCCTGATGGATGTTAGGGAGACACCTATGATCCTCTCAGCTGTTGTCACAGACCCTTGTAGGGACTTCTGGTCCAATACTTGACTGCTCCCAATTGGTGAAGCAGCTTGTCAGGACGCTCCTAATGGAGCTCCTGTAAAACACAGTTAAGATGAGGGGAGGGAGCCTTGCTTGCCTAAATCTTCTTAGGAAGTGGAGGCGCTGCTGTACTTTCTTGTGTAAAGAGGGGATATTAAGGGACCAAGTGAGGTCTTCCGTGATCTGAACGCCCAGAAACTTGGTGCATGTAACTCTCTCTACAGAGGAGTCATGTATTTGCAGAGGGAGTCGGTTTCTCTGCACCTTCCTGAAGTCCACAACGATTTCCTTTGTCTTCCCCACGTTCAGGCTGAGGATGTTCTTCTTACCCAAATCCACTAGCCACTCTACTTCCTCTCTATAATCCACCTCAACATTGCTCTTGATGAGGTGAACCACTGTTGTATCATCCACAAACCTGACGATACAGTTTGAGCTGGATCCTGCGACACAGCCATGCGTCAGCAGTGTGCAGCACTGTTGCAGATGGGCATGTATAATTTTGTAGACATCACTGAATCATGGCTGAAAGAAGACTATAGCTGAGATATCCAAGGATACACATTGTATTGAAAGGACAGCAGGAAGGCAGAGGGGGTGGTGTTGCTCTGTTCGTACAAATGAAATCAAATCATTAGAAAGAGATGACATGGGGTCGGTAGGTATTGGATCATTGTGGATAGAACTAAGGAACCACAAGGGTAAAAAGATCCTGATGGGAATAATATCCGGACCTCCAAGCAGTAGTGAAGATGAGGTTTACAAATTACAACAAGTGATAGAAAATGAATGCCAAAACAGCAATGTTACAATAGTCGTGGGTGATTTCAATATGCAGGTAGACTGGGAAAATCAGGTTTGTGCTGGATTTCAAGTGGGGAAGTTGCTAGAATGCCTATGAGATGACTTTTTAGAGCAGCTCGTGGTTGAGCCCACTAGGGAAACAGCTATTCTGGATTGGGTGTTGTGTAATAAAACAGAATTGATTAGAGAGTTTAAGGTAAAAGGACACTTAAGAGATGTTGCTCATCATATGATCGAACTCACCCTGAAATTTCAGGAGGAGAAACTAAAGTCAAACGTATCAGTGTTACAGTGGAGTTGAGGGAATTACAGAGGCATGAGAGAGGAGTTGGACAGAATTGATTGAAAAAGAATACTGGCAGAGACAACAGCAGAAAAGTAATGGCTGGAACTTCTGGAAAGAATTCTCACATGGATAAAGCACCGTCTGATTGGCACGAGGCAAAGAGTAGGAATAAAGGGAGCCTTTACTGGTTGACTGTGGTCACTAGTGGTGTTCCACAGTGGTCTGTGTTGGTTGGGACTGATACTTTTTAATGTTATATGTCAATGATTTGGATGATGGATTTGATGACTTTGTTGCAAAGTTTGAAGATGATATGAAGATAGGTGGAGGGGCAGGTAGTTTTGAGGAAGTAGAGAGGCTGCAGAAGGGCTTGTACAGATTAGGAGAACAGGCAAAGAAGTGGCAGATGAAATATAGTGTCCAGAAGTGTATGATCATGCACTTTAGTGGAAGAAATGAGAGGGTTGACTATTTTCTAGATGGAGAAAAAATACAAAAGAGAACTAAGGTTCAAGAGGACTTGGGGGGGGGTCCTTTGTACGGGATTCTCTAAAGGCTAATTTGCAGGTTGAGTCTGTGGTGAGGAAGACAAATTCAATGGTAGCATTCATTTCAAGAGGGCTAGATTATACAGTAAAAGCAAGTATGTAATGTTGAGACTTTATAAAGCACTGGTGAGTATTTTGAGCAGTTTTGGGCCCTTTATCTTAGAAACATTGTGCTGAAAATGGAGAAGGTTCAAAGGAGGTTCAAGAAAATGATTCCAGGATTGAATGGCTTGTCTTATGAAGAACATTTAGTGGCTCTGGGCCTGTATTCAGCAGAATTCAGAAGAATGAGGGGTGACCTAATTGAAACACAGTGAATGGTGAAAAGCCTTGATAGAGTGGATGTGAAGAGAATGCTTCCTATGGTGGGAGACTTTAAGACCAGAGGACACAGCCTCTGAATAGAAGGGCATCCTTCTTGAAAAGAGATGAGGAGGAATTTCTTTAGCCACAGAGTGGTGAATATGTGGAATTATTTGCCACAGGCAGCTGTGGAGGCCAAGTCTTTATGTATATATAAAGCAGAAGTTGTTAGATTCTTCCTTGTTTAGGGCATGAAGGGATACGGGGAGAAGGCAGGAGACTGGGGCTGAGAGGAAAATTGGAATAGCCATGATGAAATGGCAGAACAGACTCGATAGGCCAAATGGCCTAATCTGGTCCCATATCTTATGATTTTATGGCATAGATAGGCTAAATGAAAGTAGGCTTTTCCCACTGAGGTAAGGTAGGACTACAACTAGAGGTCATGGATTAAGTGTGAAAGGAGAAAAGTTTAAGGGACACATAAAGGGAAACTTCTTCACTCAGAAGGCTGTGAGAGTGTGGAGTGAGCTGCCAGCAAAAGTGGTGTGTGTGAGCTTGATTTCAACATTTAAAAGAAGTTTGGATAGGTACATGGATGGCAGGGGTATGGAGATCTATAGTGCATGTGCAGGTCAATGGGAGTAGGTAGTTTAAATGGTTTGGCACGGACTAGATGGGCTGAAGGGCCAGTTTCCGCACTGTACTTTTTTATGACTCTGTGACTCTGAACTCATTGTCTTCCATTATTTTATTCTGAGCATGTGTTATTACACAATGATACCTCCAGTTAATCCTCAGCTTATTCACTGAGATGCTCAAGGAAACAAAGTTGTGAAAAAAAAATCATCTTTGCCTGTGAAATTATTGTTCAGTCATATCCAATCTATTGTTAACAAGGTAGTCACTTCAGTCTTCTGAAAAAGGTTTCCTTTCCAAGGATAAACTGACAATCCATATCCATTGTTGTTTCTGATTGACTTTGGATTACATGTATTTTGCCACAAAGTTGTGTTTAAAATTAACTAACAGACACAAGTGAAATTGACATTTTAAGGTCATATTTGTTCATTTCAGAGCATCATATGCATTTATTGGTGGATCTGAGAGCAAGGGTTACAGTTTCATCTTGGTCAAATACTCCTTCAGAAATAATAACATGCACCATTCAAGCTTGCCTGAAGTCAAGTTAACCAGCTGTATTTTCTAAGGTTAAGCTAATTTTAATAATTATGCCAAACTTCCATTCATCTGTTTGCAAATTTGTCATTCAACGGGCAGGATCCTGGTAACTACAGCATCTTCAATGAGACAGATTTTGAGAAAAATCCAGAGATTCTTCAGAGTCCATAAATAGGATTCACCATCTCCCCCAGAAGTTTTCATGTTTTGTTGTTTTGCAACACTGGATCACAATGTATTTAATTTAGCTTTTTTGACACTGATCAACAGAAAAAGACTCTTCATGTCAAAGTGAAAACAGATCTCTACAAAGTGGTCTAAATTAATTAGAAGTATAAAACACAAAATAATTGATTGCATGAGTATTCACCCCCTTTAATATGACACACCAAATCATCACTGGTGTAGCCAATTGGTTTTAGAAGTCACAAAATTAGTTAAGTAGAGATCATGATGTGTAGTCAAGGTGTTTCAATTGATTGTAGTAAAAATACACCTGTATCTGGAAGATCCAACTGCTGGTGAGTTAGTATCCTGGCAAGAACTACAGCATAAACACAAAAGAACACCAAAGCAACCCTGTGAACAGCTTATTGAAAAGCACAAGTCAGGAGATGGGAACAAGAAAATTTTGAAGTCACTGAATATTACTTGGAGTACAGTTAAGTCATTCATCAAGAAATGGAAAGAATATAGCAAATTGTAAATCTACCCAGAGCAGGCCATCCTCAAAAACTTAATTACCATGTAAGAAGGGGTCTAGTGAGGGAGGCCAACAAGAGAGCTATGACAACTTTGGAGGAGTTACAACCTTCAGTGGCTGAGATGGGAGAGACTGCACACACTTTGCCCGGTTGCTTCATCAGTCTCAGCTTTATGGGAGAGTGGCAGAGAGAAAGTCACTGTTGAAAAAAACTCATATCAGATCTCAGCTATAGTTTGCTAAAAGGCATGTGGGAGACTTTGAAGTCAGCTGGAAGAAGGTTCTATGGTCTGATGAAACCAAAATTGAGCTTTTTGCCCATCAGACTGAATGCTATGTTTGGCATAAGCCAAACACCACACATCATCAAATACACACCATCCCTGCAGGGAAGTATGGTGGTGACTGCATTATGCTGTGGGGATGCTTCACTGCAGCAGGTCCCAGAAGGCTTGAAGATAGAGGGTAAAATGAATGCAGCAATATACAGGGAAATCCTGGAAGAAAACCTGATGCAGTCTGTAAGAGAACTGTGACTTGGGTGAAGATTTGTACATCAGCAAGACAATGACCCCAAGCATAAAGCCAAAGCTACATAGGAATGGCTTAAAAACAACAAAGTTAATGTCGTGGAGTGGCCAAGTCAGAGTCCAGAGTTCAATCCGATTGAGAACTTGTGGCTGGACTTGAAAAGGACTGAGGACTGTTCACTCATGATCCCAATGCAATCTGACAGAGGTCAGCAGTTTTGTAAAGAAGAATGGAAAAAGAATGGGGAAAAATTGCAGCGTCCAGATGTGCAAAGCTGAGAGAGACCTATCCACACAGACTCAAGGCTGTAATGAGTCTATCAACATAGACTCATTGCTGCCAAAAGAGCATCTACTAAATACTGATGTGAAGGGAGTGATTACTTATGCAATCAGTTAATTTGTATTTTATATTTGTAATTAATTTAGATCATTTTGTAAAGATCTGTTCTCATTTTGACACAAGAAAGTTTTTTGATCAATATCAAAAAAGCCAAATTAAATCCAATGTGATTCAGTGTTGTAAAACTATAAACTTCCAAGGGGGGGCAGGGTGAATACTTCTTTTAGGCACTGTATGGATTTGGACAATGGACTGTGGAATTTTTCAGTCTTACAATCTTTATATTCTGTGTTTTTTCTGTTCCTTCTCAGATTTTTTGTGCAGGAAAGGGAGGTATGCAGGTTGATGTTCTACTTGTGTTTTTGTGCATGGAGAGGGTATTTGGGGGTCAATGTTTTTGTTGGGTTTTGTGTGGGGGAGGTCATTTGGGGGAGTTTGATGATCATGTTGTCATTCATTTTTTTGTGCGGGGAGTCAGTTTGCTGTTTCTCTTTGAGTTGACCTTCATGGTTTTCTTTGTTTCATGACTATCTGGGGAAGAAGAATCTGAGTTGCATATTGCATACCTACTTTGATAATAAATGACCCCTTGAACCTTTGAATTCTCTATATACTGAAGAATCATAGAATCATTAGGCTGCAGAAGAGGTCATTCAGCACATTGATCTTATTCTGGTTCTTTGTTCAGCAACTGGAAGAGTACATTCTTTCCCTAAAAAATCCTTTCTGCAAATTACTTCAGACCAAATGCCTGTCAAATATCCTTTTGAAAGCTGCTGTTTGCTATATCCTTACATACTGTGTTCTAGATCAAAAATGTTTCTCTTATGATAATTTTTTGGCATTCCTCCTGTGCCTTGATCTTCATTTTAAATCCTAGTTCCCTGGCCCTTGAACTACTCATTGATGGGATTTGCCACTTAAACTGTCACAATCTTGTATACATTTTCAAAATCTCTTCTCAACCTTTTTCTTCAAGGAATAAAGTCCTCACCTAATCCCTGTCAAAACCCTCAGTCTGATCTTGTAACTGAAATATCTCATTCCAGTTGTCACAATGTGCGCTGTCAATGTCGGAACCCATGTATGGAGGAAAGACAGACTCGAATGGAGAGATAGCAGCACCGAGAGCTTATTCATAATAATTCCAACAGAACATCAGTGACTCAGCTGCGTCAGACCGTGAAATGTAGCAGTCTCAAAGCCAGGACCCCACGATTCACACTAATTGGGTGTCCACTTAAATAATACAAGTAACGTGGGATCCCCGAGCCTATCAAAATAAATTTAACAAGTTTAAACAGAAAGCACCAGGAGGTTGGATTATAAAGAGTGAGTCACTTGAGAAAAACACAAGGAACTTCAAATGATAAATAACTGTTATTTCCTGTGGTGGGATAGTCGAGGACCAGAGGACACCGCTTCAGAATAGAGAGGCATCCTTTGGGAATCTGTGGAATTCACTGCCTTAGGCAGCTGTGGAGGCCAAGCCTTTTTGTGTATTCAAAGCAGAGGTTGATAGATTCTTGATTGGTCAGGGCATGAAGGGATATGGGTAGAAGACAGGAAATTGGGGCTGAGAGAAAAATTGGATCAGCCATGATGAAATGGTGGAACAGACTTGATGGGCCAAATGGCCTGGTTCTGCTTCTGTAGCTTATGGTCTTATGGCTTTAAAGAACAATTAACCAATTCAAGTGCTTGAAAAAATCTCAGAGCCCAATGCTCTCTGGCTCACAGCACAAGCCCGAAGACCTCAATATACTAGTGTATTAGGGGAGTAAACACAGTTCCCTGTCACAAGCATCAAGAGTCCAAAAGGCTGTGTTGTCTGCCTAATACCTGGGTTCAAGACCTGCTGAGGAATTTGGACTAGAAGGGGAAAACTTCAATTGTCATGTTGCATATGGGTACCAATTTAACTTATGAAGAAAAAGGAAAGACGTTCTGTTGAGGAAATTTGAGCAGCTAGGAACTAAATTAAAACACAGAAACAAAATGGTAATAATGTCTGGGTTTTTTTTTGCCTGAGCCACATGCAAATTGACATAGGGGTAATAAAATCAGAGAGCTAAATATATGGCTAAAGACTGGTGTGGGAGAAATGGGTTTGAATTCATGGAAAACAAACTCAAAATTCTGGAGGAACTCTGTAGGTCAGGCAGCATTTTTAGAGGTGAATAAATAGTCCATTATTTTAGACTGAGACACTTCATCAGTAGTACTGCTGAAGGGTCTGAACCTAAAATGATGACAGTTTATTGTTCTCCATAGATGGTACCTGACCTGCAGTGTTCCTCCAGCATTTTGTGGTGATTTCCAGTGTCTGCAGAATCACGTGTTTTTGAATTTGTGTGACATTGGCTCCAGTACTGATGAACGAGAGAAGTGTACCAAAGGGATGAGCTCCACCTGAACATTGCTACGACTAGTTCCTGACGAATCACATACAGAGCTGTGGATAGGGCTTTGAACTAACTAGTAGAGAAGTGGGTTCAAAAGTTTGGAAAAGTATGGATAAAGTAAAAGGGAAGGAGAGTGCAGGAGATGCTTATTGAAGACTTTGGAATAAAAGTTAAGAAAAAAGTTTAGAAAGTGCTAAGGATTTAACTTCAGTCAACATGGAGACAAAGTTAAAAAGAAGGGTTGAATACAGGATTGAAAGTGTTAGATCTGAATGCATGCAGTATACGAAATAAGGTAAATGATCTTGTAGCGCGGTTAGAAATTGGCAGGTGGGCATCACGGAGCCGTGGTTGAAAGATCATACCTGTGAGCTTAACATCCCAGGAAACACATCATATCAAAAGCACAGGCAGGTGTTCAGAGGGGAAGTTAGCAAAATAATGAAATGGAATCTTTAGAAAGATGTGACATAGGATTAGAAGATGAAGACTACTTGTTTGTAGATTTGAACAAATGCGAGCAGAAAAAGACCCTTATTTGCATGCCACTGAACAGGAAGCAGGATGTGCAGTACAAATTACAACGGGAGTTAAAAAAGGCATGTGAGAAGGTAATGCCAGAATGATCAATGGGATTTCAGTATGTAGGATAATTGGGAATATCAGGGTGGTGCTGGATCCCAAGAGAAGGAATTTGTAGAATGTCAGACCATCTTACTCGATCGTAACCCTTGTATGGTGTATCTGGAAGGGCACTGAATATCTGTGCCAACCAAATGTCTGTAGTGTTTAAAGACATCATCAAACTTTCGCTGCTGCAGTTGGAGATTTCCATCTGCTTTAAAAGGGCATCAATCACACCAGTGCCCAAGAACAGTTGGGTGAGCTGCCTCAGTGACTAACACCCAGAGGCACTCACGCCTACCGTGATGAAGTGCTTTGAGAGGCTGGTCATGGCTAGATTTAACTCCTGCATAGGAAAAACCTGGATCCACTGCAATTTGCAACTGCCACAATAGGTCTACAGCAGAAGCAATCTCACTGTCTCTCCACTTGGCCTTAAACCAGCTGGACAACAGCAATACCTACTTAAGCCTGCTGTTAAAAACTCGGCATTGAACACCATAATCTCCTCAATACTAATCAACAAGCTTCAAAACCTGGATCTCTGTACTTTCCTCTCCAAATCGATCCTTGACTTCCTTATCGGGAGACCACAGTAAGTGTAGATCAAAAATAATATCTCCTCATCACTAACAATCAACAGAAGCACATCTCACAGATGTGTGCATAGCCCACTGCTCTTCTGTCTCTGCAATCATGACAACATGGTTAGGAACAGCTCAAACGCTATCTATAAATTCACCAATGACCCACTATTGTTGGTAGAATCTCAGATGGTAACAAGAAGGCATACAGGAGGAAGATAGACTGGCTGGTTGTCTCACCACAATATCCTTGCAATCAACAGGAGTAAGTTCAAGGAACCGATCGTGGACTTCAGGAAGTGAAAGTCAGGAGAACACATACTAGTCCTCAATGAAAGGTCAACAGTAAAAAAAATTAAAAGCTTCAAGTTCCTGGGTGTCAACGTCACTGAAGATGTATCCTGAGCCCAACATATTGATGCAACTATGAAGAAGGCATGCTAGCGGCTATATTTCATTAGGAGTTTGAGGAGATTTGGTATGTCACCAAGGACTAGCAAATTTCTACAGATGCACCATGGAAAGCATTCTGACTGGTTGTATCAATGGAGGAGCTGAGGCACAGAGGGTTGTAAACTCAGTCAGCTCCATGATGGGCACCAGTTTCCCCACCATTCAGGATTTCTTCAATAGGTGATGTCTCAAGACGGAGGCATTCACTATGAAGGACCTCACCATCTAGGACATACCTTCTTCTCATTACTATCATCAGGGAGGAGGTACAGTAGGCTGAAGGCAAATACCCAAAGTTTTAGGAACAGCTTCTTCACCTCCATCAGATTTCTGAATGGATCATGAACCCATGAACACTATCTCATTTATTGTTCTCTTTTAACACTATTTATTTATTTATCACTATAATTTATAGTAATTATTTATGTATTACACTGTTCTGTTGCTACTAAACAAGAAATTTCACAACATATGTCCATGATAATAAACTTATTTCGGATTCTGCTTCTGAAGATAGCTTTTTAGAGCAGCTTGTGGTTGATCCCATTAGGGAAGAGGCAAACAAGAAAATCTGCAGATGCTGGAGGAACTCAGTAGGCTAGGCATGGAAATCAGCAGGCTATGGAAAAGAGTACAATCAAAGATTCAGGCCGAGACCCTTCAGCAGGACTGGAGAAAAAAAGATGAGGAGTAGAGTAAAAAGATAGGGGGAGGGGAATGAGAAACACAAGGTGATAGGTGAAACTGGGAGGGGGAGGGCTTAAGTAAAGAGCTAGAATGTTGATTGGTGAAAGAGATACAGGGCTGGAAAGGGGGAGTCTGATAGGAGAGCTCAGAAGGCCATGGAAGAAAGAAAAGGGGGAAGGAGCACCAGAGGGAGGCAGTGGGCAGGCAAGGAGATAATGTGAGAGAAGGAAAAGGAGATGGGGAATGGTGAAGGGGGGGTCCAATACCGGAAGTTTGAGAAATCAACATTCATGCCATCAGGTCGAGGCTATCCAGATGGAATATAAGGTGTTGTCCCTCCAGCCTGAGTATGGCCTCATCACAACAGTGGAGGAGGCCATGGACAGACATATTGGAATGAGAATGGGGAGTAGAATTAAAATGGGTGGCCACTGGGAGAGGCAATTCTGTATTGGATGACGGATTGATTTGATGAAGGAGCTTAAAGTAAGGGAAACCTTAGGAGGCAGCGATCATAATATAAAAGTCTTCACCTTTTATTTTGAGAGGGAGAAGCTAAAACTGGGTGTTTTAGTATTACGGTTGAGTAGAAGTCATGACAGAAGCATGAGAGAGGAGCTGGCCAAAGTAGATTGAAAGAGGATATGAACAGGGAGGACAGTAGAGCAGCAATGGCTGGAGTTTCTGGAAGTAATTCAGAAGATGTAGGATCAGGTCATCCCAAGGATGAAGAATCCTCTGGCTGCAAGGGAGGTTGAAGACATCATGAAAGCAAGAGAGAGGACATAAAATACAGTCAGAATTAATGAGGAATTAGGGGATTGGGAAAATTTTTAAAACTAACAGAAAGAAACAAAAAAGCATAAGGAGAGAAAATATGAAATATGAAGGAAAGCTAGTCAATCATATAAAAGAATATACAAAAATTCTTTACAGATATATGAAGAGTAAAAGAGAGGTGAAAGTGGATATTGGACTGCTGGAGAGGTAGTAATAGGGGACAAAGAAATGGCGGATGAACTTAACAAGTATTTTGCATCAACCTTCACTGTGGAAGACACTAGCAGTATGCCAGACTTTCGAGAGTGTAGGGACAATAGTGTGTGTAGTGCTATTACTGAGGAGAAGGAGCTTGGGAAGCTGCAAGGTCACGTGGACCCGAAGGACTAGGGTTCAGAAAGAGGTCGCTGAAGAGATTGTGGGGGATCACAATCGGAATCAGAATCAGGTTTAATTTCACTGGCATATGTCGTGAAATTTGTTGTTATGTGGCAGCAGTGCATTGCAATACATAGTAGAAGCTGAGAATTACAGCAAATTTTATACATATACATACACACACACACACACACACACATATATACACACAGTATATTTAAATTAAATAAATAGTGCAGAAAGAGAAAAAAAGGGCTCAGGTAGTGTTCATGGATTTAATATCCATTCAGAAACCTGATGGCAGAGGGGAAGAAACTGTTCCTGAATTGTTGACTATGTGCCTTCAAGTTCCTGTACCACCTCCCTGATGGCAGCAATGAGAAGGGGGCATGTCCTAGGTGAAGGGGGTCCTTAATAAAGGATGCCGCCTTTTTGCAGCTCCACTCATTGAAGATGTTGGAGAGGCTAGTGCCCATGATGGAACTGACTGAGTTTACAACATTTTGCAGTTTATTTCAGTCTTGTGCGGTGCCCCCACCTCATACCAGAAAGTGACGTAGCCAGCTAGAATGCTCCCCATGGTACATCTGTAAAAACTTGCGAGTGTCTTTGTCACATACAAAATCTCCTCAAATGCCTAATGAAATATAGCCACTGTCATGCCTTCTTTGTAACTGCATCAATATGTTGGCCTCAGGATATTCTGCAGAGATGTTGACACCAGGAACTTGAAATTTCTGCCTCTTTCCATTTCTGATCCCTCTATGAGGACTGGAGTGTGTTCCCTTGTCTTACCCTTTCTGAAGCCCACTATCAATTATTTGGTCTGACTGATGTTGACTGCAAGGTTGTCGCTGCGACACCACTCAACTAGCTGTACGCTCTCTCACCACCATCTGAAATTCTGCCAACAAGAGTTGTATTGTTAGCAAATTTATAGGTGGCATTTGAGCAGTACCTAGCCACACAATGACTATATTTCAAGAGTCACTAGATTCTGGAATGGTTCTGGAGAACTTGAAAATTGTAAATGTCACTTCACTCTTTAAGAAGTCGTGGAGGCAGAAGAAAGAAAGTTATAGGTATGTTAGCCTGACTAGTTGTTTGGAAGATGTTGGAGCCCAGTATTAAGGATGAGGTTTTGGCATACATGGAGGTGCATGAGAAAGTAGGCCAAGGTTTTTCTTAAGGGGAAATTTTGTCTGACAAATCTGTTGGAATTCTTTGAGCGAATAACCAGCAAGTAACAGTGATTGAATGGTCAGATTATTAATTATCATGTACATATAAATACCAAATGTGGCACTTTGGACATTTATCGGCAAAGCTCATTTCTCTGAGTTTAGAAGAGATAAGGGCATAAGGGAGAGCAGAATGAGTGGACCATATAGTTCCTCATGTCTGGTCCACAATTCAACCTGATGATCATGGTTGGTCTGATCTTGGCTTCAACTTCTCACTTTCCTGTCTGGTCAACTTTACCATGGATTTTCTCTCTATTCAAAAAAATAGTTGCCTTTGCTTTGAAAGTATTTAACAAGAGGACCGTCACAGCTCTCTGGGGCTAGAATATTTCAAAAGTTCACAATTCTCTAAGGTAGTGGTCACCAACCTTTTTAAGCCCAAGATCCCCTACCTCGACCTCAGTGAAAGGCAAGATCTACCTACTAAATCATTTAGAGAAAAAACAGCTCAGATTGTATGTCCAATTTGAGGCCTTTTATTTGGGCGAATTGTGTTTGAATTACACAAAATACTTTTGTCAAACTTTCAAATTAATTCAAACAAGAAAACACTGTAACTAGCATATCAAACAGGCCATAGCTGTTTTTCTTTAAAGATATTACAATACTTCACACTTTTAATTCTAAGTTTCAGTATTTAATTTTATTTCAACATGAAAAATAAATGAATGAAAATTGACTGTTGCACTCAGTGTGATGACTGGGGCTGAATACTTTCTGCTAGTTCCCTGAAATTTGGCTCATAATTACAGACAGCCAGTCTGAGACAGTCTGTGAGGTGTAGGGTTGCCAACTGTCCCGTATTCCCCCCGCTAAGGTAGAGCTATGAAAGCTATGAAACCTTTCCTGCCGAAATGCTTTACACCGCAGAAACAATTACCATTAATTTATATGGAAAAAAATTTTGAGCGTTCACAGACCCAAAAAAAACCTACCAAATCATAGCAAATAACATACGAAACCTAAAATAACACTAACATATAGTAAAAGCAGGAATGATATGATAAATACACAGCCTATATAAAGTAGAAATAATGAAGATTAAGCCAAAACTGATTTGTGGGGTAAAAACAATTGGCTCGTACGCTCATGCGCACACAGGTGCCCGCGCAAGGATTCATGGTCATGGTAGTCTTTCTCGGGGTAAACACAAGTGTCCCGGGATTTGACTGATACTTTTGTCCCTTATTTGGGAGTGAGAAAGTTGGCAACCCTAGTGAGATGTCTGTCAGTAAGTCAGCTCCTGTACTTAGATTTAATAATTTTCATCTGTGAAAATGCAATACGTTGACCTGAAGTAGGCACTGACTTTTAGTGCTATAAATCCAAAGTGCACACCGTGCATTGCTGGGGCCCCATCAGTAGTAATTGCCACCAGTTTATGAATGGGGATGTCATTTTCACGGACATATTTTTTAAACTCATTATAGATATCCTCACCTCTCGTTCTTTCCTTTAATTGCAAAAGAGTGAGGAAGTCCTCCTTTGTTGTAAAATCCTGGAAAGCCATTCTGACAAATACAAGCTGAGCTGTTTGCATTACATCCAGGGATTCATCGAACTGTAGTGAAAAATATTCACGTCCTCTGACAGTGACCCTACCCTCCTTGTCACTGATGCAGGGCCAAGCGGTATATTATGTATTGCGGTTGTGATGTTGTTTTTGTTTTTAAAGTCATTAAAAACAGTCTCTGCGGTAATGGCCATTGCTTCCTTGAATAAATCGCCATCTGTAAAAGGCTTCTGGTGTTCAGCCAAAAGGTGACTTACACGAAATGATGCTTCAATAGCAGCCTTATTTTGAGCAGCATATTTTGTGGAAAACGATTGCTGGGCCTTCAACCCCGATTTCAGCTCAACTTTCCAAGCACGAATTGCACTGTTTGGGGGGGTAGGTGTCTTTAAATTTCTGGTGGTTGGTGTCGTGGTGGGCCGCTCCAGATTCCCTCTTTTAGTCAGTGCTTGTGTTTGGTGGCACAACATACATACACACTTGTCTTTCACCAAGGTAAATAGAAATTCCTCTTCCCATTCTGGATGGAATTTGTACATTTTTGCCTTCTTTCGTGGAGCCTCTGCCACGCTATCAGGATATCACGAGCGATTGCCGATTGCATCGCCTCTGATCTGGGCTGACATTTACGTGCCAGGTAGCACCTAATTAATTAGCTTGTTTATATTGGCTTTTCTTCTTAAAGATGTGCTGTGCGCATCCCGACTACCACTGCACCCCTGTATGCTTCGCGGCCCAGAGGTTGGGGACACTGCTGTATATTGATGTTTGTGACAGTCTGTACTCTTATCTAACCTGATTGGTCACTTTGATGCAGCACAGGCTATGCTGAAAATGCAGTGCAAGGCGGGGGAACTACCCACATACGCACTGGGCAGAAAGAACAGAACTAAACCCCCGCAACCTGGAAACAATTTCTCTTTACAAACAACTTTTTAGCGAAAATATTGCTATCTTACCATTATCCTAATTAGTATTACTTTTATAATGCTTACATTACAACAGTATTTGTGCATTTATTTTTGATTTTTCTTCGGGATCTACTGGGAAAATCTCAAAGATCGACCGGTCGATCGCTATCGACGGGTTGGCGACCCCTACTCTAAGGAAAGGTACTAATTCTCAACTATTAACATAGGTAGTCCATGACCCATGTGGAAAAACCTCCTCTTAGCTTCCACCCTTTCAAGTGTCTTCTGAATTATGTGTGTTTTAATAAGACCACTTCTCAGTGTTTTAAACTTCAGTGAAATATAGATATAATCTGCTCACTTGATCAAGATGATTTGAGAGGAGATTGGATGTGATCAAAATGGTTTCAAGGCTTCTTTTTTCAAGAGTTGATGATGGTGTTTTAGAATCGTCTTAATCTGTTCACAGTGTTGACCACATTAGGTTCTTCAGTCAAGATCGAACTAGTTTAGATTTAGTACACAAGTTTGCTGCTGTGTCTTTGGTGAAAAGTGAGGTGTTTGTTACCTAATGTATTGTTTTGATTAAATGCTTAGCCTTGAATGCCCTTAGTGAGCAAAACAGAAGCCACTATGCTTGTCAGCTATTCTACCCATCCCTGCTGACTCACCTATTAAGAGTTGTGTGTCTGCAATGTGTGGAATGAATGAAACTGGCTCTCTTTATCTTTGACAATGACTTCCAGAATTGTCAGTAGGCTTCAAAGCCAACTTCAAGAGTGTGTATTAAAGTAGTATTAGTATATCTCCTGTTCCACCAGAGGTCCAACCATCTGTGGCCATTGCTATAGAACCATCAACAATACCTACTGAGCCATTCTTTATTCATGCATTCCATCCAGATGTATCAAGGCTCAGTATGGTGACTGCTCTACCCATGACCATGAGAAATTGCAAAGAGTTGTGGACACAACTTAGCAAAGCATGGAAACCCATTTCCCCTCCATAGATGCTCAACATTTCATGCTACCTCAGTAAAGCAGCCAGTATAATCATAGACACAATACATGCCAGATTTTCTCCTTCCTCCCATCTGTCAGAAGATACAGAAGTCTGAAAGCATGTACCACCATCACAATGTTCCAGTATTTGCAGTATTTTACTTCTTCAGTGTTTTATTATTTCATTGTTCCAACCTTTTTGTTTCTGTCTCCTTTCCTGTTTCATTCATCCCATCAATTTACATCTCTTCCAAACAGATTGCTGAAAAACATTCACCATCCTCTCTTAATCTGTTCCACAGTGGCACGTCATTCTTCTTTTGATCTACAGAAACAGACCTTCCTAGTTTATTCTCCAGCGTGTCTACCTTTGCTGGAACTTAAAATTTATTTGATTTTAAAATTTCTGTTCCTCTTGCTGAAGATGCAGCCTGGTCCTCCATCCTCTGTTCCTATTTCAGATTTCAATCATCTGCAGGTTCAATTACTAGAGAAGTCATCCAGTGATCAGCATCTCATGGATGACTTCTCTAGTAAATTGTCTTTCAGTTAAATGATTGTCAAATTGTGATTGTTTTCCAAGAAGCAAATTTGAAAAATAGCTAACTCATCAGATACATTCTCACATCACGGTGATAGATATCTGACTTAGCTTGTGTCAACAATTGTTCTGTGACTTATTCAGAGCGAGTGTTGGTTTCTTGCTGGAAATCAGCACGTTCACACTCTGAACATGGCATCTAATCTCCCAATCAACACTGGTCAACAGATGATTTATCTTTTGTGTGAATGCAACTGTTCACTCCCCTCTGTGAGAAGTGAATGTGTTTCATTAAATCTTGGGGAACAATTGCATGTTTCCTTGAAAGTGCGAACACAAGTGCGAACACAAGTAGATAGGGTGGTAAAGAAGGCATATGGAATACCTGGCTTGATCAGCCGTGTGTTTGTCATGGTCCGGTCCGTGACGTCCACATTCCGGTTCACGGTCCGGTCCGTGGACTCAGGACTCTGAGTCTTCCAGCTGTCCCTTGTTTGACTAAATCAAAGGCACCTGATTCCCATCTTTGGGCTTGCAATATAAATAGCCTTAGGATTGAGTGTGGGCTGCTGGTTTGTCTCGTCAGTCCCCCTTGGAGCAACCTGCTGATGGAAGGCTAGTGAAACCATTTGTGATCTCTAGGCTTGGTTGGAGGACCACTGCTTCATGGAGCCTTGTTGCCACTCGTTGGAGTAGTCTTTGCGGTATGGATTCGGCTGTTTCTTGGGCCAGCTGAGTGACTGCCTGCCACTCCGAGCTAGGTAGGGATCTGGCTGTTTCCATAGCCAGCTGAGGTTGCTGGCCGAACTGAGACTTGGAGCTTTCCCAGAGCAGAGATGGAACTGTCTGTCATTCTTTGGTGTTTGTCTCCTCTTGTCCTTGCCTCTGTGAGGTAAGCCAGGCTGTTTTACCATTGCCCTGTTGGGGGAACCTGTCTTGTCTTGTCCTTGCCTCTGTTGGGTAAGTCTGGCTGTTCTGCCGTTACCTGACGGAGAGACCTGTCCCACCTTGGTGTGGAGATGAAGTTGAGTCCCGGCCCTATGTCTATGTTCTGTCCTGTCTCATGTTTGTGTTGTGTTAAAGATGAGTCCTGGCTTGTCGAAGGATAAGTCCCGGCTCTATGTTGATGTTCAGTTCCCAGTATGTCTCTCAGCTCCACGTCTCCGAGTTATCAGCCTCCACATTTCAAGATGAAGACCCCAAGCCTCAAGGATCACAAGCCAAGCTCAAGCTCCAAGAACCTAAGCCTCGATGATCCCAAGCCGCTCCAAGAACCCAAGCCTTGAGGATTCCAAGCCAAGCTCCAAGAACCCAAGCCTTGAGGGTCTCTAGCCAAGCTCAAGACCCAAGACCCCAAGCCTCAAGAATCCCAAGCCAAGCTCAAGACCCAAGACCCTAAGCCTCGAGGATCCCAAGCCAAGCTCAAGACCCAAGACCCCAAGCCTCGAGGATCCCAAGCCAAGCTCAAGACCCAAGACCCCAAGCCTCGAGGCTCCCAACCCAAGCTCAAGACCCAAGACGCCAGCCTCAAGCCATGTCACGTCCTTGCCTGGTTCTGGGGTCTGAGCCTGAGGCAAGACCCAGGTTCTGGGTCCTTGTTCAGTCTTGGGTTCGGAGTCCGAGCCTTGTCTTGTCTCCAAGCTCAGACCTCTAGTCCCCAGCCACATCCTGTCCTGCAGCCTTGTCATGTCCTTGCCTGGTTCCGGGGTCTGAGCCTGAGGCAGGACCCAGGTTCTGGGTCCTTGTCCAGTCTTGGGCTCCGAGTCCAAGCCTTGTCTCTTAGTCCATGGTTCCTAGTCCTGGTCCCGCTTTCCCTAGCCCAAGTCTGCATTCTTGTCCCTGCTCCTTGCCTGAATCCTGTTACGTCCCTACTCTAGTTAAGTCCTGTTCCTTGTACTTCAGTGTCTGTGTCTTGCATTTGGGTCCGTTCCCAGCACCCTATGTGACAGTTTTGGGTATGAAAAATTGGAAGGCATGTTGCATTGATTAGACTACATCTGATTAGATTGCATTTGATTTTATTAGACTGCATTTGGAGTGGTGAATACATTACAGGAAGGATATGAAGGTTTTGGAGAGGGTGCAGAAGAGGCACACTAGGATGTTACTTGGATTGGTGAAGTTTAGCTATTAGGAGAGGCTGGACAAATGCAAATTGTTTTCTCTGCAGTGTCAGAGGTTGAAAGGGCAACCGGACACAAGAATATACATTTATGAAAGACATAAATATGATAGGTAGTCAGAATCTTTTTTCCATTAGTGGAAATGTCAAATATTAGAATGCATAAGTTTAAGGGGAGGGGGAGATTTTAAAAGAGATTTACAAGACATTTTTTTTTACACAGGGAGTGTCAAAGATCTGGAACACACTGCCAGGGGAAGTAGAGGAGCAGATACACACATGCATGGAATAGAAGGATATGAACCATGTACACACAGGAGGGATTACTTTAGGTTGCCTTCGTGGTCAGTGCTGACATGGTAGGCTGGAGGGCTTGTTCCATTGTAGGTGTGCAAATTTCTCAACACATGACGGTGATAATAAACCTCATTCTGATTCTGAGGTGCTTGGAATGCAGGGGAGGTGGTGGATACAAATATGACAGCAATTTTTAAGAGACATTTAGGCCAGCACATAAACACAGGGAATGGAGAAATGTGCTTTCAGTGGCACTTCAATAGGTACACCTGCTTGTTAATGAAAATATCTAATAAGCCAATCACGTGGCAGCAACTCAATGCACAAAGTATGTAGACATAGTCAAGATGTTCAGTTGTTCATCAAACCAAAAATCAGAACGGGGGAGAAATCTGATCTAAGTGACTTTGACTGTGGGATGATTTTTGGTGACAGACAGAATGAATTAAGTATCTCAGAATCTGCTGATCTCTTGGGATTATCACACACAACAGTCTCTGTAGTTTATAGATGTGAAGGTATTGGGTTTGTTGACCATGAAGGTTCTAAACTCAAAAATCTTAAACCCTATCAGATGTAAATAGCCACAAATAATCTCACTAAAGAGAATTAATACTCTAACTACCCAATCTTCAAAGACAAGCTTATTTCCTTGTTTATTCTTCATGGCGAGCTTTAGCTGCCAATATCCACTATTTGATTAGAACATAGAAACATAGAAAACCTACAGCATAACACAGGCCCTTCGGCCGACAAAGCTGTGCCAAACATGTCCTTACCTTAGAACTACCAAGGCTTACCCATAGCCCTCTATTTTTCTAAGCTCCATGTACCTGTCTAGGAGTCTCTTAAAAGACTCTATTGTTTCCGCCTCCACCACCGCTGCCGGCAGCCCATTCCATGCACTCACCACTCTCTGCGTAAAAGACTTACCCTTGACATCTCCTCTGTACCTACTTCCAAGCACCTTAAAACTATGCCCTCTCATGCTAACCATTTCAGTCCTGGGAAAAACCCTCTTGACTATCCACATGATCAATGCCTCTCATTATCTTGTACAACTCTATCAGGTCAGATTGGTGGGACCTTCCTCCCTACCAAGGAGATTATACTTCCAGTAAACAAAGTAGTTTAAGATATAATTCATTTACTTACAGTGACAAGAGTTTGAATCCACACATTCTTAAAACTCATTTAAAACTCATTTAAAACTCACAGTGGATTTCTACCTTAAATATTTATTAGATTAGATTAGATTAGATTCAACTTTATTGTCATTGTGCTGAGTACAGATACAAAGCCAATGAAATGCAGTTAGCATCTAACCAGGAATGCAAAGAACAGTAAACACGAGGAAATATGCAGATGCTGGAATTTCAAGTAACACACATCAAAGTTGCTGGTGAACACAGCAGGCCAGGCAGCATCTCTAGGAAGAGGTACAGTCGATGTTTCAGGCCAAGACCCTTCGTCAGGACTAACTGAAAGAAGAGCTAGTAAGAGATTTGAAAGTTGGAGGGGGAGGGGGAGATCGGAAATGATAGGAGAAGACAGGAGGGGGAGGGATGGAGCCAAGAGCTGGACAGGTGATTAGCAAAAGGGATATGAGAGGATCATGGGGCAGGAGGCCTAGGAAGAAAGAAAAGGGGGAGGGGGGAAAAAGCCCAGAGGATGGGCAAGGGGTATAGTGAGAGGGACAGAGGGAGAAAAAGGAGAGAGAGAAAAAGAGTGTGTGTATATAAATAAATAATGGATGGGGTACCCCCCCCCACTTTCACATCTCTTACTAGTTCTTCTTTCAGTTAGCCCTGACGAAGGGTCTCGGCCTGAAACGTCAACTGTACCTCTTCCTAGAGATGCTGACTGGCCTGCTGTGTGCACCAGCAACTTTTAGGTGTGTTGATGCAAAGAATAGTGTTATTTACAAAATAACTCCGAATAAAAAATAAGTGCTACAGCACACAAATATAAAAGTACTGAGACTGTACAATATGGGTGCAATTCTGCTTAGCGCTGTGATGTGAGGTTCAGCATGGTCACAGCCTCAGGGAAGAAACTCTTCCTGTGCCTGCTGGTGCGGGAGCGGAGGCTCCTGTAGTGCCTACTGGATGGGAGGAGAGTAGAAAGTCCATGGTTAGGGTGAGATGCATCCTTGATAATGCTTTTCATCCTGCCCAGGCAGCGTTTATGGTAGATGTTCTCAATGGTGGGCATTAAGCAATGTTCTCAATGGTGGACATTGAGCAGTGGACAATGATTGTAATTTATTTCCCAATCACAACCATTTCAAAACAACAAGGCATCTCTGAAACTCCAAGGATTTCCAAAACACAGGTACAAATCCTATAAACTAAAAAGATATACCATGATGCGGATGAGCAAGTTGTCCATTACAGAAACTGAAGCTAGAGGAATGGAGTCTATTCATCCCAACTTCCTATCATTCTTGATGTTCTTCAACCACTCCTAATAAGCCTGAACGGCTCTCTACATTTATACCCTTTTTCTACAACTTTGGTGATTTCACATGCATATGATATTTCCTCAGATGTCCTTTCAATGCAAGTGGTCTAATAGCATTTTGGAGATAGAGTTTTTTTTAGCTACCTACCATTAATGCTGTAAAGCTGTGAAGCTAACTTCCTTGAGCCCATAAAACCATCCAAATGTAAACACATCATAGTTATTGATATGCTAAGTAATATTATCCATCTGTTCTTCAAGCTTCCATAAAGCTAGCAACTCAAAAGCCAGCTTATTTGTTTGAAAAAACCTGAATTAAACAACCTATTGTCTTATACTGCACCTTGAGCAGTAATAAAGCAGGTGTAGTGAGCTAAGCCTTACTTCTTCCAGACAGAATGTTTACTATCCACAAAGCTTGTTTACAAAGCTGATCTTCAGATACTACATTTTAACCACAAGGTGATTAATGCTTGCCATTTATATTTCAAGAACTGAGGGCCAACTTCTTTTACAACCAAAAGTCAAACAACCGTCAGTTGGAAGTTTACTTACATCTGTTTGTGGTCTTACAAGTGGCAGATGCCGTGTTTAGAAAACAAGATTAACAAGTAACCAAAAAAGAGAAAGAGGCCTGCATGCCAAGAAGTGAATATCCGTCAATACAGAGAATGGTGTGAAAAACAGAAGGAAAAAAATCCAGTGAACGGCAGTTCTGTGGGTGAAAATGCCCTGCTAATGAGAACGGTCAGAGGAGAATGGACAGACAAGTTCAAACTCACAGGAAGGCAATAATAACTCAAATAACCACACATTACAACAGTGCTGTGCAGAAGAACATCTCTGAATTTTTTAATAGATTTTAGAGAACGGTTCCAGAGGGATATGGCAGAACCAAAATGAATCAATGTTTTCTACAGAGAATTAAATAGGTACTTGAAAGAGAATAATTGGTAGGGAACTGTGGAAATATTTGGTGAATGGAACTGTTTCATTTGCTCCACAGGATCCCAATAAAAACTTGATGAGCTAAATGGTCTCCTTCTATGCCATAACAACTCCATAAATAACTTTTCTGAATCTCTCACTACCCTTACTCCTTTGATGCACTGCTTAAAAGCTAATTGTGAACAATACTTTGATCATTTTCCTGTTAGATCCTTATTCGGCTGGCCTCCAATTATTTCTTTAATAAATCTCTTCTGAAACATTTTGATATTTTGCTATGATAAAGTCACTGTGTAATTGGAAGCTGGTGTTGTCGTAACAGGCCATTGAACAAAACTGGAGTGTAGTCACTTTTGCAGTGTGAAAGATGTAGCAGCAAATTTGCCCAGAATCAGTCATTACTAACAGAGAATCCTGAGTATTCTGAGTGAGGATTAAATACGGATGGGGCACCAGGGATAATATTTATGTTTTTTTTGAGGTAATACCACAGGATCTTTTATATTCATATTTGGGAGCAGACCAGGCCATAGTTTAACATCTTGTCTGAAAGAATGTACTTCTAACAGAGGAGTCCTCAGAATCACACTGTGCTGTCATTTTAGCTTTCCGTGCTCAAATCTGTAAAGTGGGGTTAGAGAAAGATTCTGATTTGAAAGAGAGTGCCTGATGGGTGGGTGTGTGGCTACATTGCAAGGTATATTGTTCCTTCTACACACATAAAAATTGCTGGTGAACGTAGCAGGCCAGGCAGCATCTACAGGAAGAGGTACAGTTGATGTTTTGGGCCGACTGTCCCTTTTGCCAATCAACTTTTCAGCTCTTAGCTCCATCCCTCCCCCTCCTGTCTTCTCCTATCATTTTGGATCTCCTCCTCCCCCTCCCACTTTCAAATCTCTTACTATCTCTTCTTTCAGTTAGTCCTGACAAAGGGTCCCTGCCCAAAACATCGACTGTACCTCTTCCTATAGATGCTGCCTGGTCTGCTGCGTTCACCAGCAATTTTTACGTGTGTTGCTTGAAATTCCGGCATCTGCAGATTTCCTCGTGTTTACATTGTTCCTTCTGCAGTTTTTGCTTGGCTTTTATGGATTCCAGAGAAAAAAAAATAAGATTCTCAATGTCTTTCCAGATTATTTTCCTTCATTTTGAATGGCCATAGGCTAAATTTTCACAAGAATCAATGAGTATGATGCATTTTAGCAAGAAAGCTTTGAAAACGTACTTGGGGAATTTTCCCAGATATCTACTAATCTCTGCTCAGAGTAGAATGTTTAACTCAGGCAACTGATGTTCAGCCTGTGGAAAATCTGGCTGACCTGTTAGTACTGAGTGAGTGTTGTTAGCACTTTGATGTTGGGGAAGTTGGCTGGCAAAATAATGTTGATGTTTGTTCACTTATTGTGCAAGTTGCTTTAGAGGATTTTGCATGAACAGTACTGATGTACTCCTCCAGGTTTGAGATCTATGCTGGACAGGGATTAAAGTTAGCTGATAGATTGTGAGCTTGTTTCCAAGGTTTGAGGTCTTCATTCTAAATGCATTTTTCATCAGATCACCAAAGGCTGTGGGATACATTGGAAGATGATCAATGTCTTTCGTGCTCAATATCTGCCTTCGCAGAGATGTTGTTCTTAAAAGGTGAAAATGGCCCATGTTTTCGGGGTCTCAGCATTTTCCAATTTAACTTGTAGATTAGCTTGACTCTACTGGGAAGATTGTTGGCAGTGAAGTGCAATGTTGTGAGAAGAAGTTTAACACTGCCCTACTTGACTGCATTGGGATGAAGTCCTTACTGATCTGTAAGCATACTGAAGAAATGGTGATATCTACTGTGTTACAGTTGACATTTTATTTTGAATGCTATTAGTTACTCATAAATGGCAAAACTTCATGCCTATAGCTGAGTATGAAGAGTAAAGATCTCTGAAGTTATAGCTAAATAAAGTATGGAAGAAGGATCTCAAGTAGTGAAGTTATTCATAAAGGTATGCCTTCCAGAATAACTAAATAAATAATCAAACTTAACTGCATGGAAAAGATAGACATGAGTACCAACCCATTAGCTTATATTATTATAAATAAGGATTGATTAAAAGAAAAGACATTTTCAAAAGTGTTTAAGATCAAAAACTCTCAACAAAGTTAAAAATTACTAAATTTTACATTAAAAAATTGAAGTCTTAAGCCTGGAAAAACAAGTTTTTAAAATCTACCCTAAGAAATAAACATTTAATGTACTAATATTGAGGCAATCGCACACCAGTTTCCTAATTAGCTAAATATTCATAGGTAAGTTTCATCCTGACTCAACTGTTTAGTGAATGTGCTGCTGCAGTTGAAAGCTGTTTCAGGACAACAAAACAAGATGATCAAACATTCCACAAATGTCTTCTGGATTGTAACTAACCCATTAAAAGGATACAGGGCAATAAAAATATGAATTGGAAAATAGAATGAACGTTTCCCATGAAAAAAAAGCCTTCCATATTACAGAAATTTAGGAAGTTCCATGTATATAATACAAACTGGAGACAACACATGATGACAAGTCATGTGGTTCAACTCCATTTCCACCATAACATAAAGTCTTGCCAAAAGGACTAAATGAACACTACAGAGCCTAAACTTCAATTGATACTTAGTTGCCTTAATTTGAAAATATCAAAATGGGGCTGTATATTTTACTATCTAAATTCTATCTTTGGTGCTCAAAATAGGAGTTGTAAATGTTACATTAATTTTATGCAAGAACTATTATTATACTCTGCAGACTATTATTCAGGATCTCAACACAGGAGTCCATTACACTTTTAATTTCCTGAACTTCTAAGGTCTAGTTTGAAAAATATTTTAAATTGTCCCCTACCATTGTGATGTGTTGTATTAACCTACTGGGTCATTTATGGGATCTAGCATCCTGCAGTTTGGGCACTTTATTTTAGGGTTGGGGAGAACGTGAAATCCATCTCAAGAGGAATGACTTGATTGAGTCTAATTTAGCAAAAAAACTAAACACTGTGAATAGACTGGGGGACAGAAGAAAACTTGCTCCTCCCCAGTGAAATCTGGTTTTGCCATGGTTGCAAGAAACACTAAGCAGTGGGAGTGAGAAGAGGCAATGAGTATTCATCCACATCTACACATCTTCCCCAAACCTGTAACAGTACGATATTCCAGCAAAACACACAAAATGCTGAGAAACTCAGCAAGCCAGGCAGCATTTATGGAAAAGAGTAAACAGTCAACATTTTGGGTTGAGACCCTTCATGGCGACTGGAGAAAAAAGATGAGGAGTCAGAGCAAGGTGGTGAGTGGAGGGGAAGAAGGAACACAAGGTGAGAGGTGAAACCGGGAAGTGGGGGAGGGGTGGGTAAAGAGCTGCAAAGTTGATTTGTGAAAGAGATACAGGGCTGGAAAATGGAGATTCTGATAGAAGAGGACCGAAGGCCATAGAGGAAAGAAAGGGGAGAGGAGCACCCGAGGGAGGTGATGTGCAGGTAAGGAGATAAGATGAGAGAGGGAAAAGTAAATGGGGAATGGTGAAGGGGGGGCATTGCCAGAAGTTGGAGAAATCGAGAAATCGATGTTCATACAGTCAGGTTGGAGGCTATCCAGATGGAATATAAGGTGTTGCTGCTCCAACCTGAATATGGCTTCATCATGACAGTAGAGGAGGCCATGCACTGACATGTCGGAATGGGAATGGGAAGTCAAATTAAAATGGGTGGCCACTGGAAGATTCTACTTTTTCTGGTGGGCAGAGTGTAGGTGCTCAGCAAAGAGGTCTCACAATCTACATCGGGTCTCAACAATATACAGGAAGCCACATTGGGAGCACCAGATATGGTAGATGACCCCAACAGTCTCACAGGTGAAGTGTTGCCTCACCTAGAAGGACTGTTTGGGGCCATAAGACCATAAGATATAGGAGCAGAAGTAGGTCATTCAGCCCATCAAGTCTGCTTCACCATTCAATTCTTCCAGACACCCCCACTCCCCTGAATAAAGAACCTATCTAGCTCTGCCTTAAATGCTCCACAGCGGCTCGTAGCAACAAATTCCAGAGATTTACCACCCTCTGACTAAAGTAATTTCTTCATATTTCTGTTCTAAATGGACGTCCTTCAATCCTGAAGTCATGCTCTCTTGTCCTTGACTCCCCTACAATGGGAAATACTGTCATATTGAATCTGTTCAGGCCTTTTAACATGTGGAATGTTTCTAGGAGGTCCCCCCTCATTCTCCTGAACTTCAGAGCATACAGCCCAAGAGCTGCTAGACGTTCCTCATATGGTAACCCTTTCATTCCTGGAATCATTCTCGTGAGTGTTCTCTGAACCCTCTCCATTGTCAGTGTATCCTTTCTAAAATAAGGAGCCCAAAACTGCATACAATACTCCAAGTGTGGTCTCACGAGTGCCTTATAGAGCCTCAACATCACTTCCCTGCTCTTATATTCTATACCTCTCGAAAAGAATGCCAACATTACATTCGCCTTCTTCACATCCGACTCAACCTCGAGGTTAACCTTTATGGTATCTTTCACAAGGACTCCCAAGTCCCTTTGCATCTCTGGATTTTGAATTCTCTCCCCATCTAAATAATAGTCTTCCCCTTTTTTCCCTTCTACCAAAGTGCATGACCATACATTTTCCAACATTGTATCTCATCTACCATTTCTTTGCCCATTCTCCTAAACTATCTAAATCTCTCTGCAGGCTCTCTTTTCCTCAACACTACCTGCTCCTCCACCTATTTTTCTATCATCGACAAATTTAGCCACAAATCCATTCATCCCATATTCCAAATCATTGACATACATCATAATAAGCAGTGGTCCCAACACCAACCCCTGTAGAACTCCACTGGTAACCGGCAGCCAGCCAGAATACGATCCCTTTATTCCCAATGACAGTGAGGGAGGAGGTGCAGGGGAAGGTGTAGCACTTGTACCGCTTGCAAGGACAGGTGCCAAGAGGGAGATCAGTGGGGAGGGATGAATTGACAAGGGACTCACGTAGAGAGCGATCCCTGTGAAAAGCAGAAAGTGGGAGCAGGAAAAGATGAGTTTGATGGTGGGATCCCACTGGAGATGGCTGAAATTATGGAGAATTATGTGCTGGATGCAGAGGCTGGTGGGGTGGTAGATGAGGACAAGAGGAAACCCTATCCCTGGTGGGGTGAGAGCAGATGTTTACAAAATGGAAGAGATGTGGTTGAGGGCAGTGTTGATGGTGGAGGAAGAGAAGCCCTTTTCTTTGAAGGAGGACATCTCCTTCGTTCTAGAATGAAATGCCTCATCCTGAGAGCAGATGCAGTAGAGACGGAGGAATTGAAAGAAGAGGATAGTGTTTTTATATCATCAGATCTGTGAATAGGTTAGAAATTAGAATACCCAGAATCTACAAAGACAGAACATGAAGCATAAAAAAGAGCTCAGGAGAAGCTTTACTCTTTTATTTATAACAAAATTATTCAGGATTTTATTCGATGTTTTCTAAGTGAAAATCATTTTAAGTTTAATTTGCTATAATTGGTTATCAAATAACATTATCTTCAGCAATGCATTTAAGAGTACATAACATTGAAGAAATGCAATGTCCTATTATTAGATCAGTCATGGGTTCTCTATATAGGCAGGAGTTTTATACTGAACAAAGAACAGTCACATTTTCTAAATTTTCTGTCCTGACGAAGAGTCTTGGCCCGAAACGTTGACTGTACCTCTTCCTAGAGGTGCTGCCTGGCCTGCTGCGTTCACCAGCAACTTTGCTGTGTGTTGCTTACATTTTCTAAATACTCAGTTTTCCTTCCTAGTCACAGGTATGGAAGATTAGCATTGATGTCAAAATATTGCCACTTCTTAAGGGATTAGTAGTCTTCTATAATGTAACCAACAGCCTTAAATGTCTCTGTGAATTTGAAGATTGATCTTTATATGAAAGACGTGCAAACCAATTAACTCAGGTAATCAACAAAACCATTTTCCTTCCATCCACAGCTGACTTTTAAGCTTGAGTAGTTCAGGAAAACGCTGTTAATCCAGCAGCAAGAGAGGGGCACATGCAATAGACTGCCAACGCTAGAGTCTGCTGCAACAAACAATATGCTGGAGGAACATGCAGCATCCGTTGGAGGCAAGAAATTGTTGACATTTTGGGTTAAAACCTGCACCTGGACTAAGGGTGGGAGAGGCAAGATGGCCAGTATAAAGAGGAGAAAGGGAGCAGAGGATTCCAAAGTGATTGGGGGACTGAGGAGAGGTGTAAGATGACAGGAAGGTATTGCCCATTAGGGAAAGCGAGCAGGAATGAAATTGGAAGACTGATGGATGAGGCAGACAAAGATAGAGAGGTGAAAGAAAAAACACATAATGAGCAAGTGGGGGGCAAGAGGAGTGTGAAGATAGGACACAATTGCTGAAGGGAGATAAGCAGGAACATATTCTCACTGCTTAAAATGGGAACCATTAGGAGACAGATAAATGACATATGAACTCGATGGAAGTTGGTGGGTATGAAGTGGCTGGATGGTGCCAAGAGGGGGAATAGCATCTAGATAAGTGAGGATAGGCTAGGGATAGGTCAGAAAGGGTCACAAAAGGGAAGACCAGACAGTCAGTAAGTGAGGGGAGGGGAAGAGAAGAAAACAAAAGAAAACGGTTGGGGTGTGATCACCTAAAATCAGAAAACTCATTGTTCTTGCCATTATGTTGTGGACTACCCAAACACAATAGAAAGTGTTGTTCCTCAGCTTGTATAGGGCTTCATCGTGGCAGTAGAGAAGGGCAAAGCTAGACAGGTCAGTCAGTGTCGGAATGGGAAAGGGAGGTGAAATGGAACCTCAGGATGATCATCATGGACTGAGTGTAGGCGATCTATGAAATAGTCACCGAGTTTGCACTTGATCATGCCAATGTAGAGTGGACCACATCAAGACTGGGGGAGATGCATGTGAACTTATGCCTCACCTGGTAGGACTGTTCAGGTGTCTGGATAGTGGTGAGGCAGTAGGTGTAAGGACACACATTACCTCTACTGCAAGAGCAGTGGAAAGAGGCAGGGTGAGGACGGAATAGGTGTGGAGGGATGAACAGGCCATGGAGTCATGGATGGAGTGGCCCCTGCAGAAATCAGAAAGAGGTAGGGAGGACATGATTTAGCTGCTGGTGAGAGCTTGTTGCCACTGAAGGAAATGACAAAGGACATGATGGATGTGAAAGGTCATTGGATGAACAGTAAGGACCAGGGCAGTTCTACCTCTGTTCTGTCTGGGAGGTGTTGATGTGAGAGCAACAGTATGAGAAACGGAGGAGGTGCGAGTTTTGGGATACATCTGTTAGAGTGGATTTCTTTTTGGGTAGATGATTTGTTAACACTTAAATGACTTTGGCCACCAGACTTCTATTTTAACTGTTTGACAAAGGACTGTGGATTGAGTCGACCACAATGGGCTTCCTAAAAGGTGTAAATACCAGATGCTTCTGGTGCCTGATGCTGTAGTTTTGAAGACAGTCTTATCAATACATTATAAATATTAATTGTCTTCTATGTTAGCACGTAAAATGCCGAATAAATGTATTGTGGATTGAACTAAAGGCTGTGGATACCAACACAGACATGTTGGCGTCAGAAGGAAAGGATGAAATCCGAAGGTGTGATGTTTGTATGTAACTTCAAAAGGAAGCATTGTCTGTAACTTTTTAAGTAGCGATTGCCTTTGTGTTTAGCATATAAATATCGAGCCCACATTTAGCTAGCAGACATGTAGTTCTGAGTTGCAGGAAGTATGGGATACAGAGAGAGATGATGAGAAATAAATTAAGGGAGTTGGGGATGCAGGAATTCACATTAAAAGGGTTGCTGGGCATGGGTGAGGGAGCACAAGTCCGGGTATTTTTAGCGTTTTTAAGGGGTACAGGGGTTTTTTATAGAATATGATGAATAAACAGGAATAGGATACTAGGATGGTCAAAGATGGGAGGGTGAAGTGTAGGTTTGTATATATGTGTGTGTGTGTGTGTGTGTGTGTGCGCGCGCGCGCGCGATTGGGTGAAGGGATTTAGAATGTATGTCTCGTGCACATTCTGGAGCAGAGGGTGGCGGTAATGCACCATTAAGCTGGATGACAACCGCCGTAAAACAAGATACAGACAGACAGACAGCTAGCAGACCTTTCTGTGGAAAGCGTCTCCATCCGTAAGATGCCTACTGTACCTTGTTGTGTCGAATAAAGAAGCTGCTTTGTATCTACCAGTGACTCTGTCTCTCCGGTAATTTCATCCACGCTACAACAACATCCACCACAATGGAAAGGATGGCATGCTTTCTGGAAAAGAGGACATTTCAGATGTCCTAGAACACAAATCCTCCTCTTGAGAGTAGATGCAACAGTGATGAATAAATTGGGAGAAAGGAATTGCATCCCTATAAGAAACAGGTTGGGAAGAGATGAGGTCTAAGTAGCTGTGGGAATTGGTGAGTTTATAGTAAATATCAGTGAGTAATTTGTCTCTAGAAATATAGACAGCAGATTCAGAACTTTGGTGATTCTGGTCTGGGTGATTTTCCAAATAATCAGATTTTATTCTATTAATATTCCAACATACTTCCTATTTGCTTTTTCTTTAGATGTTACTCCTGGAAATTTTAAAGGGTGTGATAGAATTCAAGTGATTGAATATAATTAGGGCTTAATACTGGGGTACTGATCTAGGAGAGGACACTAACATTGGGGTGCTTACTTTTCCAGTGGATTTACACAATTTTACTGACAATGTTAGTGGCATATTTTTAGTGTCATCATTTGACTGCTTATGCTAGTTCAAGTCCCTGAAGCAAACAAGAAAGTGAGGAATGTTGCTGCCCTATAGACCCTGAGTTTTGTTTGCCAGGTCTGAGGTTTTAATACAAAAGAAATGTTTTTCATCAATCAACCAAACGATGCGCTGGTGTGTTGAAGCTGATGGATAATTTTCTCAACAATAACTGCCTTCAATGAAAAGTGTCTTTGAAGATCATGAGAAGAGATTTACATCCTCCAGTCTTGCTGTGAATCTTTATCATTGATGTGATTTTGTACAGCAAAATGCCACATTGTATGAAGGTGACCATGTTGTGCACTACTGAATAGAATTTGCAAAGATAAAGGCTTTTCCTTCACCCACCACTGTCATGGAGTATTCAAGATTATTTAATGTTATTTCCTGTACATAGTGTAAATGAGAATAAAATAACTGTTTCTACGGATCCGATGCCCCACAAAAAAAAACACAATAGATAAAGAACACAATAATAAAAAGAACAATAAATATAAATACTGTACGTAAGATAGCATATACATAAATTGATTGTATGTCCATAAAGTGACACTAGGCTTTACATAAGGTGACTGACAGGAAATGAAAAATCAGTGGTGGAATTAGTGGATGAAGGTGCTGATCAGCCTCACTGCTTGTGGAAAATAATTGTGACGCTACATAGCCTCCTCCCTGATGGGAATGAGACAAACAGTCCAGAAGCAGAGGGGGTTGGATCCTCCCTGATATTGCTGGCCTTTTTCAGACACCTTTCTGCTAATATTGTACGTCCTTGATGGTGGGTAGGTTGGTGCCAGTGATGCATTGAGCAGTTTTGGTTACCCACTGTAAAGTCTTCCTGTCCTCCACAGTGCGACTTCTGCACCAAACAGCAATGCAACTTCTCAGGGTGATCTCCACCACAAATCTGTAGAATGATGTGAGTATGGATGTGCAAAGTCCAGCTCTCTTCAGCCCCCTCAGAAAGTAGAGATGTTGGTGAGCTTTCTTGTCCGTGTAAGATGCATTTTGGGATCATGAAAGGTTGTGTGTGATGCACACCTCCAGGACTTTGAAAGCACTTGCAGCTTCCACTGCTGTGCTGCCAAGATAAAGAGGGGTTTGAGTAGTGCGAGTTCTCCTGAAGTAGTTAAGCACTTTTTTTGTCTTGTTGACACTAACTAGAGGTTATTTCCTCGGCACCAGGTTTTGAGCTCTTCCATTACCTCTCTGTAGGCTGTTTTATCGTTGTTGTTGATGAGCACCCTTCCTCAACCACCATCATGTCATTGGCATGCAAAGAATTAGGTCAAAATTGGGTCCAGATAGTGCTGAATAGTGGGACTCATGAGAAAGTTAGGCACGAGGTTCAGGATGGTTTAGTGACTTTGACAGATAGTGTAGATTGGTTGGTGAATGGGTAGGAAATTTGGGTTACCAATTGGTAGTGGTTTCAGGTTAGATTTGTCAGGCTCCTGATTGGAAAAGGGAGTCAGCTGCTAGAGAATAAAAATCTCATCTCTACCTTCACAAGGGCAATGAAGGATGGGCAATAAATAAATGCTGGTTTAGTTGGCAATGCCCACATCCCATAAATGAATAAATTGAAAAGAAGGTGGAGTCTGCTACTGAAAATTAGCAGCAGGTCTGGGGATAGGCAGGCGAGATGGTAAGCAAGGTATTCTTTATGGGGTTGGACCAGTACATGTGCAAAGTGGCTGGCTGTGGCAACTGGTAAAGGGCTGTTAGTCAGGGATCTAGGTTAGGGAACTGGTTTGGAAGATGATTTATGGTTACACTGTGAATTAGTAGTGGTTCTGGATGCTGGAGATAGGTAGTGGGGTTGAAATGAGCATTAGCACAGGATCGTATCAGGAGATAGCTGAAATGAGATAACAGTGTTACTGAATTAGATGATTTGGATTATTAATAGTGAGGTTGTAAGTATTATGTTCTGCAAATCTTTTCCATTATTATTCCTGGTTTCTGCACTATTTACACAGTACCACATGAAGTGATGAAGGAGATCCTTTGGGAATTTCAATACCATTGCATGATTTAGTTGAGAAAGGCAACTTCACAAGGCAAAAACAATTACGGATACAACACTGCCGGAGGTATTTTGTCAGCATTTTCTATTTTGCTGGAAAATGAATTTGTAACATATTTGCCTGTCACTATGTCAAAGGAAAACTGTTTTCCCTGCCTGTGGTTCACCACGCAGAAGGAGTTATATCTTTTATCGGCTTGCAGGATTGGGAGTGGGTTTTTGGAACTGAATCCAGAGCTCACGGCGTGGCCTAAACCTGATGTAGATTGGGAGACCGCTTCACCGAGCACCTATGCTCCATCCACCAGAGAAAGCAGGATCTCCTGGTGGCCGCTAATTCAAATTCTACTCCCATTTCAACATGTCAGTCTGTGGCCTCCTCTACTGCTACGATGAGGCCACACTCAGGTTGGAGGAACAATACTTGATATTCTGTCTGGGTAGCCTCCAACCTGATGGCATGAACATCGATTTCTCAAACTTCTCGAAAATGCATCCCCTTTCACCATTCCACCATTTCCATTTTCCTCTCTCATCTTATCTCTTACCTGCCCATCATCTCCCTCTGGTTATCCTCCTCTTCCCATCTTCCATGGTACTCTACCATCTCCTATCAGATTCTGTCTTCTCCAGCCCCTTTATCTCTTTACCTATCAACTTCCCAGCTCTTTACTTCACCCCTCCCTCTCTCCCAGTTTCACCCATCACCTTGTGTTTCTTCATCCCCTCCCCTCACCTTCTTACTCTGACTCCTCATCTTTTTTTCTCCAGTCCTGATGAAGGGTCTAAGCCCAAAACGTCAACTGTAGTGTTTTCCATAGATGCTGCCAGGCCTGCTGAGTTCCTTCAGCATTTGTGTGTGTGTTGCTTTGAATTTCCAGCATCTGCAGATTTTCTCATCAAAAGTTAGTGCACAACAGTGTCCAGTCAGGTTGAAAGGTGTTAATAAATAACATGCTCCCTCAACTGTTTCCTTGAGTGAAAATATTTCTTCAAAAGGGATGAATTTTGAGTTTGTTAACTTTGGTTTAATTTGCATTTACTACACACAAGAAGAACATAAGGAACAGACACAAAATGCTGGAGGAACTCGGCAGGTCAGGCAGCATCTATGGAAAAGAGTACAGTCATAGATACTGCCTGGCCTGCTGAGTTCCTCCAGCATTTTGTGTGTGTTGCTTGGATTTCCAGCATCTGCAGATTTTCTCTTGTTTGTGGAAGAACTTAAGAAATGTTGCCCACTTGCCTGGATAAATGCAGTTCCAACATTCAAGAAGCTTAGCATTATCCAGGATAAGGTAGCCCATTTGATTAGTATTCTTCTGCAAGCCTAATCATGTATTCCTCCACCAATAGAGCATAGTGACTGTAGTTTGCACCATCCACAACGTGCACCACAGTTACTTACTCCAAATGAAACTGGGTCTCAGTCAGAAATATTAACTGTCCCTCTTTTCCCACAGATGCTGCCTGACACACTGGCTTCCTTCAACAATGTGTTTTTTTGTTCTGAATTATAGACATTATGATGCAGCCAAGGACGGATGTAGATTAGGCAGTAGAGACTTCATTTGGGCAGCATTAAGTGCCAAGAGATGTTCATGTACAGGGACCTAAGATGCAGTGATGTCAGATTCTTTGATCTTATATGAAGTACCTTCTGCTTATATAGTTGTGAACAAGCTATCAGAGGGCACCGAAGTGAGTACAATTACAACATTTAAAAGTTGTTCGGATGGGTTCATGGAAGGGAAAGATTTAGATTGACTTGTCCCAAATGCAAGCAAGGAGGAGTGTTCAAGAGGCACTTTGTTTAGCATGAATGAGCTAGGGTGAAGGGTCTGTTTCTGTGCTGTGTAATTCCCCTGCATGGGTGTTAATCAATGTGATTATGGTACCGGCAGCCAGAATAATTCACAAGATCATAATTTGCTCTTTCCAGTGAGCATTATCATCTGAGGTGTCTGCAGTCATTTAATTTAGACCACATAGAACATAGAACAGTACAGCAGCACAGTACAGGCCCTTTGGCCCACAGTGTTGTGTCAACCCTTCAACCCTGCCTCCCATATAACCCCCACCTTAAATTCCTCCATATATCTGTCTAGTAGTCTCTTAAATTTCACTAGTGTATCTGCCTCCACCACTGACTCAGGCAGTTCATTTCACACACCAACCACTCTCTGAGTAAAAAACCTTCCTCTAATAATAGAACATGATCGCCTCTAAAATTCAACATGCCTTACCTTTCATTGCCTGAGCCCTCAGATCTCAAATTTTCCCTCCCAACCTTTACATTGGCCAGCCCCATCACCCCCTCATCTTTCTATCTTAATTAACGCCTAGGTATCTGATGAAACTTTTAATTATCTGCCTTAATATTTCCATGCATAACTCCGTGTCATATTTCATTTGACATACCTAAATAAAGCATTTGGGACACTGTTTTGAAAATCAAAAATTCTGCAGCTCGTGGAATTCTAAAATACAAACAGAAAATGCTGGAAAAACTGGAAAATTAGTCTGCATCTGAGGGAAGAGAAATAGAGTTAACATTTCAGGTGGAAAGCTCCTTTGACAGTCCAGTTCTGATGAAAGGTATTTGACCTGATATATTAACTCTGGTTCTGTGCTGTCTACGTGCAATTTGAACTGAATGAATTTTCCTCAGATCTGGAAGGCATGTTGATGGGGTTGAACTGCTACTGTAAATCAGTGGTAGTAGAAGTGAGGTGAGGGGATGGCATTTTAAAGAAAGTAGGTTACATGGAAAGAACTGGGGAAGTGGGACGTGTGGGATTTCTCTGATGAGCTAGATGGTCTCTTTCTATGTCATAAGGAAATATGAGACATATGGGCTCCCCACATGAAACATTTAGAGATCAACCTGAAACCAAGTTCCTTTTGTCACCCACAGTTTTCATATTAATGACCTTCATGTTCCTCCTTTCTCATCTGTGCTCTAACACTGTTCTCTGAAGTTTTGGGTCCTCTGAGAATGTGAATTTAGGAATACCAAACATAATTAATCCTCATTCCTTTAAGTAGTTGCCCTTCCAGAACATATTATCCACTGATATTATTAATATGAGCCCAGGTCCATAATGCCTCTGTACTAAAGCATCACACACAGAATGCTGGAAGACCTCAGCAAGTTAGGCAGCATCTATGGAGGGGAATAAACAATTGACATTTCAGACCCAGTACTCAGTTTATCTCTTCCTATAGATGCTGCCTGGCCTTGCTGAGGTCCTCCAGCATTCTGTGTATGTTGATTTAGATTTCCAACAGCTGCAGAGACTGTTGTGTTTCTGAATGTACTAGATTTTTTTTCTCAAGTTCCCTGACTTTTCCACTGATTTACAGGGAGTAACTATAACAAGAGATATGGAGTTTCAGTCTGCTTGAACCTTCCCTGATAATTGTGATGAGTTGTTGTTTTGTACCATTAATAATGAAATCTTTCATGAGCATATTAATCTATTTTATTTATACATGCATTGCAGTCATTGTATAATTGATCTTTGAAAATAACAAACACATATAATTGATCACAGCTAGTAGATTTATTTTGTACTTAGTTAGAATAAGCTGAAGAATATGCTGCTTTCAGCCTTCTGTTCTCAGTTTTGGATCTCAGTGTTCTTGGCCAAGTATTAAGGCATCTTTTCAGTTGCCCTTGTTTCCTGCAGGTCACCCTTTAAAAAAAAAGGCTTCATCTGCTCACTGTTTGATCCAATCTGTTGTTCATTTTCTCCATCTGTGTAAACCAAATTTTCTCATATTTAATAATGGCAACATTATCAAAGATTGTTCTGCTTTTCTACCATTTTGGCACTCTTTGACCATCAAAGATGTGAAGCTATCGGTCAAAGGGAAAATCACCACATTAAAGTTAAATCCGATTTGTTCTTTCTGAAAACTTCAGCTGCATCATTTAGTGTGTGTTTGGTGCAATGTTATTAATCTCAAATGATTCTCTTCATAATTCACTCATCATTCATGTCGAAACTAATAATAAAAAGATTATTCTCATGGAAACAGTGAATTTACTGCGCTATCCTAAGTGTCTCTTTGCAGACAAGTCTGAGAGGATTGGATAGAGACAACATGGATTTATAAAAGGGAAATCACATCTGATAAGTCTGTTGGAGCCTTTTGAGGCTGTCACTATCAGTATCAATGAGCACAACCCAGTTGATGTGTTGTGCTGTGACTTTCAGGTATTTGATAGGATCCCACACAAGAGTTATTAAGAGAGTGCAGGATATTGGGGGTAATATTCTGGTGTTGATTGAGGATTTGTTTGCAGGCAAAAATAGAGAGTTTGAATAAAAGGGTGATTTCCATTTAAGAGGCTATGATTCATGGGGTGCTCCAGGCATCATTGCTGGTCACTGTCTGTATCAGTGATTCAAATAAGAAAAACCAAGTTTGTTAACGTTAGTATGGGTGTAAGGAAATTGCAGAGAAGGATCACTTGCAAAAGAGAGATTGTAGCAAAAATTTGCCAGATTAATTTCTAGGATAGTGAGTTTATCATAACAGGACTGAATAAACAGATTGGGGCTATGTACTCTCCTGAGCTTAGAAGAATGAGATGGGTAAATTACAACATGATGAAAGATTGAAAGGTCTTCGTATTCAAAGGGAGGTGTCTGTCCTAATGCTCAGATTGTATGAAAGAACAACAAGCAATTTAGGAAAACAAACAAGAATGTTGGATTTGAGCACAAAGGTAGAGACAGTCTGATATGACGATCTGGAATTTTGCAAAGTATGAAAGACAAGCAGGAGTGCGGGAAATACTCAGCAGTTCAAGTAGCATTTGTGGGAAGAGAAACAGTTTCAGAGTTAGGAAAGTGAGGAAACAAGTTATTTCAAGTTGCAGAGAAGATTAAAAAGACAGGGTGGTAGATGTTCCTACATGGACTTTAGCAAGGCTCATGGTGGGCTGGTCCGGAAGTATAGATCACATGTGATCCAGTGTGAACTAGCCAATTGGATAGAAAATTGGCTTAGTAGTGGGAGGCAGAGGATAATATTGGAGAGTTGTTTTTCAGACTGGAAGCCTTCATCAGTGGTCTACCACAGAGATTGTACTGAATTCCCTGTTTGTCACGTATGTTAATGATTTGGATGAGACCATTGGTGGCATGTTTGGTAATTTTGCTGGTGACATCAAACTTTGTGGTGAAATGATCAAATAAGGTTGTTTAAGGTTGCAACAGGATTTATATTTACTGGGGTAGCGGGCAAAGGAATGGCAGATTGGTTGAAACCAGAGAGGTGTGAAGTAATGAATTTTGGGAAGTTAAACCAGAGCAGGGCATTTACTGGAAAGGTCATGGAGAGAGCTGTAGATCAAAGAGAGACTTAATGTACATGTACTGTACGTAGATTATCTGAAAGTAGTGACACGCGCAGAGATGGAGGTGAAGAAAGTATTTGGCAAGCTTGCCTTCATTAGTCAGGGCATTGAGAACAGGATTTGTGATGTCATGTTACAACTGTTCAAGATGTTGGTGAGACAGCAATTGGAATATTGTGTGCATTTCTGGTCACA
The DNA here is from genome assembly GCF_963921235.1 of Mobula hypostoma. Lineage (NCBI taxonomy): Eukaryota > Metazoa > Chordata > Chondrichthyes > Myliobatiformes > Myliobatidae > Mobula > Mobula hypostoma. The sequence goes on from NC_086097.1 coordinate 198,478,183, forward strand.
ATGCCATAGGAAAGATATAATTAAGCTAGAGAGGGTTACTGGGAGTGGAAGGCTTGAGCTATAAGAAAAGATTACATAAATGGAGCCTGTTTTTCTGGTGCAAAGGAGGCTGAAGGAAGACATTATTGAGGTTTATTAAATAAGGTAGATAGTTTCAGTTTTTTTCCTAGGGTCAAGGAGTTTAAAACTTGAGAGCTTTGTTTTAAGGTGAGAGGGAAGGATTTAAAGGAGATCAGAGGTGCAAGATTTTTTCCACACGGAGGGTGATGGGTATTTGAGGGAGAAAACTGCCGGAAGAAATGGTTAAAGGTATTTGGGCAGGTTTATGTATAGGAATGGTTTAGAGGGGTATGGGCCAAATGGAGGCAAATAAGACTTAACTGTCTCCTTGCTTGGTATGAGATGAAGTGTCTGTTCCTGGGTTGTACAATGCCATAGCTATTATGCATGGGTAGGACAATGGCAATATGTCTGGGGTGTGGGGGGTGAGGACAAGGATTCCATGTGATAAGCTATTGATTAAATCATCTAATGAATAAGATAACCAGGGTAGTTAGAGAGAAAAAACAAACAAATGAGCATGTAAAACAGAAAAGTTCGTATCAGAACTGTAGGAAGAGCAAGCAGTTTGCACAGAGTTAGTGCAATGAGAAAAATGAGTTATTATTGATGGATAAACTTTAACAGAACTGGGCAGTCGAGATACAAACAGAAAAAACAAATTATCTGAAATTGTTGAAGTTGATATTGAGTTGAAAAGATTGAAATGTGTCCAGTGGATAAATTGCTCTTTCTCAAGCTTACAATGATCTTTTTTTTTACCTTATTGTAGGAGGCTATAGACTGACAAATTAGAGTGGAAAAGAGATAGGAATTACAGTTGCAGTCAACTGGAAACTGTGGGTGTCTCTGGTGACAGAATGAAGATTTTCTGTAAAAAAAACACACACCCCAATCTGTGTTTAGCATCAGACGTATTCACAGTTATAGATGGAAAGGAACTATATTAAGAAAGGAAGGTTGGAGTCAAGGAGGGAAGAAGTAAGAACAGGTTGAAATAATGGGTCTGTCTGCAACAATATGGTAGATACTTTTTAGTAAAAGGTATCAGCTCTATTATACATTTATTATTTCAATTTCTATTGTGATTATGTTTGTGCCTTATTGCTCCTGTTTATCTTGCTTAGAAATAAATCTATCAATGGACCTAAGCATTAGTCATAACATTCGGTATTCAGCACCTTTTGAAGAGAAATAGCATAAATATACATAATTTTCTGTGGTCACTATCAAAGTAAATGAATAAATATTATTTGTGACCATACCGTCGAATAATAAGAAAAATATGCTTGAATGCTTTTCTGCAGAATAGGCTTTCAGATGTAAAATTGTTCACATTAACATTCCTTACACAGTCTTTGATAAGCTACTGGACTAGATCACGCTGACCTGGTCCCCATGTCGGGAAGTACCATCTGCTCAGAGTGCTTGAAAGTTCATTGTTGTGAAACTGAATGACTCGCATGATTATAAAGCAATTGAAGATTGATTACCTCAGAATTTGCATATATAGACTTTGTATTTTAATAAATACATTTCATTTATCATTCTGCATATGGATTTTAGCAAGGCATTTGACAAGGTTCCCTTTGGTAGAAAGTCAGGAGACATGAACCCAGGGAAACTTGGCGCATGGATTTGGAATTAGCTTGCTCACAGAAGGCAGAAGGTGGAAATAAATGGATTGTATTCTGCCAGGAGCTCTATCACTAGTGGTGTTCTGCAAGGATCTGTTCTGAGACCTCTGTTCTTCATGATTTTTACAAATGACTAAGATGAGGAAGTGGAAGGGTGAGCTAGTAAGTTTGCAGATGACATGAAGGTTAGTGGTGTAATGGAAGAGGAAAATGTTGTCATAGGTTACAGTGGGACATTGACAGGATGCAGGGCTGGGCTGAGAAGTGGCAGATGGAGTTCAACCTAGAAAAGTGAGATATAATTTACTTTGGAAGGTCGAACTTGATGGCAGAGTACAAAGTTAAGGATTCTTATCCATGTAGACTTGGGGTCCACATTCATAGATTGTTCAAAGTTGCTTTGCAAGTTGATAGGGTGTGTCATGGTCCAGACTGAACAGCAACAGGCATCCAAGTTTCAGTGCTCCAATTCCCCAGAGTACTGTTAGCTGCCGCTCTCCCTTTAAGACTTGGTCTGCAGTTATTTCCTGCCACATTTCTTCATGGTAAGTCTATACTTAAAGGCCTCGTGCTGAGCATTCAGTGCTCAATCATAGGAGTTATATTTCTATTGCTACAGATTGTGATTTTGCCTTTAGATTTCATTTGTGTTGTCTTGTTTACTTCAAGTCTGAGTGTCAGTCTATTCTAGACCTCACTCGACACTTGGGGACACATCATCCATAGTTCTCTCATCACAAGGGTGGTTAAGAAGGTATATAGTGTATTGGCCTTCATTAGTCACGAGATACATGTCAGGAACTGCAAGATAATGTTGCAGTTCTATAAAACTCTGCTTAGACAACATGGAGAATTGTATTTAGTTTTGGTTGCCTCATTATAGGAAGGATGTGGAAGCCTCAGAGAGAGTGCAAAGGAGACTTAAGAGGATGCTGCCTGGATTAGAGTGCATGTCTTATGAAGAAAGGTTGAATGAGTTAGGGTTTTTATCTTTGGAGCAAAGAATGGTGAGAGAAGACTATAAAAGAATATATTTTTAGTTGACTGGAGGAAAGTATGAGGCGGATGTTGGAGTTAGGTTATTTTACACAGTTAGTAGTAAGTTCATGGAGCACACTGCTGTGGGTAGTGGTAGAAGGCAAATACATTCGAAACCATAAGACATAAGAGCAGAATTAGGCCATTTGGTCCTTGGAGCCTTCTCTGCCATTCCATCATGGCTGATTTATTATCCCCCTTAACACCATTCTTTTGCCCTCTCCCTGTAACCTTTGACACCCTTACTAATAAAGAACCTAACAAACTTTAAATATAACCTATGTCTTGGCCTCTACAGCCATCTGTGGAAATCACAGGCTAAAGAAGTTCCTCTTCATATATGTTCTAAAGGGACATCCTTGCATTCTGAGACTGTGCCCTCTGGACCTAGACTCCCCTACTAAAGGAAACATCCTCTTCACATCCAATCTATCTAGCACTTTCAATGGAATCAGATCCAGAAACTAGTTTAATATCACTGGCATATTGAGTCACAGAAACAGGCCCTTTGGTGCATCTACTCAATGTCCAACCATCTGAACTGCCTAGTCCCATTGGCCTGCTCCCAGACCATAGCCCTCCATATCCCTCCCATCAATGTACCTATCCAAACTTCTCTTAAATATTGAAATCAAGCTCGCATGCATCACTTGTGCTGGCAGCTCGTTCCACACTCTCATGACCCTCTGAAAGAAGAAGATTCCCCTCATGTTCCCCTTAAAGATTTTACCTTTCACCCCTAGCACATGACCTCTAGTTGTAGTCCCACCCAAGCTCAGTGGAAAAAATTCTGCTTCCATTTACGCTAACTATACCCCTGATTATTTTGTATAGCTCCATCAAATATGTCATGAAATTTGTTGTTTTTCAGCTTTCAGTTACACATTTCAATGATATTCTCCCTCATTCTTCTAAACTCCAGCAAGTATAGGGCCAGAGCCATCATATGCTCCTTATATGTTAACCTATTCATTCCTGTGAACCTCCTCTGCAATGCCAGCACATTCTTTCTTAGATAAGGGCCCAGAACTGCTCAGAATATCCAAGCATGATCTGACCAATTTCTTATAAGGCCTCAGAATTACATCCTTGTTTTTATATTCTAGTCTTCTCAAAATGAATGCTAACATTTCATTTGCCTTCCCTACCACCGACTCAACCTGTAAATTAATCTTTAAGAAATCCAGAACAAAGACCCCCAAGTCCTTTTGCACCTCTGATTTCTGAAGTTTCTCCCCGTTCAGAAAATAGTCTATGCTTTTTTTTTGGCGGGCTGAAATCTGTGCAGGGCCAATAAAAAGAACAAATTTGTAAGCAGAGCTGCTATTGTTGAAGAGGCCTAGTGTTGGAGTGGTGTGACTTTGGCTCAACAGGCTTGAACAAGAAGAAGTGGAGGTTTTAACTAATTAAGTAAGAATGTTTTTCTGTTAGTACATAGCTAGAATTGATCCAGACGTAGTTGTATGTTCCTTGTATAAGATGTGGAAAATGTGGGAGACCTCCAGTCTCCCTGTTAACTACATCCTCACGAAGTGCATTGAGTTCGGCTCATTAGAGACTGTTAATAAAATGGAACTGCAGCTGGATAACCTTCGACACATACAGAAAAATGAGGTGATAGGAGCTACAGGGAGGTAGTCACCACTAAATTACAGGAGGAAGGTACCTGGGTGACGGTCAGGAGAGGGAAAGTGATTAGGCAACCAGTACAGAATACTCCTGTGGCTGTTCCCCTCGATAATACATATGCCACTTGAATACTGTTGGGAGGTGATGTGTCAGGAGGAAGCTACAGTGAACAGGCTCTGAGGCTCAAGTTGGAAGGGGGAAGAGGAGGAGTGGTGTAGTGATAAAGGATTCCATATTAGAGGAGCTGAAAGTAGAGTTGGTAGACATGAAAGAGACACCCATATGGTATGTTGCCTCCTGGGTGCCAGGGTCAGTGATGTCTCGGGTTGGTCTATGGCATTCTGAAGGGAAGGATGAACAACCAGAAGTCATGGTACATAAAGGTACCAATGACATAGGTAGGAAAATGGAGAAGCCCCTGAAGAGAGAATATAGGGAGTTAGAGAGAAAGCTGAAAAGCAGGACCTCCAGGATAGTAATCTCTGGATTACTGCCTGTGCCACATGTCAGTGAGGGTAAGAATAGGGTGATTTAGCAGATGAATGCATGGCTGAGGAATTGGTGCAGGGAGCAGGGTTTCAGATTTCTGAATGATTGGGAACTCTTCTGGGGAAGGTATGATCTCTACAAAAAACGATGGGTTACACCTGTACCAGAGGGTACCAATATCCTTGCGGACAGGTTTGAGAGAGATTTTGGGAAGGGTTTAAACTAATTTGGCAGGGAGATGGGAACTGGAGTGATAGGGCTGAGGATGGGGCAGTAGGTATACAACTAGATGGAGTGTGTAGTGCAGCTGTGAGGAAGAACAGGCAGATGATAGGGCGAAATTACAGTCAGTGCGATGAGTTACAGTATAACAGCGGGCCAAAATCAAAAAGGGTGATGAATATAGGACTGGAAGTGTTATATCTGAAAGCATGCAGTATAGGGAATATGGAAGATGATCTTGTGGTGCATTTAGAGATTGGTAGGTATGATGTTGTGGGCATCTCTGAGGCATGGCTGAAAGAAGATCATAGTTGGGAGCTGAATATCCAAGGATACACATTGTATTGAAATGACAGGCAGGTAGGCAGATGGGGTGGGATGGCTCTATTGGTAAAGAATGAAATCGAATCCTTGAAAAGAGGGTGCCACAGGATCAGAAGATGTAGAATCCCTGTGGGTAGAGTTAAGAAACAGCAAGGGTAAAAAGATCCTGAAGGGTGTTATATACAGGCCTCCAACAATAGCCGAGATGTGGGCTACAAATTACAATGGAAGGTAGAAGAGACTTGTAAAAAGGGCTATGTTGCAATTATCATGGGTGATTTCAATATGCTGGTTGATTTTGAAATTCTGGTTGGTGCTGGATCCCAAGAGAAGGAATTTGTAAAATGCCAATGAAATGGCTTTTTAGAGTAACTTAAGCCCAGTAGAGGGATGGCAATTCTGGATTGGGTGTGATGTAATGAACCAGGTTTGATTAGGAAGCCTAAGTAAAGGAATCCAAAAGAAGCAGTGATCATAATATGATACAATTCACCCTGCAGTTTGAGAAGAAGATGAAATTGAATGTATCATTACTACAGTGGAGTAAAGAGAGAGGCATGAAAGAGGAGCAGGCCAAAGTTGATTGGAAGGGGACAGTATCAGGAATAATGGCAGAACAGCAGTGGCTGGTGTTTTGGGGGAAAATTCAGAAGGTGCAGGAAAGATGATGCAACACACATATATTTCCAGCATCAGCAGGTTTTCTCTTGTTCGTGATTTCCCAAAGATGAAGAAGTATTCCAAAGGGAGGATGAGGCAATGGTGGCTGACAAGGGAAGTCAAAGACACTATAAAAGCAAAAGAAAGGGCATATAATGTAGCAAAATGTAGTGGGTAGATAGAGGATGAGCAAACTTTTAAAAGCCAACAGAAGACAACTACAAAATTTATAAAGTGACAAATGATGAAAAGAGTGAATATCAAACCACTGGAAAATGATGGTGCAGAGGTAGTAATAAGGGAAAAAGAAATCGCAGATGGACTTAATAAATATTTTGCATCAGTGTTCATTGTGGAAGTCACTAGCAGAATGCCAGGAATACGAAGAGCATCTGGGGGCAGATGAGTGTTGTTGTTGTTACTGAGGAGAAGGTGCTTGGGAAGCTGAAAAGCCTGAAGGTAGATAAGTCACATAGAACAGATGGACTACACCCCAAGTTCTGAAAGAGGTAGCTAATGAGATTGTGCAGGCATTAGTAACATTCTTTCAAAAATCACTAAATTCTGGAATGGTTCCTGAGGCCTGGAAATTTGCAAAGGTCACTTCACTCTAAGCAGAGAGGGAGACAAAAAAAGGGAAATCATAGGCCATTTAGCCTGACTTCAGTGGTTGGAAATATGTTGCAGTATGTTATTATGGATGATGTTTTGGGATACTTGAAGGTATGTGATAAAATAGGCCAAAGTTAGCCAATGGTTTTCTAAAGGGGATATCTTGTCTGTTGGAATTCTTTGAAGATATAACAGACAGGATAGACATAGGAGAGTCAGTGGATGTTCTTTATCTGGATTTGCAAAAGGCACTTGACAAGGTGCACATGAGGCTGCTTAACAAGATAAAAGCTGGAAAGGTATGAATAGAAGATTGGTTGATTGGCAGGAGGCAAAGAGGGAGAATAAAGGGAGCCTTTTATATCAGGCTACTGGTGACTAATGGTGCGCTACAGGGGCTGGTGTTGAGACTGCTTTTATCACATTATAAGTCAATGTCTTGGATGAAGGAATTGATAGCTTTGTGGCCAAGTTTGCAGATGATACAAAGATAGGTGGAGGGGCAGGTAGTTTTGAGGAAGCAGGGTATCTGCAGAAGGACTTAGACAACTTAAGGGAAATGGTCAAAGAAGTGGCAGATGGAATATAAAGTAGGGAATTGCATGGTCATGCAATTTAGCAGAAGGAATAAAGTTGTAGACTATTTTCCAAATGGGGAGAAAATTAGCTTGCAGATTGGCAAGCAAATGGAATGTTAGCATTTACGTATTTTGGGTAGACTAGAATATAAAACCAAGGATGTAATGCTGAGGCTCTATAAGGCATTGGTCAGAACATACTTGGAGTATTGTGAGCAGTTTGGGGCCCCTCATCTGAGAAAAGATGGGCTAGCATACAAAAGGATCCACGGAAGGTTCATGAGAATGATTCCAGGAATGAAATGGTTAATATATAAGTAGTGTTTGATAGCTCTGGGCCTGTACTCACTGGAGTTTAGAAGAATGAGGGAGGATCTCATTGCAGCCTATTGAATATTGAAAGTGGATGTGGAGAGGATGACTCCTATACTGGGGGAGTCTAGGATCAGAGGGCACGGCCTTGGAATCAAGAGACATTCATTTAGAACAGAGATGAAGAAAAGAATTCTTTAGCCAGAGGGTGGTGCATCTGTGGAATTCATTGGCACATTTGGCTGTGGAGGCCAAGTCATTGAGTATATTTAAAGCAGAGGCTGTTCTGTTCTTCATTAGTCAAGGTGTCAAAGGTTGCAGGGAAAAGGCAGGAGAATGGGGTTGAGAGAGATAGTAAATCAGTCATGATGGAATGGTGGAGCAGACTCAATGGGCTGAGTGGCATAATTCTGCTCCTATGTCTTGTGGTCTTTATTCCTTCTACCAAAGTGCATAACCATACACTTCCCTACACTGTTTTTCATTTGCCACTTACTTATCCATTCTCCTAATCTGACTAAATCCTTCAGCAAACTCCCTGCTTCCTTTGCTTGCAAACTTGGCCACAGGGTCATCAATTCCATCATGCAATTCATTGATATAGAAATTGAAAAGAAGCAGTCCATATACTGATTCCTGTGGAACACCACTCATCAGCAGCAGCCAACCAGAAGAAGCCCCTTTATTCTCACTCTTCGCCTCATATCTCCTGGATGTTTAAGCCTCTTAGGTAAGCATATGGATGAAAGAAAAATGGAAGGACATGTGGGAGGGAGGGGTTTGATTGATCTCGGAGTAGGTTAAAATGTTGGCACAACACTGTAGGCTGAAGGGCCTGTACTGTGCTGTAGTCTCCTATGTTCTACGTTCTATATTCTAATAAGTGTCTATACTTTTAAGTAATAATCTGCTCCCTAAATATCAAAGACTGAATTGCAAATGAGTACTCATTCCAAATCTTTCTGCAATTACTCACTCATTCTGAACCAAGCAGTGTGCAGTACTGATGTCCTGCTTGATCCTGAGCTGAAGTGAAGCAAGTATCCAATCAACCACTGAGTTAAACATTTGATGGCCCAACACTGCTTTCTTGCCTTCTTTTAAAAAAATAAAAAAAAAATGCAGATACTGGAAGTCTGAAATATACTTGAAAAACTGTCACCTACCCTTATCTAATCCTCATCCTTGTCAGCTTTGTCATCTTCTAGCTTGATTTCTTCCACACTGCTTTTCAGTTTCTCTCAGTCCTGAGTAATGAGAATTTCTAGTGATCTAAGTCTCTTCTGCTGGCATCCAACTCACAGTACTTATTACCGTTACATTTCTTTCCTATTCCATTTCATCCTGTTCCCTAAAAATGTTAATATTAACTCTGCCTGGTGCTCATAACATTGTCACTATTTGTTCACCCTCCTTATGTCTGCGACATCTAGACCTGAGGGTCATATCAAATCTTCTGATGTCCCATGCCTGATTTACTTTGTTTCCCTCCATCCATTATATCTTCCACAGTAGAGGCACAAAATGCTTGACTCCTACCTTCCACCTTGTTTTCTCTCTTTCTCCTCATTAAATGCCTTCTTAGATATTGACTATGTCGCCGCGAAGCTTTCCTAATCCTGCTTCTGTTGACCCTCAGCAACTGTTTTCTGCTCATAGGATGTTTGCTCTGTGTAAAGGTCCTATATCTGGTCAATTTACTTTGTTTTATAATTTTTAAAAATTATTTCCTCTATGCTCTGAGACTTCCATCCACACATAGAGCAGTAATGATGGTTGGCAGGCTATTTGACAATGAGGGACTACAATTGCTGAGCCCAAAATGAGTCACTGAAAGCCGACATGAATTATATAGAATTGCATATAATTCACAGCATTAAATGAAGATGCTATCCTCAACAATTCCAGGCCTGCATAAGTTTCTTAATCAAGCCTCCTCCTGTCCTTCCTTGCCTTACTCTATCAATATAATCCTTCTTACTGTTATTGACATCAACTTTAACCTCTGCTCATGACTACCACTTTTTTTTATCATTCTCTGGGAACAAAGTTTCTATTAATTCTGTATATCATTTCTTGATGAAACATTTGTATTGGTTGTCAACGATTTTACTCTTCCCTTCAAATATAAACACCCTCTGCAATTCACTTTAGCACATGCTCTCTCGAATTGACAACCTTGATTTTCCTTGCAAGAGGAATCGAATGTCTTTATCCTTTCTAAAATCATCCCAGTAATTCTTTATTCCATTCACTCTAGCAGTACTATATTATTCTCAGAGAACGGTGATGACAGCTGTTACATCAATTCCAATTGAAGCCTGACTGAAGCTTGACACAAACTTAACTTTATTTTGCCACCTCTTAATTATATCCTGGTAGAAATAAATTTTAACAATAAGTTTGCTCACTTCTGGCCTTACTAACCAATACTGTTACTTAATTTACATTTTGTGTTTTTGCATCTATAGAACATAGGACAGTACAGCACAGGAACAAGCACTTTGCCACACAATGTTGTGCCAAACCAGTTGAATCAGTAATCAAATGGACAACTAAACTGATCCCTTCTGTTTACACAATGTCCACATCTTTCCATTTCTTTCACATTCATGTCCCTATGTAAATGTTTCTTAAAAATCTCATATGAATCTGCAAATTATATCCTTGCTCTCTAAACTCTGTTTTAGATTATTTGCTGTAATATTTAACCATGGTAATTTTAAGAACATGCAACACTTGCATTTATCTATGAAGAAATTCATTGCCAAAGACCTGCCTATGCTGCAATTTTATTAATGCCTTCTTTTAATTTGTCAGCAGTCTTCTTCAGTCCCCCATCAAACTTGATGACAGGCACAAATACAGAGATTGCGCATTTGATTCCAAATAACTACTTTATATTCCTTCTCTCAGCTTTTGGTCTTGTAGCCAGCTGGCTAGCCATTCTGCTACTTGTCACCTGCGGATGATAAAAAATTGGCAGCATGGTTGACGGTGATAAAGAAAGTGCTAGACTGCAGGAAGATTTAGATGGTCTGGTCAGCCAGGCAGGGAAATGGTAAATAAACTTTAATGCAGAGAAATGTGAAGTAATGCATTTGGAGAGTTGTAACATGCAAATAAGTTTACAATAAATGGTATGATATTAAGTGATTTTGAGTGAAAAAAGTGAATTTATGATGAATTTAAAGGAGGAAGAACAGAGTGACAAAGTAATGATAAAGGCTCTCCTTATTCAGCAAGGATAAGAGCATAGGAACAAGAAAGCTAAGCTACAGCAGTATATGATTCTGGTCTGACTATAGTTTGAAAGCTGCCACATTACAAGAGAACAAAACTGAAGATTTAATAGGGATTTTACCAGCACTGGAAAATGTTAGCTGTGAGGAAAGATTAGATAAGATAGAATAGTTTTCTTTGGAACAGCAAAAGCTGAAGCTTAATGAGGTGTGAGAAATCATGAGCAGCAAAGATAGAGAATGTTGGAAAGACCTATTTCCCTCAGATGATGGTTCAATAATAGCAGGGCATAAGCTTGAAGTAATTTATAGAAAGGTTAGATGAAAGAGGAGGAGAAAATAATTAGAGAGTGTGAAAAGTCAGGAACTTACTCTATGAAAGAGTAGCAGAGGCAGGAATCATCATTTCGTTATGAAGTACTTGGATGTAACCTTGAAGAGCCACGATCTCCAGCACTACAGAAACGGTGCTGGAAGGTGGGAGAAGGTCAGGTAGTTCTTTTTCACCTGACGTGGACAAAATGATCCAAACAATCTCCTTCTGTGTTGTAAGTTATCATGATTTTGTCTATAACACAATCTAATCATGTGGTGTTATTTCAAAGCTGCTATATTTCACATTTCAGAATCAGGTTTATTATCACTGGCGTGTGACATGAAATTTGTTAACTTATCAGCAGCAGTTCAATGCAGTACATAACCTAGAAGAGAAGAAATAATAAATAAAATAAAAATAATAATAATAAATCAATAAATTGATCAATTACAGTATACATACATTGAATAGATTAAAAAACGTGCAAAAAACAGAAATAGTGTATATTTTAAAAAGTGAGGTCATGTCCAAGGGTTCAATGTCCATTTAGGAATCAGATGGTAGTGGGGAAAAAGCTGTTCCTGAAACGCTGAGTGTGTGCCTTCAGGCTTCTGTATCTCCTACCTGATGGTAACAGTGACAAAAGGGCATGGCCTGAGTGCTGAAGACCCCTAATAATGGGCACTTCCTTTCTGAGACACCGCTCCCTGAAGATGTCCTGGATACTTTGTAGGCTAGTCCCCAAGATGGAGCTGACTAAACTTACAACCCTCTGCAGCTTCTTTCGGTCCTGTGCAGTAGACCATACCACCCCATACCAGACAGTGATGCAGCCTGTCAGAATACTCTCCACAGTACAACTATAGAAGTTTTTGAGTGTATTTGTTGACATACCAAATCTCTTCAAACTTCTAATGAAGTATAGCTGCTGTTTTGCCTTCTTTATAACTACATCAATATGTTGGGACCAGGTTAGATCCTCAGAGATCTTGACACACAGGAACTTGAAACTCCTCACTCTCTCCATTTCTGATCCCTCTATGAGGATTGGTATGTGTTCCTTTGTCTTACCCTTCCTGAAGTCCACAATCAGCTCTTTCATCTTACTGACGTCGAGTGCCAGGTTGTAGCTGTGGCACCACTCCACTAGTTGGCATATCTCACTCCTGTACGCCCTCTCGTCACCACCTGAGATTTTACCAACAATAGTCGTATCGTCAGCAAATTTATAGATGGTGTTTGAGCCATGCCTAGCCACACAGTCATGTGTATATAGAGAGTAGAGCAGTGGGCTAAGCACACACCCCTGGGGTGCGCCAGTGTTGATCGTCAACAAGGTGGATACGTTATCACCAATCTGCACAGACTGTGGTCTTCCAGTTGGGAAGTCGAGGATCCAATTGCAGAGGGAGGTACAGAGGCCCAGGTTCGGCAACTTCGCAATGAGGATTGTGGGAATGATGGTATTAAATGCTGAGCTACAGTCGATGAACAGCATCCTGACGTAGTTTCTTGTGTTTGTCCGGGTGGTCTAAAGCTGTGTGGAGATCCATGGAGATTGCATCTGCCGTTGACCTGTTGTGGTGATAAGCAAATTGCAATGGGTCCACGTCCTTGCTGAGGCAATAATTCAGTCTAGTCATGACCAACCTCTTAAAACTTTTCACCATTGTCGATGTGAGTGCTATCGGGCGATAGTCATTAAGGCAGCTCACATTATTCTTCTTAGGCACTGGTATAATTGTTGCCTTTTTGAAGCAAGTGGGAACTTCTGCCTGTAGCAGTGAGAGGTTGAAAATGTCCTTGAAAACTTACTCCCACCAGTTTGTTGGCACAAGTTTTCAGAATCTTACTAGGTATTCCATCTGAATCTTTCACCTTGCGTAGGTTCACTCTCTTTAAAGACAATCTAACATCGGCCTCTGAGACAAGGATCACAGGGTCATCAGGTGCAGCAGGGATCTTCACAGCTGTAGTTGTGTTCTCCCTTTCAAAGTGTGCATAGAAGGCGTTGAGTTCATCTGGTAGTGAAGCATCACTGCCATTCATGCTATTGAGTTTGCTTTGTAGGAAATAATGTCTTGCAAACCCTGCCAGAGTTGTCGTGCATCTGTTGTCACCTCCAAACTCATTCAAAATTGTCTCTTTGCTTTGAAATAGCCCTCCAGAAATCATACCTGGTTTTCTCGTACAGTCCTGGGTTGCCAGACTTGAATGCCACAGATCTAGCCTTCAATAGACGACGTACCTCCTGGTTCATCCATGGCTTTTGGTTTGGGAATGTACAGTAGATCTTTGTAGGCACACTCTCATTCACACAGGTTTTAATGAAGTCGGTAACAACTGCGGCATACTCATCCAGGTTCAAAGATGAATACCTGAATACAGTCCAGTCCACTGATTCAAAGCAGTCCTGTAGGCGCTCCTGTGCTTCCCTTGTCCAAACCTTCTTGGTCCTCACTACTGGTGTTTCAGTCTTCAGTCTCTGCCTATAGTCAGGAAGTAGAAGTACAGCTAGGTGATCAGACTTCACTTCTACTACATTATCTTTGACCATTTCCTTCTTAGCACAGCAAAGAATTTCATGGTGTTGATCAAACATAACTTTTCTTTCCCCTTGGAGCTCTATATTGTATTGTATATATTTAATATCTATTTTTTCTGTTTATTTAGAAAATCCATTAACTTTCCTGCTACTTACATTGAGGCTAATGGTTTACAAGTTTCTGAATATACCCATATTTCTTCTTAAATACAGGTATTAACTATCCATTTGATCTCTGGCACTGCAGCATTTTTTTCTAATACAAGTCTTCACAATTTATTCCCTGTTTCCAACCAGTCTGTTCCAATGCAACTACGACACTGAAATCTGCCAAGCAATATGGAAAATTATCCAGATATGTTCTATTTACAGAAAGGAGAATAAATTCAGTCTGTTCACTGATTCCCAGTTTTGGTTTTAGCAGGTACACTTCGTTCCAGGGCTCACCTCAGCTCTGGAACAAAGAGCTGAATTCGAGAGATCAAGCGAGCGTGACTTCTCTTGAAGTAAACGCAGAATGTGATCAGGTGCAGCAGCAAAGTTCTCTCAGAAAACCAAAGACAATGGACATCAAGTGGAAAATATTCCAATGGTTGGAGTCATAATTAGCATAAAGGAAGATGGCAGTTGTTTATAAACATGAGAAAGTCTACAGAGCTGGAGATCGAAAGCAACGTACACAAAATGCTGGAGGAACTCAGCAGGTCAGGCAGCATCTATGGAAAACAGTAAACAGTCAATGTTTTAGGCTGAGATCCTTCTTTAGGACTGAAAAGGAAGGGGGGAGATGCTGGAATAAAAATGTGGGGGAGGGGAGGAGGCAGTGGTTGTTGGAGACCAATCATCCTAATTCCAATTCATCATTGCAGGAGATCCTCAGGCTATTATCTAGCTGTCTTCAGTTGTTTTATCAATTACTTCATCCAGTAATGGGGTCAGAAGCTGAAATGCTTGATGATGATTAAACCGTTTTGAATTCTATTCGCAGTGCCTTGTGGCAATTGAACTAGTCATGCCTGAATGCAGCAAAACTGAGCTATAATGTAGGCATGGGCTGATACATGAAACAGTTGTATCACAAAGGCACAAAGATGGCAGGCAGTAAGCACCTTCAACAAAGAGAATGTCTAAACATATATCCTTGATATTCAAATGCCTTTCCATTGCTGAGCCCTGCCATCGATATCCTTAGACATCATTGACAAGAAACTCAACTAAATTTGTCACATAAATACTGGTTACAAGAGCAGGTCATATTCTGGATGTACTGCAGTAAGTGCTTTCCAAACACCCCAGAGCTCTACCACTATCTGCCTTTGAGGTCAGGAGTATGATGGAATACTTTCTCTATGCCTGGATGAGTATTATTCCAGCAACACTCGACACCATCCAGGGCAAAAGAGCTCATTTGGTTGGTACCCTAAACTTCTTGTTTAAGCATTAATTGCCTCCACCACTGGTACACTGCAGCTGGATGGTGTACCTTCTACAAAATGCACTGATGTTACTTGCCTAGACTGCATCAACAGCATGTACGAGACCCATGACCTCAATCATCAAGAAGAGTGATTGCAGTCACATGAAAACACTGCCACCTACAGGCTCATTCCTAAGTCATACACCATCTCACACACTGACTGCCATTCTTTGTCATTGCTGAATCGAGATCCTGAAATCCCCTTGTCCAAAACATTATGCGATTACCTTCAGCAAAGCACTGCAGTAGTTCAAGGAGGCCATTCACCACCATGTTCTCATTGTCAATGAATGATGTGCAATGAATGTTAGCCTTGTCAGAAATGCTCACATAATCGAAAACATTTCACAAAATATATTTTATAATGCAAAATACTAGTTGTTCAGACCAGACGCTTTAAATGATTTTGATCAGTTTATTTAATCTTTTTCTATATCATAATGTTAGGCAATTATACGTTCCTAACCTCACTACAAGTTATGTTGACCTGACCTGTTTCCATGGTAAATAGTACAAAAAGTTTATATTTCCATTACTTCACATTGACAGTCTGCAATTGTTTCTTGCCTGCCCATTTAAAGTAGTATTTCCCTCCAGACTTTTGTTTTCTAATTATGCACTGGAAAAGTACCTTATTACATTGCGTTACTTTCCTTGATGTTCACCTTCCTTAAATCTCGGTATACAGTATTTCACACCTATTTACTTTGTACCTTCCCTTACTAAGTTTATCATTGCCCTAAATACTATATTACTTTTCTCATTGCTTGATTTCTCTTATCACTTCATGTGGATATGTTTCTAATTAGCTCGTTTGTTTTATTTTGTTTGTGACATGAATGTAATTTACCCGTTCTTTGTGGACATGGCGTTAATGTTTCCCATTTATTTTCTATGTGATTGTTGGCCAATCTTACCTCCTAAAGTTTTTGATATTTCTAATGTTTTATTCTGAATAGCCTTACATCAGTTTTACTCCAGCTGTTTGCCTTAGGCTTTGTCATGCTAATCTCCTCTGAATTACTATTTTAAACTTTACCAAAGTCATTATTGCCTTGAGGTGCCTCTGCTTTTACTTCCCTTACCAGTTCTGGCTCATTACTCTGCCTCTGGAACAACAGCATTAACAGGCTATTCATTTTTCCTGAAGGACACTGAGGCCAATGTAGCAATGCCTTGGGTACAATAAGCTAACTAACCTGCACAGGAAGAGGAATTCCCAGATGATGATCTGTGGTGCCATTCTGTGTATCTATCTATGGAATGCTTGTATCTCACTCCCTCCTTTCCAAATACACATGAATTGATTATTACATGTCCATGAAGTGATATATTGTCCCCTTATTGCTGTAAGATCAGCAATGTCCTTTTTAAAAGAGAAAGCATTTCCCCCTTCCTCCTCCTCTCTGTTGGTCTAATCATAGTTTCACCATATGAGCCCTTTGTTAACATTGATGTCCAGGAAGAACTAGAGTAACCATAGTGGCTGAGAGCAATGCATATAACAACAATGCACTCTGATTGGCATTCAAAGATTATTGGGATGCTTGGAGGGGTTAACATTTCCAGCCTGTTGAAATGCATCTCAATCACCAATTCTCTTATGAGATTCCATGCAAGGGTGTGCTACATCCATCACAGAAATGGATCATTTTGTGAGGTTTCAGGGAGGGGGCATGAATGTGCACAGTAACTGATTGTGATTGTTGGACACATATTGTTTCATATGACTCTCAGCAAAATGATTTAGCCAGTGTGCTCTGCCTTTTCCCTGCAAAGTCTAACACCTTGCACCCAAACGAGCCATCCCACTTAAATCCCATCCAATATGCACCCTCAACAAAAGGGGTGGATTGCAGAAGATTATACATCTCTGTAAATAAGATCCCTCAGAATTCCCTGTCTCCAGAGTGATTGATCAGTACAGTATAGAACAGAAAGGCATAGAATTTCAAGAAGGAGGAAATAATTCAGCAATGGGGCTGAGATGCAATCATGTGCATATAACCGATGGCGTGAGTATTTAACTCTCGCCGTGAAGAGAATAGCTGTCATTTAGCTGGAATCGTTGGTGGGAAGGCATCCCTCAAGTGAGTAATAGCTTGGAGCAGCATCATATGGCGTGCGTCCACAACAAATTTCCTGCATGTGGCACAACAGTCAATGCAGTTGTGGCAACACAGGACGCTGCATGGGCCACTTACACCTGACTGGTAATGAGTATAGTCACAAAAGATAGACATACACTACATATACAGTGTTTCAACAGAAAGTTATACATAAAAAGTCACAGGAATATAAAAGAGTTTTAAGACAATCTGCCTTTATGATGAACACCTTAATGACCGTCACAACTTGCACCTTGTGTGTGCGTTTACAGTTCCAGCGCTATGTCACATAGACTTCCTGGAGGGGCTCCTGACATGCTTCTGAGAGGCTGCTTTCTTTCAGCTGGTGTGTGAATTGAGAGTGAGCCTGGAAGATCCACGAGAAGCCCTTGTCTTTCAGAGTTCGACTTCGGGCTGCTGCCCACAGCTAACTGGTGGTATTCTGGGATTGCTGGCTATGGGATATGGAGGGCATTGTGGCTGCTTGAGTATGAAGATAACTGTCATAGAGTCATAGAGCTATACAGCATAGAAGCAAGCCTTCGGCCTATTGCTTCCATACCAACCATCATGCCTGATTTTACTATTCCTACAGCATCAACACAACCTTCTGCCAAGCTCTCCTATTAGTGACCCTGTGGAAACTGCTACCACATATGTACTCTCCTAATATTACTGAACACTGATAGTTCACATAGGGTAAATCAGGAAGTGCACTCCCTCCTTGTTGCAGCCTCACTTTCAACTCTTCCCACTATTGTATATGTTGCTTCTGTTGTTACTTGTAAAATGTGCCTTTCAGGGCTGACTTTGTATGATTAGTAGGCAGGATAGTTTGTGCTGATCCATTGAATTAGGTTGTGTCTTGTAGAACAAGACAGTTCCCATTATTCCTGGTGAAAACAACTGTCACTAAAGTGCTTTTCATCCAGTTTTACCATTTCCTATGGGTAACATCTCCATAAAACAAACCCCACTTAATGCACCAAAAATTCCTACAACACAACATCTGGGCACTTATCTCAGCTTTCTCTAGCCATTCCTCTGCCTGTGTTTTTCTATTCCTGTACCAGTAATAAATGCATGAATAAATAATTCAATGACTTCACAAAACTGTAAAAAAAAAGTCAGTAGCTGTTTCTGGAAAGATTTATTTGTTACCAATCAATAATGGTGGTGGGAGTTATGTTACTTTATGGTACAGTCCATCTATCTGAATACTGACAGTATGTGGTAGAATATAATAAGGCAGTCTCTTGGTAGTCATGAATCAATTGATTCCTGGCTGTCTAATGAAGGTGTCAGCAGGTGCCTTCATGACAGAGTGGCATTTGTATGATCAATGAAACCTGCTGTGGAGTGCTAATAAATATATGGCTTTGTGAAACCCAATATTTTTCACGTTCTAGACCAAACTTAAACACAAATGCTGAAGAAAATCAGGTTACCATCACTGGACCTTGCAACATATAATTAGATTCCATTCACGGATGGATAGACAAACAAATTCAATTTCTTGTAAGCCCTAAGAAAATAGACTAGGCTATTAAAGTTTCCTTCCAAGCTTGTTAGATATCTGCCTACCCATTTGTCTGTTTTTTGTCTGATGTTAAGATATGACAATTTCAACTTAATCTTCCTGGCTTGCACCTCCCTGAAGCTAATGTAGATAGAGTTAGAATATTCACACATTGTTAACTCCCACTGCCTGCAGAAGGCTGTTATGTAGGCTGAATCCCAAGAATGATTGTGAATAGAGATAGTAAAATCTGGATTTTTTTTTATCACATTGTCTTTCTAGTAATATTTCATCAATTAAAATGCTTAGTCAGAGAAGTTTGACATGCTCCACCCATCAGACTACATGCTTGTCCTTACTCTCCTGTGTTACTATTTCCACCTTAAAATATTGCATTTGAATTCTGTGCCTGGATATTATTAAACACCATGGTTGAAAATCAGTTTAACACAAATTATAATACTGGACTTGAAGAAATATTCTAGAACCTGTACTTTTCAGGCAATAAAGTTACACAGTGGTATACTTAACTACTTAAATTTGATAAGTGCCTGGACGCAACGGCTTTAATGGGGTCAACCAAAGGTGTTATTGTACATTTAAATGTATCTTTTACAATTGCAAGACCCTGCTGGACATTAGAAAGTTAATATACTGCAGCTCTACCCATCAGTGAGTTGCTTGGTTGGGGAGAAACTGAACTTGGTGTGGACAGTGATACTGCCTGTGCAGAGTCCAAAAGCAAGTGATTATCTTAGCCACTTTTCTTGTAATTGCAAGACCCAGCTAGAATGTTGCGAGACCAATTAATTGGTAAAAAGAGGAGGCAGATGGTGGGGGAGCTGCATGACCTTGGTTGTAGCAAGGACTAGGCCTGAAGCCACAGTGTCACCTGTTTGCAGCTACCCAGGGGGAGAGCAGAGTTGGATGCTCCACTGGAGTGCTGTAGACAGTGTGGCATAGTGTCTTTGTTGGAGTTGGTGCTACTCCCCCAACATTCGCTCAACAGAGGATAAGCTTCGTTGTGTTCAACTACAGACTGCTACAACATTCATAGACTCAGGGATTTGGACTATATTTTTTTATATGTGACTGTATTTTACTGCTACCTTATATGTGCTATATATGCCTTGTGCTGTGTGTGACTTTTGATACTGTGTTTTGCACCTTGGCCCTGGAGAAACACTATTTCATTTGGCTGTATTCATGGGTATTCATGATTGGTTGAATGATAATCAAAATTGAACTTCAGTTAGAATTTAAAAAGCTTCCTTGTTGAACTGCCAAGAGATTTTTTCATATTTTCTATGGCAAGAAACTTGAGATTTTGCAGTTATAGAACATCATAATATAATAATTACAACAAATTCTCCAAAAGATGGTGGACTGTAATGTAAAATAAATGCTGCTTCTAACAATGAAATAAAATTGGAAGTTAAAATATAAGAAAGTAGTCCAGAGCAAAGCTAAGACTACCAACTGTTCCTGAGCGGAAATTAACTTCTCATCACATTCTATGATATCTTTCTCTAAACCGGTTCTCCTATTTTACAGAAATGAATAATTAACATGAGTCCGTACTGCAGCAATATAATAACTTACCCTGCATCTCACATGCAAAACCCTTGTCACACCAACAGCTGAAAACAGCATTTACACAAATTTTCTCACAAAACTTAACTGTTACCAGTTTTCATCGTCAGGTGTAAACCAATGCTGAATGTTGTGTCATTGTCTTTACAGACACCTGAAACTCTTGTAAATTGTGCATAATTCCACATTCCAGGTGCAAACTCATATAGATTCAAAAATCATATAATTTAGTATATGGTATATATACACCCATGAACTGGGTGTAGATGTGGTATTTGATACACAGTTGTAGCTGTTGTTAGTTAGGTGTTGTAATCCAGCGTTTGCACATTTTTTCTGTTTACTAGCCTTACTAAATACCAAGGAAAATAAACTGCAAATGCTACACTGACAATATTAGGAATTTGCTACTGAGCAATTAACAAGGCTGTGACAAAGGCTGAGTGAAAAGAAAGTGTAATTGCCAACCTAGAGCAATAATGATGGAAGGTGCTGGGCACAGCCTTTGAGTTTTTATACCGCCCATACTTCCACTGGCATTTAGGGCGGCAATGAAGATTCTTCTCCCTTGGTGGTATTCAGGGTGCCAGTAGCTTCTTGGTTTTCACTTCTGTCAACCATGCAAGTCCAAGGTGGAGACTCAGGAGTACTGTCACACTCAAATGTAGAAGGATGCTTCATTGCTGCTTCCATAACAGTTTTGTTTGAACAGTCAGGCTTGCTAGCCCTGAGCCTGAAGCCCCGAACTTGGATGAAGGGTGGATCACTCTTAGTCTGGCCTCTACCCTTTCACCTGTTTGGCATGTGTGGCCCTACCTTAAAGCCCAGCACCACCAGCCAACATAGCTCTCTGGGTCACTGAGGCAAGCAAACCTCCCGGCCACTACAAGGTTGAAGTCCTCTTGGAGGAGCCTATAAGTTGGTGGAGGGAAAAGTGTGAGTGTTCATACATTTATACTTTATACTTTATTGTCACCAAACAATTGATACTAGAACGTACAATCATCACAGCGATATTTGATTCTGCACTTCCCGCTCCCTGGAGTACAAATCGATAGTAAATATTAAAAATTTAAATTATAAATCATAAATAGAAAATAGAAAACGGAAAGTAAGGTAGTGCAAAAAAACCGAGAGGCAGGTCTGGATATTTGGTGGGTACGGCCCAGATCCGGGTCAGGATCCGTTCAGCAGTCATATCACAGTTGGAAAGAAGCTGTTCTCAAATCTGGCCATACGAATCTTCAAGCTCCTGAGCCTTCTCCTGGAGGGAAAGGGGACAAAAAGTGTGTTGGCTGGGTGGGTCATATCCTTGATTATCCTGGCAGCACTGCTCCGACAGCGTGCAGTGTAAAGTGAGTCCAAGGACGGAAGATTGGTTTGCGTGATGTGCTGGGCTGTGTTCATGATCTTCTGCAGCTTCTTCCGGGGACAGGACAACTTCCATATCAGGTTGTGATGCACCCTAAAAGAATGCTTTTTACGGTGCACCTATAAAAATTAGTGAGGGTTTTAGGGGACGGGCCAAATTTCTTTAGCTTTCTCAGGAAGTAAATTGGTCTTTACATGGAATAAGCAGAGATGCTCTTGAAAGAAAATCAAGGTCCAGGGAGGCAACAGAGAGGAGAGCAACATAGACATACATGAAAAGAGGAAGTTAATAATACAAGGTATTCAAAATGCCAGTAAATACATTTGCATCACAAATCAACATGAGATCTCCTGCAAGGATGTTGCAAGAATTTTGATGTGACATTTAACTAGCATTTGCAGAGATTTTCAGGAGTTATATATATATTCATATACTGAACACTGTATATTCAGTATTTTCAGCCAGGAATAAAATTTCATAGGTGGCAAATATATTTTCAATTTAAAGGCAGTGACAATTTTAGATTGGGTCTGAAGATCTCATTTGGTTAGTCGGCTTTCAATCAAGAGGATTTAAGCAAAGTATTTGGGATACTGAACTTTGAGACAGCATGCAGAAAAAGCTGTGAGTATGAAAGGGCATTGACAACAACAATGAGCAGTTTCAGTCAGGAGATCAACCAGAGGCAAGCAGGGAACAGGGAACATGCCCACAGAAATTGTAACTAAGTCATGCAGATGCTATACACGTATTCAGTGGGAAGGTAGCTGGAACAGTTGTAGTGATATACATGGTACATTTGGGAGTGAAGCACCTTCAATTACTCCAAAAGACTGAGGTTTGGTAAAATACTGAAAGGCTTTTATTCGCTGTACAATACGACCTCCACAGTGAGTGTCTGCCCCCGGACTGAGGGGGAGAGGCAAGGCGAACACCTTTATACTGGACCCTGTGGGAGGAGCCACAGGGGCAGTCAGAGGAGCCACAGGGGCAGTCAGCAGAGGGGTGTGTCCAGACAGGTAACCGAGTTACAACATATATACATGGTTTACCACATTCACCCCTCCTTTTTTTAAAAAGAGTCCCGCGGGGTGAAGTGACTGACAATATTTACAAGAAGTATATTTACAGGTTAAGTCTATCAGGCGGTCGAGTCCGTCGCTGTGATCTACGTAGCACCGGCGATGGCGGTTGTGCTGGCTCCGGCCTGACTTCAGGTGCCAGCACGTTAGGCGTTGGTAATCCCTCGCGCGTGTGTGTCGCGCCCGGTATGGGAGTGTCGTGTGGTGTCTGTATAGAGTTTGGGGTGCACGGTGTCTTGTAGGTACATACATTGGTGGATATGGGGTCAATAGTCACCACGGAGTGTTCAGGGTAGGGGCCCAGAGCTCCTGCGGGCGCCAGGTCACGGATGGAGACCGTGTCCTCCCGCCCATCAGGTTAAACCATGTAGGCATACTGGGGGTTCGCATGAAGTAAGTGAACCCTCTCGACCATCGGGGAGTATTTATTGCTCCTCGCATGTTTCCGAAGCAGCACTGGCCCCGGGGACGTCAGCCAAGTTGGTAGGGTAGTTCCAGTGGTCGATTTTCTGGGAAAAGAAAAGAGCCGCTCATGAGGGGTGGCATTGGTGGCTGTGCATAACAGGGAGCGGATGGAGTGGAGTGCCTCGGGAAGGACCTCCTGCCAGCGGGAGACCGGCAGTCCCTTTGACCTGAGGGCTAAGAGTGTGGCTTTCCACACTGTGCCATTCTCCTTCTCCACCTGTCCATTCCCCCGGGGATTATAGCTCGTGGTCCTACTGGTTGCATTTCCCCTAGCCAGTAGGTATTGGCGCAGCTCGTCACTCGTAAACGAGGACCCTCTGTCACTGTGGATATAGCATGGGTATCCGAACAGAGTGAAGAGCTTGCGCAGGGCTTTTATAACTGACGTGGTAGTGGTGTCGGGGCAGGGCATGGCGAAGGGGAACCGCGAGTACTCGTCAATTATGTTAAGAAAGTACACATTGCGGTCGGTGGAGGGAAGGGGGCCCTTAAAGTCAACACTCAGTCGCTCAAAGGGGCGGGTGGCTTTGATTAGTTGGGCCTTTTCGGGTCGGTAGAAGTGTGGTTTGCACTCTGCGCAGACTTGGCAGTCCCTGGTCATCATCCTGATCTCCTCAAGGGAGTAAGGCAGGTTCCGGGCTTTCACGAAGTGGAAAAGCCGGGTGACTCCCGGGTGGCAAAGGTCTACATGTAGGGCATATAGCCGGTCGATCTGCACGTTGGCACATGTTCTCCGGGATAGGGCATCGGAGAGCTTGTTGAGCTTCCCAGGCCTGTACATGATGTCATAGTTGTAGGTGGAGAGTTCGATTCTCCACCTCAGAATTTTATCATTTTTGATTTTGCTCCACTGCTGATTATTAAACATGAACGTGACTGAGCGCTGGTCAGTTAGCAGGGTGAACCTTTAGCCGGCAAGATAGTGCCTCCAGTGCCTTATAGTTTCCACTATGGCCTGGGCCTCTTTCTCTACCACAGAGTGCCGAATTTCAGGGCCTTGAAGGGTACGGGAGAAGAACGCCACTGGTCTTCCTGCCTGGTTGAGGGTAGCAGCCAGCGCAAAGTCGGAGGCGTCACTCTGTACTTGGAAGGGAATGGCCTCATCCACCGCCTGCATTGCTGCTTTGGCAATGTCCCCTTTTATGCGGTTGAAGGCCGCGTGGGCCTCGGCAGAGAGGGGGAATGTGGTGGACTTAACCAGGGGGCGGGCCTTGTCTGCATAGTTAGAGACCCATTGAGCGTAATATGAAAAGAAGCCCAGGCACCTTTTGAGGGCTCTGAGGGTATTGGGAAGAGGGAGTTCCAACAGGGGGCGCATACGGTCAGGGTCAGGACCAATGACTCCATTCTCCACGACACACCCAAGGATAGCAAGTCGGGTGGTCCCAAATACACACTTGTCCTTGTTATAGGTGTGGTTGAAAGATTTGGCCGCTTGGAGAAATTTTTGGAGGTTGTTGTCGTGATCCTACTGGTCGTGACCGCAGATGATGATGTTATCCAGATATGGGAACGTGGCCTTCAGTTGGCACTGGTCCACCATCCGGTCCATTGCCCTCTGGAAGACAGATACACCATTCATGACACCAAAGGGGACGTGCAGGAATTGATAAAGCCTGCCGTCCGCCTCGAAGGCAGTGTAAGAGCGGTCCTCCCGGCGGATGGGGAGCTGATGGTAAGCGGATTTTAGGTCTATGGTCGAGTACACCTTGTACTGTGCTATCTGATTGACCATATCCGCGATGCGGGGTAGAGGGTACGCGTCGAGCTGCGTGAACCTATTGATGGTCTGGCTATAGTCCACGACCATCTTATTCTTCTCCCCGTTCCGAACAACCAGCACCTGCGCCCTCCAAGGACTTGTGCTTGCTTCAATGACCCCCTCCCTGAGCAGCCACTGCACCTCCGACTTAATGAAAGCTCTGTCCCCCGCGCTGTACCTCCTGCTTTTAGTTGCCACAGGTTTACAGTCTGGGGTCAGGTTGGTGAACAGCGGTGGGGGAGGGATCCTGAGGGTGGAGAGGCTGCAAGTGGTGTCGGTAGTGTGGCAGTTGGCATGATGTTGGGTGGGATGCGCAGGTCAGTGTGTGTGTGGGTGGTCAGTAGCGGGGTACATGACATATCTCTACAAAACAGGGGATTTACGACAGTAATTGGTGGGAGGGGCCTATCATACTTCATTGTCACGCTTTTCAGGTGGCTCTGGAAGTCCAACCCCAACAGCACAGGGGCACACAGTTGAGGCGAGACCAGTAACTTAAAGTCCCGATATTCTGTGCCCTGCACCACTAGCGTCGCGACACAACCCCCCCGGATGTCTGTTGTATGAGACCCGGAGGCCATGGTGACCCTTAGACTTACCAGCCGTATCATGAGTCCGCAATGCTGCACCGTGGCCTGGTGGATAAAACTCTCGGTGCTGCCTGTGTCAAACAGGTAGCTTGTCCTGTGCTCCTCCACCAGGATGTCCATCATTGACCTTGCAAGCTGGTGGGAAGCGCTTTGGTCGAGGGTCACGGAAGCCAGGGTGGGGTCGCTGTCTTGGTCCGGCGCGGTGGGGTGGCCCGTAAGCACCCGTTGGTCGTAGGCGGTGGGAGGTGGCGCCGACCAAGATGGCCGCCCCCATGTCTCGCACGTGGTGGCGGCGTGCAGGGAAGATGGCGGCAGGGAAGATGGTGGCCCCCATGTCTCGCACGTGGTGGCAGCGTGCAGGGAAGATGGCGACACCCACGTCTCGCATGCGGCGCTGCTCGATCCCGCTCGAGGTTTTGACTTACAGACCTTGGCGAAGAGGCCCTTCTTTCCGCAGCTGGAGCGGGTAGCTTGTCGGGCCGCGCAGCGTTTCTGGGGGTGCTTCTCCAGTCCGCAGAAGTAGCACTTCATGGACTCACGACTGGCTGCAGCCGAGGTCGATTCGCCAGTGGGTTGCGGGGTCTGCGGCACCCACGAGGCCATCGGGGGATCGCGTGCCTGGAGAGCCTCGGAGTTATGCAGAGCGGCCTCCAACGTATCAGCCAGCTCGATCACCGAACTTAGGGTAAGATTGGCTTTTTCCAGCAGCCGCTGGCGCATGTACACTGACCTGGTCCCCGTAACGAAGGCGTCTCTCACTAGGAGTTCTGCATGCTGCGCCGCCGTCAGCTCCTGACAATTGCAGGCTCGCACGAGTGTCCGTAGGGCCTGGATGAACTCAGCACTCGATTCCCCGGACCATTGTTGCCGTGTCGCTAAGCGATGCCGAGCATAGACGCTGTTTATCGGCCGCAGGTATTGTCTTTTGAGTGCGTTCATCGCGCCGTCGTAGTTCAGCTGGTCTCTGATCAGCGAATAGACCCGTGGACTGACCCTGGAGAGTAGAACTCTGCGCTTCGCTACGGGGTCGGTCGCTTTAATCTCCTCTAGATACGCTTCGAAGCAGGCCAGCCAGAGTTCGAAAGCGTTTCCAGCGTCAGGCACTTGCGGATTGAGGTCTAATTTGTCTGGTCTCAGGGACTGTTCCATGTTTTAAAATATACAGCGAATAAAATTGAAGCACCTTCAATTACTCCAAAAGACTGAGGTTTGGTAAAATACTGAAAGGCTTTTATTCGCTATACAATACGACCTGCACAGTGAGTGTCTGCCCCCGGACTGAGGGGGAAGGGCAAGGCGAACACCTTTATACAGGACTCTGTGAGAGGAGCCACAGGGGCAGTCAGAGGAGCCACAGGGGCAGTCAGCAGAGGTGTGTGTCCAGACAGGTAACTGAGTTACAACATATATACATGGTTTACCACAGGGAGGCCATGCCGTAGCTGAAACCATGGAGCTCAAACAACATGTTCAAGATGGAGTCCAGTGATTAGATTTCTGCCAGAAAGCTCACTTTACACAGGTGTGGAGGTCCCTAACGAAGGTAGCTCCTGGGAAGGAAGGTAATCATCATTTGTTCTGGGTACAAAATAGCGAAGTAGTAGAATACCTGTGCATGGGAAATGGAGATCAAGGAGACAGTATTAAGAGTGGTAAGGGGAAATACTGTACACAAACAGGGTGAGTTGCATTAGTGTCCTTTCAATCAAATGAAGACTTCATAACCACCACATGCAATGGCACTGTGGCCAACTGGTGAGTTATAGGGCAACATGTGTATTAAGAAGTATTTTCCAGATTAAGCTGAGGGGAAGCACTTACACAAGAGATATTATCTCCCAGTTTATAGGGGAGATGGACTGCTATATTATTAGCGGAGACAGAGAGGTCCAATTATCAGCTGTGGTGATGGGCTGGAACTATGTGCCTACAATCAGGGACAACAATTGTAGCAAGTTAGTTAAATTGAGACGTGGTGTGATTTAGGAATAAAACAGAAAACACTGGAACTATTCAACATATCAGGCTGCTTCATTTGGAAGATAAACAGAATTAATATCTCAGGATAGTTTGTTGAAATGGTTTTAAGGAACTGCATTGCACAATGATAAGCACCTAGGTCCATGCTGTTGTGTATTTAATATTTCGGTAATATTTGAGTAATATCATATGATTAACCATTCTTGTTAGTTTAATTAATTCATTATGAGTTATTGGTAAAAATACATGAATGGCATATGTTATCATGACAGCATATCAGATGTGTGCATCTTGCTTAAAGTAAAAACAAAACTAAGACACATTTTCTCACCTACTTGATTCCTTTCAATTAATCTTAATGTTTTGGAGTTACAAAATATAACAAATGGTGACGAAAAAGTTTTAAACAAACCCGGAATAGGGTGGATAAGTCGCCTGGACTAGGTGGACTACATTCCAGAGTTCTGAGAAAGGTTGCTGAAGAGATAACGGATGCATTGGTCATGATCTTTCAAGAATCACTTGATTCTGGCATGGTCCCAGAGAACAAGAAGATTGCAAATGTCACCCCACTCTTTAAAAAGGCAGGAAAGCAAAAGAATGGAAATTATATGTCAATTAGCCTAACCTCAGTGGTTGGGAACGTGTTAGAGTCCATTATTAATGATGAGGTTTCGAGGTACTTGGAGACTAATGATAAAATAATTCAAAGTCAGCATGGTTTTTGTAAAGGGAAATCTTGCCTGACAAATCTGTTAGACTTCTTTGAAGAAGTAACAAGCAGGGTGGACAAAGGAGAGGCAGAAGATGTCATTTAATTGGATTTTCAGAAGGTATTTGATCAGGTGCCACACATGAGTCTGCTTAACAAGATAAAATCCCATGGCATTACTGTAAAGATACTGGAAATGATAGAGAAATGGTTGACAGGTAGGAGACAATGAGTGGGTATAAAGGGAGCCTTTTCTGCTTGGCTGCCAGTGATTATTGGTGTTTCTCACGGGTGAGCATTGGGATCGCTACTTTTCACATTGTTTGTCAATGATTTAGATAATTTATTTGATGGCTTTGTTGCAAAGTTTACAGATGATACAAAGATAGGTGGAGGGGTAGTTAGTGCTGAGGAAGCAATGCGATTGCAGAAGGTCTTAGACAAATTGGAAGAACGGGCAAAAAAGTGGCAGGTGAAGTACAGTGTTGGGAAAGATATGATAATGCATTTTTGGTAAAAGGAACAATACTGCAGACTATTATCTAAATGGGGAGAAAATTCAAACATCGGAGGCACAAAGAGACTTAGAAGTCCTTGTGCAAGACTAGTGCCAGGTTAATTTACAGGTTGAGTCTGTGGTAAAGAAGGCAGTGCAATGTTGGCATTTATTTCAAGGGCAATTGAATATAAAAAACAAGGAGATAATGCTGGAGCTTTTATAAGACACTAGTCAGGCCGCATTTGAAGTATTGTCAACAGTTTTGGGCCCTATATCTCAGAAAGGATGTGTTGTCATTAGAGAGAGTCCAGAGGAGGTTCACAAAGATGATTCCGGAAATAAAGAAGTTAACATATGAAGAGCATCTGGCAGCTTTGGGCCTGTACTCACTGGAATTTAAAAGAATGTGGTGGGGGGAGGAATCTCATTGAAACCAGTTGTATGTTGAAAGGACAAGAGGATGTGGATGTGGAGAGGATGTTTCCTATGGTGAGAGTGTCCAGAACGAGAGGGTACAGCCTCAAAATTGAGGGACAATCCATTAGAATTGAATCCTTTAGAACAGAGGTAAGGAGGAATTATTTTGGCCAGAGAAGTAAACCTGTGAATGCTCTGCCACAGACAGCTGTGCAGGCCAAAACCATGGGTATATTTAAAGCAAAAATTGACAGTTTCCTAATTGGTCAGGGCATCAAAGGTTGTGAGCAGGCAGGCGTATAGAAACATAGAAACATAGAAACATAGAAAATAGGTGCAGGAGTAGGCCATTCAGCCCTTCGAGCCTGCACCGCCATTTATTATGATCATGGCTGATCATCCAACTCAGAACCCCGCCCCAGCCTTCCCTCCATACCCCCTGACCCCTGTAGCTACAAGGGCCATATCTAACACCCTCTTAAATATAGCCAATGAACTGGCCTCAACTGTTTCCTGTGGCAGAGAATTCCACAGATTCACCACTCTCTGTGTGAAGAAGTTTTTCCTAATCTCGGTCCTAAAAGGATTCCCCTCGATCCTCAAACTGTGGCCCCTCGTTCTGGACTTCCCCAACATCGGGAACCATCTTCCTGCATCTAGCCTGTCCAATCCCTTTAGGATCTTATACGTTTCAATCAGATCCCCCCTCAATCTTCTAAATTCCAACGAGTACAAGCCCAGTTCATCCAGTCTTTCTTCATATGAAAGTCCTGCCATCCCAGGAATCAATCTGGTGAACCTTCTTTGTACACCCTCTATGGCAAGGATGTCTTTCCTCAGATTAGGGGACCAAAACTACACACAATACTCCAGGTGTGGCCGCACCAAGGCCTTGTACAACTGCAGTAGTACCTCCCTGCTCCTGTACTCGAATCCTCTCGCTATAAATGCCAGCATACCATTCGCCTTTTTCACCGCCTGCTGTACCTGCATGCCCACTTTCAATGACTGGTGTATAATGACACCCAGGTCTCGTTGCACCTCCCCTTTTCCTAATCGGCCACCATTCAGATAATAATCTGTTTTCCTATTTTTGCCACCAAAGTGGATAACTTCACATTTATCCACACTAAATTGCATCTGCCATGAATTTGCCCACTCACCCAACCTATCCAAGTCACCCTGCATCCTCTTAGCATCCTCCTCACAGCTAACACTGCCACCCAGCTTCGTGTCATCCGCAAACTTGGAGATGCTGCATTTAATTCCCTCATCCAAGTCATTAATATATATTGTAAACAACTAGGGTCCCAGCACTGAGCCTTGCGGTACCCCACTAGTCACCGCCTGCCATTCTGAAAAGGTCCCGTTTATTCTCACTCTTTGCTTCCTGTCTGCTAACTAATTCTCCACCCACACCAATACCTTACCCCCAATACCGTGTGCTTTAAGTTTGCACACTAATCTCCTGTGTGGGACCTTGTCAAAAGCCTTTTGAAAATCCAAATATACCACATCCACTGGTTCTCCCCAATCCACTCTACTAGTTACATCCTCAAAAAATTCTATGAGATTCGTCAGACATGATTTTCCTTTCACAAATCCATGCTGACTTTGTCTGATCATTTCACCGCTTTCCAAATGTGCTGTTATCACATCCTTGGTAACTGACTCCAGCAGTTTCCCCACCACCGACGTTAGGCTAACCGGTCTATAATTCCCCGGTTTCTCTCTCCCTCCTTTTTTAAAAAATGGAGTTACATTAGCCACCTTCCAATCCTCAGGAACTAGTCCAGAATCTAACGAGTTTTGAAAAATTATCACTAATGCATCCACTATTTCTTGGACTACTTCCTTAAGCACTCTAGGATGCAGACCATCTGGCCCTGGGGATTTATCTGCCTTCAATCCCTTCAATTTACCTAACACCACTTCCCTACTAACATGTATTTCGCTCAGTTCCTCCATCTCACTGGACCCTCTGTCCCCTACTATTTCTGGAAGATTATTTATGTCCTCCTTAGTGAAGACAGAACCAAAGTAATTATTCAATTGGTCTGCCATGTCCTTGCTCCCCATAATCAATTCACCTGTTTCTGTCTGCAGAGGACCTACATTTGTCTTTACCAGTCTTTTCCTTTTTACATATCTATAAAAGCTTTTACAGTCCGTTTTTATGTTCCCTGCCAGTTTTCTCTCATAGTCTTTTTTCCCCTTCCTAATTAAGCCCTTTGTCCTCCTCTGCCGAACTCTGAATTTCTCCCAGTCCTCAGGTGAGCCACTTTCTCTGGCTAATTTGTATGCTTCTTCTTTGGAATTGATACTATCCCTAATTTCTCTTGTCAGCCACGGGTGCACTACCTTCCTTGATTTATTCTTTTGCCAAACTGGGATGAACAATTGTTGTAGTTCATCCATGCAACCTTTAAATGCTTGCCATTGCATATCCACCGTCAATCCTTTAAGTGTCATTTGCCAGTCTTTCTTAGCTAATTCACGTCTCATACCTTTAAAGTTACCCCTCTTTAAGTTCAGAACCTTTGTTTCTGAATTAACTATGTCACTCTCCATCTTAATGAAGAATTCCACCATATTATGGTCACTCTTACCCAAGGAGCCTCTCACGACAAGATCGCTAATTAACCCTTCCTCATTGCTCAAAACCCAGTCCAGAATAGCCTGCTCTCTAGTTGGTTCCTCGACATGTTGGTTCAAAAAACCATCCTGCATATATTCCAAGAAATCCTCTTCCTCAGCACCTTTACCAATTTGGTTCACCCAATCTACATGTAGATTGAAGTCACCCATTATAACTGCTGTTTCTTTATTGCACACATTTCTAATTTCCTGTTTAATACCATCTCCGACCTCACTACTACTGTTAGGTGGCCTGTACACAACTCCCACCAGCGTCTTCTGCCCCTTAGTGTTACGCAGCTCTACCCATATCGATTCCATATCTTCCCGGCTTATGTCCTTCCTTTCTATTGCGTTAATCTCTCCTTTAACCAGCAACACCACCCCACCTCCCCTTCCTTCATGTCTATCCCTCCTGAATATTGAATATCCCTGAACGTTGAGCTCCCATCCTTGGTCACCCTGGAGCCATGTCTCTGTGATCCCAACTATATCATAATCATTAATAACAATCTGCACTTTCAATTCATCCACCTTATTACAAATGCTCCTTGCATTGACACACAAAGCCTTCAGGCGCTCTTTTACAACTCTCTTAGCCCTTATACAATTATGCTGAAAAGTGGCCCTTTTTAATGCTTGCCCTGGATTTGTTGGCCTGCCACTTTTACTTTTCTCCTTAGTACTTTTTGCTTCTACCCTCACTTTACACCCCTCTGTCTCTCTGCACTGGTTCCCATCCCCCTGTTTGAACTAACCTCCTCACGCCTAGCCTCTTTAATTTGATTCCCACCCCCCCAACCATTCTAGTTTAAAGTCACCTCAGTAGCCCTCGCTAATTTCCCTGCCAGGATATTGGTCCCCCTAGGATTCAAGTGTAACCCGTCCTTTTAGGGTTGACTGAGATTCTGGAATCAGCCATGATGGAATGGTGGAGCAGACTTGATGAGCTGAATGGCTTAATTCTGCTCCTATGTCTTATGGACTACCTTCTGTCTTAAGGTCAGAAGTGGGGACGTTCACAGATGACTGTACTATGTTCTGCACCATTTGTAACTCCTCAGATAGTGAAGCAGTTCATACTCAAATGCAGCAGGAGCTGAACAATATCAGGCTTGGGTTGACAAGTGGCAAGTAACATTCGAGCCACGTAAGTGCCTGACAATGACCATCTCCAACGAGAGAGGCTCTAGCCATTGTGCCTTGACATTCAGTGGCATCACCATCACTGAATCCCCTACTATCAACATCCTGGGGATTTCCACTGACAGGAAACTGAACTGGTCTAGCCATACAAACACCATGGCTACCAGAACAGGTCAAAGGCTAGGAATCCTGTGTAACTTGCCTCCTGACTCC
Organism: Mobula hypostoma; assembly: GCF_963921235.1. NCBI lineage: Eukaryota > Metazoa > Chordata > Chondrichthyes > Myliobatiformes > Myliobatidae > Mobula > Mobula hypostoma. The sequence goes on from NC_086097.1 coordinate 198,511,419, forward strand.
CCAAAGCTTATTCACCATCTACAAGGCTCAGGTCAGGAGTGTAATGGAATATTTGCCACTCACTTGGATGAGTGTAGCTCCATCAACACTCAGGAAGCTTGACACCATCCAATACAAGGCAGCGCACTTGACTGGTACCCCTTCCACAAGCATCCAATCCCTCCACCATCAACAAACAGGTGAAGCAGTGTGTACTATCTACAAGATGCACTGCAACAATACACCAAAGTTCCTAATGCAGCGTCTTCCAGCCCACGATCACTACCATCTAGAAGGACAAGAACAGCAGATACCTGGGAACACCACCCCTTGAAAATCCTCCTATAAATCACTCACCATCCTGACTTGGAAACATATTGCTGTTCCTTCATTGTTGCAGGGTCAAGATCATGGATTTCCCTCCCGAACAGCACTGTGGGTGTACCTACACCTCAGGGACTGAAGTGGTTCAAGAAGGCAGCTCATCGCCATTTTCTCAAGGGCAACTAGGGATGGGCAATAAACGCTGGTTTAGCTGGCAATGCCCACATCCTGTAAATGAATAAATTTAAAAAGTATCTGTTGAAGTGCAGTGAGACTTTTGAGTAAAATAAAACACAGCGAGTAACGGTTAAGTAAAAAATCAATGGAGCACATGTTTTTTCAGGAAAGGACAGAGACAGTTGAGTTAAAAAAAAAAGGCAGCAAATGTAAAAATTCATGGGTTCATAAACAGTGCGTATCAGGTAATAATAACCATAAAAAAGGGAGCAGAAATGCTGGCTATATTGGACGCATTTGATTGCACAAGAGATTACTGGATCGTGCACATTCAGCGAACTGGGCTGTAATTTAAGGCAAATGAAATAGGCAAGGTGAAGCATGTGCCAGTGTTGCTGAGTGCAATGGGTGGAAAAGCATACAGTTTGCTTAGAAGTTCAACTGCTCCAACCAAACTAGCCTAAATGAGCTTTGCTGTTATTGTGAATGTAATGCAGGAGCATTTAGAACTGAAAACATTGTTGATTACAGAATACTTTGGGTTTCAGAAGCGGATTCAAAAGCAAGGCAAATCTATTATCAAGTACATGGCTGAATTGAAGATGTTGTCTGAGCATTGTATCTTTGGTAATGTGCTTAATGATGCACTAAGAGACTGATTAGTTTGTGGAATCTCACAAGAAAGCATTCAAAAACTGCCCCAAACCAAAGCACAACTTACATTTAAAAGAGTAGTTGAACCAGCTGTATCAATGAACACAACAGACAGAGATGCAATTGAGTTGCATTCAGGAATGAATGTGTGGGTGAACAAAATTTCAGCGTTGAGACAGAAACAAGCCTGGCCAAACAAATTGTATTACCATTGTGGCAGGGGCTCACATACACCAGACTATTGCAAGTTTAAAAATAAAACTTGCAGAAAATGCAACAAATAAGGACACATACAAAGAGCGTGCCAGGCAGTCAAAAATAGATGGACTGCACAGGGAAGAGAGAAAGATAAAGAAAAAAGTCCAGTTACAGTTTCAAAAAAAGCATTAATCTGCGAGCTGCTGATGAAAAATTAGATCATGATTAGAATGACAAAGGACTGAGTAGCCTTGAGACTTACAGTGTGAAAACTATCAGGAGACAAGCAAAATAGCTTACACCAGAAGTAAACAGCAAATTAATTAAAATAGAATTGGACACTGGCTCAGCAATTTTAGCCATTCCACAAAATGAGTTTGAACGGCATTTCAAAGATACTGAACTGAAGTCTGTAGGTATCCAAATAAGAACTTATTCAGGAGAAAAGATAACTCCTTTGGTAATGACATTCATAAAAGCAAAATGCTACAACCAACATATTTCCATATGTGGTAAAAACAGGAGGACCAAAATTGTAGGGATGCAATTGGCTGAGACAACTACAACTCGATTGGCGATAAATCCATCATTTGTATGCCACATCCCTGCAATAGTGTCGATTGAAAGCAAATTCAGAAAGGTATTGGATGATGCCACAGCAGTGTTCAGGGATGGCATTAGAAAACCCATACATTCAAGGGTAAAATAGTGTTCCATGAAAATGCCACATTCAAGTTTTACAATGCCTATCTGGTTCCTTATTCCATTCGTGATAAATTAGCCAGTGAACCAGATCACATGGAGGCTGAAGGAATTCTTTTCAAGCTTGAGTAGAGCCCATGGGTAATGGCAGTGGTTCCAGTAGTGAAGAAGGGTGGGTCGTCAGTATCTGTGGTGATTTTAAGGTCACCATCAACTCAGTACTGAAAGTAGATCAGCAGTCTCTGCCCAGGATAGAGGATACAGTTACTTTGCAAACCTTTCTGGAGGAATACACTTCAGCAACATGGACCTGGCTGAGTCCTATCTTCATATGGCGATGAACGAAGAGTCCTAAGTGTTTCTCACAATAAACATTCACAAAAGACTTTATCACGATAATGGCAGAAAATCATAGACCAGGTACTGGAAGGCTACCCAAGCACTCAATTTTACCTGGATGACATTATTTTTACCAGTAAGGGTGACAGAAAATTCTCCAAAATATCAAGACAGTGTTAAAAAGATTAGAAGATTATGGGCTTAGAGTATGGTGCAGTAAGTGTGAGTTCTTTAAACCAAGCATCACTTACTGTGGTTACACCATTGATGCACAGGGTTTATGCAAGCGTGCTGAGAAAATTCAAGCAGTGGTGGATGCTCCAGGGTCAAAGGATGTCTCATAGTTGTGGTCCTTTTTTAAGATTTGTTAACTACTATAATCGGGTCCTGCCAAAAATGTGCTCCACCCTTTGAACTCATTACTACAGATCAGGAAGAAATGGTAATGGACAAAGCAGTGTGAGATTGCATGCAAGAAGGTAAAAGAAATGGTGACATCAGCCACTGTATGATCCACATTGTCCTGTTTACCCTTGGGAAAGGAAATACCTGAAAAACTTACAAAAGAGGACACTCCTCTTGACGTATTCTTCCTAATGCAAATCAAAAGTCTCCCTATTACAGCAGAACTGATCAAAAGAGCAACCAGAAAACACTCCACACTGCCTCAGCTCTACATGGCCATCCGAAATGCCTGAATGTGCAACAGAAATTCCAGTTTCACCATTTTTACTAGCACCATGTTGAACTTGGCCCTTGACAGAGTTTCCCTTTGGTGGGGATTGAGAGCTGTTGCACCATTGAAGCTGAGAGCTAAAGTGTGGGAGGAGCTACATGCTGATCATCTAGGTGTGGTCAAAATGAAAGCATTTGCTCAAAGTTGTGTCTCGTAGCCAGGAATAGATCAGCAGCTTGCCATGCCAACGCAACCAGAAGATGTCAAGAGCAACGCTTCTCCATTCCTGGGAATGGCTTGTATTGCCCTGACAGAGGATCCATAGAAATTTTGCCAGACCATTCACAGGCACAAATTTCTTGGTAGCAGTGGATGGAGCTACAAAGTGGCCGGAGGTGTTCCGAATAGCCTCCACTACAATCTTGCATACTGTTGATAGGACTGTAGGAAGATGATTCTAGCATCTTTCTCCTTCCTTCCCAATCCTGAAAAACGGGGTGAGCATGAAATTTCAACTGTCTATTCTTTTCTATAGATTCTGGCTGACCAGGTGAGTTCCTCCAATGTCTTGTGTGTGTTGCTCCAGAAAACTTAGTCAGTGACAATGGACCACAGTTTGTTGCAGAACAGTTTCAGTTACTGTCACAAAAGTAGGGAGCAAGGGTGGACCCAATTGCAATACACAAACATGTCTTGTGAGGTTAACTAAATTGAGTTTATTGCTCATTACAAGGAGAGCAAAGCAGAAGCAGGAATAGCGTAAGGGACAAGGACTCAGGCCCTGGGCTAGGCAGGGACAAAGGGTCTGGGCTAGGACTCGGAATCACGACCTCGGATCCAGGACTTGATACTTGAAACCTCGGAGCCAGGGACTCTTCTTCGTCATCGGACAGACTCAGACACAGGACACAAAACACTGAGCCAGGAACCCTCCTTAGACACAGGACATGGATACGGAGACCACACAACAATGGACAGTACTATAACTGGGCACAAGTACACTCCAAGCAGTGGCAAGCTCTTGACTCACTCCGGCGGGTTAACTTTGACTGACCCTCTCTGGCAAGGGAAGGTGGCTTGCTGGCACTTGCTTCGGGAGGAGACTAGGCTTGCTCCAGCAAGAAACTTAGTTGGCTTGAAACCTCCAGAGCCAGGACTTGATACTTGAAACCTCCGAGCCAGGGACTCTTCTTGTCACAGGGCCATGACTTTTCCAGGGTACAGGGCCGGGACCCCTTTTGGAGACAGGACATGGATACGGAGACCACACAACGATGGACAGTAACTGGGCACAACTGGGCACAAGTACGCTCCAAGCAGCGGCCAGCTCTTGACTCACCCCGGCAGGTTAACTTTGACTGACCCCCTCTGGGAAGGGAAGGCGGCTTGCTGGCACTTGCTTCGGGAGGAGACTAGGCTTGCTCCAGCAAGAAACTTAGTTGGCTCCGGCTAGATGACATTTGCTCGCACTACCTTCGGTGACTTCGTTAACGCCCTCATGCCGAACGGCTGAAAGCCGGAGACTTATAAACTGCTGGTTCAGCCGCGAGTAAATTGCCACTAATCACCAAGCCCAAGGGACACAGGAAGACGGGGAACCAAAGGGAAACCGGGAGTTGGCGGACCTGATCGTAACACAAACAAAGTAAATTTAAAGGGAACCCGATCCGGACCATGACAGTTACTCTTGAAAATGAATGGAATAAGACATTCTACATCTGCACCATACTACCCTACTACAAATGTCTAAAGAACGCACTGCAAGCAATTTCAGCAGAACACACTACACCGACACTGAATCCGAATTTCATCAATTTCCTCCTTTCAAATCACAATGCAGCACGCTCCACAACCAACAAATCACCAGCTATGCTGTTCCTGGGTCTTCCATTGAGCTCACACTTACACCTCCTCTAACCCCATCTCAGAAGGCGTATGCAGGACAAACAACTGAAACAAATTGAAAGCTTCTCAAACAAGAAGGTCCAATGTTTCACTCCTGGACAAGCAGTCCTGGTGAAGGACTACAGAGGTGATCAAAACTAGGTACTTGGAAAGATGAAGGACAGAACTGGACCATTTTCCTACATCATGGAGATTGTGTTTGATATCATATGGAGGCAACATGTCAATCAGTTGAGGAGAGCAGAGTCAGTCGTTAGAGGAGAAAGGTGGCCAAAGCTGCAGTCTCAGAGTCAGCTCATACAAACACCATGGAGGAGAGCCCAGAATTTAAAATAAAACAGGTCACAGAACCTGAGATCTTTTTTCCCCGCTACAAGTCTCACCTGCCACGCAGAGTGATCCCCCTTGTCATGAAAGACCTTATCCTATACGAGTAAAAAAGCCACCATAGTAATTTTGTCTTTAGGCCTGAATGGGACAATTTGTTGTACTCTTTATGTCTCTATAGTAGTTGAATTATATAGTATACTGTATATAAGTTGAGATGCATTCTATATTGACTTTGAGTTTATAGTTAAGCAGGGAGGAGTGTTGTGTATTTAACATTTCGGTAATATTTGAGTAATATTGTAAATGTATTGGTTTATTAAGCATTCATTAAATAATTCATTACAGGTTATATGTAAAACCATGTGAATGAGATACATCATCATGTCACCACGTCAGATGTCTGTGCCTCGCTTAAAGTAAAAATGAAACTTCCCTGCTCCATGTTTCCTTTCAATTAGTTTTATGTTTTGGATTTGCAAAACGTAACTTGCCCTACCGAAGGTGATCACTAGTCGGATGAGCTTCAGGAACACCAAAATATTTAGAGCTCACAGTCATAGCTACAACAGGAATAACAGCTACAGCTCTAACATGGTGACTATAGAGAGTGAGGAATCCATTGCTATTGTTCTCTTATCTAAGAAAGCAAGTGAAGTTGGCTGTGAAACGAAGCCCATGGCGAAGACAAGCATCTCTCTACATGGAAAAACATATGTGGATCAGGATGCAACTAGTAACGTACTGGCACTAGCACAGATGCATTCTGGGGAGAGGTCATCTGAAGCATTCCTGGCTTGGGCCATCAAGTGAGCAGAAAAGAAGGAGTGCAAGGTTTTGTAAGGAGAAGGGAACTCAGAAGTTTGTTCAGTGCATACAAATGTTGTTTGTACAGTGCACCCATGGAAATTGGGTGTTTCTATGTGAAGAATGATACTCTATGATGTATTTTTATGATGTGAGTTGGGAAAAAGTATTGATACATCTGCTGCAAAATTACGAAAGTTACGAGGAAGCGTATCCATCCTTTTCCCTACCTCTGCAACTTGAAACTAATTTGTTTTCTTATTTTTCTTGTTCTAATAGGGTGTCTTTCACATGAAACAATATTTCATTTACCGCCTGAGCTACTGAGTGTTGCTGGTATATTCTGTTTAAGACCATTAGACCATAAGATATAGGAGCTGTTTGAACCATCGAGTCTGCTCCATCATTTCATCATGGCTGTTCCATTTCCCTCTCAGCCCCAACCTCCTGCCTCGCCATGAATATCTTCATTCCTTAACTAACCTTAGATGTATAAGATGATGAAAGGCATTAATCATGTGGTTAGTCAGAGGCTTTTTCCCAGGGCTGAAATGGCTAGCATGAGGGCATAGTTATAAGGTGCTTGGAAGCAGGTACAAAGGAGGTGTCAGGGGTAAGTTTTTACCCAGAGAGTGGTGAGTGCATGGAATGGGCTGCCAACAATGGTGGTGGAGGCGGATATGTTAGGGTCTTTTAAAAGCCTTCTGGACAGGTACATGGAGCATAGAAAAATAGAGGGCTATGGGTAACCCTAGGTAATTTCTAAGGTAAGGACAGGTTCAGCACAGCTTTGTGGGCCGAAGGGCTTGTATTGTGCTGTAGGTTTTCTACGTTTCTATGTAATCAAGAATCTGTCAAGCTCTGCCTCGAATATACCCAAAGGCTTGGCCTCCTTTGCCACCTATGACAACAAATTCCACAGATTCACCACTCTCTAGCTAAAGAAATCCCTCCTCATCTCCATTCTAAAAGATGCCCCTTTATTCTAAGGCTGTGTCCTCTGGTCTTAGACTCCCCTACCATAGGAAACATGCTCTCCACATCCACTCTTTTGAGGCGTTTCAATATTTGATAGGTTTCAATGAGGTCACCACTCATTCTTCTGAATTCCAGAGAATACAGGCCCAGAGCCATCAAACACTCCCCATATGACAAGCCTTTCAATCCTGGAATAATTTTCATGAACCTCCTTTGAACCCTTTCCAACGTCAGCGCATCCTTTCTTAGATAATGGCCTTTTTTAGTCAGAGGGTGGTGAATCTATGGAATTTGTTGCCACGGGCAGCAGTGGAGGCCAAGTCATTGGGTGTATTTAAGGCAGAGATTGATAGGTATCTGAGTAGCCAGGGCATCAAAGGTTATGGTGAGAAGGCGGGGGAGTGGGACTAAATGGGAGAATGGATCAGCTCATGATAAAATGGCAGAGCAGACTCGATGGGCGGAATGGTTGACTTGTGCTCCTTTGTCTTATGGTCTCATAAGGGGTCCAAAATTGCTCACTATATTCCAAGTGAGATCTCACTAGTGCTTTATAAATCCTCAACATTACATCCTTGCTTTTATATTCTAGTTCTCTTGAAATGAATGCTAACATTGCATTTGCCTTCCTCACCACACAGACTCAACCTGCAAATTAACCTTTAGGGAATCCTGCACAGGGACTTCCAAGTCCCTTTGCACTCAGAATTTTGAATTTTCTCTCCAGTTTAAGAATAGTCTATCTTTTCATTTCTTTTACTGAAGTGCAAGACCATAATTTCCCACCACAGTATTCCATCTGCCACTTTTTTGCCCATTCTCTTAATCTGTCTAAGTCCTTCTATAGCCTTCCTACTTCCTCAAAACAACCTGCCCCTCCACCTATCTTTGTATCATCTGCAACTTAGCAACAAAGCCATCAATTCTTTCATCCAAGTGATTGACATTATAACATAAAAGGAAGCAGTTCCAACACCGAACCCTATGTAAAACAACTAGTCTCTGGTAGCCAACCAGAAAAGGCTGCCTTTAATCCCACTCATTGCTTCCCGCCAATCAGCCACAACTTTATCCATGCTAGTATCTTTCCTGTAATACCGTGGAAAGCAGCCTCTTACCATATTAAGCAGCCTCATGTGTGGCACCTTGTCAAAGGCCTTCTGAAAATCCAAGTACAAAACATCCACAATTCTGCTTGTAATTTCAATTTCTTCAATGATTTTTCAAGCAAGATTTTCATTTGAGGAAACCATGCTGACTCTGGTCTATTTTCTCATGTGCTCCCAAAACCGCATCCTTAACAATTGACTTCAATATCCTCCCAACCACTGAGGTCAGGCTAACTGGCCCATAGTGTCCTTTCTTCTGAGTCTCTCCCTTTTTGAACAGTGGAGTGACATTTGCAATTTTCCATTCTTCTGGAACCATGCCAGAATCAATTGATTCTTGAAACATCATTCCTAATGCCTCCACAATCTATTCAGCCAACTATTTCAGAACCCTGGGATGTATACCACCTGGTCCAGACTTATCTATTTTCAGACCTGTCAGTATCCGAGAACCTTCTACCTAGTAATGGCAACTTCCCACACTTCTGTACCCCTGACTCTCTTGAACTTCCGGCATACTGTTTGTGTCTTCCATGGTGATGCAAAATACTTGTTCAGTTTGTTTGTCATTTCCTTGTTCCCCAGTATCATTTTCCAGCAATCCGATATCCACTCTTGCCTCTCTTTTACACTTAACGTACCTGAAGAATCTTTTGTATCCTCATTAATATTATTGGCTAGTGTACCTTCATATTCCATCTTTCCCTGTTTAATGACCTTTTCAGTTGCTTTCTGTTGGTTTTTAATATCATCCCAATCTTCAAACTTTCCATTAATTTTTACTCTATTATATGCCCTTTCCTAAGCTTTTATGTTGGCTTTGACTTCTCTTGTTAGCCACGGTTGTGTCACCTTGACTTTAGAATACTTCTTCTGTAGTGGGATGTATATATCCTGCACCTTCCGAATTGCATCCAGAAATTCCAGCCATTACTGCTCTGCTGTCATCTCTGCCAGTGTTCTTTTCAAATCAATTTTGGCCAGATCCTCTCTCATGCCCCATAATTCTCTTTACTCCACTGTAATACTAATGCATCTGACTTTAGTTTCTCCTTCTCAAATTGTAGGGTGAATTCTATCATATTATGATCACTATCCCCTAAGGGTTCCTTTACCTTAAACACTATAATCAATTCCAGTTCATTGCAGAACACCAAGTCCAGAATAGCTGATTCCCTATTGGGCTCAACCATGAGCTGCTCTAAAAAGCCATCTCATAGGCACACTAGCAATTCCCCATTTTTAGATTCAGTACCAACCTGATTTTCCCAATCTACTTGCATATTGAAATCCCCCATGACTATTATAACGTTGCCCTTTTGGCATGTATTTTCTATCCTCCATTGTAATTTGTAGATCACCTCCTTACCACGATTTAGTGGTCTGTGTATAACTCCCCTCAGGTCTTTTTACCCTTCCACTTCCTTAGCTCTACCCACAATGATTCAACAACTTCTAATCTTATGTTACCTCTGTCTAATGACTTGATTTGATATTTTACTAACAGAGTTAAGCCGCCACTCTGCCTACCTGCCTGTCCTTTTGATACAATGTGTATCCTTGGACATTAAACTCCCAGCTAAAATCTTCTTTAGCCACGATTCAGTGATGCCCACAATGTCATACATGCCAATCTGTGTCTGTGCAACAAGTTAATCGGCCTTACTCTGTATATTGCGTGCTTTCAAATATAACACCTTCAGTCCTTTTACATTGCAGCTCATCCTGCTGACTGCAATTTAGCCCTATCATCAGCCTCTCCTTGCTAGCAGTCTCACTACACACTACCTCTCTTCGTAAACCAGCTACCGGCTACCTCTGCCAAATCAGTTTAAACCATCATGAACAACTCTAACAAACCTGTTCGCATGGGTATTGATCCTCCTCGGTGTAACCCGTCCCTTTTATTCAGGTTGTACCTTCATTTCAGGAGGTCTAGAAGACAAGACCGATAATGTGATGCTGAGGCTTTAGAAAGCATTAGTAAGATCTTACTTGGAATATTGTGAGCAATTTTGGACTCCTCATCTAAGAAAAGGTGTGCTGGCATTGGAGAGGGTTCAGAGGAGGTTCACAAGCATGATTCTGGGAATGAAAAGATTATCATACGAAGAGCGTTTGATAGCTCTGAGTCTGCACTCACTGGAATTTAGAAGGATGAGGGGGAATCGCATTGAAAGCTTTTGAATGTTGAAAGGCCTAGACAGAATAGATGTGGAAAGGATATTTCCCATGGTGGTGGAGTCTAGTACAAGAGAGGACAGCCTGAGGGTAGAGGGGCGCCCACTTAAAACAAAGATGCAGAGAAATTTCTTTAGTCAGAGGGTGGTGAATTTGTAGAATTTATTACTACAGGCCTTGTGGAGGCCAGGTCGTTGGGTGTATTCAAGGCAGAGATTGATAGGTTCTTGATTGGACATGGCATCAAAAGTTACGGGAAGAAGGCTGGGGAGTGGGGCTGAGGTGGGTAAAATGGATCAGCCATGATTGAATGGCGGAGCAGACTCCATGGGCCAAATGGCCTAATTTTGCTCCTATGTCTTATGGTCTTAAATGAAGGAAACAAAATGGTAGATAGATATATATGTAGGCAGACAAGTAGCAAAGACAGCCAGTACTCTGCCCTCTCTTTGGAAACTGATGAAGTTCAGATGCTGTCACACGAGTCTCTTTTAATGTAAAATCCAATATAAATACCTACATACACAGCAAGTTGGGCAGCATGTATGGAGAAAGGAACAGAGTTAACATTTCAAGCCATTGAAATTCAACTGTAATTAATTTCCTTGAAAATTAATTGCTTGGAATGTTAGTCCTATTTCTCTTTACACGGCTGCACTCTGATACGTTGAGCAGTTTTGTATTTGCTCTTGGAATTTAGATTTCCAACACCGGCTGTATTTTGCTTTTGGGTTTTTCTTTTACTTGTGTTAGCCTAACCACTTCTCCAGAGAACTGTTCATTGGCAAGAAGAACAGCTGTGCTTTGATAATTTTTTTGTTCTTCATGGCTTAGGCTAACATACTGTCAGGGGTTACTGTGACACACTTCACTGTGGAGATGGTATACTGGAAACTCTTGTGCATTTCCTTTGTGTTAATGTGTATAAATTCAGAATTATTTCCAAATCTTGAGCAGAATTCCAGAAGCAGAATTAACATCCTCTAGATCTACAGTAACCATGCCTGCTGTAGCCAGCTGACTGATGATGTAGCCCAGCTGTAAAAGTGCTTCTGTTCCCTTACTGCCATTTGTTGATGGACTGATCTTTTGCTCAATAGCATTTCTGGCTGCAACTTAAAATCAATCACTATGTTTTAGGAATATTAAATTTAGTGTGACAAATCTAATTTTGGATATTTGTCATGACACCTTTCAATGCATAGGCACACAATGTCCAGTACATTACAACAGGATCGTATCCATATAAGGGAATTGCTTGAACTCTCAGTGAAATATTTGACCAAAGTACTGGATGAGGAAGGAAAATTGGCATGAAGGAAATGATGGTGAATGCTGTGGGAATGTGGAAAACCAGATTGGGAGATCATGTTACAGATTAGCTCTGTTCAGTTTACAAGATTCTCTACTGCTAGATCACTGTCACTTTAATTCTCCTTCTCACTCCTATTTTGACTTCTGAGTCCTTGGCCTCTTACAGAATTTCAACAAGCTCAATGCCAACTCAAGGAACATCTTATTTTCTATCTAAGCACTCTAAAGCCCTTGGGATTTAATAATAAATTAGGGAATTCACATCAGCAAACAAGATACTTGAAGAACGCAGTTGTCAGGCACATAATTAGAAGTAAATTGACTATTCCGGCATCTACATTCTTGTGTCTCCATTTTTACAATTCAGATAAATTACTTTAAATTTGCATCAGTATTCAGCAGTTTTAATGTAAAGTCATCAATCTATAATACTGATTTATACTTTATCTTGCCATATGCTCTTGACCTGCTAGAATTCCAATTTTGTTTCTTTCACTTGTTTGTTCTCCCTCTACTTACACCTCCTTCAGACAGAGCAGTCACCATTAACAAGCCTTCACCATCTAATCCGTGTGATCCACTTTCTCCTAGTGTCCACTGTTTCCTTTCACTACAAGTTAAAATGTATATGTTATCAAATTTTCCCCATTCTGACAAAGAGCTACCAATCTGCTTTCCTCTTCATAGATACTATCTGAAAGCCTGAAACCACATACCACCAGGCTCAAGGACAACTTCTGCTCCAGTGCCATGAGACTATTGGATGTTTCTCCAGTATGATAAATGTACCCTTGACCTTATTTTATCTTGCACTTCATCACTTACCTGCACTGCACTTTCTCCATAGCTCTTATGCTTTATTCTGCATTGTTTTTTTTTACCTTGTTCTTCCTCAATAACTGAGTAATGATTTCATCTGTATGAACAGTATGCATGACAAGCTTTTCACTGTATTTGTATCTCAGTATATATGACAATAATAAACCAATTCCAATCCCAGTACCTGACCCCATGAGTAAATCCAGCAACGGTGGGGAATATTTGATATATCAGAAATAGCAGCTTGACTGCTTGAACCTCACAATCACTCACAAGCCAACAGCAACTTTAAGGGGGCTTGTCTCAAGAACCAAGGCACTGGTAAAGACAATTAACAAAAGCAATGTGGTGTACAGGACCATTTGTAGAGACTGCAACAAGAATTACGTCATCCAGACAGGATCTAAGCACTCAACCCATTTACGGGGACATGATCCACTGTCACTAATCTCGGAATATGAAGACCAAGAAGGACACCACTTTAAGTGGGGACACTGCGGAGGTTCTGGCACAGGCAATCATGAAGCGGGCAGAAGAAATTTTAGAAGCATGGTTCTCTTCTGATAATTCCATAAACAAACATATCAAAGTAGATGTCATCTGTGAACCCCTAAGAATCGATGAAATGCGAGCCAATAAATTCAAAGGTCAACTGAAGGGTAGCCAATCAGCAGATGCCAATGTTGCAAAACTTCAGTCTCTTGTGTCTCCAAATAGCTCTGCCTAGGACAAATTTTGGTCTATGCAGCTTGGAATATTTACAAGAGAAGTCTCTCAAATCACATCGCTGAGCTCTAGCAAATAAGACATTAAAAAAGGAAATAAAAACAAATAGCATATGGTAATGTTTTAATGAAATTCTCCATTATGTAACATAATAACTTGAAGGAAACATTTCAGCAAATACAGATTCTCAGTTGCATCTGATAAACTTTATGACCTCTTTTTAATTGAAGAAACTGCTATTAAAGGCATGTATGTACACAGTCTAACAGAACCTTTCAAAATTAACTCAAAGGATTTGTTTAAATTACTTATTTCCTTCCAGCTAATTTACTGTCGCAATAGTGATCTATTTTTACAGTGTTAATATAACTATAGTTGAAACTATTACAGTTATAGTAACGTTTCTTCGATTGAGGTCAGCCTTATCTGGTTAAATGCTTCTGTATTTATTCTCTCAGAAAGACTGAGCATCATTATGTGAGAAAAGAGCCGGCTGTATCCATTGAACAATAAAATATAGAGAAATGATTGTGTGTCTTTTCTGTGAGACCATCAGCCAATCTCGTTAGGAGCACTGGTCAGAAAGTAATAAATCCAGTTAAGGGGCAGAAATTTGGACAGAATACATGACCCAGGATTCCTATACTCTATCCCCACAATCTACCTTAGAACATAGAACTTAGAAGGGACAGCACAGGAACCGACACTATTAGTTCACAACAAGATGTTATGCTGAACTAATTAAGATAAAGAAATTTAATCCCTTTTGCATGCACATAATCACATTTGTCCATTCTCTGCATATTCATGTACCTATCTAAAAGCCTCTTAAATGACTTTATCATATTTGTCTCATCCACCACCCCCGGCAGCCCATTCCAGGCACTCCCTATTCCTGTGTAAAAGGCTTTCTTCTACACATCTTTGAATTTTCCATCTTTCATTTTGGGTGCATGATTTATAGTAATTTAGACATTTGAAATTGGGAGAAAGAAGTAAAGAAGAACGCCTCCCCAATACCCATGGGAGTTTTATCATTTACTTTTCATTCAAATATTCATTCACCCATGCATTTACCTAGTTCTATATAAGGACAATGGAACAAGTCATTGGAGGCAAAGGAGATTGGAGATGCTGGGAATAGGGAGCAACAAACAATCTGCTGGATGAACTTAGAAAGTCGAGCTGCATCTGTGGGAGGAAAGGAGTTTTTGATGTTCAGGTTGAAATCCCGCATCAGTCCTCTTGGGCTTGTTCTGCTATTCAGTAAGTTCATGGCTGATCTGTAACCTAAACTTCATTTGCTGCCTTTGTCCCATATCATCCCTTAACAAGTTTGACTAATTCAACCTTTCAACCTTTAAATGTAAATTTACTAATCGGACATCAACCTGCTTTGTGGGAGAGAGTTCTGTAATTTTGCCACCCAGTGCTGGCATGTGTTGCTCAATTTCATTGATGAAACACATGGCTCTAACATTTGGGCTCTGCCACTTTCAATCAGTGGAATAGGCTTCTTCCTCTCTGCCCTATTTAAATATTTTGGATTAAATAATTTCTTAATCTCCTAACTCCAGTGTAAATAAACCAAATTTTACCCAATCACTCCTTGGAAATTAATCATTCCTCAAGTATCAGATTGGCAAAATTATTTTGTGCTCTTGCCATGGTCAATAAATCATCCCTGTAGAGTGATGGTCAGAATTGAGTAGTGTTCTGGTGTGATCTAACTAGGGATTAAAACAGTTGAAGAGATCCATCAGTCTCTTGTAATCAGTACCCTGGATTTAAGGGCTTGCTGATTTCATAAAGAATATTGTTCACCCTTCTGTGACATGTCCCGTATGTATGAAACATCACAGCCAGAAACATAATCACAATACACTGTGCAAAATTGTATATAGAGCAATATTTCAAATTCAGCATTTCAAATTATACTCTTTGCTTATTTTTTTTTCATGGCCAAATGTAGGAAGAGCAAAACCCTAATGTTTTGTTTCAACTAAACACCATTCAGAAACCAGCATCACCCACTTTTACACAGGCAAGTAGCATCTGTGTCAGCACTTGGATGAGAGAAAGAAGATTTAATAAACTGAAAACTAAGGAAAAAGAACACAAAGAGTTGCAAGAGATGCAGCTTCCAAGCAGAAGTCAGCTCAAAGTCTGTAGTGTTTGCTGAGCTTACACTTTCAAAGTTTCTACAGCCTTCCTGTAGTTGAAAGCCTGGCATCAGCAGTAAATAACGCCTTTTGAAAATACCCTGGTAGCTTCAACGGGTGTGTCTATTCAGGAATATGCATTCAGCATCTTGAAAACTGTCATTTAACTACATTACCATTAGTAATCACTTTAAGGGTTTCTGCATTGAAAACACACCCCTTTTTCAAGCTTCTGTTTTTGTTTCTGACTTGACTGGGCACTAGAGCCTAGTACTCAGCTATAGCTCAACTTTGGATTGATCACATTGGGGAATGCATAAACTAGCCTATTCCAACATTCAATTAATGGATGCCTGATCTGAATCTTTCCTGGCTCAGCACTCCACAATACATCAATATTGTTTCCACAACCAGTAATATCCAGCCCATCAACATTAAGTGCAGTTTGAAATGCTGAATTCATCAGGTATCAATTTTTGGGAAGAGAATTCCTGTTTTCTCCTACTTCTTACATGAAGAATTGATTCCTGGCAGTGTCCCTGAGAGGCCCCTATATTTATCATTATGCATTCTCATCCTTCATCAACTTTAATCTCCTATGCTCACAGCAACCTGCTCTTGTAATTTGTCTTTTTACCTGATCATTTTGGTGAATCTGTGTTGCAGAATCACATATAGTATTCAATTTAGGGCCTAACCTAAGGTCTGTACAGCTCTAAAATAACTTCCATCCCTTTTGTATTCCATGTTTCTTGAAAAACAAACATTTTACTTGATGTTCTTAATGACTTTGTGTACCTGTCTGGCAGCTTGTAATGACTTTTGCACTTCAGCAGCTCATAGCTTCTTTCCATTTAGCTATCTTTCTCAAATCTAAAGTCGACGACCCCATACTTATATCAAGTAAAGCCCGTTACATTCCAATCGACTTTGAGATGTCCTTAACACAGATTCAAGAGTCTTATTGTTGCTCAGCAACCTGCCTCTTGTTGAGGGGAATGCTAGGCAGAATTCAATTGCTTGGCCCATGAATAATGGAGCTGCTGCAATAGTCAGGCACTTTTAGGAATAAAACTGTTTAAATTTGAAAATCGATATCCAATAAAGACTAAAATTCTGTCTGCAAAATTAAAGTACATATTTGATGCAAAAGTTGCTTGTATTGGGAAACAAAAAAGATTTATAAATAGACACACTCAAAAAGTATTTCTACTCTACTCACTCCAGTCTCTAACTCAGTCACATCCAGCATTACAAATATGATTTAAAAGACACACGGACATGCGTGGGAAAGGTTTAGAGTGATATGGGCCAAATGCAGACAAATTGGACTGGCTTAAGTGACATTTCAAATAACCTGGATGAGTTAGGCCAAATGGCCTGTTTTTATATGAGTATGACATTGAAACAAGAATGGATGCTTGAACAATAGGACATTTATTGATACCCTGTAATAACATTGATAATAACAGTGAGTAAAATGATCTTACAATTCTTTATTTAAGTACATCAGTGGTTTCTGCCACAATACACAAGAGGCAGCAGACTAGACAACAAGAGATAAGTGAAACCATGTGAGGTAGAAGGTAGAGGTGAGGGAGAGGGGAAGGAGTGAGAAGCTGGGCGGTGACGGGCTGAAGAAGGAGGAATCAGAAAGGAGAGGAGAGAGGACCTTGGATGAAAGGTAAGGAGGAAGAGCACCAAAGGGAGGTGAAGGATTGAGACAAAGAAGGTCTAGATATTCCCTGTTATATTTCAGTGGTATCCAAAGGACTTTGCTAATCACTTTAAGTCACATTCGTAGTACAGTCTTTCATTGTGAGATTAACAGCAAGTATCATGATACATGCAGCACTCATATAATTACTGAGGAGTGTTACTGTTTAGAGAATGCATGCTGCAAAGATAAGAGGAGAGTGGAGGAGTGCTGCAACAGGACCATAGCAGAACCTGCAGATACTGATGAAGAATAGTCACTGTAGAAGAAATGTTCTTTGTACAAAAGAGCCTCAGAGAAATCCCAAGGCTAAAGCCAGGAATTCCTCAACCGGAATGAATTTGCTGAGTTCCCTGAAAAGAACAATAGGCATGCAGTTAATGAATGCCAAAGCTTTTGTTTTAAAAAGGGACCTGAGGGGCAACTTCTTCATGCAGAAGTGGTGCCTATATGGAGAAAGTCGCTGAGGCAGGTACAATAACAACATTTAAAAGATATTTGGATAAATACATCAACAGAAAAAAGTAGCAAATGGGACTGACACAAGTAGAAACCAGAGGTTAGCATGGGTAAGTTGGGCCAATCAGTCTGTTTCCATGCTGCGAAGCTCTATGACTTGATGATATATGTAAAATTCTAGCCCTATCGCTCCAAAGAACACCTAAAAGGAAGTGAGACAGAGGCCAAATTCATTGCAGCAGTGCAATGGCAAAAGAGCTGCTGTGAATATTTTAATAAGGTAAGAGTAAATGTATTAAATATATTAAGCATAAATTAAACTGCATTCCTATCTGGGAGCAATACTCTCCATGGTGAGTGACTGTGCTCGAACAGCTTTGACTAAGGATTGGTGAATGTGCACAATATCAAATCACTGAGGGCATTTAATGAGAATGTGGGATTGAATTGTTGCAGAAGCAGCATGGTGCCTCCATGTGACACATACTGAAGCTGATAATTGTGCTATTCCATGTGCATAATACATATGCATTCAAAGCATGTTGAGTTAGTAATGATATTATAAATTATTGAAAAGGTACACTTGACACTGTTGCTGACATCTTTGTTTATGTATAAACCACCAACAAAAAGCATACTCTACCAGAAGCAAGCAATGTCCTTTAAGATCTGTATCTGTGCTTCCATCATTTTCAGGAAATTTATCGCTTTGGATACTAATGTGCAGTAGTTTAAATGAGCTGCAAAGATAGAACATACAGTACTTCTGTTTGTCATTCAGATAAAGGTCTTTTTTTATTTTGACTAGGGCTCCTGATCACTCTTCTCTTTTCCTCCAGCGTCCATATTTGCTGTCATAATCTCAAAGTCAGCATCAAAGACCGGTAACACGCAAAACACTGGAAGAACTCAATGAGCCAAGCAACATCTAGGGAGAGAACATTGAGACCCTTCATCTGGCCCTTTGTGTGTGTTGCTGCGGATTTCCAGCAGCTGCAGTCTCTTGTGTCTCCACTGAAGATTGTGTGCAAGGTCCTGTGGCCATCTGGTCAATTTTTCAAACAGTTCACTTCTTGTCCTTCAATGAATTACAGAAGCAGCTGCAGTTGAGCTGCTGTTCTATGTGGTCCAAGGATTACTTAAAATAGTTGAAGTTTGCTCATTGAGAAATGTTGTAAACTCCAGAGAAAAATTGTAAATAGTTGTTAAGGCTTCTGAATGATTTTTGGCAAAGCTATGTTGAAATTTTGCAGGAGATTGGAAGAATTCCTGTGAAAACTTTACTCTATAGACTTTTTTGATGCCAATTTTGAACTGGGCATTGAGTAACAGTACTTTGAAAGATGGATGCTAAGGCTAAAGGTCATGCTTTTACCTCAAGCACAATGTGAAATTCTCTGGCACCAAGTATACTTGGAAAATTGCCCTTTTCCTGGATTTTGAGAGGAAGTAAGAGCAGTTCTAAAGGTGTCTCTCAATTTAGAGAAAGAGGAGGAAGAGAACCTCTGAATAAAGACTCATTTTACTGCATGCTTACCAGCAGACCAAACATGCTGAAAGGACTCAGCAGCCAACTTCTTTTAATAAATTAATATTCCAGGTGCATAAGCCACACCTTTGTTTCAGGCCAACTCTAGAGACGTGTGGAACAAAAAATACCTAAAATAACTACTATGGAACTTTTTCACTTCTTCAACTAATTTAGGAACCCTCTTAAGACAAGCAGCTCTTTTCAGGCTCGTGAAAGTAACTGTTGTATAATGTTTTATAAATATAGATCTTTGGGTAACAGTGAACAATGCTTACCACCTTCCAATCTTCAGTGCATATTTGCACGACACAGATCAGTTTTCCTTTAAAAGTCAGCACCATCTTCGATCATACTACATTTCCTGAGTGGCATGAAATATAGTATGATCAAGGCGAATGCTGCATTTTGAAGTGTGGCATGTTAGTTTTATTGACTACACGCATGTGACCCTGTATGTCTCTACCTTTCTAATTGTGAACAGAAAGGGACTCACTCCATAGTGTGGATCTAGTTAGTGAACCAAAGTCAAAATAGACAATATCCACATACTATCCATTATGTTACCAAGCCTCTCATAAGATATAATGATTCAAATCTCTTTTACAAGTTCATATTTGTGTTCAGTTATCTCTAACCCCAGTACAAGATAAAAACTAAATTGGGTTCTAAAATAGAATATATAATTGGAAGTACTCTATTGCAAATAACATACTGGGAATACTCCCTATAAGTTTTGGCATCGAATTCTTCCCTTCTCACTTTGAAACTGTTCTCTGACTTTAACCCAACTTGCTACCTGGAAGTGGATGCTAAAATTGTTCTTGGACTTATGTTCTATTTTTATTGTGTAAAACTTCATGTTTGCATAATAATTTTACTTGCAGCATTTTCAAAAATTCAAGGGCTGCTGATGTCATCAGTCACTAACATTATCAGACTTACCAAAAAGAATGAAATTCATGTTGATTAGAATACTGATAGACTCATAAAATTTTACAAGATATGAAGGGATAATTTAATTCACCAAATCTATGAAGGTGCATTACTAGTTATTCTCCAAATTAATACTTCTACCTTGCTCTCTTCCTTTCATGTATTTAACATACACAGCATAAAACTATATTTTCACTTGGCAACATTTAAAAGTAATCAGTTTATGCAGTTGCTGAGAATCTGAATTACTGCTTTAAAATATTGATGGAGAACAATGATTGCTCAAATCAATAGAAACCTCAAATGCAGATTGTGCTGATAGCTGCAGAAGTATTTGTTTAACATAGAATTCTGATTGTAGAATGGTGGGGATTAAAAGGTATTTGCTTTAAAAAAATCCATAGGACTATTAAAACCAATGTAGATCCCACAGCTATCAATAGCACCCAGGACAATGGTAGGTTTATAAACATGGTATGATAGGTTGAGCAAAGTCCCTAGCAACACCTAGGAAGGCTACAAGTTGCAAGTACATCTTTGTAAAGAAATTACAATGTTGGATTGAATTGACCTGTGGGAAGTGGGTCCTGCTGCAGCTCCTGACTGACCATATCGAGCTGCTGTACTCAGTTGTACTCCCCCTCCAACTTTCAAATCCTATCATTTTGGATCTCCCCCTTCCCCTCCAACTTTCAAATCTCTTACTCACTCTTCCTTCAGTTAGTCCTGACGAAGGGTCTCGGCCTGAAACGTCGACTGCACCTCTTCCTATAGATGCTGCCTGGCCTGCTGCGTTCACCAGCAACTTTGATGTGTGTTGCTGGTACTCAGTTGTACATGGTGCTTAGAACAATATTGACAGAATCTTTAGTGAGGGGGTCACAAACAAGGTACAGGCAGCAGAGAGCTGTCTGACCATCAGGAAATGTAGAGGAGATGGACAAAAAATACTGAATTCCCCTTATTAACAAGTATATCACTCTGGATACTGTTGGCAGAGATGGCCTTTCAGAAGAGCGACTGGGGGCAGCCAGGTTTGTGCCACAACAACTATCTGTGATGCACTGCAGAGAAGGGTGAAGACAAGGAGAGGTGCATTGATGGGAATCTGTAATTGGGGGGAGGGGCAGACAGGAGATCCTATGGTTGTGAATGAGACTCCCAGATGCCAGGGTTAAGGATTTCTCCGAGTGGTTGCAGAATATTCTCGCGGGGAGGGGGCAGCCAGAGGTCATTGTTCACATTGGTACCAACAACATAGGGAGATAACGGGATGAGGTCCTGCAGGAAGTTAAGCAGGATAAAGAGCAGGATGTCAGGGGTTGTAATCTGTGGATTACGCATGGGACTGTCTGCTAGTGAGGGAAGGAATAAGGGATGGGGCAAATGAATGTGTAGCTGAGGAGTTGGTGCAAGAGGGAGGGATTCAGGATCTTAAACCATTGAGATCTGTTCCAGGACAGTGGTGACTTGCATAAGAGGAACAGGTTGCACTTGAACTGGAGCAGAACTAATATCCTGGTGGAGAGATTTGTTAGTGCTACTTTGGAGGGTTTAAACTGGTCTGGAAGGGGTTGGACCGAAAGCAGTCCTGTGAGGTAAACATGGCAGTTAAAGCAACAATGTTCAGTAGACAAGACAGACAGGAACAGGACTGGGAGCGAAGAAGGTCTTTTAAACTAAACTGCATTTATTTTAATACTAGAAGCCTGGTAGGTAAGGTAGTTGAGAACAGGGCATGGATAGGCACATTGAACTGTTATATTATAGCTGTTACAAATCTTGGTTAAAAGATGTGCAGGGTTGGCACCATGTTTCAGGGTATAGATACTCCAGGCCTGATAAAGGTAGAAAGTTGATTGGAGAGAACATCAGGGCAATAATTGGAGAGGATATTCCTGGGCAAATGTCCAGTCACACCGTACGGGTGGGACCTTGAACAAACGATTGATTTCTTTGATGTGATTGTACCACACGTGCCCCAATAATCAGAGGGAACTAGAGAAACAAACAGGTAGGGAGTTGGCAGGTAGCTGTAAATGAAATAAGATTGGAAGTTTGATTGTAAGGTGATTTTCAATTCCCTCATATTGACTGGGATTACCTGAATGTCAAGGGTCTGGATGGATCGCATCGGATAAGTGTGTCTAAGAAAGTTTTCATCTGTACTAGATAGATTGCCCTATTAGAGAGGGGACAGTACTGGACCTCCTATTGGGAAAGGAAGCAGGGAGAGTAAAGGAAACATCATTTCAGGAGAACTTAGAGACCTGTGACCATGAGACCTGTAAAAATAGTTAACGAAAAAGATAGAGACTGAGCCATAAGTTAAAACCCTAAATGAGGACAAGACAAATTAGGGAGGCTATTTGCAGATAAAGGAATGCCTTTGCAGTCAGGGAGAGCTCCCTTAACCCCCCCCCCCCACCCAGACCATGACAAGCCCCTCATTCCAGCACCATAGCTCAATTCACTCTCTCTTTTCTCCTCCACTCCCCGAAGCTTCTATGTGCACAGGAGGCTCTGGTGGATTCCTGTGCAGCAGACAACTTCAGGACCAGACGCTGTGTTGCAGCTTGTATTCCCTATCGAGCCTATCTCTCTCCCCTTCTGCATAATGGTCTTTGATGGATGTCTCTTGGGGTCTGGGATGGTTTGATCATGCACAAGGCCTGTGCACATGAGCATTGGAGAGTGCCACAACTCCATCCAATTTCTCCTTGTTGTCTCGCCCAACATTGCTCTCATTGTGGGTTACCTCGGGCTCTCCACTCATGACAAGAGGAGAGGCTGTACTTGATTTGGTATTGGGAAATGAACCTGGTCAGGTGTCAGATCTCACAGTGGGAGAGCATTTTGGAGATAGTGATCATAATTCTGTCTCCTTTACAATAACATTGGAGAGAGAGAGAGAGGAACAGACAAGTTAGAAAAGCGTTTAATTGGAGTAAGGGGAATTATGAGGCTATCAAGCAGGAAATTGGAAGCTTAAATTGGGAAGAGATGTTCTCAGGTAAAAGTACATAAGAAATTTGGCAAATGTTCAGGGGATATTTGTGTGGAGTTCTGCATAGGTATGTTCAAATGAGACAGGGAAGTTATGATAAGGTACAGGAACTGTGGTGTACAAAGGCTGTAACAAATCTAGTCAAGAAGAAAAGAAAAGCTTACAAAAGGTTCAGAGAGTTAGGTAATATTAGGGATCTAGAAGATTATAAGGCTAACAGGAAGGAGCTTAAAAAGGAAATTAGGAGATCCAGAAAGGGCCATGAGAAGGCCTTGGCAGGCAGGATTAAGGAAAACCCCAAGGCATTCTACAAGTATGTGAAGAGCAAAAGGATAAGATGTGAAAGAATAGGACCTATCAAATGTGACAGTGGGAAAATGTGTATGGAACAGGAGGAAATAGCAGGGGTACATAATGAATACTTCAATATTCACTATGGAAAAGGATCTTGGTGATTGTAGTGCTGACTTGCAGCAGACTGAAAAGCTTGAGCATGTAGATATTAAGAAAGAGGATGTGCTGGAGCTTTTGGAAAGCATCAAGTTGGATAGGTCACCGGGACAGGATGAGATGTACCCCAGGCTACTGTGGGAGGTGAGGGAGGAGATTGCTGAGCCTCTGGCGATGATCTTTGAATTTTCATTGGGGATGGGAGAGGTTCCGGAGGATTGGAGGGTTGCGGATGTTGTTCCTTTATTCAAGAAAGGGAGTAGAGATAGCCCAGGAAATTATGGACCAGTAAGTCTTACTTCAGTGGTTGGTAAGCTGATGGAGAAGATCCTGAGAGGCAGGATTTATGAACATTTGCAGAGGTATAATATGATTAGAAATAGTCAGCATGGCTTTGTCAAGGGCAGGTCATGCCTTACAAGCCTGATAGAATTTTTTGAGGATGTGGCTCAACCCATTGATGAAGGAAGAGCAGTGGATGTCGTGTATATGGATTTCAGCAAGGCATTTGATAAGGTACCCCATGCAAGGCTTATTGAGAAAGTAAGGAGGCATGGGATCCAAGGGGACATTGTTTTGTGGATGCACAACTGGCTTGCCCACAGAAGGCAAAGACTTGTTGTAGACAGGTCATATTCTGTATGGAGATTGGTGACCAGTGGTGTGCCTCAGGGATCTGTTCTGAGACCCTTACTCTTAGTGATTTTTATAAATGACCTGGATGAGGAAGTGAAGGGATGGGTTAGTAAGTTTGCTGATGACACAAAGGTTGGAGGTGTTGTGGATAGTGTGGAGGGCTGTCAGAGGTTACAGCGGGACATTGATAGAATGCAAAACTGGGTTGAGAAGTGGCAGATGGAGTTCAACCCAGATAAGTGTGAAGTAGTTCATTTTGGTAGGTCAAATATGATGGTAGAATATAGTATTAATGGTAAGACTCTTGGCAGTGTGGAGGATCAGAGGGATTTTGGGGTCTGAGTCCATAAGACGCTCAAAGCAGCTGCGCAGGTTGACGCTGTGGTTAAGAAGGCGAACGGTGTTTTGGCCTTCATTAATCATAGAATTGAATTTAGGAGCCGAGAGGTAATGTTTCAGCTATATAGAACCCTGGTCAGACTCCACTTGGAGTACTGTGCTCAAATCTGGTCGCCTGGCTACAGGAAGGATGTGGAAATGATAGAAAAGGTGCAGAGGTGATTTACGAGGATGTTGCCTGGATTGGGGAGCATGCCTTATGAGAATAGGTTGAGTGAACTCGGCCTTTTCTCCTTGGAGCAATGGAGGGTGAGAGGTGACCTGATAGAGGTGTATAAGATGATGAGAGGCATTGATGGTGTGGATAGTCAGAGGCTTTTTCCCAGGGCTGAAATGGTTGCCACAAGAGGACACAGGTTTAAGGTGCTGGGGAGTAGGTACAGAGGAGATGTCAGGGGTAAGTTTTTTACTCAGAGAGTGGTGAGTGCGTGGAATGGGCTGCCGGCAACGGTGATGGAGGCGGATATGGTAGGGTCTTTTAAGAGACTTTTAGTTAGGTACATGGAGCTTAGGCAAATAGAGGGCTATGGGGAAGTCCAGTAATTTCTAAGGTAGGGACATGTTCAGCACAACTTTGTGGGCAGAAGGGCCTGTATTATGCTGTAGGTTTTCTATGTTTCTATGTCCCTCACTTCACATGGTCACCTAGTTCACTGCTGAGTTGGAGACCTACCAGCCTGGCCAACTGCCTGCAACCTCAGTTGACTTCACCCTGTAAATCTGTGGAGATGCAGGAAGCCTTTGACCTCACTAAACTCCCACAGGAATATCACAACTTAGCCGTCACTTTCAGTAAGAGGGAAGCCAACACCTTGCTGCTGCACAGTATGTGATCAACTTCCTCCAGGGGTTGTCTCTTCCCCCTCTTCCCTCCTGAGACCTAAGCCACGAACAACTACGTTGCTGAAGCACTACAGTATGCTTTATTTGATCATCCCAATCTCCAGCAGGATTCCTCTTTGTCAAAAAGAAAGGTGAAACTCTCCATCCCTACCTTGACTATTGTAGACTGAACAAAATCAACATTCAGAACCACCACCCTCTCCCCTTGATGGAGAATGCAGTTGAACATGCTGAGTGGCCCATATCTTCACCAAACTGGATCCAAGGAGTGAGTACAACCTGATTTGTAACTGCTGAGGGATGAGTGGTGGAGGGCTTCATAACACCCACTAACCACTATGAATACTTGATGCCTTTTGAAATTTCCAACAGTCTAGCCATTTTCCAAGCCTTCTTTCATGAGATTCTCCATGACATATGACACAGGTATGTCTTCTTCTACCTCAACGACATCCTTATCTTTTCTATGGACATTCAGGATTACATCCATTCAGTCCTTCAGTGTCGCCACAAAGCCAAATGTACTGCAGCTCAGTTTTACACCCCAGTCATTTAATTTCAAGGATACGTCCTTTCATCAAGGCAACCAGGTTCCAGAGAAAATATGCACAGTCATTGAACAACCCCAGATGTACTCCCTGAAGCAGCTACAGCTCTTCTTGGGCTTCTCCAACTTCTACCGCCATTTCACCAGGAACTAAAACTAAATTGCCATTCCTCTCACCTCCCTCACCAAATCTCATATCTCACGGGTAACCTGGTCTGCTGCCCCAGACCAAGCTTTTGAGGAGATTGAGAGACGCTTCAGCACTGCTCCCATTCTTTGCCATTCAAAGATATAGGAGCAGAAGTAGGCCATTCGGCCCATCAAGTCTGCTTCGCCATTCAATCATGGATGATCCAATTCTTCCAGTCATCCCAACTCCCCTGCCTTCTCCCCATACCCTTTGATGCCCTGGCTAATCAAGAACCTATCTATCTTTGCCTTAAATGAGCCCAATGACTTGGCCTCCACAGCCACTCGTGGCAACAAATTCCACAGGTTTACCACCCTCTGACTGAAGTAATATTACCACATCTCTGTTCTAAATGGACGTCCTTCAATCCTGAAGTCATGCCCTCTTATTCTAGACTCCCCTATCATGGGAAATACTGCTATATCTAATCTGTTCAGGCTTTTAACATTCAGAATGTTCCTATGCGATCCCCCCTCATTCTTCTGACCTCCAGGGAATACATCCCAAGAGCTGCCAGATGTTTCTCATATCGTAACCCTTTCATTCCTGGAATCATTCTCGAGAATCTTCTCTGAACCCTCTCCAATGTCAGTATGTCCTTTCTAAAATAAAGACCCCAAAACAGCTCTATTAAACCTACTTGCTAGGATATTGGATCCCTTTGGGTTCAGGTGTAACCCGTCCTTTTGGTACAGGTCGTACTTCCTCCAGAAGAGGCCCCAATGATCCAGGAACACAAAGCCCTGCCCCCTACACCAGTCTCTATCCACACATTAATATGCCTGATCATGCTATTTTTGCACTCATTAGCACGTAGCACAGGCAGCAATCCTGAGATTACTACCCTGGAGGTTCCTGCTTTTCAGCTTCCCACCCAACTCCCTCAATTCTCTCTTCAGAACCTCCTCCCTTTTTCTAGCTATGTCATTGGGACCAAAATGTACCAAGATTTCTGGCTATTCACCTTCTCCCTTCAGAATACTCTGCACCTGATCCAAGACATCCTGTACCCTGGCTCCTGGGAGGCAACACACCCTACGGGTATCTCTATCAGGCTGACAGAACCTCCTGTCTGTTCCCCTCACTATGGAATCCCCTATGACTACCGCATTCTTCATCTTCCTCTTTCCCTTCTGCACCATGGAACCAGGCTCAGTGCTAGAGACCTGATCGCTGTGGTTGTCCTCTGTCAGGTCACCCCCCTCAACAGCATCCAAAATGAGATAACGATTACTGAGGGGGATGGCCACAGGATTGCTCCCTACTATCTCAGCTCTTCCCTTCACTTCCCTGACCGTCACCCATTATCTAAGTCCTACAGCCTCGGGGTGACTAACTCCTTATAGTTCCTCTCTATCTCCTGTTCACTCTCCCTAATAAGTTGTAGGTCATTGAGCCGTAGTTCCAGATCCCTAACACGGTCTCTCAGAAGCTGCATCTTGGTGTACCTGGCATGGATGTGGCCATCCGGGAGAGTGGAAGAATCCCAGGATCCCTACATCTGACTCTCTGATTCACGTCAGATTATCCACTTCTACCTCAAAAGATTTGAGGATTTCGACATTTTTTTCTAACTTGCAGTACAGTTGGCATTTTTCTAAGTTGCTGTACAGTTGGTTTTTGAGGAGATGCTGAAGGACTGAACAGACGTAGTCTTGGGGGTACTTGGAAAAGAAGAGGACATCGTCATGGTAGCATGTCTCCAAGGACCTCATGAATGAAGGCTTGGAAAACAGCTGGACTGTTGGGAAGTCAAAAGGTATCTCCAGGTGTTTGTAGTAGCCAGTGGGTGTTACGAACACTGTCTCTCACTCACCCCCCTGCAGATGCGGATCAGGTTGTACACACTCCAGTCCGGTGAAGTTCTGGACCCTGCAGAGCATTTTGAATGCTCTATCCATCAAGGGGAGGGGGCAGCAGTTCTTAATAGTGATTTTGTTGAGCCCACAGTAGTTGGTACAGGGTTAGATGTCCCCATTTTATCTTCTCACCAAGAAGAATCCTGCACCAGCTGGCAACTGAGATGGTCAAATGAAGCAGTGCTGTAGTGCTTCGGCGATGTGAAGTCAAGTCGAGTCACTTTTTATTGTCATTTCGACCATAACTGCTGGTACAGTACACAGTAAAAACAAGACAGCGTTTTTCAGGACCATGGTGCTACTTGAAACAATACAAAAACTACACTGAACTACATAAGACAACACAAAAATTACACTAGACTACAGACCTACCCAAGACTGCATAAAGTGCACAAAACAGTGCAGGCATTACAATAAATAATAAACAAGACGATAGGCACAGTAGAGGGTAGTAGGTTGGTGTCAGTCCAGGCTCTGGGTACTGATGGCTTGGGGGAAGAAACTATTACATAGTCTGGTCGTGAGAGCCCGAATGCTTTGTTGCCTTTTATCGGATGGCAGGAGGGTGAGGAGTTTATATGAGGGGTGCATGGGGTCCTTCACAATGCTGTTTGCTGTTTGCGGATGCAGCGTGTGGTGTGGTGTAGTCGTCCATAGCTTGAGTCTCAGGAGGGAAGGTCTCAGTGAGGTATGGTGCCTGGGAAGAAGTTGATCACGTAGCTGTGTGGTCTGTGAGGCAGCAGGGAAGCTGATGCCTATGTTCTGGTACTCCTGCGGGAGTTTGTGAGGTAAAGAGCTTCCACTGTCTCCAAGAATTTACGGGGTGAAGTCAATTGAGGTTGCAAGCAGGTGCGTCCCCAGTTCAGAAATAAACCGGATGACCAGGTGAAGTGAGGGTCATGAGTGGAGAGCCAGGGGTAACCCAAGATGAGAGGAGTGTTGGGTGAGTCTGTAAGGAGAATTGGATGGACTTGCGATGTCCTCTGATTTCCATGTGCAAAGGGCATGAGTGCACTTTGGCCATCAATGGCCATGACGCAGAAGGGGTGAGCGATAGGCTGTGTCGGGTCCAAGCTGCAAACACAGTCCGGTCCAGGAAGTTACCTGCTGCATCAGAATCCACCAGAGCCTCCTGTTCTCCTAGCCCACCAGGTTCTGGAGGACAGAGAAACTGAGTGGGGCTATGTTGCTGGAACAAGGGACCAGGACAGCCTACCAGATGGAAGGCCTCTTGTCTCTACCTGGTAGTGTTGTTTTCCCCAAGGCCTTGGACCTTTGATACTCTGCAGTAAGCGCACAAGTTGTATCTCCACCAAGGATCACACTCTTGGGGGATTAAGGGAGCTCTCGTAAACTGCATGGCTTCTGCTGATTAGAGTCTTGCAGCCTGAAATGATTTGTGGAATGGAACTGAGGTTCTGGCTGATGATCCGGAGGGTCATTCCTTAAGATGCTTACCAATTTGGATGGCTAGAGTGATGAGGCTTTTGTGTTTGGTGGGCATCTCCCAGGTAGACAGCTTCCCTTTCAAGTGCTCCCAGAGGCTGTGATGGTCATGGGCCAGCAGCCATTCTACACTCCACCATGAGGGTCCTCAATTCCACGGTGTAATCCAACACCTTGTGTGGGCCTTGGTGCCGGCCATGTACCTGACCTGTTGCCTCTCTGCCACTTCCCAGATGATCGAAAGCCAGAGCACCTCAGCAGTGAATTCCTCATATTTATGGTTTCATTGTCTCAGTTAGAGGTGGCTCAGGTCAGAGCCTGGCCCATCAAAAGAGAGATAATGAAGGCAATCTTGGCTCAGTCCATAGAATATACTGATAGCTGTGGCTCAAAGTGCAAGATGTACTGGGACAGGAAGTTGTGGCAGTGGGCTGGTAAGTGTTCAGGTACTAGAATCCAGGAGTCTAAGGGAGGAGGCTGAGTGGCAGAAGTTGCTGTAACAAGCCGGAAGGTTGGCTGAGGGTGGAGAGCAGATAATTAGTGCTTTCCTACTGCTTCTGGATCATTGACTCATGTCAGCAGACAACTTCCTTTAGTCAGGCAAACTCTGCTGGGTCAGTCACTCTTTCACCCGTCCTGTTAGGAAAT
The DNA here is from genome assembly GCF_963921235.1 of Mobula hypostoma. Lineage (NCBI taxonomy): Eukaryota > Metazoa > Chordata > Chondrichthyes > Myliobatiformes > Myliobatidae > Mobula > Mobula hypostoma. The sequence goes on from NC_086097.1 coordinate 198,541,461, forward strand.
GTAGAGGAAGCTTGACCCAAACACAAAATAGCGGAGATGACTTAGTGGTGACTGATCAATTTAATGATAAACTGCAAAATAACAAATCACGAGGTGCCACTAAACAAGACAGAGCAAATGCAGAACACCAAAAGGTAACAAAGTAACTGAAGACTAGGGGCAACTGGTGTGGCTGGCTGCTTCAATGGGTGAACAAGGGCATATGGATGAGAGCTCGGTTTAAATAGGCTGCAGGTGATTAGTTGGAAAACGAATGGCAGGTGACTCTTGTTAGCTGGGTGGACACTGGGATGTGCCTGCCTGTGCAGGCCTGACAGTTGCATTAGAATGCTACAGCTGGTTTTAATGCTTTCAAACCTGCAATGAAAGAAATCAGACTTGATTGAAATAGTTCTGGTTAAAATGACAGAGAATTTCCTACAGTTTATATTATCATATTTTGTCTGGTTTATTATAATGACATCTTCATTTTAGTGTGTATATGAGTTTTATTAATAACCTATCTTATTCACTTACGGTGTTAATTATTCAAAATAAATGACACAATTCAGTAGCACTAAGAAAATCCAAGACAGCCTCCTGGGAGGAGAGATCTGGTGCTACTTCTCCTCTGTAATACTTTGGAACTAACTGCTCACACGATGTCATGATGAGAAAAAAATAAGCCTCTTAAAATTTATATCTGGATAAGTCTTTTTTTAATATACAGTATTTCTGGTTTTTGCATTTTTTTAAAAATCCGTTCAATACAAGGATACTGCAATTGATTTACTTACTTACTTATTTATTTATTTATTTATTTATTTATTTATTTTCTCTTCTATATTATGTATTGCATTGAACTGCTGCTGGTAAGTTAACAAATTTCATGTTACATACCGGTGATAATAAACCTGATTTTGATTCTGATTCCGATTCGGTGTCTTCTAACAGTAAACATGGCACCTGCGTGACATGAATTTGTATTCCCTATGATCTATTAACTTTGCTGAATGACAAACTTTTTTGTAAATGATATTTCCTGAGGTAAGCTGGCTTGACTTCCTGGCAACCCTCTGCCTCCCCTTTCCACAAACACCCACGTGCACATTCATGCCCATTGCCTATGCTGACACTAGAACCATTGCAGCTAAAACCATTGATTCAGTTCTTCCCGCTTCCTGACTGAGATGGCAGCACGGGTGTGCTACTGGCAAGGAAACTCATAAAACTCCAAGGTTTCCGGCAGAAGTACAAAATATTTTTTGTTTACTCATATAAAGTATTCTTCTATTTTCTTCCTGAGCCAATTATCAAACCCTTAACCCAACCCAATCTTTGCCTTTTCTTAGACCTGGGAAAAAGAGGCATGGGGTGCTCTGATTTTTACAAGGAAAGGACTTGCATTTAAAGGTAGCCCTTTACAAAATCAAGACTTTGTAAAGCTCTTTGCTGCTAATGAGAGGTTTTTTAAACATTCATTGTTATACTGTAGGAATCATTGTGCCTGCAATGTAGACAGCACGATCCTTTGAGCAGAAGTGTGATAATGATGTTGCCTGTGGAATAATAATTGGGACAACTCCCTTGTTCTTCTCCAACTTTGTACAAGAAGATCTTTTGGCCTTTGTTTGGTGCCTCATGCTAAAGATGGCATTTGCAACAATCCAATTCTATGCTAGTTTCTTAGCCTAGATTTAACCTTCTGAGTTTGAGCTGACAATGGATAAGAGTTCTCACCACCAAATGTTTTGGGCTCTTTTGCATATGATTGAGGAGGTTTGTGCGTGTGTGTGTGTGTGTGTGTGTGTGTGTGTGTGTGTTGGGGGAATCCCCAGTTTTAATCTTTTCTGATTCATTTCATTAACATAGCATGTTTAATTTCCATTGTAGACAGGAGCCTATTGAGAGTGAGCACTAAGAAAATCCAAGGCAGCCTCCTGGGAGCAGAGATCTGGTGCACTTCTCCTCTGTAATACTTTGGACAGACTGCTCACTCGATGTCATGATGAGAAAAAAATGAGCCCCATAAAATTTACACACTGTGAAAAATATTTACTATAAAATGTTAAAAAGGTGCATAAATTATTAATGTTAAACAGTGAAACGCTCTCAGTATGCAACAGCACGAAGCAGGAGAGACAGGAACATATGTATTGATAGACTGACTTAAACTGCTACATCAATCCTAGTCAATGACCCCTGTAATGTTATGGGCCTATACAGTATCTATGGACTAATTTGGATGTTGAATGTGAGTTAGATTTGCACTAATAAAGCACCTTCATGACCTCAGGTAATCTCAAAGCAATCAATACAAAATAAATGCTCCAGAGTATCGTTATTGTTAATTCCTACACTACAATAGTGTCTACACTTGAAAAGTACTTCATTGGTTATAAAATGCTTCGGCACTTTCTGAAGCCATGTAAGGCACTATATCAACACCTATATTGTTCTTTCACATTTAACCCATCTCCTACTTCTGAACTAGTTTATAAATGTACCACGAACCTGAATCATTACTATGGCTTATTGGTTACGATTAATGCAGTTATAAAATTGGGCTTTGAACACTCTCGATTTGGATTTTTCTGTTTTATGCTGTCACAAAAGGAGAGCACTCTCCTTACAGAATATCAGTTCCTAATATTTTTCTGTAGATTCTGCTCACACTATGTACATTATAGAAAACTGATTCTGTGGTATACAAAATTGGATTCCAAGACAGTTGATATCCAAAGTTCAAAGTAAATTTATTATCAATGTACATTAGTGTCACCATTTACAATCCTAAGATTAATTTTCTTCCGGGCAATCATAGTAAATATAAGAGACAAAATAGAATCTATGAAAGACTGCACCTAACAGGACAGACAAACAACCAATGTGCAAAAAATAACAACAAACTGCAAATGCAAAAAGAAAGAGGAAAAAAAGAAATAATAAGAATAATAAATAAATAAGCAACAAATACAGAGAACATGAGATGAAGAGTCCCCGACAATGAGTCCATAGGTTGTGGGAACAGTTCAGTGGCGGGGCAAATGAAGTTGAGTGAAGTTATCCCCTCTGGTTCAAGCAGCTGATGGTTGAGAGTTAATATGTGATGGTTGTTCTTGACCCTGGTGGTCCTGAGGCTCCTGTACCTTCTTCCTGATGACAGCAGCGAGAAGAGAGCGTGGCCTGGATGGCGGGGGTGATTGATGCTGCTTTTCACATGACAGCTCTCCGTATAGGTGTGCTCAATGGTGGGGAGGGCTTTACCCATGATGGACTGGTATCCACTACTTTTTGTAGGATTTTCCGTACAAGGGCATTGGTGTTTCCATACCAGGCCATGATGCAACCGGTCAATATGCCTCCTCCACACGTCTATAGAAGTTTGTCAAAATTTTAGATGGCACGCCAAGTCTTCGCAAAGTTGTATGAAAGTAGCGTATGTTAGAAATAACAATAAAGTAAAAACTGAGTTGGGTTGGTGGAGGAGGGCTGATGATCAGCAGTGACATAGAGAGGATGTAAATATATAAGATAACCCTGGAAATGAAATATTACTCAAGGGAATTGTAGGGAATAATCATAAGACCATAAGACCATAAGACAAAGGAGCAGAAGTGGGCCATTTGGCCCATCGAGTCTGCTCCGCCATTTTATCATTTTCTCCTATTTAGTCCCACTCCCCTGCCTTCTCACCATAACCTTTGATGCCCTGGTTACTCAGATACATATCAATCTCTGCCTTAACCCAATGATTTGGCCTCCACTGCTGCCCGTGGCAACGAATTCCATAGATTCACCACCCTCTGACTAAAAAAATTTCTTCGCATTTCTGTTCTGAAAGGGCGCCCTTCAATCCTTAAGTTATGCCCTCTCGTACTAGACTCCCCCATCATGGGAAACAACTTTGCCACATCCACTCTGTCCATGCCTTTTAACGTTCGAAATGCTTCTATGAGGTCTCCCCTCATTCTTCTAAACTCCAAGGAATACAGCCCAAGAGCGGACAAATGTTCCTCATATGTTAACCCTTTCATTCCCGGAATCATTCTAGTGAATCTTCTCTGTACCCTCTCCAACGTCAGCACATCCTTTCTTAAATAAGGAGACCAAAACTGCCCACAGTACTCCAAGTGAGGTCTCACCAGCGCCTTATAGAGCCTCAACATCACATCCCTGCTCCTATACTCTATTCCTCTAGAAATGAATGCCAACATTGCATTCGCCTTCTTCACTACTGACTCAACCTGGAGGTTAACTTTAAGGGTATCCTGTATGAGGACTCCCAAGTCCCGTTGCATCTCAGAACTTTGAATTCTTTCCCCATTTAAATAATAGTCTGCCCGTTTATTTTTTCTGCCAAAGTGCATAACCATACACTTTCCAACATTGTACCTCATTTGCCACTTCTCTGCCCATTCTTCCAATCTATCCAAGTCTCTCTGCAGACTCTCCGTTTCCTCAGCACTACCGGCTCCTCCACCTATCTTCGTATCGTCAGCAAACTTAGCCACAAAGCCATCTATTCCGTAATCTAAATCGTTGATGTACAATGTAAAAAAAAGCGGCCCCAACACTGATCCCTGCGGAACACCACTGGTAACCGGCAGCCAACCAGAATAGGATCCCTTTATTCCCACTCTCTGTTTCCTGCCAATCAGCCAACACTCTATCCACGTATGTAACTTTCCCGTAATTCCATGGGCTCTTATCTTGTTAAGTAGCCTCATGTGTGGCACCTTGTCAAAGGCTTTCTGAAAATCCAAATATACAACATCCACTGCATCTCCCTTGTCTAGCCTACTGGTAATTTCCTCAAAAAATTGTAATAGGTTTGTCAGGCAGGATTTTCCTTTAAGGAATCAATGCTGAGTTCTGCCTATCTTGTCATATGCCTCCAGGTACTCCGTAACCTCATCCTTGAGAATCGACTCCAACAACTTCCCAACCACAGATATCAAGCTAATAGGTCTATAATTTCCTTTTTGCTTCCTTGCCCCCTTCTTAAATAGCGGAGTGACAATTGCAATCTTCCAGTCCTCCGGAACCATGCCAGAATCTATCGACTTTTGAAAGATCATCGCTAATGCCACCGCAATCTCCACAGCTACTTCCTTCAGAACACGTGGGTGCACTCCATCTGGTCCGGGAGAATTATCTACCTTTAGCCTATTCAACTTCCTGAGTACTTTCTCTGTCGTAATTGTGACTGCGCACACTTCTCTTCCCTGCCACCCTTGAGTGTCCGGTATCCTGCTGTCTTCCTCAGTGAAGACTGATGCAAAATACTGATGGCCTGGAGGAAATAGAAATTGCATAAATAAGGATAGGGATAAAGATGGAAAATGCAGCTAGTTGCAGTTCATTGGCCTTAGATCAAAGGTTAATCTCTTGGAACAAGTATTAGTTAAGATATAACAACAAAGTAGATGCAATGAAGTTACTACTTTATTCATATAAGCTAAGCAAGTAAAGTTTGCAGAGATAGTTTGGAAGATGTCCAGCTAATGAATTTCTGCAGTTAGTTATTATCTATATAATGACTTATGAGGCTTAGAATTTGCAGATAACACAAGGCTGAATGGGAAAGGGACCTGTGGAGATGCCAATATTCTGCAAAGGGATGCAGGCTGTTTGTTAAGTAGGTGGCACGAAGAAGGCAGTTGGCGTATATTGCAGGATAATGTTTCCCTCTTGGAAATATCCTTCCTGACCGTGTCTCATGCCACACATTCTATTTTCTCTTTTCCCTGCATCTGCATCTCTAAATTAGTTGTGTCTGCAGCTGTCAACTCATCAGCTTCTTTGTTGTGGAATATCCTCTGATGGAATGAGGAGTGGCCAGACACACAGGGACAAGTAATGCAAACTTATGATTTGTAGACCTCTTGAAGCCCATAATAACAACCTCCATGTGTTCAGGTTCTCCATTATTCCATTATTATATACATATGTGTGCCAGTTACCATTTTGAAGTGAAGAAATGTAACAAACTGTGCCTATCTGAACTGAGAATTATTATTGGAACCAGTTTCTTAAGAAGGTCATGTATCAAAACAACTGATTCTCAAACTCTTCCCCCGCCCCCCTTGATCTGTTCTATAATGGTGTAAGACCCAACTGGTCGGACACCAACTTTCCCGTGTCACTGTCAATTAAAAGGTGGAAGAATACTATTCGTGGCTGGAAGAAAGTCAATCTTTTGTTAGGGAGAGGTAGCCACATTCCCACTTGCAAAGGAGAAGTAGTAACATTTCAGGCCAGTAAGAAATCTCTAGCTATTACTTTCATATATAATGCTCATATGCTGGGCAGGACATCAATTAGGACATCTGGCTGCAGTAACTTCAAAGTTACCACCCTGTGGCCTCACTTTAAACAAATCTGACTCACCAATGATTCATGCCTCCTGCAGATGGGTCTGATCTTACTCACTCCTAGTTAGGATTCACTGCAATCTGATATGGTATACTCATATGGAGTGTTAACTTGCCATGCACCTTCAAGGACTGTTCTTTGATCTCATATGATATATTTGCAGGAGCTGATAGAATTAGCAGGATCAATAATATTTCATACGTCTCTCCTCCTGTCACTTCCTCTTCTCTTGCATCTCATGTTTTTTCTCTGCTCACTGTCCTCCCAAAGAGCCTTGATGATTGTCACTTGCCTTAAAAACTACTCCCACTTGTTCAATGTAGGGGGAAAATGGCTGAGTCTGCTCATACATCAAGTTCACTGACATATCTAACATATTCATTGCCTGCTAACATCATTGTTGTCCTCTCCACAGAGAACTCTGTTTCCAACTTCCCTTGCACTCAATCACTGTTCTGCTGCACTTCCAAGGAGTAACAGCCGATCTGCAGTGTTGGTATAGTGTTGTAAGCTCTTATTATGTTGCTGCAAATGAAAGAGAACGGACTGCGATGTTACCATTTGGCCACTTTCTGATTATTTCATTAAAGCACCAGAGGGGTTTGCGACAGTTTCATGTATCCTTTTGTACAGAACATTTAATGCTAATTGCCAAAGAAGTGTTGAGGATTAAAATAAATTAATTTCTCCACTGCCGTCACATTCCCAGGGAAATTGGCAGTCTAGGAGATTCCACAACCTCCCAGAATTGTGCAGACACCCACAAACAGAGTGATTAATAAGGCAGTATCGCTAGGTCAGGATAGCTGACTATACAATGAGCTCTAGACACAGAAGATTGTCTTTATTACCCTTAATCATTCAACGAAAGTACAAATGTCGCATAGCAAAAGCAATGACTATTTAAGTTTCTTCCTTTTAATAAATTTCCAAAAAAATTAATGTATATCTGGAAGGCTCTTGAAAAATCAAAACTATAAAATTTGCAATCGTTCTCCACATACGTTTTGATTTGGAAAATCCACATCCTTTGCACCCTCAAGCAATAGATTAAAGTGGAGTTTTTCACAATATTCATTTTTTTGATTTCCACATGCACAAATAATATTATTACTATCATAGCTAAATACCAGAGACAAATCAAGCAGATGTTCTTGAACGTGACCTCTGGTGAAAAGAGGTTATCTTTAACACAACATTTTAACAGAATGTTTATTGCTTATTTTAGAGTATAGCTTCTTGCTCCTGGTCTACAGCAAGTTCAATCCAAATCTATGAAAAAGGAGGTGTTGGCAATCTGAGGCACATAAAATTGAATGAATTTCTAGGGCCTGATCAGTTGTATCCCAAGGGATTATGCAAAACGAAAGATGAAATTGATGAAACTGACAACAGAGCAGCAATGGCTGGAATTTGTGGAAGCAATTTGGAAGGTGCAGGATATATACATCCCAAAGAGGAAGGATTCCAAAGGCAAGATGACACAACTGTGGCTAACAAGAGAAGTCAAAGCCAACATAGAATTCAAGGAGAGGGCATATAATAGAGTAAAAATTATTGGGATTTTAGAGGATTAGGAAGCTTTTAAAAATCAACAGAAGGGAACTAAAAAAAGCCATCAAGAAGGTAAGGATGGAATACAAAAATAAGCTAGCCAATAGTATTAAAGAAGGTACCAAAAGTTTCTTCACATACAGAAAGTGTAAAAGGAATGGCAAAAGGTATTTAACTCAGACAAATGTGAAATGGTACTTTTTGGCAAGTTAAACCAGGGTAGGGCATACTCAGTGAATGGCAGAGCAACGGGGAGTATTTTTGAACAGAGAGACTTCAGAGTGTAAGTACAGGGTCCTGTGAAAGTGACAATAAAGATAGATAGGCTAGTGAGAACAGATCAAGGCACTGAGTACAAGACTTAGGAAGTCACCTTATTATTGCACAAAATGTTGATTTAGCTGCTTGGGAATATTGTGTACTGTTATGGTCACCACAATATAAGAAGGATGTGATTTAGGTAAAGAGCAAGGTGAAAAGATTCATGTCGCCTAGTTTGGAGGTAATAAGTTATGACTATTTTGTTTAGAGTGAACGACGCTGAGAGATGAAATAAAATAATGACTGGCATGGATAGAGTAGTTTGTCACAGTCTTTAACCTGGGGTAGGAGAGTCTAAAAGAAGAAGCCATAGATTTCAGATGACAGGAGAAATGTTTAGATGACATCTGAGATGCATGTTTTCCACATGGGTACATTGAATGAGCTGCCAGAGATAGATACAATTAGCTGGTGCAGTGCATGGATAGGAAAGATTTGGTGGGGTAGAGGCCAAATGCAGGCAAATGAGATTAGCTGGATAAGAATCTTGATTGGCATGGACAAGTTGTGCCCAATAGAACTTAAATGTTTGTTCTGTACAACTCTATGAATCTCAATGAATTAGTATGTTAAAAACGCATGAGATCCAAATGCAAATCACTTAACAAGGATGTCTACTAATCATGCAACTTGTTATACAAGTAGTATAAGCCTAGGCTGTTTTTCTTTTCCAGCTGTTGAACAAACCTTAAGTGTTTCATATGTGGACATATTTAGAAAGTGTTTTCCCTAATAATTATGTAAATATAGAGTCATAGAACATGACAGCACAGAAACAAGCCGTTAGCCCATCTAATACATACCGAACTATTAATTTGCTGAGTCCCATCGAGCTGTACCTGGACCATAGCCTTCCACACCCCTCCCATCCACGTACCTATTCAAATTTCTCTTATATGTTGAACACGCACCCACCACTTCCTCATCCAGCTCATTCCACACTCTCACCACCATCTGATTGAAGAAGTTCCCACTCATGTTCCCTTTAAATATTTCACCTTTCATCTTTAACCCATGACTTCTAGTTCTAGTCTCAACCAACTTCAGTGGAAAATGCCTGACTGCATTTACCCTATCAATACCCCTCGTAATTCTGTATACCTCTATCGAATCTCCTCTCATTCTCCTATGCTCCATGGAATTAAGTCTTAACCTATTCACCCTTTCCTTATATCTCAGGTCTTCAAGTAATGGCAACATCCTTATAAATTTTCTCTGCACTCCTTGAATTTTATTGACATTTATCCTGTAGGTAAGTGACCAGAATTGCCCACAATACTCCAAATTAGTCCTCACCAATACATCTTCATATATCTTCATCTCCAATACGTCTCATACATCTTCAACATAACATCTCAGCTCCTGAACTTAATACTTTGATTGATAAAGTCAATGTGCCAAAAGCTTTCTTTATGACCCTATATCAGCACTTTCAACAAATTATGGATCTGTATTCCCAGATCCCTCTGTTCTACCACACTCAAGTTTAACATGTGGCTAGAGAATTGGTGGAGAAGGGAAGGCTTCAGATTTTTGGATCATTGGCCTCTGTTTCAGAGAAGGTGAGACCTGTTTGCATGTAAACCGGAGGGGGACTACTATCTGAGCAGAAAGGTTTGCTCGTTTTACATGGTGGGAGGGAGGGGATATGGTTTAAATTAGAGTTGCAGGGAAATTGGAACCCGATCACCAGAGCAGATAGTGGAGTGGTTATGGAGAAAGATGTTGTTAAGCCTACGTACAAGGTCAGAAATCAAAAGGTTGAGCAGGTTCTGAGTGGCATATGTTTTAATACAATGAGTGTTGCAGTGAGACGGGTGAGCTTAGGATATGGATCGGCGCATGGCATTATGACATTGTAGCCATTAATGAGACTTGATTGCAGGTAGGGCAGGATTGACAGCTCAGTGATCCAGGGTTTGTTGTTTTAGATGTGATGGAGCAGGAGGAATTAAAGGGAGATTGGTGGTATTACTAGCCAGGGAAACTGTACTCAGTCAGGATGGACTGGTGAGCTCATCTAATGAGGCTTGATGGGTGGAACTGTGGAGTTAATGGGGCTATATTGTAGTCCACCCAACAGTCTGCAGGATTTAAATGAACAAATTAGTAGAGAGATCGCAGATTGTTGCAAGAAACATAGGGGTGTGATAGTAGGTGATTTCAACTTTCCACATATTTACTGGCCCTACCATATTATAAAAGGACTAGTTGGGATAAAGTTTGTCATATGTGCTCAGGGAAGTACATTAAAGTCCCAATGAGAGAGTGTGCAGTACTTGATCTCCTATGGGGAATGAGACAAGGCAGGTGACAGAAGTGTGTGTAGGGGAACACATTGCATCTAGTGATCATTAAGCCAGTACTTTCAAGGTAAATATGGAAAAGGATAGGTCTGGACCTCAGACTGAGATTGTAAAAATTGGAGAAAGGGCAAGTTTGATGGTATCGGATAGGATCTGATAAGTGTGGCTGTTTCTGGCAAAGGTGTACTTGGTAAGTGGGTGGCCTTCAAAAAAGAAATCTGAGAGTGCAAAGCTTGTCTATGCCTGTCAGAATAAAAGGCAAGGATGACAGGTTTAAGGAACCTTGGTTTTCAAGAGATATTGAGGCCCCAGTTAAGAAAAAAATAAAGGAGATGCATAACAGGCAGGTAGGAGTAATTGAGGTGCTTGAAGAGTTTAAGAAATGCAAGACAATAAAGAAAAAACTCAGGAGGACTAAAAGAAAGCATGAGGTTGCTATAGCAAACACAGTGAAGGAGAATCCTAAGGGATTCTACAGAAATGTTAAGTGCAAAAGGATAGCAAGGGACAAAATTGGTCCTCAGGGTGATCAGAATGGTAATCCATGTGTGGAGCAAAAAGAGATGAGAGAGACTTTAATTGTACTTTTTGCATCTTTCTTTACTAGGAAGACAGACACAGAGTGTATAGAAGTGAGGAAAAGCAGCAGTGAGGTCATGGACCCTATACAGATTACAGAGGTGGAGGTGTTTGCTGTCTTGGAGCAAATCAGAGTAGACAAATCCCCAGGGTCTGATAAGGTGTTCCTTTGAACCCTGTGGGAGGAAAGTGCAGAAATTGCAGGGCCTCTAGCAGAGCTATTTAAATCATCCTTAGTGACAGCCTGAAGGATTGGAGGATAGCTAATGTTGTTCTGCTGTTTAAGAAAGGCTCTAAGCATAAACCAGGAAATTTTATGCCGATGGTCCTAACATCGGTTGTGGGTAAGTTATAGCAAGGTATTCTAAGGAGCTGGATATATGAGTATTGGATAGACAGGGCTTGATCTGGGATAGAAGAGGAACAATGTGCCTGGAGCTGGAGGAAGCAGAGGAGGTCCTTAATGAATACTTTGCTTCTGTATTCACCAGTGAGAGGCAGCTTGGGCAGTGTAAAACAGGCTGATATGCAGGAACTGTGAGGGCCATGGCAAAACCTTCAGCTTGCCCCTCTTGAGGTAGTCCATTGTGGATTTTGAGGTGTGTTTAGGATCATTATCCTGTTGTAGAAGCCATCCTCTTTTCATCTTCAGCTCTTTTTACAGACGGTGTGATGTTTGCTTCCAGAATTTCCTGGTATTTAATTGAATTCATTCTCCCCTCTACCGGTGAAATATTCCCCGTGCCACTGGCTGCAACACAAGCCCAAAGCATGATTGATCCACCCCCGTGCTTAACAGTTGGAGAGGTGTTCTTTTCATGAAATTCTACACCCTTCTTTCTCCAAACATACCTTTGCTCATTGCAGCCAAAAAGTTCTATTTTAACTTCATCAGCCCACAGGACTTGTTTCCAAAATGCATTAGGCTTGTTTAGCTGTTCCTTTGCAAACTTCTGACGCTGAATTTTGTGGTGAGGACACAGGAATGGTAGAACAGTGCACCACCACTCCAGAGTGCACTAAATCTTCCTGAAGGTCTTTTGCAGTCAGATGGGGGTTTTGATTTGCCTTTCTAGCAATCCTACGAGCAGTTCTCTCGAAAAATTTTCTTGGTCTTCCAGACCTCAACTTGACCTCCACCGTTCCTGTTAAGTGCCATTTCTTAATGACATTACAAACTGAGGAAACGGCTACCTGAAAACACTTTGCTATCTTCTTATAGCCTTCTCTTGCTTTGTGGGCATCATTTATTTTAATTTTCAGAGTGCTAGGCAGCTGCTTAGAGGAGCCCATGGCTGCTGATTGTTGGGACAGGGTTTGAGAGATCAGGATACTTATAAAGCTTTGAAATTTGCATCACCTGGCCTTTCCTAATGATGACTGTGAACAAGCCATAGCCCTAACAGGCTAATTAAGGTCTGGGACCTTGGTAAAAGTTATCTGAGAGTTCAAATCTCTTTGGGTGCCCAAACTTTTGCATGGTGCTCCTTTCCTTTTTTTCACTCTAAAATTGTACAAAACAAAAATAATACACTAATCTTGTTTAAAATGTTGAAAAGGATGTTTCATCTTTAACTTCATGACTTTTGGAGATCAGTTTATCTTCTACTCGCTTAGCTATTCACAGTAACAGAAATTTTGACCGGGGTGCCCAAACTTTTGCATACCACTGCACACTTTCGTAGGTTGGATGAAGCCAGAGTGCAGGGTTAATGGCAGGGTTCCTAGCAGGGGTCCTGGGGTCCACCATCCATAAGTGCCTTAGAGCTGCAGCAAAAGTTGAAAGCGTGCTTAAGAAGACGAATTGTGTGTTGGCCTTCAAAGGCTCATTTATTATCAAAGAAAACAATTCTGAAATTCTTCAGTTGTCTGGATAGCCATGAATCCAAGCAAGAAAAGAAAGGCAGAATGATCTTTCCCACCTTCCTGCAAAAAAAAAACGAACACAAACAGTGCTGGCACACCAACCCCCAAATCTCTACTCCTGCACAAAAGCCAAGCAAAATGGATCAGGCACATTGACCCTCAAATCCCTCTTCCCACACAAAAAATGAATAAAACAGATAGAAACCATAGAAACCATAGAAACTACAGTACAGAAACAGGCCTTTTGGCCCTTCTTGGTTGTGCCAAACCATTTTCTGCCTAGTCCCACTGACCTGCACACGGACCATATCCCTCCATACACCTCCCATCCATGTATCTGTCCAATTTATTCTTAAATGTTAAAAAAGAACCCGCATTTACCACCTCATCTGGCAGCTCATTCCATACTCCCACCACTCTCTGTGTGAAGAAGCCCCCCCTAATGTTCCCTTTAAACTTTCCCCCCTCACCCTTAACCCATGTCCTCTGGTTTTTTCTCCCCTTGCCTCAGTGGAAAAAGCCTGCTTGCATTCACTCTATCAGGTACATCAACCCCCAAATCCTCCCCATCACCCCCCCCCGCACAAAAAAAATAAAACAACGATCGAGTGAATAAATACAGAATATAAAAACTACACAACTGAAAAATGTCTATATTCCAAGTCCCCATCCAAAACAGAGAAGAAACCTGGGCAACACCCTTTGGGTGCAGTGGTAGGCTCTCCCCCTCTGATACAGAGCAACTGCTCAAAAGGCAAGCAGCCAACAGTCACGCTCTGCACTTGCTTTAGTCATAGTCATAGTCATAGTCATACTTTATTGATCCCGGGGGAAATTGGTTTTCGTTACAGTTGCACCATAAATAATTAAATAGTAATATGTAAATTATGCCAGTAAATAAGTTCAGGACCAGCCTATTGGCTCAGGGTGTCTGACCCTCCAAGGGAGAAGTTGTAAAGTTTGATGGCCACAGGCAGGAATGACTTCCTATGACGCTCTGTGTTGCATCTCGGTGGAATGAGTCTCTGGCTGAATGTACTCCTGTGCCCAACCAGTACATTATGTAGTGGATGGGAGACATTGTCCAAGATGGCATGCAACTTAGACAGCATCCTCTTTTCGGACACCACAGTGAGAGAGGCCAGTTCCATCCCCACAGCATCACTGGCCTTACGAATGAGTTTGTTGATTCATTTGCTACCCTCAGTCTGCTGCCCCAGCACACAACAGCAAACATGATCGCACTGGCCACCACAGACTCGTAGAACATCCTCAGCATCGTCCGGCAGATGTTAAAGGACCTCAGTCTCCTCAGGAAATAGAGATGGCTCTGACCCTTCTTGTAGACAGCCTCAGTGTTCTTTGACCAGTCCAGTTTATTGTCAATTCGTATCCCCAGGTATTTGTAATCCTCCACCATGTCCACACTGACCCCCTGGATGGAAACAGGGGTCACCGGTACCTTAGCTCTCCTCAGGTCTACCACCAGCTCCTTAGTCTTTTCCACATTAAGCTGCAGATAATTCTGCTCACACCATGTGACAAAGTTTCCTTCCATAGCCCTGTACTCAGTCTCATCTCCGTTGCTGATGCATCCAACTATGGCAGAGTCATCAGGAAACTTCTGAAGATGACAAGACTCTGTGCAGTAGTTGAAGTCCGAGGTGTAAATGGTGAAGAGAAAGGGAGACAAGACAGTCCCCTGTGGAGCCCCAGTGCTGCTGATCACTCTGTCGGACACACAGTGTTGCAAGCACACGTACTGTGGTCTGCCAGTCAGGTAATCAAGAATCCATGACACCAGGGAAGCATCCACCTGCATTGCTGTCAGCTTCTCCCGCAGCAGAGCAGGGCGGATGGTGTTGAACGCACTGGAGAAGTCAAAAAACATGACCCTCACAGTGCTCGCTGGCTTGTCCAGGTGGGTGCAGACACGGTTCAGCAGGTAGACAATGGCATCTTCAACTCCTAGTCGGGGCTGGTAGGCGAACTGGAGGAGATCTAAGTGTGGCCTGACCATGAATTGATGCATCAATTTCCATCGTCCCTTTAATCAGTGAACAATGGAAGTTATAATTGGTGAAATGGAAGCAAACATCAGCTTGAGTCCCACCCTGTAGCCTGCCCACTACGAGGTTTGCACACGTTGCCTCTGCCTCCCACAATCGTCTCAGAGACCGCAGAGTGCTGGAACACCCAAACGATCTCAAAATTTCCACACTCACCTTGATGGTTCAGTCACCCTCGTCACCTTAATCGGTGAACAATGGAAGCTATACTCGACAGAATGGGGTTAAGCGTCAGCTCGTCTGCCATCCTGTAGCTTTTCTGCCACGAGGTTCATTTATACTGCCTCTGCTTCCTGGAATCCACCCAGAGACTGCCGAGCAGTTAAGCACCCAAATGATCCCCAACAGCAAAACACAGACACTAGTAGTTCCAGAATCACAGTCAAGATGCATAACAAATATTCATTGGTTGGGGATTGAGTTCAAGGGCTCGGAGAGAATGTTGTACTTTTATAAAACTCTGGTCAGACTACACTTGGAATAATGTGTTCAGTTCTGGTCGCCTCATTTTGAGAAAGGATGTGGTAGCTCCACGGAGGGTTCAAGATTTGCCAGGATAGGAGAGCATATCTTATAAGAGGCTGAATGAGCTGCAGGTTTTTTCTCTTTGGAGCGAAGGAGGATGAGAGCTGACTTGATAGATGTGTACAAAATGATATATGGAGAATAAGCAGACAGCCAGACTTTACAGTATACCAGACAGGAAACAGTTAATATGAGGGGGCATAATTTTATGGTGATTGGAAGAAAGTATGGCGGAATGTCAGAGGTAAGGTGTTTACACAGAAAGTGGTAGGTACAGTATATGGAGTGTGCGGCCCAGGGTGATGGTAGAGACAGATGCAACAGAGAAATTTAAGATACTCTTAGATAGGCTCGTGGACGAAAGAAGAATATAGACCTATAAGGGAGGGAAGGGAGAGATTGAACTTCGAGTAGTTTTAAATGTTAGCACAACATTATTGGTCAAAGGGCCTGTACTGTGTTGCACTGTGCTACATTCTGTGGTTTATAGAGTTAAAGCAGAAGATGGTGAAAGCAGCAGCCTTCCTTTTCCCAATCTCTCTTTCCAAGTTCTGATGAAGAGTTCTGGATCTGAAATATTAACCATTCCTTTTCTCACTGATACTGCTAGACCTGATGAGTGATTCGAGCATTTTCTGTTTCGTTATGATATAATGTGGAATATGTTATGGGGCTGTCCTTAAGATATCTCATGGGTAGCCACTTAATTTCCTAGAGCTTTATCAATTGAAGCAGAATTTCTTCTTCTCTCTGTGCTTGTGAGTTCTCATCCACTGAAAATGCATTTATACAGAGCAGAACTCTGCTGATGCACAAACATGCGTATAGTTTTCTTCCAGCTGCAAGAGTGTTCTTCTGACCAGGCAGGGTAAATCAAATGTTGCCAACTGCAAATCAATCATCAGCTTGGCAAATCCACGTAAATGGTGCAGATCATTCAGATTGCTATTTATCTCCTTTGCACTTGGCATCTGCCCACACTGTGTGGAATCATCTTCCAAATTAATTAGTATATTCTAAGCAGCACTGAGGTGAAACCAACAGTTTCCAGACACAAAAGGTAGAGCTTGTTGTGTTAAATGCTACTGTTGCAGAGCAAAACTGTAACTCACACAGCTCTGCTCTCCAAGCAAACTGATCTACAAACATCTAAGCCTAGGACTCAACACCTCCTTGACCTGAACACCCCCTTGACCTGAACAAACCACAATCAGTAAGGAGAGGCAGCAATACCTCTGCCATGATTATTGGCAGTGCCCTTCAAGACTGTGTGCTTAGCCCTCTGCTGTACTCCCTTTACACTCACAGCTGCAGGGCTACATTCTGCCCTAATCCCTCTACAAGTCTGCGAATGATATCTTTGTGGTGGGTTGAATCTCAAATAATCAGAGTGAGAACAATCTTTCCTGCAATGTCAGCAGAACAAAAGAGCTCATCATTGATTTCAGGAAGGGGGACAGTGCACATGCTCTTGTCTAACAGCGCTGAAGTCGAGAGGGTTGAGAGTTTCAACTTCCTAGGCGTGAACGTCACATTGATGCCACAGTTCAGAAAGTGCACCAATGCCTCTACTTCCTCAACTGCTAAAGAAATTTGGCATGTCTGCTTTGTTCATCACTAATGTTTATAAATACACCTTAGAAAATATCCTATTATGACACATCCTGGCTTGGAATGGCAGCTGCTCTATCCAGGATTGCAAGAAGCTGCAGAGAGTTGAAGACAACAGCTGAGAACATCAAGGATACCAGCTTTCCCCTCACGGACTATATACTTCTCGCTGCATCAGTAAAGATTAAGATAAGATTAAGAATAGCTTTATTTGTCATATGTACATTGAAGTGTTGAAATGTAGAGTGAAACATGTTATTACGCCAATGACCAACACAGTCTGAGGATTGTGCTGGAGGGTGCAGCCCACAAGTGTCTCCTACTCAACTATGAAAGGGATAGATAAGATAGAGGCAGAAGAGTTGTTTCCACTGATAGGTGAGACTAGAACGAGGGTACTTAGCCTCAAGATTAGGGCGAGTAGATTTAGGGCAGAGATGAGGAGGAACTGCTTTTCCCAGAGAGTGGTGAATCTGTGGAATTCTCTGCCCAATGAAGTAGTGGAGGCTACCTCAGCAAATATATTTAAGACGAGGTTGGATAGATTTTTGCATTGTAGGGGAGTTAAGGGTTATAGGGAAAAGGCAGGTGGATGGAGATGAGTCCATGGCCAGATCAACCATGATCTTATTGAATGGTGGAGCAGATTCGACAGCCAGATGGTCTACTCCTGCTCCTATTTCTTATGCTTTTATGTTCTTACATTTTACTTTCTTACAGGTTTGCATAGATTTGGCATGTCACCAAAAAAGTTAAACTTCTATAGATGCACTGTGGAGTGTATCCTATACAGTTGCATCATGGCTTGGTTTGGCAAGATCAACACCCAGGAATGGAAATGGGAACAGAACCTCCATCACAGGTAAAGCCCTCTCTACCATTGAGTACATTTACATTGAGTGCAGCCACAAGAAAGCAGCATCTGTCATCAAAAACCTCCATCATCCACAACATCCCCCTTTCTCACTACTACTATCTAGCATTAGGTTCCACACCTCCAGCTCAGTACAGTTATTACCCTACAGCCATCAGGTCTCTTAACTATCTAACTTTATTCACCACTATTCTGAACTGATTCTATGACCTACAGAATCACTCTTCAGAACTCTTTCCAACTCATGTTCTTTGCCCTTTTTTCCCTTCTTTTTCATATTGGCTGTTTGTCAGTCTTTGTCTGTTTATGTATAGTTTTTTTCATAAAATTCTATTTCATTTCTTTTTTCCCTGTAAATGCCGGTAAGAAAATTAATCACAAGGTAGTCAATGGTAACACATAAATCTTTGATAATAAATTTCCTTTGAACTTTGAACATTTTAGAGATGGAAGGAGGAAGAATGGACAATAATATGGAGGTATCAATGGAAATGTACCAGCTCACAGAAATGGAGGAGTTCGGATGGAAAAACTTGATAAGATATTTTATTACACCCTCTCAGAAATCCAATTATAATAGTAACTCCCCTGCTTCCTGGAAAAATTGTGGAAATCAAAATGCAAATCATTATCATATTTTCTGGGAATTCCTCATTATCAAAGACTATTGGAGTGAGATACATAATGCCCTACAAGACATCTTCATATGTGAAATACCCTTAGAGAGTAAGACCATATATTTGGGGTATATAGTTCAAGAATGGTTGAAAAGTGATAAATATTTAATGAATGTACTGCTAGTGGCTGGTAAAAAGACCCTTACCAGGAAATGGTTATCCCAGGAGAGCCCCAACTTTAAATGTATGGATGGAAGTTACAATGGACATTTACAAAATGGAGAAGATAACAGCATCTGTTAATCATAAGTTGGAACAATTTTATTCATGCTGGAAAAATAGTTTAACTACATAACATCTCATAGGCCTGATTTTATTCTCACAAGTCAATGAATATGTTGTAAGAAAAAATCATTTATTACTCTGTACAGTTGTCTTTCGATTGTTCTTTCTTTCCTCTTTTCTATAAGTGTATACC
Organism: Mobula hypostoma; assembly: GCF_963921235.1. Taxonomy (NCBI): domain Eukaryota; kingdom Metazoa; phylum Chordata; class Chondrichthyes; order Myliobatiformes; family Myliobatidae; genus Mobula; species Mobula hypostoma. The sequence continues at coordinate 198,560,618 of NC_086097.1, forward strand.
TCAGATAAATATTATGTGGAGATTTGTGACAAATATGATTATATGATATATATGTACAGTATCTGAAATACATCTTATGGAAATGTTTCTTTGATGATGAAATTCAATAAAAAATAAATTACAAAAAAAAATTCTATTGCATTTCTTGATTCCCTGTAAATGCCTGAAAGAAAATTAATCACAAGGTAGTCAATGGTAACACATAAATCTTTGATAATAAATTTCCTTTGAACTTTGAACACTTTGTGCCATTGGCAAAGATAAATCAATTCAAAGTTTAACATTAACAATCAACCTGGCACCAATTACCATTTGTTGAATGTCATTCCAAGCTTTCATTATACTCTGCATGTAGAAACATTTCCCCATGTCTTCTGAAATGCTTGATGTCAATGTTTTGACTGTGCAGTCTAGATTTCTGAACTAGCAGAAATAGTTGGTCTCCATTTAGCCTGTTATGATTATTTTGAAACTTTGATCAAGTCTGCCCTAAAATGTATAAATCTTAGAAAAGACAACATTACCTTATAATCTACTTTGTAATATAGCCATTGGAATCTAGATATCATGCTGCACTCATTCTAGGAACTCCAAATCCACCAGTTGTGGTTGCAAGAATTGCTCAATACCACAGGCGTGATCCAATAATTTACATATATAGATAGATCACACTTTAAATACATGGAGCACCATGTCTGCACCTTCTGCTCCAATCATCTAAAGAGCAGCATTTCAATACATTTTTTTGGACTTTATTCTGTTCCTCGTCATCTGTGTACGTATATTCTAAACGATTTTTGGACCACCAATATCTCAGCTCCTAATAAATTAATGTTCTGGTATTTGATATCTTGTTTGAAAACTTTGGAAAGGATGAGTTTCTCACAGCTGACACTTAATATTGAGCTTTCAATCATTCAATTAATTATCTTCTTTTTCAAAGCTCTGAAATCCATGTATTATTCTATGCTCACAGTCCTTGCCTTCACTTAACTCAATTGTATGAATATATTTGAATTCTCCTTGTTCATTTTGGGCAATAATCCCGCAAGGGAATCATACCTTGTTTTTACTTGCTTTTGACTAATTTGTTAGTTAGTAATAGTTCACACCATCTTCAGATTCTGAAATGGCGTGTTTACCAGTAATGCATGTACTGATAGAGCAAATATTCTTACTATCATTGAAAGAAATGCAGAAATGCTGAAAATACTCACTGGGGCAGGCTGCAGCTGTGCGAAGAGAAAGAGAGATAATGTTTTCAGTCAAGAAGTGTGAGTGATCCCAGTATTTTCTACTATTTGTTTCAGAGTCTGAATTTTGTGTTTTTTTTCTCATTTTTCATTTATCATTTCTTGGAAGTTGATGATAATATTGTGATGTTCTGGGTGGGGGCATGGTCGACAGCCTGCCCCTGCATTTCTAATGACCAGTACCGTTTATTGTTCTTGTGTTAAAATGCTTTTGTGGGATTATGGTAGGAAGTTCCAGTTTGTTCATTGTTACATTTTACTTCGGGTTATACAGTTGTTTGCTTGTGTATTTGTGGGTCACCCTAACTGTAACCGGGGTGTGTGATGGTCACCTCCCTCGTCGGTGTGAGGCTGGTGGGGTTCACCCTCCAGGTCATAGTGCCCGGTCTGTTTTGTACCTAACACCATAAAACGGTTGTTGAGTTAAAGAGCTTCCTGTTCTGTCATTATGGACCAAATGCTTGCCACAATAATGAAATGTATGTTGGTTAATATATCAAAATGTAATTTTTCACTGCACAGTAACAATGGGAAGAGCTTTCAGCACTTATGAAATTTCTTCATTCAGGCTCCTGCATCTGAAGGTTAATCTATATCTTTCCACAGATACTGCCTGATCTGCTGAGTGTTTGCAATATTTTGTGTTTTACTTCAGATTTCCAGTATCAACTGTTTTTATTTAATTTTCTCCAATAAAAGTTAATCTGTTGAAGAATTACAAGTTCATTTAAATTAATGAAACGTATCTATAGTTAATGAAATCAATAGATGTGTGGTGGAGAGTATATTGACTGGTTGTATCACAGCCTGGTATGGAAACACCAATACCCTTGAATGGAAATTCCTACAAAAGGTAGTGGATATGGTCCAGTCCATCACAGGTAAAGTCCTCCCCACTGCTGAGCACATTTACACAGAGCGCTGTCACAGAAAAGCAGCAGCCATCATCAGGGACTCAGGGTCACGCTCTCTTCCCACTGTTGCCATAAGGAAGAAGGTGCAGAATCCTCAGAACTCACCCCACAAGGTTCAGAAACAGTTATTACCCCTCAACCATCGGGCTCTTGAACCAAAAGGGATAACTCCACTCAACTTTACTTGCCCCATCACTGTAATGCCACAGTCTATGGACTCACTTTTAAGGACTCTTCACCTCATGTTCTCAATATTTATTGCTTATTTATTTATTATCATTATTTCTTTCTTTTTGGATTTGCACAGTTTGTTGTCTTTTGTACACTGGTTGCATGCTCAGTTGGTGTGGCATTACATTGCTTCTATTACGGTTATTATTTTATTATGGATTTATTGAGTGTGCCTGCAAGAAAATGAATCTCAGGGCTGACATATATGTGCAGGTTTTTGTAAGTAAATGGCAGAGACATTTTAAGTTTAAGGGAAGCTAAGGTGGAGGGTGGCTAATGTTGTCCCTCTCTTCAAGAAGGGAGGAAGAGAGAAAACAGGGAATTATAGACTGGACAAACAACAGGAATTCTGCAGATGCTGGAAATTCAAGCAACACACATCAAAGTTGCTGGTGAACGCAGCAGGCCAGGCAGCATCTATAGGAAGAGGCGCAGTCGACGTTTCAGGCCGAGACCCTTCGTCAGGACTAACTGAAGGAAGAGTGAGTAAGGGATTATAGACTGGTTAGCCTGACGTTGGTGATGGGAAAGATGCTGGAGTCAATTATAAAAGATGAAATTACGACACATCTGGATAGTAGTAACAGGATTGGTCCGAGTCAGCATGGATTTATGAGGGGGAAATCATGCTTGACTAATCTTCTGGAATTTTTTGAGGATGTAACTATGAAAATGGACAAGGGAGAGCCAGTGGATGTGGCGTACCTGGACTTTTAGAAAGTCTTTGATAAAGTCCCATATAGGAGATTAGTGGGCAAAATTAGGGCACATGGTATTGGGGGCAGAGTACTGACATGGATTGAAAATTGGCTGGCTGACAGAAAACAAAGAGTAGCGATTAACAGGTCCCTTTCAGAATGGCAGGCGGTGACCAGTGGGGTACTGAAGGGTTTAGTGCTGGGACCGCAGCTGTTTACAATATATATTAATGATTTAGATGAGGGAATTAAAAGTAACATTAGCAAATTTGCCAATGACACAAAGCTGGGTGGCAGTGTGAAATGTGAGGAGGATGTTATGAGAATGCAGGGTGACTTGGACAGGCTGAGTGAGTGGGCAGATGCAGATTAATGTGATAAATGTGAGGTTATCCACTTTGGTGGTAAGAAGAGGAAGGCAGATTATTACCTAAATGGAGTCAAGTTAGGAAAAGAGGAAGCACAACGAGATCTAGGTGTTCTTGTACATCAGTCACTGAAAGCAAGCATGAAAGTACAGCGGGCAGTGAAGAAAGCTAATAGCATGCTGGCCTTCATAACAAGGGGAATTGAGTATAAGAGCAAAGAGGTCCTTCTGCAGCTGTACAGGGCCCTGGTGAGACCACACCTGGAGTACTGTGTGCAGTTTTGGTCTCCAAATTTGAGGAAGGACATTCTTGCTATTGAGGGAGTGCAGCATAGGTTCACAAGGTTAATTCCCGGGATGGTAGGACTGTCATATGTCGAAAGATTGGAGCGACTGGGCTTGTATACTCTGGAATTTAGAAGGCTGAGAGGGGATCTTATTGAAACATATAAGATTATTAAGGGATTGGACACGCTGCAGGCAGGAAGCATGTTCCCACTGATGGGTGAGTCCAGAAGCAGAGGCCACAGTTTAAGAATTAGGGGTAGGCCATTTAGAATGGAGTGAAGGAAAAACTTTTTCACCCAGAGAGTGGTGGGTATATGGAATGCTCTGCAGCAGAAGGCTGTGGAGGCCAAGTCTCTGCATGCTTTCAAAAAAGAGATGAATAGAGCTCTTAAAGATAGCGGAATCAAAGTTTATGGGACTAGGGCAGGAACTGGATACTGATAGTGGATGATCAGCCATGATCACAGTGAATGGCGGTGCTGGCTCGAAAGGCAGAATGGCCTACTCCTGCACCTATTGTCTATTAACTTCTTTATTGTCAACCAAACTGAGAACAAAAACTGTGGTTAAAAAAAACTTCACATCATTATGTCATCATGGCAGACCAGCCTCTGAAAGTGAACCCCAACTCGATGTCAGTGGTTGTGGATTAGGCACGTTTTCACCGATTACATTACCCTACACAGGTCCCCTGAAGGATTCCATTAAAACTGGCATTGTGAGCTGTCCGGAGCACAAGTGAGCCACCCAGCTTGGGTCCATGGGTGGAGTAACAGCAGGTGCCTCTGGCTCATCCAAAGGTGTGCTGACATGCTCATGGTCATGTTGTGACACCAGGGGCATGGTGGTGAAATCCTCCAAATCTTGATGGGCCAGCTTAAGTCAATCTCTCAGGTTTATCTCTCCTATAGATGATTAATTTCTTTTCTCTCCATTCCAAAACACGAATTGAGCCATCGTAAAGGGGCCTAAGGGTATGTTGGTGTGCATCGTGGCAGGCAAAAACAAATGAGGCAGAATGTAGATCGATAGGAATCCAAGAGTGCAGTACACCGTGTTGGGAGGTAGGAATGGGTGCAAAGAAACTAAGTTTACTGAGGAGGATGCAACACTGCTGTAAAGCTGACCAGGCAGTTGTGCGTGAGGAATAAAATCACCTGGCACTTGTAACGGCTGCCTGTATACCAACTCAGCTGTGGACGACTGCAAGTCCCCTTTTGGAGCTGTTCTGACCCCCAGTTGGACCCATGGGAGATGATCGTTGGTTTGGGAAGCCCTCAGAGAAGCCATTATAGAGCAGTGAAACCGCTTGCATAGGCCATTGGACTGCAGGTGCTACGCCGTGATGTGATGCAGCCTCATGCTGAGGTTCTGGGTCATCGCAGCCCAGAGGTCTGATATGAATTGGGGACTACTGTCAGAGGAAGTAACAGATGGGGTGCCAAACTGATCAACCCAGGTTCTGATGAACCCTAAAGCCATGTCTTTCACTATCACCAGTGGCCACCTGGTTGTGTGGTCCACCATGGTAAGGAGGTGTGTGAAACTGTGGCGGAGTGGGGAAAGGAGGCCCAACCAGGTGGCTAACCACCCCTCAGGGATCTCAAAAAGTGCCAGTGGTGACTGAACATGATGGTTAATTTTCGCCCACTAGCACTCAACACAAGCTGCACTCCAATCACACAGGTTCTTTCTAAGGCCATGCCACACAAATTTTAGTGCAACCAGTTTCTGTGCGGGTGTGAGAGGCTGTGAACAGAGTTAAAAACAGTACACCTCCAATTTATGTACTAGACCGAGGGCAATCAGTTGACACATCACACAGGAGAGGGCGAGAAACTCCAGGTTCACTGAACTTGATGTCAGCCAACTGTCAGTAGCTTAGTTGCATGGTTGGATACCATGCCGGTATAGTCAACCCCAATGTGTATCCCTGAACAACTGGCCCTGAGAGGCAATCAGCCACAGCATTATTTTCCCCTTGATGTGCTGTATGTAATTCATATGCTTTGCTATGTAGGCCAGGTGGCATTGCTGCCACGTAAACCAAGGGTCTGATATTTTGGCCATCGCGTGCACAAGGGGTTTGTGGTTAACAACTGCTGTAAAATGACAACCCTCTAGTAGAAAACTAAAATGGTAAACAGCCAGATAGAGACTGAGGAGTTAGCAGTCAAACATGCTGTACTTCCTCTTGGGGGGATGGAGCCTCCTGCTGAAGAAGGCAAGCAGCTGCTACATGTCTCTGACCAATTGTTTGTGCACGGTACCCACAGCATAGTCTGAAGCGTCTGTAGTAATGGCTATAGGTGCATTGGGGAGTGAGTGTGCCATAGGGTCATTTTGGAAAGTGCTCGTTTGGTGTCATCAAATGCTCTGGTCCTGTCTGCTGACCAGTCAAGCATGCGACTAGGGGCATTAGTTTTAAAGATAATACATGGGGAGGGGGGAGCATAAATTCAGCAGCTCATGGAATTAAGTAGCGATAGAAATTCACCATATCTGAAAGCTCCTGTAGTTATTTAGTAGTGCAGGGCGGTGGGAAATTCATTATAGCGGAGACGTTTGTTGGGAGGAGTTTCGCACCTTCTACAGAGATACAATGCCTGAGAAAGTCAATGGCTGACAACCCAAACTGGCATTTAGCAGAATTAATTATCAACCTGAGCTGGTTTAGACATTCGAAAAGTGTGTGGAGATGAGATAAGCGTTCGGATTTGGATGCATTGGCAACAGGGATATCATCCAGGTAAACAAAAATAAAATCTAAGTCTTTTAATACAGAGTCCATGAGTCTGTGCTGCATTTTTCAGCCCAAATGGCATGTGCAGAAACTCAAGTAGGTCAAAAGGGAATGTCCTCTGAGCACACAGGCACCTGATGGTAGTCCCTAACTAGACTGACTTTGGAACGAGTTAACTTTCTGGTTAAACGTGCCAAAATGTCTTGGATGTGTGGGACACCCTGGAAAAAGTTTTATTGCTTCCTTGTTATTGTTGGGTTATTGGTTTATTACTGTCATATGTAGCAAATACAGTGAACAGCATCTGTGTGCATGTCACCCAGAAAGATTATTCCATGCAGAAATACATCTAGGTAGTACACGAGGAAAACAGTAACAGAGTGCAGAATACAGTTTTTTCCTTATATCGATAAATAAAGTGCAAGAGGTATGATTAGGTTGATTGAGAGATCTTATCAATAGAGGTTTTTCACAACAGTAGGGTAGAAGCTGTCCTTAGGCCTGGTGATATGTGTTCTCAAGCTCTCTGCACAATGGAAGGTGGGGCGGGGGGAAGAGGGAATCATGGGGTAGGAAGGATCTTTCATTATGTTGGCTGCTATCCTGATGCAACAGGAAATGTAAACAGTCATTGGAGGGGTGACCATTTTTTCGAGTCATACGATCACAGCACCTCCAGCACAGAAACAGGCCCTTTGATCTGGTCAGTTTCAGTCTGGTTTAATGCCTATACCCATCGACCTGCACCAGGACTAGAGCCCTCCATACCCTTCTCATCCATGTACCTGTCCAAACTTCTCTTAAACCAGTATCTACCACTTCAACAGACAGCTCATTTCTCACTCACACAACCCTGAGTGAAGTAGTTCTCTCTCAGATTCCCCTTAATTATTTCACTTCTCATCCTAGACATTTTACTTCTAGTTGTAGTCTCATCTAACCTGACGGCAAAGGCATGTAAGCATTCAACCTATCTATACTCGTAATTTTATATATCTCTATATGATTTCCCCTCATTTTCCTGCGCTCCATGGAAAAAAAAAATCAATTCAATCCGTTCCTGTAACTCAAGTCCTGGCAACATCCATGTAAATTTTCTCTGCACTCTTTCAAGCTTATTGATATCTCTCCTGTAGGTAGATGACCAGAGCTACACGCAATACTTTAAATTTGGCCTCACCGAATTATAAAACTTCAGCATAATATCCTAACTCCTGCACTCAGTTCCATCATTTATGAAGCCCAATGTGCCTAAAGCTTTCTTTACAACCCTATTTACCTGTGATGCCACTTTCACTTTATGACAAACTAGGCTATGGTCACAGCACTTTCCAATTTCTTGTGTTCTAGGGCACAAAACTTCGAATACCAGGTTGTGATGTATCCAGATGAGCTGCTTTCTGTAAAGCATCTGTAAAAACTGATGAGGGTGGTTAGAGATGTGCACATATTGCAGATGGACTTTCGGTGCCCTTACGACTGGCTCAGATGTGAGGCTGGATTGCTCTGGGCGCCGAGAAGAGAGGTTGGAGCCCAGACAGAGGAGATTCAGAGCCGATACAACTGACCTGGGTGTGAGGTTGGATCACTTTGGGCACTGAGCCGAATTGAAAAGCATGAGAGAGGCTTTGGGCTAGGTGGTGAAATTTGGGCCCAGACCAAGTTGTTCTTTCAGGTTTCTTGCTTTGTAAACAAGCCTGTGAGTAAGCAAATCTCAAGATTGTATCAGTTTTACATTTGTTGATAATAAATGTACCTGAATGTTGAATCTTGACATGCCAAATTTCTTCAACCTTCTGAGGAAGAAGAGACAATAGTGTGCTCTCTTAGCCATGTGTCTATCTGGTAGGCCCTAGACAATTTGTTAGTAATATTTACCACCAGGAACTTGAAGCTCTCAACTACCTCCACCTCAGCACTATTCATACAGGCAGGGGCATGTACTTCTCCCTATTTCTAGAAGTCAGTGACCAGCTTTTGTGTTTTGCTGACATTGAGGTAAATTTGGTGACTTTGTAGCATGGCCATATCCTTCTTCTGATGGTTTGTATTCACAGTTTTGTCCACATGCTGAGATTGTGAAATGACCTGGCAATAGACCATTGCTCGTAGTTAGATTCTATCCCAGCAAACCAGGGTAACATCCTTTCTGCATCCATCCCAATGATCCCTGGAATAATTTTGTAACTGCCAATGAAATCACATCTCATTCTTATAAATTTTGGAGAATACAGATCTAATCTATTCAATCTCTTCTCACATAGTGAAGCTGCCATGCCAGGATTCGGGGTGATGAATCTTAGTTGCATTCACTCTACGGTTAGTGTATAATTTTTTTAATGAAAGGAAACCACATCTGTGCATAATATTCCAAGTGAAATATCACCAAAGCTCTATATAATTGCTGTAAGATATTTTTACACCTATATGGCACTCAAAGGGTCTCCTAATTAAATACTGACATTTCTCCTTCTAATTGCTTCTGGAGCTGAATGTTAACTACAGTGGCTTGTATACATGGACAACTGGATCCCTTTGAAAGTCAGCATATCTCAGTTTACCACTGCTGTAACAATAATCTCCTTTTCCGTTTTGTGCACCAAAGTGGGTGCCCTCAAGTTTATCAGCATTACTTTCTACCTTTAATGTTCTCACCCATTCACTCACCTTGTCTATATCCTTTTTACGTACCCCTGCCTCTGACTCACTGTCCCACCTGGATCTGTGTCATCCCATTTGATTCTCTCAGTCAGTAATATTTTCCACAGGAGTACCAGCAAAACACCCAGGAACAATTATATTCCATATAGCACATTTGTTAACTATGAAGGAAGGAGAAATATCCCAAGTCTCTGCTTCAGTTCTGACATTCATTTTGGATTCTCTGGATATAGATTCTGGTTTGATTTGATGAATGATACATGTTGCATGAGCTTTAGCTAAGATGGTAGTAATTTTGAAAGGCTGTGATATATATGAAGTTGTATATCAATCTATGTGGTTTATAATTATTATAAGAACTGTATTCTCAGGCCTCGTGGCTTAGATCTGAACACCCTGCGTTTCCTGCATTTGTTTTGATTCTGTTTTTCCTAGCTTCATCAATCTTACATAGACTTTGATTATCTATCTTAAGAAGTAGCCTGGGAAGATGTGTGTACCAAGGGTCAAAAACATGGTTGGAGTTATTCCTTTCATTGAATATGGTATTGCCCTCTTGTTCCTTAAAAACCTATAAAGTTCTGGCTCCATGATTTCCCTTTGGTATAAGTAGTGCAGATGATTTTTGGATTCAAAATCAAGTTTATTATCACTGCCTTATATGACATGAAATTTGAGGTTGTGCAGCAGCAACACAGTGCAAAATCATAAAATTGCTATAAATTACAGAATAAATAAATAGTTCAAAATAAAGGTAGTGTTTGTAAGTTCATGAATTATTCGTAAGTCTGACTGCAGAGGGGAAGAAGCTGTTCCTGAACCAGTGAGTGTGGGATTTCTTGCTGCTGCACCTCCTCCCAGATGGTAGTAATGAGACGAGGACATGTCTTGGATGGTGAGGGACCCGCTATGGAGGGGTAAGTTGTGCCCCAATGGTTCTGGTTATAACACTCCTCACTCTCTTGCAATCATGTGATGCAACCAATCAGAATGCCCTCCACCATACATCTAAAGAAAGTTGCAAGAGCCTTTGGTGACACACCAAATTTCCTCAGACTCCAAATGCAGTCGAGCTGCTGGCGTGCCTTCTTCGTGATTGTATCAATATGTTTGGCCCAGGACAGATCCTCAGAGATGTTGATACGCAGGTACTTAAAGCTGCTCATGCTTTCCATCACTGGCCCCTCAGTGAAGACATGCGCATGTTCTCCTGACTTCCACAATCAATTCCTTTGACTTGGTGATGCTGAGTGTGAGATTGCATCTGTGACACTTCTCAAACAGCTCATCTATATCACTCATGTACACCTCCTTGTTCCCATCTGATAATTTACCAACAATATGGTATCACCTGCAAATTTATAAATGGTGTTTGGGCTGTGTTTAGCCATGCAGTCATGGGTGTAGTGAGAGCAGAGCAGTGGACTAAGTACATATTCTTGATGTGCACGCATTGACTGTCAGCGGGAGGAGATCTTATCACCAATCCATACTGGCTACCGTCTCCTGATGCAGATGTTAAGGGTCCAGTTATAGAGGGAGTTACAGAGGCCCAAGTTTAGAAGCTTGATAATTAATACTGAGGGGATGATGGTATTGAACACTGAACTGTGATCAATACACAGCAGCCTGACGTATGCTTTGCAATTATCTAGGTACTCTAAGACAGTATGGAGTGCCTGTGAATTTGCATTTACTGTGGATCTGTGTAAAAACCTGTAGGTCTTTAGCATTCATTCAAATCTCTCTACTTTATCAATTAGCTCATGCCAGAATGGCAGGATATAGCATTTTGTGAGGGTTAGATCATTTCTATTCATTACTATCGAACAGTAGTCCATTACCTATATTCACTGTTTGTGGTACGTTAAGTACTTTAAAGATACAAACCACAAACTCTGGGATGCTAGAAGTAGAAATGACAAATTCTGTGAAAGGGAGGCTTACAAAGTTATTAACGATCATCAAGAAGAACACAGATCTGCAAATTCAACATTAACAATAACCCATGAACCTTTGGGTAACTCACTTTTATTAGTTGCTTGACACAGTAGACATCTGTTCATTTTGTGTTTAACTGCATTAACAATCCTTAAATAACACCACCATCATCAGATAGGCAGACTTTGTCTCTGCACCATAACTTCTGTATTTACAAATGGTTAGTTTTTACAATTCTAGTTAGCTTTCTTTGTTAATCTTTTTATTGGTTTAAAAGGAGCATAAATACAACCAAGAGGAGAATTACCTCAAATATATATATCAGTAACAATTCAAACAGAGATTAAGATAGACATCGTCAAAATCATGGATAATGTTAAACTAGTATAAAATATATAATAAAAAAACTGAAAACAGCAATTCTCCTCTTATCAGTTTATGAAAAAAACATTAAGTTTTAAATGAAGAAAAAAAAACACCACTGTACTATACATGAAAAAAAAGGACTGGGTAGTCCATTTTGAGGATAGGACCAAAAAAAAAGAAAGAAAGACTTTCTGATCAAATCTAAAACTTCAAAAAAAAAGATTGAAAGACTAATAAATCGAATTAAATGAAAATATTGAATAAAAGGACTCCGGATTTGTTCAAATTTAAAGGATGTATCAAATGTCTGACTTCTTATTTTCTCTAAACTTAAACAGGACATAATGGAGGAGAGCCAATAAAAGACCGTAGGTGGATTAGAATCCTTCCACTTCAATAAAATGGTTCTCCTAGACAGTGTCACAAATAGGATTGATATTGGAGAAAATACGCGCTAGTTTATCCTTTGACATATGGGCCCGGTTCACCACCTTGAACTGTATCTATAGGGGTCAGGGGGTATGGAGGGAAGGCTGGGTTCTGAGTTGGATGATCAGCCATGATCATAATAAATGGCGGTGCAGGCTCGAAGGGCCGAATGGCCTACTCCTGCACCTATTTTCTATGTTTCTATGTTTCTATGTATCAAGGAATGACGGGTACAAATAGATGAGTTGTTAACTAAATGAAAAATTTTACTCCACTGATTATCTGAAAATGACTCTTGAAATTCCGATTCCCAAGCGCATTTAATTTTATCATTAGATATCATTCGTGAGTTCAGTAACGTTTATAAATTATAGCTATCAACCCTTTTTGAAATGGTTTAAAGTGAAAGAGAGCGTCTGTCATAGTAGATGGATAAGCAGAAGGGTAATTTGGCAACAAACCAAGTAAAAAATTCCTAATTTGTAAATATCTAAAAAAGTGTACATTAGATAAATCATATTTATCCACTAACTGAGAAAAAGACATTAAACAGTCCCCTAAAAACAAATCTGAATAAGTTATTATTCCCTTAGTTTTCCAAATTAAAAAAGCCTTGTCCAAAATTGATGGTTTAAAAAATAATTGAAATGGATATTACTAGAAAGAATAAAATTTAACTCAAAAAATCTACAAAACTGAAACCAAATTCTTAATGTATGTTTAATAATGGGATTAATATCTTGTCTACCAATTTTACAAAACAAAAAGGGAAGAGGAGCTCCCAGTAAAGAGGCCAAAGAGAATCCTTTCACCAGGTTTTCCTCCAAATCCAACCATGAAGGACATTCATGTATATCTGAATAGTGAATCCAAAAAGTAATATATCTTTTGGATCTTTTCACAGAATAGATTCTATAATCTTACCTTATATTTGGAACAATAAAAATCCTAGATTGAGTAAACCCTTATGCAGAAATTAAAAAAAGGATGGTGGCATGGCTTTGTCTAACTTTAGGATGTACTATTGGGCAATTAATATTCGATATATTACAATTCTAGTTAGCTTTCATGAGTAATGATATGTTCTATTAGTGAGGGGAGGATGGCAATGAAATTGCCTTGCGGTATAAGAGAGGTACCATCAGGAGTTTGATGTGTACTTTGTGCAAATCCTATTACCTATTTTCATTTCTTTTGCTGGATTGCAATTACACATCTTGCTTGCCAGAAAATTCAGTTTGCTTAGTATCATCATTTTGGGCATTCTTTTCACACTGATGTAACTGGTATCATTTTGTTTGAGACCAGCAGGATCAGTGGTGGCCGTACATACAAAAAGTTGACATTGAGATAAGGGTATCACAGTCACTTGAGATTCAATGGATGTCTTGTTAATGTGTTGCATGTCATTTGCAATGAAAATATTCCTAGAATAGTCAAAGGAGTAATACCATAGTAAGGAAAGATTGTGACCTTACTGAGACAGAGTAGGATGACAGTGAAATTGTGAAAGGTGAGTTCATTCAGCTCTTTCACAAATACTGTAGTTACAGTATGTATTTACATAATCATACATATTTGCAAATATTTGCTTCTACCTATGGCTAATTTCCCTGATGAGCAAAATGAAAACAAATACATTCTTGGAATCATCAAATCATTGTTCATTTTTGCATTGGCTTCATCAACTACCGTATGGTATGGTCAGTACATATGCACTTCTCGAACACAAATGTGAAACTCCAACAAAACAACTGCATGTTTTGTATTTCTTGCTCCTTAGCTAGCTTTTCATTGGCTTGGGAAGTGGCCACTACAATTAAAACACAGCCCAGAGTTGTGCTGTTGTTCTCTGTTGATGCTTTCAAGCAAAAAAAAAATACCATGACAGTTTTCCCCTTTTCTGTTTTTATTCATGATAGCCTATTGTGGTCTTTTCACCTCAACTGGTCTGTGGTTTAAAAGTAACAACAATTTTGCTAAAACACACAGCTTGGAAAATCTAATATCCTTTTTGAATTTGCATTTCAACCCTCACTCAGTATCAGCAAATTCATATCTTTTTGCAATGTGCTTTGAGCCGCTGTCTGAGAGTTAAAGTTGGTAGTTTTTATTCCTCTAATGCAGTGTTCAATGCCTTCACAGTCTTAGAATTGTCTTCCATCTGAATAAGATTATTAACGATGAACATATCTCCATCCTCTCCCTGTAGGATGAAAGAATGATTTACTAAGCTTGTTATACATCCACAGGTTGCCAATTAAACCTGCTTGTATTGAGTAAGCACATTCATTTTTCCTGCCAAAATGGTGGCACTGTACTCAACCCTCCTGTGTATTTGCACTTCACACCCTGCATATGCTGAATGCGATGTGCAAATACACAGGAGGGTTGAGTACAGTGCCACCATTTTGGTAGGGGAAAAAAAAATCTGCTTTATAGTAGAATAAGTCTGTCTGTCCTGCTTTAAGTTTACTGTAGAGTCATTTGATGCAGCTTCAAGATTGATTGCTGCTCACTGAGCTGAACTGCCACTATCTGAGCAGATGATTTCACTGAGCCTGCACATGGGAGCTGCAATGATTGGGGAAGTATTGAGTCATTCTGCAGCTTTTACCTCAGAAACATGAAATGTGCAATCTGTGCACATACTTGGAATGACTCTCTAGATGTATAACGCTGACATTTTCTTGGCAACTTTACCTGACAGTATTGCTATGCCTCTATTCTTGTTACTAATTGCAATACTTCTTGAGTGGCCCTTGGATTATAACCACAGTGCTATAAATTCCAGCTCTAATAGTATCTACAGAACACCAATGCTTCTAAATCAAGAATCGAGGATTGAGGCTCAAGGATCAACTTTAATCTCCATATGCATTTATACGTTTCAGAAACTTGCTGTGGTGTGTAGGTACGACATGCAACAAAAAGCAACAGCATTCAATAATGATATAGAATAGGGAATTATATGAAATAAGATAAAAGATATAATATAATAAAAGGTAAGATATAATAAAATTACATAAAAGGCTAAAAGATAGATATTGAATAAAATGAATAAAATGTAAACAGCATTGTAAGAAGTGGTTTAAAGTGTTTGCAGTGCGTTGCAGTGACTGAGGTAGAGGGGGGTGGGTGGGTGGGACTAAAATGAATGATCAGATTAACTGCCTGGAGGAAGAAACATTTAAGATGGCGCGAAGAATAAGAAATTGCATTTGACTTACGTCAACAATGTCTTGTACACCCATGATGATGCCATTACATTAGCCACATAATGTACTTACATATTATATGTAAATACACCAGAATTTAATTTCACAAATTAAATCAGTCTTATTTGACTGCAATTGAAGGCATGTCTGCACCTTATCAGGGGCAATCAAACTTATTATTGGGATGCACTGTTGGGTTTCAGATCAAATCTGACTGGTTGACGGATGAATCTGGAGTCTGTCAAATCAATTAATCAATCAGATGTTACATGCACTTAATTGTAGTTGCACATAAGCGTCATGTGTAATATGTTTAAGTTAAATACATTGTGTTTATCCCTAAATTGATTCATAGGGTCATACAGAACAGAAACAGGCCCTTTGTCACAACAAGTCCACACCAATCATGAAGCACCCATTTTCATTTCAGTCTAAGCACAAAAGATACTACAGGTGCTAGAAACACACACAAAATACTGGAGGAATTCAGTAGGTCAGGCAGCTTCTACGGACATGAATAAACAGTTGTGTTTCAGGATGAGACCCTTCATCAGGACTGGAAAGGAAGGAGGAAGATGCTAGGCTAAGAAAGTGGGGGAAGGAGAAGGAGTACAAACTAGATACACTTCAATCTAACAAACAACAGGAATTCTGCAGATGCTGGAAATTCAAGCAACACACATCAAAATTGCTGGTGAACGCAGCAGGCCAGGCAGCATCTCTAGGAAGGGGTACAGTCGACGTTTCAGGCCGAGACCCTTCGTCAAGACTAACTGAAGAAAGAGTTAGTAAGAGATTTGAGTTTCTTACTAACTCTTCCCTCAGTTAATCCTGACGAAGGGTCTCGGCCTGAAACGTCGACTGTTCCTCTTCCTAGAGATGCTGCCTGGCCTGCTGCGTTCACCAGCAACTTTGATGTGTGTTGCTTACACTTCAATCTACCCATGTTTTTATAAACAGTCCATAACTTCTACTAGTCACCTACACTGAGGGCAATTTACAGACTACAATAACTACAAACACATGGCTTTGAGATATGGGAGGAAAATGAGTACCCGGACAAAGCCCATTCATTCACAGCGGGTATATGTAAACTCGACACACACGCAGAGCACTGGAGGTCAGAATTGAACCTGGGTTGTGGAGGGAGTGCGCAGCAACTTAACTAGCTGCACCAAAGTGCCACCCTTAAAATACCAGACGTTCTGCAGGTGGCCTGTTGAATACTTTCTCGCTAGCCAACATCAATACAATAGATTACCTATCCAATTATCACATTGATGACTGTGAGACTTCATGGAAAATTCATGAAGGGTGCTATGCAGAGAAGAGTTTGTTATTTCCTGTTTAACTCCATGATCTAACTTTATAACTCGTACCACATTGCTCTGAGTGGGAAACAAAATACAAAGTTTCTAGACTAGAAGTTTTCTTGGTAAATGAAATAGATATATGTTGATTCCTTAATGATTCATGCAATATGTTGGCTTTGAGTGTGAATTGTAACACCCACTTCTCGGGGACTTGGGCTATATAACAGCCACTTCTAGTCAGCAATTGTGAAAGCAATTTTCTGCCTCTTCTTAGGCTGTTATTAGTGTGCTGAGCTGGTGCACAGTGAGAGCGATTGTCTCGGACGTCTTGCTTATGATCTCAAGACTCTGTTGTACATTAGTAATGCAGAATACTACATCCATTTCACTGATTCATTGGCAAGACTGATGGCAGAGGAGCTGCATTGCCTTGGTTGTGGTGTGGACCAGGGCCTTATGCTGCGGTGTCATCTACTGCAGCCGCTTAATTGAGGAGACGCTGACAGGCACTGTGGGAGAGAGCATATTCTTCTGTGAGTGCACTGGAATCCATTCTGGGATGGGGGTGCTGCTCTCCAGTGTTCACTCAGTGCTGCTCTGTGGCGTACGCACACTGCTGTCCCGTGCTCACTCAGTGCTGCTCTGCGCCGCACGCACACTGCGGTCCCGCGCTCACTCAGTGCTGCTCTGCGCCGCACGCACACTGCGGTCCTGCGCTCACTCAGTGCTGCTCTGCGCCGCACGCACACTGCTGTCCCGCGCTCACTCAGTGCTGCTCTGCGCCGCACGCACACTGCGGTCCCGCGCTCACTCAGTGCTGCCCTGCGCCGCACGCACACTGCGGTCCCGCGCTCACTCAGTGCTGCGCTGCGCCGCACGCACACTGCGGTCCCGCGCTCACTCAGTGCTGCGCTGCGCCGCACGCACACTGCGGTCCCGCGCTCAATCAGTGCTGCTCTGCGCCGCACGCACACTGCGGTCCCGCGCTCACTCAGTGCTGCCCTGCGCCGCACGCACACTGCTGTCCCGCGCTCACTCAGTGCTGCTCTGCGCCGCACGCACACTGCGGTCCCGCGCTCACTCAGTGCTGCTCTGCGCCGCACGCACACTGCGGTCCCGCGCTCACTCAGTGCTGCTCTGCGCCGCACGCACACTGCGGTCCCGCGCTCACTCAGTGCTGCTCTGCGCCGCACGCACACTGCGGTCCTGTGCTCACTCAGTGGAAGAATAAGCTAGGCCTGAACAACATTCCGTGTACCATTAATCTACAGGCCATGCTACTCAGGGACTTTGGCTATATTTTCTTGCGGTGACTATGATTTTCTGCTGTCGTAACCATATGTGCTATGTGTGCTGTGTGCTGTGTGCTGTGTGCTGCTGTGTGCTGTGTGCTATGTGTCCTGTGTGCTGTGTGTGCTGTGTGTGCTGTGTGCTGTGTGTCCTGTGTGCTGTGTGCTGTGTGTGCTGTGTGCTATGTGTCCTGTGTCCTGTGTGCTGTGTGCTGTGTGTGCTGTGTGCTGTGTGTGCTGTGTGCTGTGTGCTGTGTGCTGTGTGTGCTGTGTGTGCTGTGTGCTGTGTGCTGTGTGTGCTGTGTGCTGTGTGTGCTGTGTGCTATGTGTCCTGTGTGCTGTGTGCTGTGTGCTGTGTGTGCTGTGTGCTGTGTGTGCTGTGTGCTGTGTGTGCTGTGTGCTGTGTGCTGTGTGTGCTGTGTGCTGTGTGCTATGTGTGCTGTGTGCTATGTGTGCTGTGTGCTGTGTGTGCTGTGTGTGCTGTGTGCTGTGTGCTGTGTGTGCTGTGTGCTATGTGTCCTGTGTGCTGTGTGCTGTGTGCTGTGTGTGCTGTGTGCTGTGTGTGCTGTGTGCTGTGTGTGCTGTGTGCTGTGTGCTATGTGTCCTGTGTGCTGTGTGTGCTGTGTGCTATGTGCTGTGTGCTGTGTGTGCTGTGTGCTGTGTGTGCTGTGTGCTGTGTGCTATGTGTGCTGTGTGCTGTGTGTGCTGTGTGCTGTGTGTGCTGTGTGCTGTGTGCTATGTGTCCTGTGTGCTGTGTGTGTGTGTGCTGTGTGCTGTGTGCTGTGTGTGCTGTGTGCTGTGTGTGCTATGTGTGCTGTGTGCTGTGTGCTGTGTGCTGTGTGCTGTGTGTGCTATGTGCTGTGTGCTGTGTGTGCTGTGTGTGCTATGTGCTGTGTGCTGTGTGTGCTGTGTGTGCTGTGTGCTGTGTGCTATGTGTGCTGTGTGCTATGTGTGCTATGTGCTGTGTGCTATGTGTCCTGTGTGCTGTGTGCTGTGTGTGCTGTGTGCTGTGTGCTGTGTGTGCTGTGTGTGCTGTGTGCTGTGTGCTGTGTGTGCTGTGTGCTATGTGTCCTGTGTGCTGTGTGCTGTGTGTGCTGTGTGCTGTGTGCTGTGTGTGCTGTGTGTGCTGTGTGCTGTGTGGTGTGTGCTGTGTGTGCTGTGTGCTATGTGTCCTGTGTGCTGTGTGCTGTGTGCTGTGTGCTGTGTGTGCTGTGTGCTGTGTGTGCTGTGTGCTGTGTGTGCTATGTGCTGTGTGCTGTGTGTGCTATGTGTGCTGTGTGCTGTGTGCTGTGTGTGCTGTGTGCTATGTGTCCTGTGTGCTGTGTGCTGTGTGCTGTGTGTGCTGTGTGCTGTGTGCTGTGTGTGCTGTGTGTGCTGTGTGCTGTGTGTGCTATGTGTGCTGTGTGCTGTGTGGGCTGTGTGCTGTGTGCTGTGTGTGCTATGTGCTGTGTGCTGTGTGTGCTGTGTGCTGTGTGCTGTGTGTGCTGTGTGCTGTGTGTGCTGTGTGCTATGTGTGCTGTGTGTGCTGTGTGCTGTGTGCTATGTGTGCTATGTGCTGTGTGCTGTGTGTGCTGTGTGCTGTGTGCTATGTGTGCTGTGTGCTGTGTGCTGTGTGTGCTGTGTGCTGTGTGTGCTGTGTGCTATGTGTGCTGTGTGCTGTGTGCTATGTGCTGTGTGCTATGTGTGCTATGTGCTGTGTGCTATGTGCTGTGTGCTGTGTGTGCTGTGTGTGTTGTGTGCTGTGTGCTATGTGTGCTGTGTGTGCTGTGTGCTGTGTGCTATGTGCTGTGTGCTGTGTGTGCTGTGTGCTATGTGCTGTGTGCTGTGTGTGCTGTGTGCTATGTGCTGTGTGCTGTGTGTGCTGTGTGCTGTGTGTGCTGTGTGCTGTGTGTGCTGTGTGCTGTGTGCTATGTGCTGTGTGCTGTGTGCTGTGTGCTATGTGCTGTGTGCTGTGTGTGCTGTGTGTGCTGTGTGCTGTGTGCTGTGTGCTATGTGCTGTGTGCTGTGTGCTGTGTGCTGTGTGCTGTGTGCTGTGTGTGCTGTGTGTGCTGTGTGCTGTGTGCTGTGTGCTGTGTGCTATGTGCTGTGTGCTATGTGCTGTGTGCTGTGTGCTGTGTGTGCTGTGTGCTGTGTGTGCTATGTGTGCTGTGTGTGCTGTGTGCTGTGTGTGCTGTGTGCTGTGTGCTGTGTGCTGTGTGCTGTGTGCTGCTGGCACTGTGCTGTGCACTTTGGCTCTGGAGGAATGCTGTTTCATTTGGCTAAATTCTTATATGGTTGAATGATAATTAAACTTCAACTTGAACTTGATATCCCTGTAACCAATATTAGCTAGGTACAGAACCTGGACTATTACTTGGAATTGTGAGAAATATATTAAAAATCAATAAGTACCCCATGGCCAGTCACTCAGTTCTCCAAAAACATATTTTCCTGAGAACCACATCTCTGACCACAATCCACAAAATGTAATGATGTTAAGTTCAATGCAGTAAAATGTCTTTTTAACAGGGTTAAAGGAATGGTGTGGCTCAGAAATTACTACCAATAATGACAGAATATAAAGTATTTAATATTCTTTCAAAAACTGAACATGAATGGCCAATACTTTAATATTTATCCAATAATAACATTAATTCTGAATTTTGAAATTTTTATCACCTCAAAATTATCACGATATAATGCCTGTGAAAACATTAGGTTAAATTTGTTCTAATTACAGTCTGCATGATCATCTAATTTGGGTGATGCAAGTGGCCACTCTGTTCCCAGCACTGGTGAGGAGATGGTCCTTCTTGACAATATGATAAGCCTCCAATCTGGTAACCATTCCAGAATTCAGACATCTTGTCTCAGCTCACTTCCCACTGAAATCTTCATCCACACATTTGTTACCTCTGAACTTGACTATAGCAGTTGTTCTAATTGCTACATTTTACCGTCAATGATCTCTCAAGTTCAAGGTGAAGGTGAAGGTGAAGCGGGGGGGGGGGAGAGAGAGAGAGAGAGAGAGAGAGAGAGAGAGAGAAACCAAAAGGCATAGCTTCAGAATAGAAGTATTTCCATTTAGAACAGAGATTATGAGGAATTTATTTAGCTAGAGGGAGCTGAATCTGTGGAATTCATTACCACAGACAGCTGTGGAAGCCAGGCTATATTTAAAGAGGATCTTGATGGTAAAGACGTGGAAGGTTACAGGGAGAAGGCAGGAAAATGGGATTTGAGAGGGAAAATAATTTTGTTACGATTGAATGGTAGAGCAGCCTTGACAGACTGAATGGTCTAATTCTGCTCCTCTGTCTTATGGCCTTATAGCCTTTTGCACATCTCTAATTTGAAATGCTCCACGTCATCAGTGGCCGAGGCTTCAGTAGCTGCTTATGCCCTGGGTTTTGAAAATTCACTCCATAAAACTCTCAACTCCTACTTCTTCACTTTAAGACAATTTGTTGAAGAATCATTGGGACATCTGGTTGCGTTGTGCCACAACAACAAGATCACTTTCAATGTCCGCTATACCGAAGAGCTGATTATCAACTACAGGATAAAGAAACCGTAGGTTCATGAACCAGTCCTTATTAGGTGTGAAGAGAGTCAGTAGATTTAAATTCCTTGGCATTAACATATCAAAGGATCTGTTCTGGAACCAGTACATAAGTGGCATCACTAAGAAGTTTGCATAGATTTGGCATGTCACCAAAATTTTATCAAACGTCTCTTTTTGCACAGTGGAAAGTATCCTAACTGGTTGCATTATAGCCTGGTATGGAAATACCAATGCCCAGGAATGGAAAAGACTACACAAAGTTATGGATACAGCCCATGCCATTATAGACAAAGTCTTCCTCACCATTGGGTACATTTACATGGAGCACTGCCACGAGAAAGCAGCATCCACCCCATCAAAGACCCCCAACATCCAGGCTACGTCCACTTCTTGCTGCTACCATTAGGCAGGAGGTATAAAAGCTTTAGGTCCAACATCACCGGGTTCAGGAATAGGTATTACCCTACAACCGTCAGGCTCCTGCACCAGCAAGGATAACTTCATTCACCACTTCTCTGAACAGATTCTAGGAATTATAAACTCACTTTCAAGGAATTTTTATGACTCATGTTCTCAGTCTTATTTTTATTTGCACAGCTTGTTTTCTTTTGCACCTTGGTTGTTTGTCTGTCTATGGATAGTTTTTTTGTAAAATTCTGCTGTATTTCTTTTTTACCTGTAAATGCCTGCAAGAAAATGAATTTCAAGGTTGTATATGGTGACATACATGTACTTGGGTAATAAATTTACTTTGAACATGGAACTGAATTAATCCCCATCTCTTTATTTACCCTCAGAATGTGGGAAATAGCTCCTATCATTTCTCATCGTTGGATTTTGTTTGATAATATATTCCTGTGGGTTGCTTTCAAGAAGTTATGATATTAAAGTCACGGCATGAATCCAAGCAATAGTGGTTATTGATGGGAGCAATGTAAATGTGTATGTATTTTCAATCGTTATCTACCTCATGCAGTGCTAAAAGTCAGTTTCCTATCCTATCGAGAACCATGCAGATGCCAGCTCAATTCTAGTCATGTCCACATTGTTCAAGAAATTTGGGAGGAAGAAGTATATTTAATAATTCAAGCAAAATTGATGTTTATTTCGGTGTACATTAAGGCAAAGGAATAAAACTTATTTAGGACCAAGTGACAACATGTGCATGGAGTCCAGTGAGGTTGAGTGAATACTTTTCATCTGCATTACTACAGAGAAAGACACTGTATTGGGAGAATCCACAAAGGGAAATACTTGAATTATAAAAGAAAACGATGGAGTACTGAATGTCTTAGAAACTGTAAAAGCCATCTGCATGTTGAGAAACGTGACTTGTCAATGTAATACTGTACACTTTGATGCCATTTATTACAATACTGTGGAGGTGTGTTTACCATATGGAGTGATTTTTGTGCATCTTCTGACTTATGGACAAGATAAACTTATGAAACATCAATAAAATTGAAAGCCATTGTTACAACAGGGTGTTATTGCCTGTAATTGCCGAGGGCTTGATGAGATGCATCCCCTTCTGTGTAGGAGGCAAGGGAGGAAGTTGTAAAAAGTAAAGTGTAAACGTGTCTGTTGACAGGACAGTGAATGTAATATATTAATTCAAGAAGACCACAAGACATCCCTCTACTCTGAGGTTGTGACCTCCCCCACTATAGGAAACATCCTCTCTGCATCTACTCTACCTATTCCTTTAACTTTCAAGAAACTACAATGAGATCCCCCCTTATTCTTCTTCCAGTTAGTACAGGCCCAGAGCCATCAAACACTCCTAATACAATAACCTTTTCATTCCTGGAATCATTTTTATGAACCTCCTCTGTACCCTCTCCTATGTCTGCACATCCTTTTTAAAATAAGGACCCCCAAACTGCTCACAATACTCCAAATGAGGCCTCACCAGTGTCTTATAAAGCCTTAGCTGTGATGAGAAACCTAGGTGAGGATGGTTAGGACACAAGTGCTGGAGTATCTGGATACAAGATTGAAATGAAGACAGAGTTCATAACTCAATGCTAGGGGAGAATCCAAAGTTGAGCTGATGATTGAGCACCGAACTTCAGTTCAAGTGCTCCTTAAATATTAAAATCTGGGTACCAAAACATGGGGGCCAATTAGCGGGATGGGCCCGAATCTTTAAAGGGGCCACAGCAACCCTCACCACTCTGGAGAGTTAGAGCATCTGAACCCCAGAGGCTGGCGCAGTCAGATGTGTACCATTACACTTAGCATTACACCCCTGCTTTCTAGTCCTCTCGAAATAACTGTTAACATTCCATTGGTTTCCTCACCAATGACACAACCTGCAAATTAACCTTGAGGGAACCTTACATGAGAACTCCCAAGTCCCTTTGCACCTCGTATTTTTGAATTTCTTCCCATTTAAAAAATAGTCTACACTTTTATCCCTTCTACCAAAGTGCTTGACCATATACTTCCCGACACTGTATTCCATCTGCCACTTCTTCGTCCATTCTCCAAATTTGTCTCAGTTCTTCTGCCACCTATCTTTGTATCATCTGCAAAACCATCAATTCTGCCATTCAAATCATTGACATATAACACAAAAAGAAGCGGTCCCAACACCAACCCCTGCAGAACACCACTAGTCACCAGCATCCATCAGAAAAGGCTCTCTTTACTCCCATTATTTGCCTGCTTTCCAATCAACTAATGCTCTATCCATGCTAGTATCTTTCCCGTAATACCATGGGCTCTTATCTTGATAAGCAACCTCATGTGCAGCAGCTTGCCAATGGCCTTCTGACATCCAAGTACACAACATCCACCAACTCTCCTGTGTCTATCCTGCTTAGTTCCACAAAGAATTACAAAGAATTTGTCAGGCATGATATTCCCTTTAGGAAACCATGCTCATTTTGGCCTAGTTTATTATGTGCCTCCAAGTACCCTGAGACCTCATCCTTAATAATGGACTCTAACATCTTCTCAGCCACTGAGGTCAGATTAACTGGCCTATAATTTCCTTTCTTCTGTCTCTCTCCCTCTTGAAGAGTGGAGTGACATTTGCAATTACCAGTATTCCAGAACCATGCCAGATCTAGTGATTCTTGGAAGATCATTACTAATGCCTCTACAATCTCTTCAGCTACCCCTTTCAGAACCCTGTGGTGTAGTCCATCTGATCCAAGTAATTTATCCACCTTCAGACTTTTCAGCTTCCCAAGCACCTTCTCCCTCGTAACAGCAACTGCACTCATTTCTGCCCCCTGACACTCTCAAACGCTTGGCATACTGCTAGTGCCTTCCAGTCATGATTGATGCAAAAACATATTTAGTTTGTCAGGCATCCCCTTGTTCCCCATTTCTACATTACCAGTGTCATTTCCAGCAGTCTGATATCTATTCTCGCCTCTCTTTTACGCTTTATATATCTGAAAAAAACTTGCATTATCTTCTTTGATATTATTGGCTAGCATGCCTTCATATTTCATCTTCCACCCGCCCCACCCCCACCCCTTATGGCTTTTTAGTTGCCTTCTGATGGTTTTTAAAAGCTTCCCAATCCTCTAACTTCCCACTAATTTTTACTCTAATATATACCTCTATTTTGCTTTTATGTTGACTTCCCTTGTCAGCCACAGTTGCGTCATTCTGCTTTTAGAATACTTCTTCTAAGGGATGTAACTTTCCTGCACCTTCCGAATTGTCCCCAGAAGCTCCAGCCATTGTTAATTTGCTGTCATCCCTGCTCGTGTCCCCTTCCAATCAACTTTGGACAGCTCCTCTCTCATGCCTCTGTAACTCCTTTTACTTCACTGTAGTACTGATACATATGGTTTTAGCTTCTCCCTCTCAAATTGCACGGTGAATTCTATCATATTATGATCACTGCCTCCTAATGGTTCCTGTACCTTATGCTCCCTTATGAAATCTTTTTCATTACCCAGCACTCAATCTAGAATAGCCTTTTCCCTAGTGGGCTCAACCACAAGCTGCTCTAAAAAGCCATCTCATAGGTATTTCACAAATACTCTTTCTTAAGGAACTAGCACCAACCTGATTTTCCCAATCTACAATGACATCCTTCCTGTAGTTCTGGTTTCCAAACTATAGGAAGGATGTTCTTACACTGGGGAGGATGCAGAGGAAATTAAGGCTGGATTTGGCTGGGTCTGTTTCCTTGGAGAGGAAATGATTGATTGGTGACCTCTCTTAAAGTATATGAAATGATAAAGGCTAAGTCAGAATAGAAATATTTTCCCTATAGCAGGGGACATGGTTTCAAAGTTGGAGACTTTGAAGGGATTGAAGGACAATATTTTTTCAGCCTGAGAGTGATTGAAATCTGTAACACTATCTGAGGGGTGGTGAGGAAGGCAAGAGCTCTCACAACATTTAAATAACATATAGATAACCACTTGAAGCACCATGGCATAGAAGGCAAAGGGCTGGGTGCTGGGAAATAAGATTCATATAGATGATCGGCCTCTTTCATGCTGTATGATTCTGTCAGTGTAAGATCCTGCGACTTTTGGATTCCAAGCTATGTGTACTTTGTCCTATGCATATTAGTGAAAGTCCACTTTATTTACTTGAAGCATAATATTTGAAATGCTGCTTAGGATTCTGGTTTAGTAGTACACTGATTTCAGCTGACCCAAGTAATTATCAAATTCCTATCTTAGGAGGTTCCACCTCCGACTCTACTCATTTTGCAAGCAGCAAGCTCAGTTTTATCATTTGTCAAGAATGTCAAAAATGCAGCATCTCTAGTCTCTTGTGAGCAGCTGGTTACAATTTCACCATTTGTGAAATTTTTAGCATAACTCAGTTTTCTAGTCAGTTACACTGATCCCTTGGTAGTATCAGCATGGATTTTCATGAATCTTAAATAAAAATGTTTAAAATGCATGGCATGCGCAAAAGATCAATAGTCAGAGCTATTTTAGAACTGTTTCAGTTGATGATCTCCCTGCGGGGGAGAGATGGTGAATAAATGCAGGCTATTATTGGAAAGAAGAAAGCTCCAAAGCGGACTGTCCTAGTGAAGATCAGAATTAAACTCTCTTCCTGTAGTAGGCTCAGTAATTTTCTACTGGGCAGATACACAGTATCTTAGACAACTGTTATCCATCAAGTAAGTGTGCCTTTTTTATTAAAAGAATGAAGAAAGCTTGGCCTACAACTAATCATAGAATAGAGAGAGAGGGGGAGAAAGGTGGGGGTGAGGGGGGGGAAACGGAGAGGGGGAGAGAGAGAGAATACACATAAACAGAGACAGACATTTATATTAAAGATTCAACGTATATTTATTATCAAAAAATATGTAAATTATACAACCTTGAGAATCTTTTTCCTCACAGGTAGCCACAAAGGAAGAAACCTGAAAGAACCTAATTAAAGAAAAAAAAGAATTTGAAAAATAAAAGACCAATACCCAATACATAAGAAAAAGAAAAAATAACACAAATCATGGAAACAATTGAAGTGAATTCTACATTAATCCCATTTTTTATTCTCCCCACATTCTTATCAACGCTCCCCAGAACCTACTATTCACTGACAGACTAGGAGCAATGTACAGTGACCAAATAACCCAACTTGCACGTCTATGGGATGTGAGAGGTAACCAGAATACCTAGAGCAAATCAGGGAGACAAGAGAAAACCTGCAGATGCTGCAGGAGGGAGGAGAAGATGGCGATGCAGCCGTTCCGAATGATATCGTATATGTGAAGTAGGATGCCGTGCACAATCTTGATTTGATAGAGACAGACGTGAAGAAGCACGGAGGAACATCTGGAGAAACCTCTGAAATTCCTGCTTCGCTGCCGCTGCTACTGTGTGATCGAGAATCTCCGGAGGGAAGGCCCCAAATCCTCGGCCTTGCCTATTGCCTGTTGCCAGGGCCAGGGTCGAAGCGCTCGGCAGAGATGGTGCTCGGTGCATTGGTGTCGGAGAGCTGGTCGGAGGCTCGGAGTTTTCAGATGGACTCGGAGTCAGACTGTGGTCGGATGCTTCCGGGATGCTGCATCGATAAGTTTGCGGTGCTGGAGGTTTACCGTCTGCATGAGATGATGGGACTTTCGAGAGACTTTGAGACTTTGCCGTGCCATGGTCTGTTCTTATCAAATTACGGTATTGCTTTGTACTGTTGTAACTATATGTTATAATCATGTGGTTTTTGTCAGTTTTTTTTTAGTCTTGGTTTGTCATGTGTTTCTGTGACATCATTCTGGAAAAACATTGTATCATTTCTTAATGCATGCATTACTAAATGACAATAAAAGAGGACTGCGTGTCCTCATAATCTAATCTAATCCGAGTAACACATACACACAGAACTGGAGGAAAAAATCTGAGGAGTAGATTTGAAATCTCCAGTCCCACCGAAGAGTTTCAGCCCGAAACGTTCATTGTGTTTTTTTTCCATAGATGCTGCCTGGCCTGCTGAATTCCTCCAGCATTTTGTGTGTGTTCACAGGGAGAATGCGCTAACTTCATACAAGGTCAGAATTAAAGCCAGGTGGCTGGAACTGTGAGACAGTGAACCTGCCACTGTGCCGTTCACGTGTGTTTTGAAAAGGTGGAAGTGGGAGAACAGGAAGTTGGTGTGGATTGCTTCTTGTTGTGCTCCAAAAATTCTGCTAGCAAATGTATCAACACGTGGCCGTATGTACGGGTGAGGTGTCACAGTGTCCCTTTTGGCAACTCACCAGCATGGTCATGAATTTATAGATATTTCAGCCGCCTGAGCTAACAGCAATATTTTAAACAGCAGCATTTCTTTAAGCTTAATTCCAATTCCCATTCCCATTCCGACATATCGGTCCATGGCTTCCTCTTGTGTCACAATGAGGCCATCTCAGGCTGGAGGAGCAGCACCTTATGTTCCTTCTGGGTAGCCTCCAACCTGATGGCATGAATAATCGATTTCTCCTTATGGTAAAGAAAATTCCTCCCCCTCTCCTCTTCTTCTAATCCCCACTCTAGTCTCTTAGCTCTTCTCACTTGCCCATTATCTCCCCAAGGTCCCCTCCTCCTTCCCTTTCTTCCATGGTCCACTTTCCTCTCTTATCAGATTCCTTTCCTACCCACCTGGCTTCACCTATTCACCTTGTAGCTATCCTCCCCCAACCTTTTTATTCCGGCATTTCCCCCCTTCCTTTACAGTCCTGAAGAATGATCTCGGCTCAAAACATTGACTGCTCATTTCCATGGATACTGCCTGACTTACTGAGTTTCTCCAGCATTTTGTGTGTGTTGCTTTGGATTTCAAGCAGCTGCAGAATTTCTTTTGTTTAAGCTGTGGGCCAACTTAATCTAATTTATTAAATTATCATATATTGTGGACTAATCATTAACATCCTTGTGTACTTCCTCTCCATTCCCAGACAAGATCAATTATTCAATTTAAAGTTTAAGTAGGGTTCCAAAGTAGGCCAGAAACTTTTCGTTAACCTCCACAATGTCACATTTCCAAGTAGCTTTCCTTCTCTTGAAATTTATCTACCTGGTTAAAAAATATACCTACTCCAAGACTTCCCTAATTTGAGAGGATATGGTGAGTTATGCCATTAACATCTCCTTCAGATTTACTTGAAATGAAGGCCACCAATGCCCTCAGAGGGAAAGAAAAGTGCCATCAGATACTGTAGCTCTACAATCATGGAGGATCAATGACGTCAAGTAAAGGTCCTCGACTTGTATAAAGCCTTTCCTTCCCATTAAGCAGATTAAAATTTCATGATTACCAAACTAAATGAGTCACACGCAGTTACAGCAAAAACAGTGCATTTTGCAGCTGTGTTATAAATACTACTTAATAATGGGGAGGTCAAGTATGGCAAGTCTTTTTATCTATCTGATTTTCCTAATAATTAAACTGCCATGCCTAAATTATCAAGCTCTTTGGATAATCTACTGTCTAAACAGTGGCAAAGAACATGTGACTATTCTTGTAACCAAAACCTATAATTTCATTTTACACCCCCTGCTAATTCATACGTAAAACTCCATGTGAGAAACGACCTTCTCTGTCTGAAGGTTAAGTTTATATTTGGTTACTCAACTTAGTGCTTCCAAACTTATTTTTTAAGTTTATCTATAGCAACATCTTTCATTGGGTCATCAACTCCATAGCTGCTTCACAGCTTGCCATCTGGCCTCAAGATTTATTTGAAATCAATGCAAATAATTGGATCTGATTTATTATATCCTAACCATCAAACTGTTAACCAAGATACAAAAAACACTGTTTTGTTGAAAAACAAAGCTGAACATCTATACTTGTTGAGTCCAATAGAAGCTGATGAAACAGTTGGAGGATGGAGGAGCAGGGGTGATCACTGAGATGGAGTTTGGTTTGTTAAGGTGTGGGGTGGTCACTGGGTCACATTTAGATTTGGTTGGGTGATTGAGGTTTATGTATCCTGTGATTCAGGTCAAGGTGTCAAGAAACTGGACCGGGTGTGTTGTGTTAGAGGTCAAAACAGAGGGCTGAACTCACTTTAGCCCCATGGTGTGGAGTGGGAATAAAAGAACAGCTAAATAAATAAATTAACAAGAATTATCTGAGTCAGGGTCCCAGCACCTGGCAGGGATTTCCCAGATCATGAATCTGCAGAGGAAGCAACTCTATTAAAGCTGAGGTAGCCCAAGTGTTTCACCACAACAGGCTTCAGAATGATGTGAATTAATTTATCCTGGCAAATTTCAAAGTAACTACTCTACAGGGAATGACAACATTATATGTACGTTCTATACATAAAGCACATAATTAGTTCAGAGGCATTGTGCCACAGAAAGTGCCAGCTGAATTGTTTTGAACCAGAAATCATGAGAATGTAGCTCCACTTTAGAAAAATCAATTCTTATAACATGGCATTGACCAAAAATAAACACGGTGATCTTGAATTTCCAGTGAACTAATTATATCTAAATTAATGTTGGGAAAGTTTGTAAAATGATATTCCATAGATTTCAAGGTAGCTTAACTTGGAAAGGGATAAGGATGGTATGGAAATTAAGGTCTTAAATTAGGAGAAAGGTCAACTTCAACATCATAATCAGGACCTGCCAAAAGTACCCTGCGAACAGATACTTGCTGGTGAGTCTACATCATAAAAGTGTGAGACATCCAAAATAGAAATATTGAGATTTCGGGTCCAACATGTTCTCATAAAGGTAAAAGGTCAGGGACATCGAGGGCTACATAAAAGGATAAATATATTCATATGACAGGGATAGAAGATTGAAAAAAGGGGAAGAGAATGTATAGAGGGTATTTAAGAATTAATTAGAATTTACTGAAATCTTACATCCATCCCACAACATGAGGGAGTAAAAATTTTTGCATCATGACTCCGTCACAAAGTACGGACATGTGACTTTAAAAGTCTAATGGCTTGTAGAAAGAAGCTGTACCATAGCCTGTTGGTCCTGGCTTTAATGCTGTGGTAACATTTGCCAGACGGAAGCAGCTGAAACAGTTTATGGTGGGGGTGACTGGTGTCCCTGATGATCTTCCAGGCCTTCTTTCTGCACCTACTGCTATCAATGTCCTCAATTCAGGGAAGTTCACATCCACAGATGCGCTGAGCTGTCCGTACCACTCTCGACAGTGCCCAGTGATCAAGGCTGGTGCAGTTCCTGTACCAGTCGAGGATACAGCCAGTCAGTATCCTCTCAATGGTGTCCCTATAGATGGTCTTGAGGATTTGGAGGTCTATGCCAAACTTCTTCAGTCGCATGAGGTGGAAGAGATACTGTTGTGCTTTCTTTGCCACAAAGTCGGTGTGTACAGTCCGTGTGAGATCATCAGTGATGTGTATACCGAGGAATTTGAAACTACTTACCCTCTCAACTGAAGACCCATTGATGCTGATTGGGGCGAGCCTGTCTCCGTTCCACCTGTAATCCACAATCCTAGAAATTAGGAGGGCAAGGAAAGAGCACAAAATATCACTGGTAAAAAAGTTTAATTGAAATCCCAAAGCATTTTAGACAATAGACAATAGACAATAGGTGCAGAAGTAGACCATTCGGCCCTTCGAGCCTGCACCACCATTCCGAGATCATGGCTGATCATCTACTATCAATACCCGGTTCCTGTCTTGTCCCCATAACCCTTGATTCCCCTATCCATAAGATACCTATCTAGCTCCTTCTTGAAAGTATCCAGAGAATTGGCCTCCACTGCCTTCTGAGGCAGCGCGTTCCACACCTCCAGAATTCTCTGGGAGAAGAAGTTCCTCCTCAACTCTGTCCTAAATGACCTACCCCTTATTCTTAAACTATGCCCTCTGGTACTGGACTCTCCCAGCATCTGGAACATATTTCCTGCCTCTATCTTATCCAATCCCTTAATAATCTTATATGTCTCAATCAGATCCCCCCTCAATCTCCTTAATTCCAGTGTGTACAAGCCCAGTCTCTCTAACTCTCTGCGTAAGACAGTCCGGACATCCCAGGAATTAACCTAGTGAACCTACACTGCACCTCCTCCACAGCCAGGATGTCTTTCCTTAACCCTGGAGACCAAAACTGCACACAATGCTCCAGGTGTGGTCTCACCAGGGCCCTGTACAAATGCAAAAGGATTTCCTTGCTCTTGTACTCAATTCCCTTTGTAACAAAGGCCAACATTCCATTAGCCTTCTTCACTGCCTGCTGCACTTGCTCATTCACCTTCAGAGACTGATGAACAAGTACTCCTAGATCTCTTTGTATTTCACCCTTACCTAACTCCACACCATTCAGATAATAATCTGCCTTCCTGTTCTTGCTCCCAAAGTGAATAACCTCACACTTATTCACATTAAACGCCATCTGCCAAGTTTCTGCCCACTCAAACCGGCCTATCCAACTCACCTTGAATTCTCCTAACATCCTCATCACATGTCACACTGCCACCCAGCTTAGTATCATCAGCAAACTTGCTGATGTTAAGACCATAAGACAAAGGAGCAGAAGTAGGCCATTTGGCCCATCGAGTCTGCTCCGCCATTTTATCATGAGCTGATCCATTTTCTCCTATTTAGTCCCACTCCCCTGCCTTCTCACCATAACCTTTGATGCCCTGGCTACTCAGATACCTATCAATCTCTGCCTTAAATACACCCAATGACTTGGCCTCCACTGCTGCCCGTGGCAACAAATTCCATAGATTCACCACCCTCTGACTAAAAAAATTTCTTCACATTTCTGTTCTGAAAGGGCGCCCTTCAATCCTCAAGTCATGCCCTCTCGTACTAGACTCCTCCATCATGGGAAACAACTTTGCCACATCCACTCTGTCCATGCCTTTTAACATTCGAAATGTTTCTATGAGGTCTCCCCTCATTCTTCTAAACTCCAAGGAATACAGTCCAAGAGTGGACAAACGTTCCTCATATGTTAACCCTCTCATTCCCGGAATCATTCTAGTGAATCTTCTCTGTACCCTCTCCAACGTCAGCACATCCTTTCTTAAATAAGGAGACCAAAACTGCCCACAGTACTCCGAGTGAGGTCTCACCAGCGCCTTATAGAGCCTCAACATCACATCCCTGCTCCTATACTCTATTCCTCTAGAAATGAATGCCAACATTGCATTCGCCTTCTTCACTACTGACTCAACCTGGAGGTTAACTTTAAGGGTATCCTATACAAGGACTCCCAAGTCCTGTTGCATCTCAGAACTTTGAATTCTTTCCCCATTTAAATAATAGTCTGCCCGTTTATTTTTTCTGCCAAAGTGCATAACCATACACTTTCCAACATTGTACTTCATTTGCCACTTCTCTGCCCATTCTTCCAATCTATCCAAGTCTCTCTGCAGACTCTCCGTTTCATCAGCACTACCGGCCCCTCCACCTATCTTCGTATCGTCAGCAAACTTAGCCATAAAGCCATCTATTCCATAATCTAAATCGTTGATGTACGATGTAAAAAGAAGCGGCCCCAACACTGATCCCTGCGAAACACCACTGTTAACCGGCAGCCAACCAGAATAGGATCCCTTTATTCCCACTCTCTGTTTCCTGCCAATCAGCCAACGCTCTATCCACGTATGTAACTTTCCCGTAATTCCATGGGCTCTTATCTTGTTAAGTAGCCTCACGTGTGGCACCTTGTCAAAGGCCTTCTGAAAATCCAAATATACAACATCCACTGCATCTCCCTTGACTAGCCTACTGGTAATTTCCTCAAAAAATTGTAATAGGTTTGTCAGGCAGGATTTTCCTTTAATGAATCCATGCTGAGTTCTGCCTATCTTGTCATATGCCTCCAGGTACTCCATAACCTCATCCTTGACAATCGACTCCAACAACTTCCCAACCACCGATGTCAAGCTAACAGGTCTATAATTTCCTTTTTGCTTCCTTGCCCCCTTCTTAAATAGCGGAGTGACATTTGCAATCTTCGAATCCTCCGGAACCATGCCAGAATCTATCGACTTTTGAAAGATCATCGCTAATGCCTCCGCAATCTCCACAGCTACTTCCTTCAAAACACGAGGGTGCATTCCATCTGGTCCAGGAGATTTATCTACCTTTAGCCTATTCAGCTTCCTGAGTACTTTCTCTGTCGTAATTGTGACTGTGCACACTTCTCTTCCCTGCCACCCTTGAGTGTCCGGTATACTGCTGTCTTCCTCAGTGAAGACTGATGCAAAATACTCATTCAGTTCCTCTGCCATCTCATCTCCCATTACAATTTCTCCAGCGTCATTTTCTATCGGTCCTATATCTACTCTCACCTGTCTTTTACTCTTTATATACTTGAAAAAGCTTTTAGTATCCTCTTCGATATTATTTGCTAGTTTCCTTTCATAGTTAATCTTTTCTCTCTTAATGAACTTCTTGGTTTCCTTTTGTAAGGTTTTAAAAACTTCCCAATCCTCTCTCTTCCCACTAGTTTTTGCTTCCTTGTATGCCCTTTCTTTTGCTTTAACTTTGGCTTTGACTTCTCTTGTCAACCACGGTTGCATCCTTTTTCCACTCGAAAATTTCTTCTTTTTAGGAATATACCTGTCTTGCACATTCCTCATTTCTCACATAAACTCCAGCCACTGCTGCTCTGCTGTCTTTCCCGCCAGTGTTTCTTTCCAGTCAACTTTGGCCAGTTCCTCTCTCATGCCACTGTAATTTCCTTTACTCCACTGAAATACCGACACATCAGATTTCAGCTTCTCTTTTTCAAATTTCACAGTGAACTCAATCATGTTATGATCACTGCCTCCTAAGGGTTCCTTCACCTCAATCTCTCCAATCACCTCCGGTTCATGACGCAATACCCAATCCAGTACAGCCGATCCCCTAGAAGGCTCAACAACAAGCTGTTCTAAAAAGCCATCTTGCAGACATTCTACAAATTCTCTCTCTTGAGATCCAGTGCTGACCTGATTTTCCCAATCTACTCGCATGTTAAAATCCCCCACAATTATCATAACACTGCCCTTCTGACAAGCCTTTTCTATTTCCAGTTGTAATTTGTAGTCCACATCCCTGCAGCTGTTTGGAGGCCTATAAATAACTGCTATCAGGGTCCTTTTGCCGCTGCAATTTCTTAGCTCAACCCATAATAATTCTGCACCTTCTGATCCTATATCACCTCTTTCTAATGATTTAATATCATATCTTACCAATAAAGCCACGCCTCCCCCTCTGCCTACCTTCCTATCCTTCCGATACACCGTGTATCCTTGGACGTTCAGCTCCCAGAGACATACATCCTTTAGCCAGGTCTCAGTGATGGCCACAATATCATACCTGCCAATCTGTAGCTGTACAACAAGATCATCCACCTCATTCCTTATGCTGTGTGCATTTAAGTACAACACCTTAAGACCAGTATTTGATACTTTTTGCTTCGATTTCACTGCAACTTTATTGCACTGCAACTCATCCCAATGGCTACAAATTTGCCCCATCACCTGCCTGTCTTTCCTGACATCTTTACTGCTCACTATCTTAGATTTATTTCTGTTTTCCCCTTCCTCCGCTCTATAATTGATGTTATTCACAATGCCTTCCTTTAAATCACTGACGTAAATCGTAAACAGCTGTGGTCCCAATACTGAGCCCTGTGGCACCCCACTAGTCATCACCTGCCATTCCGAGAAACACCCATTCACTGCCACCCTTTGCTTTCTATCTGCCAACCAGTTTTCTATCCATGTCAATATCCTCCCCGCAATGCCATGACCTCTGATTTTACCCACCAATCTCCTATGTGGTACCTTTTCAAATGCCTTCTGAAAGTCAAGGTACACCACATCCACTGGATCTCCCACGTCTATCTTCCTGGTTACATCCTCGAAAAACTCCAATAGATTAGTCAAGCATGATTTGCCCTTGGTAAATCCATGCTGGCTTGGCCCAGTCCTATCACTGCTATCAAGATATGCCGCTATTTCATCTTTAATAATGGACTCTAGCATCTTCCCCACTACTGATGTTAGGCTACTGATGTTAGGCTAACAGGGCGATAGTTCTCTGTTTTCTCCCTCCCTCCTTTCTTAAAAAGTGGGATAACATTAGCCATTCGCCAATCCTCAGGAACTGATCCTGAATCTAAGGAACATTGGAAAATGATCACCAATGCATCCGCAATTTCCAGAGCCACCTCCTTTAGTACCCTGGGATGCAGACCATCTGGACCTGGGGATTTGTTAGCCTTCAGTCCCATCAGTCTACTCATCACCGTTTCCTTCCTAATGTCAATCTGTTTCAGTTCCTCTGTTACCCTATGTCCTTGGCCCATCCATACATCTGGGAGATTGCTTGTGTCTTCCCTAGTGAAGACAGATCCAAAGTACTTACTAAATTCGTCTGCCATTTCTCTGTTTCCCATAACAATTTCTCCCAATTCATTCTTCAAGGGCCCAACATTGTTCTTAACTACCTTCCTTTTCTTCACATACCTAAAAAAACTTTTGCTATCCTCCTTTATATTCTTAGCTAGTTTGCGTTCATACCTCATTTTTTCTCCCCATATTGCCTTTTTAGTTAAGTTCTGTTGCTCCTTAAAAATTTCCCAATCATCCGTCTTCCCACTCACCTTAGCTCTGTTATACTTTTTCTTTTTTAATGCTATGTTATCTCTGACTTCCTTTGTCAACCACTGTGGCCACTTTCCCCCCTTTGAATCCTTCCTTCTCCGGGGGATGAACTGATTTTGCACCTTGTGCATTATTCCCAAGAATACCTGCCATTGCTGTTCCACTGTCTTTTCTGCTAGGATATCCGACCAGTCAACTTTGGCCAGCTCCTCCCTCATGGCTCCATAGTCTCTTTTGTTCGACTGCAATACTGACACTTCTGATCTGCCCTTATCCCTCTCAACTTGCAGATAAAAACATCATATTATGGTCACTACCTCCTAATGGCTCCTTTACTTCAAGATCACTTATCAAATCCTGTTCATTGCACAACACTAAATCCAGAATAGCCTTATCCCTGGTCGGCTCTCTTACAAGCTGCTCCAAAAATGCATCCTGTAGGCACTCTACAAACTCCCTATCCTGGGGTCCAGTACCAACCTGATTTTCCCAGTTCACCTGCATGTTGAAATCCCCCATAACTACTGCGACATTTCCTTTGCCACATGCCATTGTTAACTCCCTATTCAACTCGCACCCAATATCCATGCTGCTGTTTGGAGGCCTGTAGATAACACCCATTAGGGTCTTTTTGCCCTTACTGTTCCTCAGTTCTATCCACACTGACTCTACTTCTCCTGATTCTATGTTCCCCCTTGCAAGGGACTGAATCTCATTCCTCACCAACAGGGCCACCCCAC
This sequence comes from Mobula hypostoma, assembly GCF_963921235.1. Lineage (NCBI taxonomy): Eukaryota > Metazoa > Chordata > Chondrichthyes > Myliobatiformes > Myliobatidae > Mobula > Mobula hypostoma. The sequence continues at coordinate 198,597,634 of NC_086097.1, forward strand.
CAACTCTGCCCACATTTCTGTCCCTTCGATAGCACGTATACCCTTGCACATTCAATTCCCAGGTCTGATCCCCCTGCAGCCATGTCTCCGTTATCTCAACAACTTCATAGTTGCCCCTTCGCACCTGAGCTTCAAGCTCATCCGCCTTATTTCTGACACTTCGTGCATTCAGATATAGAATTTTTAACCCATTTCTCCTCTCTCTGTTTAAATCGCTGCCTATTGTGCATATCCCAGCTCCCCGAACTGTCACTGGGCTATACGCTCCTTGAATTTTGTTGTCCTTCTTACATTTACTTACTCTTTCTGCACATTTAACTCCATGCTCCGTCAGACCATCCCCCTGCACATGTATCCTCCTTATCACTCGTTCCGCCTCACCTTTCTCTACTTCACACTTAATATTCCAGAACCGTGTAATCCCCACCTGTCCTTTATACTTCATCTCGCTATCCTCTCTCACATTCTGGATCCCTGCCCCCTGCAAATTTAGTTTAAACCCCCCCCAAGCAGCAAAAATGTTTATAAATATATTAATGGAAATATTTATTTCTTACTGTAATTTGTAGTTTTTCAATTATGTATTGCAATGTATTGCCACAAAACAACAAATTTCATGACATAGACCAGTGATATTAAACTTGATTTTTATTTTGATTTTGATTCTGATTCCTACTATCTATCCTATCTACGCTCCTCATAATCCAACAGATTTCAGTCTCCTGTTCAAGAAAATTAAACCCAGCCTATCCAGTCTCAGTGTACAAATACAAGGATCCTTGAAGGTAGCAGCACAAATCAAAAAGGTGGTGATAAAAGCATCTGGGATTCAAAACTGAGGTAATAACTGGAGTGTATTAGCATAGGGTAAGGTGCAAAAAGTTGAGAGGAGATTTTAATATCCTTTGTATTGAGCTAAGGTTATACAGAGCTTAGTTGGAATCTGGAACACATTGCTTGAATGAGAGATGAAGGCAGGTACTTTCACAACATCTGAGAAATATCTAAAGATGTACCAAAATTGTCAAGATTTAGAAGGCTGTGGACCAAGTTCTAGCAAATGGTATTTATATAGATAGGTTTTAGAATGTCAGCATGGATGTGGTGGGCCAAAAGGCCCAGGTCTCTACAAACTCATGGCTCTACTGAGAGGTTAGAAAGTCATTATCTATTCTGAAGTGACTACCACATTATTGCTCCTTTTTCATAACAGATTTCATCATGCATTAATGACAAATATAACCATGTGAATATCTCCTAAAATTATAGAATTCCATAAAAGTGACATTTTGTAATGGACCCTAGAAATACGTTGTATGATATTTAGTTAAGGGAGAGCTGTTTATTTTGTTTATGTTTACAAGCTATGTTTACAGACCATATATCCAAAAGCTGCTTCAAATTTTTTGGAAGTGTATTCATTTGTAATGGCAGACTGCAGCGTTGCAAAATCTAACTGGATACTGAATTAACTTTAGCATTTGAGGAGGACTTAAATTATTTTCACACCATTCCCCAACAGTTTCTGGCAGTAGCACAATCTTTCTTCGCCGAGAAATGGAACAATTTTCTGCTTGCTTTTGCTTCCTAATGCCAAGACTGAATGATTGTTGAGCTGATACCAATATTAGATGTAAAAGGTGTAAAACACTAAACAAAAATGGCATCCAAAATCATTATGAAATGAAAATAGAAGATACTAGAAATATTTAGGTCAGGTGGCATCTATGGAGAAAGAACCAAATGCAAATTACATGCTGAAATCTTCCACTGACCAAAACGATGTTCCTCCCTTCAACAATGTTGCCTGATCTGCTGAGCAGTATGTTTGGTTCTGTGTCAGCAATACAGCATCAGCAGATTTATTTTGTTTTCTTTTGGAAAAGAGAATGTGTCAAGATCAGTCTGATCTACTTAAGACATTAGAATGAAGAATAGTTATTTTTACATCAGGACACAATTCTGCCACTTGGACTCATTTAAATTGCTTCTCAATCATTTTGTTCCTTGTACCAGGGCACCAAAGCAGAACATTATTTGTCATCCAGCAGGACCATGGAGATGCTGCACTCCAGCATTCCTGACTTCCCTCTTTGAAAGGAGAAAAATATTATGCGTATTAGGCAAAAAGGCAGTTCCACTGCTGCCCTAGATGACGAAATTTCTCAAACTATCCAAATATGAACAGGCCAGTGACCTGAGAGCAATCAGGATTGAATGCAGGGAGGCCTACAGTTATTATTGCCTTCTCTATCCTTAACAACTTGGCCAACCAGGAAACACTGCAGAATGTCTCAGGTGATCAGGTGATGCCAGTACAGGAGACTCTGAAATGCAGCCACCAAAACCTGTGAACACCACAAAGGAGAGTATCTATGGGAAGATCATCTCTACATTATGACTCATTGGATCTAGATAACATAAAATAATGTCTCTTAAGTCAAGGGTTAAACCCTCATGCCAGGGCATGTTGCAAAGAGCAGGTCTGTATTTTCTTGTGAATGGAAGATTCAGTGATGATTAAGGGGAATTGATTGAGTAGATGGTTACCCATGAAGAAACCTAGCACTGTAATTGATTTTGTTTAAGGAATAATGTAGCCTGTTAACACAAAGAACTCTGAGTTGAGGCTGTGCACACTTTTGACAGGTGCACACTTCCTTTTGACAGATACCACTTTGGTTTGTGCACTCACATGTAGTAAATACTGACAGCATTCAGAGCAGGCAGATTATAGTACCCATCAGTTCGCAGTGTTGGCTTGATGTTGGTTCAACCTACACCTTTTCTTATCCTCACACAGATAAACACAACACTAAATAGTATTAACATCCTCCTACCGATGCTTTTTAAAGAGATGATGAAATAACTACAGTTTACTGGATAAATTACTTCTTCTGGCTCTTGGTGTAATGGTACATATTTTTAGAACTTCTCAGTGCTTTTCTAAAGTTTATAAAGTCTCCAGAGAGTGGGCTGGCTGAAATGCTTTCTTGTTGATTTAAAAGCTGAAACAATTTGCTTCTCAAGATGGCCTGATCCGACCTCCTCTTAAATAACTGGGATAATGAACAGAGGAAGTGTAGCATGGATTAAGCTGTCAGAGGGGAGAGGAGGAAGGAAAGGGGAATGAACGGACAGAAACATCTTCTCCAGGGGTCTTTAGGTGGCAATACTCATTATCAATGCTAGAGATAATGTTGTTTCATTAAAGAGTTTGTAATCACTGCTGTTGCCAAATTGCAACAATTCCTGTGGACCTTGTGGATCTAATGCTTCTAACTGCTGTATTACTTTCTGTGCAATAGGCTGGCTTCAAGTTAATGCATGGGATATAATCAAGGGCTAATTTTTGAGTGCATTCTTCATGGTGGACTCTTATTCAGAGGGAAATACGGTAGACTTACCTCATATTTTTCTTGCTTGAGACTGTACAGGGGCTGTAAGCACTGGAACCTCCATGGACCGCAGGCTTTCTCATAGTACAAGTTGACATTGATGGTGCACAAATTGTCTTTTATTTTGCTTATATTAAATCTGCTCTTTTCCTGAATGTAAAAGGATTCCATTCCCTCCATATGGATCAGAGGCAGAGCATTATGCAGTGGGATGTCTATTATCAGTCACACTTGAATTGAATTGACTTTATTTCTTACATCCTTCACATTTAACAACTATATAACCATATAACAATTACAGAATGGAAATAGACCATCTCGGCGCTTCTAGTCCGTGCCGAATGCTTACTCTCACCTAGTCCCACCGACCTGCACTCAGTCCATAACCCTCCGTTCCTTTCCTGTTCATATAGATACCCAATTTTTTTTTAAATGACAAAATCGAGCCTGCCTCTACCACTTCTACTGGAAGCTTGTTCCACACAGCTACCACTTTCTGAGTAAAGAAGTTTCCCCTCATGTTACCCCTAAACTTTTGCCCCCTAACTCTCAACTCATATCCCCTTGTTTGATTCTCCCCTACTCTCAATGGAAAAAGCCTATCCACGTCAACTCTATCTATCCCCCTCATAATTTTAAATACCTCTATCAAGTCCCCCCTCAATCTTCTACGCTCCAAAGAATAAAGACCCAACTTGTTCAACCTTTCTCTGTAACTTAGGTGCTGAAACCCAGGTAACATTCTAGTAAATCTTCTCTGTACTCTCTCTATTTTGTTGACATCTTTCCTATAATTCAGTGACCAGAACTGTACACAATACTCCAAATTTGGCCTTACCAATGCCTTGTACAGTTTTAACATTACATCCCAACTCTTACACTCAATGCTCTGATTTATAAAGGCCAGCATACCAAAAGCTTTCTTCACCACCCTATCCACATGAGATTCCACCTTCAGGGAACTATGCACCATTATTCCTAGATCCCTCTGTTCTACTGCATACTTCAATGCCCTACCATTTACCATGTATGTCCTATTTTGATTAGTCCTACCAAAATGTAGCACCACACACTTATCAGCATTAAACTCCATCTGCCATCTTTCAGCCCACTCTTCTAACTGGCCTAAATCTCTCTGCAAGCTTTGAAAGCCTACTTCATTATCCACAATGCCACCTATCTTAATATCATCAGCATACTTACTCATCAAATTTACCATCCCATCATCCAGATCATTAATGTATATGACAAACAACATTGGACCCAGTACAGATCCCTGAGGCACACCACTAGTCACCGGCCTCCAATCTGACAAACAGTTATCCAGCACTACTCTCTGGCATCTCCCATCCAGCCACTGTTGAATCCATTTTATGACTTCAATATTAATACCTAACGATTGAACCTTCCTAACTAACCTTCCATGTGGAACCTTGTCAAAGGCCTTACTGAAGTCCATATAGGCAACATCCACTGCTTTACCCTCGTCAACTTTCCCAGCAACCTCTTCAAAAAATTCAATAAGGTTTGTCAAACATGATCTTCCACGCACAAATCCATGTTGACTGTTTCTAATCAGACCCTGTCTATCCAGATAATTATATATACCATCTCTAAGAATACTTTCCATTAATTTACCTACCACTGACGTCAAACTTACAGGCCGATAATTGCTAGGTTTACTCTTAGAACCCTTTTTAAACAATGGAACAACATGAGCAATATGCCAATCCTCCGGCACCTTCCCCATTTCTAATGACGTTTGAAATATTTCTGTCAGAGCCCCTGCTATTTCCACACTAACTTCCCTCAAGGTCCTAGGGAATATCCAGTCAGGACCCGGAGAATTGCCCACTTTTATATTCCTTAAAAGTGCCAATACTTCCTCTTCTTTAATCATCATAGTTTCCATAACTTCCCTACCTGTTTCCCTTACCTTACACAGTTCAATATCCTTCTCCTTAGTGAATACCGAAGAAAAGAATTTGTTCAAAATCTCCCCCATCTCTTTTGGTTCCACACATAGCTGTCCACTCTGATTCTCGAAGGGACCAATTTTATCCCTCACTATCCTTTTGCTATTAATATATCTGTAGAAACCCTTTGGATTTATTTTCACCTTACTTGCCAAAGCAACCTCGTATCTTCTTTAAGCTTTTCTAATTTCTTTCTTAAGATCCTTTTTACATTCTTTATATTCCTCGAGCACATCATTTACTCCATGCTGCCTATATTTATTGTAGATATCTCTCTTTTTCCGAACCAAGTTTCCAATATCCCTTGAAAACCATGGCTCTCTCAAACTTTTAACCTTTCCTTTCATCCCACTACTACTACTACTACTACTATGTCGACTCAGGCCTAGGGGGCCGGCACCGGGCGTGATGACAGACTCTCCACTTCTCCCTCTCCTTCATCAGTGTGTTCAGTTCATCTACATTAGCCGCACCGCTGTCTTCTAGGAGCATGTTCACCATAGCCTTGGGAGGGTGCCCAGAGTTCATCCTCCCTCGCTTGGGCTCCCATATGATGACTAGGCTGGCAGGTAACTCGGGGTGGCGTAGACAGTGCCCCGCTAGTTGCAGTCTTCTCGCCTCGATTTTAGTGGAGAGCATCGGTAGGTTGTTTTAGAGCTCGACGTTCGTCATGTGCTGTTGCCAACTCACATCAATCGCCATCCGGAGCATTCATGTATAGCAACCATCTAGAGACTTTCACATCGTCTTGGTGAGTGCCCACGTCTCGCATCCGTATGTGAGAATGGACTCTATGACTGCTATGAAAATCCTCTTTTTAAGCCCTCTGGTCAGGTTCGACTTCCAGATTTCCTTCATGTCATTCATAGCGCTCCACGCCAGCATCTTCCATATCTTTATGTCCTTCTCCGAACTCATTATTATTGATCCGAGGTACTTGTAGTCAAAGACTTTCTTAATGGTAGCAATCTCTACGGTCTTGAGAGTACCTTTGTCGCAGTTAAGCACCATGTACTCTGTCTTTTCAGCAGTTAGATGAAGTCCAACTTTATTGCATTCTATTTCCACTTCTATCAGTAGCTGCTGTGCTTCCTCCATCTGGTCAGAGAGCAGGACTGTGTCATCCGCAAAATTGAGATCTGTGAGTGTAACTGGTCTGACCCTTTTGGTTCGCCCTGGTTTTATGGTAAAACCAAGCTTGTCAGAATCTTTGGTATCTTGACGCAGAGCGTAATCAAGGACAATTATAAAGATGTAGGGTGCCAGAGTGTCTCCTTGCAGCACATCAGCACACTGCTGTTTCTTTGTCTGTTCCTGTTTCATCCTAACAAGAACATAAAGATTTTGTACCCTCAAAATTTCACCTTTAAATGACCTCCATTTCTCTATTACATCCTTCCCACAAAACAATTTGTCCCAATCCACTCCTTCTAAAGCCTTTTGCATCTCCTTAAAGTTAGCCTTTCTCCAATCAAAAATCTTAACCCTAGGTCCAGACCTATCCTTCTCCATAATTATATAGAAACTGATGGCATTGTGATCACTGGACCCGAAGTGCTTCCCAACACATACCTCCATCACCTGACCTACCTCATTCCCTAACAGATCCAACACTGCCCCTTCTCTCGTGGGTACCTCTACGTATTGCTGCAAAAAACTATCCTACACACATTTTACAAAGAGTACAAAGAAGGTTCACCAGATTGATTCCTGGGATGGCAGGTCTTTCATATGAAGAAAGACTGGATGAACTGGGCTTGTACTCGTTGGAATTTAGAAGATTGAGGGGGGATCTGATTGAAACGTATAAGATCCTAAAGGGATTGGACAGGCTAGATGCAGGAAGATTGTTCCCGATGTTGGGGAGGTCTAGAACGAGGGGTCACAGTTTGAGGATAGAGGGGAAGCCTTTTAGGACCGAGGTTAGGAAAAACTTCTTCACACAGAGAGTGGTGAATCTGTGGAATTCTCTGCCACAGCAAACTGTTGAGGCCAGTTCATTAGCTATGTTTAAAAGGAAGTTAGATATGGCCCTTGTGGCTACAGGGGTCAGGGGGTATGGAGGGAAGGCTGGGTTCTGAGTTGGATGATCAGCCATGATCATAATAAATGGCGGTGCAGGCTCGAAGGGCCGAATGGCCTACTCCTGCACCTATTTTCTATGTTTCTATGTTTCTATGTTTCAAACGCCAAACCATCTAGCCCTTTTACAGAATGGGCTTCCCAGTCTATGTGTAGAAAATTAAGATATCCCACCATGACAACCTTGTGCTTACTACAAATATCTGCTATCTCCTTACAAATTTGCTCCTCCAATTCTCACTCCCCATTAGGTGGTCTATAATACATCCCTATAAGTGTTACTACACCTTTCCCATTCCTCAATTCCACCTAAATAGCCTCCCTAGATGAGCCCTCTAATCCATCCTGCCAGAGCACCCCTGTAATATTTTCTCTGACAAGCAATGCAACACCTCTCCCTCTTGTCCCTCTGATTCTATCACACCTGAAGCAATGAAATCCAGGAATATTTAGTTGCCAATCACACTCCTCCTGCAACCATGCTTCACTAATAGCTATAACATCATACTTCCAGGTATGAATCCATGCTCTAAGCTCATCATGCTCTAAGGGAGGAGAAGATGGCGCGACGCAGCGTGTGCGGCCTCTCCGGTGAATGATATCGGTATTTGTAAGTAGGATGCCATGCACAAATCTGATTTGATGGAGACAGATGTGAGAAGCATGGAGGAACATCTGGAGAAACTTCTGAAATGCCCGGATCGCTGCCGCTGCTACTGTGTGATTGAGAATCCCCGGAGGGGAAGGTCCCAAATCCTCAGCTTTGGCTGTTGCTGGCAGCCGGGGCTGGGGTCGAAGCACTTGGCAGAGATGGTGCTCTGTGCTCGGTGTCAGAGGGCTGGTCAGAGGCTTGAAGTTTTCAGACGGACTGTGGTCGGGTGATTCCAGGATGCTGTATCAGCAAGTTTGCAGCGCTGGAAGCTCGTGACAGGGAGAGTTTTCTTCCTTCTACCATCTGTGTGAGATGATGGGACTTTTGAGAGACTTTGAGACTTTTTTTTTACCATGTCCATTGTCTGTTCTTTGTCAAATTACGGTATTGCTTGCACTGTTGTAACTATATGTTATAATTATGTGTTTTTTTGTCAGTTTTTCAGTCTTGGTCTGTCTTGCATTTCTGTGATATCACACTGGAGGAACATTGTTTCATTTCTTAATGCATGCATTACTAAATGACAATAAAAGAGGACTGCGTGTCCTCATAATCTAATCTAATCTAATCCACCTTTTTTACAATGCTCCTAGCATTAAAGTAAATGCATTTAAGAAATTTTCCACCTCTTACTCTCTGTTTATCACTAACGGTGCAAACAACTTTACTATCTCCTTTTTCTTCCTTCTCTCCTACATCTGTTTCTAGACTCTGGTTCCCTTCCCCCCTTGTATCTAGTTTAAATCCACTGAAGCCTCTTTAGCAAACCTATCTGCAAGAATATTTGTCCCCTTCTAATTCAGATGTAAACCGTCCTGCCGGAACAGGTCCCACCTTCCCTGGAAAACTGCCCAATTATCTATAAATCTGAAGCCCTCCCTCCTGCACTGTCTTCAGCCACGTGTTGATCTGTGCTATTTTACTATTTCTAAACCCGCCTGCACGTGGCACTGGTAGCAATCCTGAGATTGCTTTCCTGGAGGCCCTGTCCTTTAACTTGGCGCCTAACTCCCTGAACTCACCTTTCAGGACCTCCTCACTCTTCCTCCCCACGTCATTGGTCCCTACATGGACCACGACATCCGGCTGCTCACCCTCCCTCTTGAGAATACTGAGAACTCGATCCGAGATATCGCGGACCTTGGCACCAAGGAGGCAACGGACCATCCGGGATTCTCGATCTCTTCCACAGAAACTCTTATCTGTCCCCCTAACTATCCAATCCCCTATCACTACTGTTCTCCTCTTTTCCCTCCTTCCCTTCTGAGTTGAGGGTCCAGTCTCGGTGCCAGAGATGCAACCACTGCAACTTGTCCCTGGTAGGTCAACCCCATCAACAGTATCCAAAATGATATACTTATTATTGATGGGAACGGCCACAGGGGTGCTCTGCTCATTCTGTCTATTTCCTTTCTCTCTCCTGACAGTCACCCAGCTCCCTGTCTCCTGCCTGTTAGGGGTGACTATCTCTCTGTAACTCCTGTTTATTTCTGTCTCTGCCTCCCAAATGATCCGAAATTCATCCAGCTCCAGCGCCAGTTCCCTAACTCGGTTTGACAGCATGCACCTTTTACTGGTGTAGTCATCAGGGACAATTGTGCTCACCCTGACTTCCCACATACTACAAACGGAGCACTCGACTGCCCTAACTGCTGCCTCCATTACCCACCCCTAAGTTAATTAGAGTAATTAAAGGAACTTACCCAGCCTTACCTCACTGGGAGCAAGCTCGTCCTCAGCCTCTGCTAGCCGAAGCCACTCGAGCCAAAGCCTTCCTACTCTGTCTCCCACTACTCCATTGCCCGCGCTCCATTAATCTGCTCGCTTTTTAACTCTTCCGTTGTCTCACGATCTGACTTTCATGCAATTGCGCAGTCGTGCCCCGTTCAACCGCCGTTCATGAGAAGCAAGAATCTTTACGTTATATCTCCGTCTGAATGTGCAATGTGCAGTTATAGTAGTTGTAATTAATAGTACGTACAGTAAGATATACAACAGAACAGTCAATATAGCTTAGAAATACAATTGTATCAGTGTGAATTGATCAGTCTGATGGCCTGGTGGAAGAAGCTGTCCTGAAGCCTGTTGGTCCTGGCTTTTTTGCTGCGGTACCTTTTCCCAGATGGTAGCAGCTGGAACAGTTTGTGGTTTGGGTGACTCAGGCCCCCAGTGATCCTTCAGGCCATTTTTACACAACTGTCTTTGTAAATGTCCTGAATAGTGGGAATTTCATATCTACAGATGCACTGGGCTGTCCGCACCACTCTCTGCAAAGTCCTGAGATTGAGGGAAGTACAGTTCCCATACCAGGCAGTGATACAGCCAGTTCCTTTATTCTTCAGTAATGCTCTGGGTCTACTGCATTTTGATGAATCAGGCAGGGCAAAGGAAAACCCCTTGATGATACAGGTCATAATTCGGGTCCAATACCAACACACCAACACACACACACACACAAATACACACACACACACACACACACACACACCCACACACACACAGACGCACACACACCATCTGCCTGGCTGCGTGAGCATACAGAGCAGCAATATACCTAATGTTTCCATTGTTAATCACTGAGGAGCTCACTTGAAACAGTTGAGGACCAATCAAGTATTCTGTGCAATCTATCCATAATGAAAGAATAGCTTTTGTTACTGTCTGCAGGCTGAGTTGAGGGGCAGATAGTGAGGAAGAAGGAAAAGAAAAAGAGGAGAAATTGGAGGGGAAAGTGATGCCAGATAGGAGGAATAGGGAGAATTAAGTAAACTACTTTGTCCTGCAAACACGAGGAAATCTGCAGATGCTGGAATTTCAAGCAACACACATAAAAGTTGCTGGTGAACACAGCAGGCCAGACAGCATCTCTAGGAAGAGGTACAGTTGACGTTTCGGGCCGAGACCCTTCGTCAGGACCAACTGAAAGAAGAGCTAGTAAGAGATTTGAAAAGTGGGAGGGGGAGACCCTTCGTTCAGTTAGTCCTGACGAAGGGTCTCGGCCTGAAACGTCGACTGTACCTCTTCCTAGAGATGCTGCCTGGCCTGCTGCGTTCACCAGCAACTTTGATGTGTGTTACTTTGTCCTGCATAGTGAGCTTTTGAGTGTTGTTGAAATTGCACATCTCAAGAGAAGAAAAAGCTATGTCACATTTCTGACTTGTACTTTAGCTCACACAGTGGTTAGGGATTAGGAAGTTGGGAGTGAATTTACTCTCCATGGATAACCAGTCTCTGACCCCCTTTTGTAGTGATACTAACAATGACAAGGGTTCAGCTGATTTCCTGAGCGAAGGTGGCCAACAGTTTAGAAATGATGTGGTAGGAATACCAACATTAACACCAAAAGAGGCCACTTGTTCCTTTTGTTCTGTCTAGTTGCCAATAGAGCAAGGTAGCTACCCCTCTTATTCTTTTTCATGTACCCACAGTTCCTCTTTAGTTGTCACTTAACTACATATTGACATGCCTTCGGACTAGGGGAGGAAACCAAAGCCACTGGGGAAAAGCCACCCAGTGACAGTGAGAATGTGCAAACTCCACACAGAGTCTGGGATCAAGATCAAACCTGAGTCCCTGAAACCGTGAGACACCGGGGCTGGTAATGGACTGAATCAAGATCACTCTGACTGCCCACCTGCAACAGCATTAAACTGTAGTGACTGTGCTTGGGCAAGTGATCTCACTGCTGTGGTTGTCTTTTACAATGGTAGTCTGTGAGCAGTGGCCCAACCTCAGCAGGAGATCTGAGGCATTATCTCTGACTGCCTGATAGTTTGCGACTGGCTTTCGCAACTCTTTCTGATCAAAGATATTGAAAATCAGTTGAAATAATTTCAGATAAAATTACACTTATGTACCCAGATTTAACATCTAAATTAATTAAAGTATCTGTATTAATTTAAAGTTAAATAAACACTTAACTACACTCACTTTTCAAATGAATGGGTTGTGCTAGACATGGTGAGAAGCTAAAATATGGATTATGAGGTGTAGCATGCTGTGCATTAGCTCTGCATGACTGTGTCCTGTCCCCAACTCAGTACCTGCTCCTGCAGCAGGCACACCACAGCCTGACCTCCAGCTCATTTCATATCTGCAGGACATATTGTGCAACCTGCTCAATCCTTTTATCTGCAGAACCGCAAACGGATGGAAACACAATACAAGCCAATGCCATTGAATGTCAAGGGCAAATAGTCATATCCTTGCAACCTTTCAACCCAAGTTTGAATGTAGTGCAGATCGTGCAGTTCGTAGAAATGGATTACTTCAATATATAACAAGTCACAATTAAACAATGTGCAAACATCTTCATAATCTGTATAATGGAAGGAACATCATCGATAAGCCAGCTGATTATGATTGACCTAGAACACTGCCTGATGAATTCCTGCAGTGAAATATTGGTGCTGAGGTTACTGGATTCCAATAACAAGTCCCATCTTTCCTTGGGGTATGTATGATTTCAGGAAAAATTCAACATTTCTTGCTGATTCCCATAGTCTTCCACTCTGCCAGCACACTTTGGTATAACAACCAATCAAATTCTGTCATTCTCAAAAACAATCAGTCTCACCTTATGTCCATACTTGGATAACCACAATGAAATGTCCAACATAAGCCTAATGACCATGTAAAAACTTACCGTATACGGTTGTAGGAAAATAAAGACAAATTGATAAGAATTTGTGAATTCCTTTTCACTTTCATAAAGCTGAATTTTTAGGATGGAGATAAGGAAACATTTTTGTGAATCTAGCATGATTGATGAAGTACCTTGGGAATACTCAGTGGGAACTGAGAATAGAAAGCTATCCCTATATTGAAATCCCTATTATACGTTCTCATTTTAAACTCACTTCCTCTGCTAAGATAAACTAAATTGAAAATGACATGGCGTAAAACTGCGCTAGGAGTAGATTGAAACTGATCCAAGATCAGTGCAGACCTCAGAGGAAGATTAATTTTAATATAGAATGATTTAAATGAGCCAGATGATTAATGGCACAACAGCAGTATCAAATGAAAATACATGAAATTTGTCCAAAGTATCATTTTTATTGACTTCATTTCACCCTCAGCATAAAAATGTTTGACTGTTTAACAAGAACATTGAGAGCAATGATCCATCTCTTGATCTGGAAATAGCATCTTGGCAATTCCATTTAGAACATTGAAGCCAATATTATAGTGTCCCATTGCTTCAGGAGTTCAAACGTTATGAATCCTGTGTTCATCATTTTACAGCTGTTACATGTACAAGCCACATTCCGTAACATAGCTCTCGTTTTAAGGTTCTAATCATGTGCAACATTTCTAGTTTATCATTGATCTTGTGAAATGATGCAACTTCCATCTACATTTAGTATGAAAGATTAGGTATATTACTTTTGAGTCTGAGATGTACACAAACATTATATACGAACAGAACAGTCCAGTCAATGTATTGACATTACCATATCTCTTTCTGCACAATCCACTTATCAACTTTAACTCTGTTTGACCAGTGCATCGACAACCAGCACTTTTCTTCTTTGGAAGATAACCAAAATTGTCTTACCTACAAAAGGCAGAGAATGGCAGTAGATAGTGTGTATTCTGCCTGAGCTCGGTGACCAGTGGTGTCCAGCAGGGATCTGTCCTGAGAGCCCTGTTCTTTGTGATTGTTATAGATGATTCGGATGAGGAAGTGGAAGAGTGGGTTCGTAAATTTGCAGATTATATGAATCGTGGTGGTGTTGTGGATAATTTTGTAGGTAACAATGAGACATTGAGAGGAAGCAAAGCTGGGCTGAGAAGTGGCAGTTGGAGTTCAATCCAGAAAAGGATGGAGTGATTCAATTTGGAAGGCTGAAATTGAAGGCAGAATACATGGTTGATAGAAGGATTCTGAGCAGTTTCGATAACAGAGGGCTCTTGGGATTCACATCCATAGTTCCCTTAAAGTTGCAGTGCAAGTTTCTAGTGTGGTTAAGAAGGCACATTAGTGTGTTGCCTTCATTAGTCAGGTGATTGAACTCCAGGGGCTTAAGGTAATGCTGTAACTCTATAAAACTCTGGTCAGGCCACACTTGAAGTATCATGTTCAGTTCTGATCACTTCGTTATAGGAAAGGTGTGGAAGCTTTACCGAAGGTGCCAAGGAGATATATAAGGAAGCTACCTAGATTAGAGAGCAGAGCATGTCTTATGAGGATAGGTGGAGTGAGCTAGGAATGAAGGAAGATAAGAGGTGACTTGATAGAGGTGTGTAAGATGGACACCAGAGACTTTTCCCCAGGACAAAAATACAAGGGGGCATAACTTTAAAGTGTTTGGAGGAAAGTGTAGGGGTGTGTCTGAGGTAGATTTTTTTTCTCGGGGAGAGGTGGAACATGGTGCCAGGGGTGATGGTAGATGTAAATACATTAGGGGTATTTAAGAAACTCTTATGCATGAAAGAAAAATGGATAGCTTTGTGGGAGGGAAGGGTTAAATTGATCTCGGAGTAGGCTGAAGGGCCTGCACTGTGCTGTACTGTTCTGTGCTCTATGTTCTATCATTATACAGCTTTTGCACAGATATGGAATAATAGGTGAAAGTACAGTGGTATGATATTTATAATTATATAATGGAAATAATAATAGGATTATCTTTTTGAGTTTTCTGCTATCTATGTCATTTTCAATATGTACTTCTTGCATTCAAAAATTTAAATTATTAGAATATGCTATGTTATCAGCTTTACAGGATATAGCATGTCATTTTTTTCAGTCATTGCACAATAATAATTCAGTTAGTTATTTCTTAAACAAACCAGTGCTGTTTTATAATACATAAACATTGATGGTCTGGATCCTCTATAGGCCACATTCTCAGTTTCCTTTTTATTTATGAGTTATGTCTTAAAAAAAACAAAAATGTGCAAAAATCTTGCAACCAATGAGGGCAGTCATCCAGTGGACCACTTAAAACTGCAAGAATTTACCTCTCACATTTACATCATGCAACTCATTACCTTAAGGTAATATGTATATTCTGATGTATAAAGAGATTCCTTTCCATTTCTATGAAACCCAGTTTGTGATTTTCAGTAAATGTAACAAATGAACTTTCTTATGCCATAATCTTGTATCTCAGTGGCAGGTATCTGTAGTTGTGCAAAATTTCTAAGATTAAACATCTCTTTTCATTGCCCTTGTCATTGGCTCAGTGATAAAATATTAAATAATTTACCAGAATAGGCAAGGAAACAGAAGAACATATTTGCATAGATAAAGAGGATTTAGGGGTGAGGGTTGAATCAATGTTAGTGTGTGTGTTTATCATTGGATTTAAATCACTTACATTCCTCCTGACCTTGTACGTACTACATTATCTGTTCAACCAATCATTATCCCTGGAATATTCAGACAGAAAAAAAGGTACAAGGAACAGTTATCTATTGAAATTATTATTTTACAATAAAAAATTCCTTAAGAGTGCAAAACACCATGCAAAGTACAAATGTGACTTATTTCCAATACACAATTTCGCTGATCTGGTTATGGTTGGATTAGTGTAGATAATTCCTCAGTTATAAAGAACTAATTCTACTTAATCTTTTCTTTCATGTAGTCTGGATTGGTTAAAATGTTGAGAAAACTCTGGCTGCAAGTGAAGTGGAGTCAGTGGATTAACATTACAGAACATAGCCTCTCACTCGTAAATTGAAAATAATGGCTTGCTAGCTCATTCTTTCTCAAATTGTGCTCTTGTGGATAAGGCTCTGCATCCAGAGTGCTACATTAGACAATTTATCCTTGCATATTAATATCTATTTGTTACAAAAAGAGCGGGCAGTGCAGAGAGTAGACAGTTAATGGAGCATTGCATCATATTGCCAGTGGTGTGGGTTCGATGTTGACCTTGGATCTGTCTCTGTGATCTCCTCCCTGTAGATACCTAGGTTTTCTCCTGGCACATCCAAAAGACACGTGGGTTGGTTTGTCACAAACAAGAGAAAATCTTCAGATGCTGGAAATCCAAGGCAAAACACACAAAATGCTGGAGGAACTCAGCAGGTCAAGCAGCATGTATGGAAATGAATAAACAGTCAACATTTCGGGCTGGAACCCTTCATCAGGACCTGTCTGACCTGCTGAGTTCCTCCAGCATTTTGTGTGCGTGGGTTGGTTGGTCAATTGGCAATTTTATTTTGCTCCTAGTGTGTAGGTATGTGGTAGAATCTAGTGGGGTAGATGGTGAGAGTTAATGAAAATGTAGAAAATATGTGTAAGTCGGTGCTTGATAGTTATATAGATTTGGTGGGCCAAAAGGCCTGCTTTTGTGCGGCTGATGCTTTCTAACTGTATGGCTCTAAGAAGGAGACATGTGAGGATCATTTCTATAAATAGATTTCCATGAGCTGAATATTTTGTTGTGAAAGTACTCTGTGAGAAAGTAAGGTTAGAAGGAAAGTGCAACATAATTCTTTCGGTGGAGCTCACACCAGGATCCAGGAAAGAAAATGCAGAAATAGCAATGTAATGCCAAAAACTGCACTTAAGAGAAATATGGTAAAAGATGAGAGAACTGAGAAGCTGGGATGGGAATAATGCAAGATGATGTACTAGAAAGCTGGCATAGTCACGAAAACCAATTTTCCTAAGGAGTTTCACGGATGACTTCTCGCGGTCCATCTACCAACTTGTTCCTTGAAGTTGTAATCTGTGCAATATATATGAAATGACTCATTGTGCAATATTTCTGATGATGCAATTCACTCAGGTGAGTACCTGGTTATCACTCTTCATAACCATGAAGATAATTATACAAGAGTAAATGGAAATGACAAGAAGATAGGTGGATTAATTAGGAGGTATTTTCTTAAAATAATCCACCAGGGAGCAAAATATAATAGTGTTGCATTTTTATTGTGGCAATGCAAATAAAATAAAATACTTTGAAATCAGTGAGTCCTTTGCTCCTCATACAGGCCGAAGCAGAAAACAAGAAGTTTCACTCAAGCTGTTTTGAAAATCTCATGTGCTCCATCACAAAGATTTCTATGTCTTCAATATCTTCCAATCCCACCTTTCCTTTGCTATCTTAGTTGAAAAAATCTTAATAATAGTTGTGTAATTTTTGAATTGAAATTGCCTTTACAATATTTGATTTGTTCTACATAAAGTCCCAATTGCTCCTGCTGGATCCTCACAAACTGGACTCTCATCCCATCCCCCTCCTTCTCCCAAATACATTTATTGTCCAGCAAAAACAACTCTAGACTCTCTGGCATACAGTATTTGGAACTAATGTCACTTGACCTATTCTTGGAAAAAAATTCACACATTCTGTGGAATTTTTACGTTGTTCTTAAATTGCAGATGGCAGAAACAGGAATGCTCCTCTTGTGGTCTAACTATGCCTTATACAGATTCAATATGAGCTCTCGACTGCTGTACTCTTAAGTTAATATTTTTGAAGCTCAGGATCCCATTTGCTTTTTGAACCATTCTCTCAACACGCCGTGTCACCTTCAAAGATTTATGTGCCTAGGTCCTTCTATTCTTGCACTCCATTTAGCCTGTATGGTTTTTCCTTATTCCTTTTGCAAAAATATATTCAATTTATCATTCTCTGTATCTGCCATTTGTTGTCCACGATGCCAGGAAAATGACAGCATATCCAAGTCATTAATATACATTAAAAAAGCACTGACCTCTGAAGACGCCACTGTTTACATTCCTTCAAACTGGAGAATAACTATTTGCTACAGCTGAAACAGAAATTGCTAGAAGAGTTCAGCAGCTCAGGCTGTAAGGGTGAAGAGGGAGAAAGAGCATCAATGTCCTCAGGTCAGAGATCTTTCATCAGAACTGAAAGAGTCTGTTTTAAGTCGCAGAGAGGGAGCTAGTGCAGAGGACAGAGAGAATCTCTGTGATAGGATGCAGTCCAGAGTTGTCAAGGTAATAAATACTTCAAATTCCAACATTAGGGACAGCAGAGAATGGAAGAGCAAAGAATCAAAAATACAAATTGAAACTGATATATCTAGCAAAATCTATGGAGAGAAAGAAACATCTGAGAACATGAAATTATTGAATTCAACCAACTTCTTATTT
This sequence comes from Mobula hypostoma, assembly GCF_963921235.1. Classification (NCBI taxonomy): domain Eukaryota; kingdom Metazoa; phylum Chordata; class Chondrichthyes; order Myliobatiformes; family Myliobatidae; genus Mobula; species Mobula hypostoma. Next base: position 198,615,826 of record NC_086097.1, read on the forward strand.
GTGTCCTTAAGCTACTTTTCAAAACATGCCATTCTTTTATTCCATCAGCCACAATTTGTTTGGCAAACACTTTGTGCATTCAACCTTACTTTACAAATACCTTCTGAAGATTTAAATGGATCTTATTTATGTTTTCCCCTCACTAAAACTTCGTAATAAAATCTTGATGGGCATAGATATATGATGAATGCATTTAGTCTTTCTCCCAGCATTGCGGTATCAAGAACTAGAAGGCATAGGTATAAGGTGAGAGAGGAAAGATTTAAGAGAATGTGAGGGACAACTTTTTCACACAAAGGATGGTATTAATGTGAAATCAGTTGTCAGAGGAAGTAGATAAGCAGGTACAATAACAACTTCTCAAAGACAATCGGACATGTACATGGATTAGAAAGGTAAAGAAGTAATAGGCCAAATATTGATAAGTAGTATTAGCTTGGATAGGCACGTTGGTCAACATTGACCAGCTGGGTCAAAGGGCCTTTTTCTGTGCTGTATGATTCTTTGACACTATGACTCTAACCCATTAAAATTCATTATGATTGGTCAAACATAATATGTTTCAACAAAGCTAAATTGACTTCCCTTGATAATATAAGCTTTTTAAAATGTCCTTTAATCTTTTTCCAGATAATTGTTTCTCATGTTTCCTTATCAATGAGATTTAACTGATGGACCTGTAGTTGCAAGCATATTCTTACACGTTTCAAATAAATAAATATATAACATTTGGCATTTTCCTGTTCTCTGTTACTTCCACTGTATCTAGGGTGGTTCAGAAGGATATGTCAAACCCTTCTGCAACTTCCACTGCCATTTTCTTCAACAAACTAGTTTCCACCCACCCAGCCCACCTGGATCTGATGACTTGTTATTTTAAACCTAAACAGTCTTTCTAACACAAAAAGAAATGCTATAAATACTCAGCAGGTCAGGCCACATCTGTGTAAGAAATTTGCCTATCATCACAATAGGTCAACGGCTCTCCGCACAGCTTTAGACCACCTAGACAACACCAACACCTACGTCAGGATGCTGTTCATCGACTTTAGCTTAGCATTTAATACCATCATTCCCATTGAGAAGTTGCAGAACCTGGGCCTCTGTACCTCCCTCTGCAATTGGATCCTTGACTTCCTAACTGGAAGACCACAGTCTGTGCAGATTGGTAATAACATATCCTCCTCGCTGATGATCAATGCTCGCACACCTCAGGTGTGTGTGCTTAGCTCACTGCTCTGCTCTCTATATACACATGACTGTGTGGCTAGGCACAGCTTAAATACCATCTATAAATTTGCTGACGATACAACCATTGTTGGTAGAATCTCAAGTGGTGACGAGAGGGCATACAGGAGTGAGATTTGCCAACTAGTGGAGTGGTGCTGCAGCAACAATCTGGCACTCAATGTCAGTAAGATGAAAGAGCTGATTGTGGACTTCAGGAAGGGTAAGATGAAGGAACACCTACCAATCCTCATAGAGGGACTGGAGGTGGAAAGAGTGGGCGGCTTCAGGTTCCTGGGGGTTGGGATCTCTGAGGATCTAGCGTGGTCCCAACATATTGATGTAGTTATAGAGAAGGCAATGCAGCGGCTATACTTTATTGGGAGTTTGAGGAGATTTGGCATGTCAACAAACACACTCAAAAACATCTATGGTTGTACCATGGAGAGCATTCTGACAGACTGCATCACTGTATGGAGGGGCCACTGCACAGGACCAAAAGAAACTGCAGACGGTTATAAGCCAAGTCAGCTCCACCTTGGGCACTAGCCTACAAAGTACCCAGGACATCTTTAGGGAGTGGTGTCTCAGAAAGGCAGCGTCCATTGTTAAAGACTTCTAGCACCCAGGGTATGCCCTTTTCTCACTGTTACCATCAGGCAGGAGGTACAGAAGCCTGAAGACACACACTCAGCGATTCAAGAACAGCTTCTTCCTCTCTGCCATCCGATTCCTAGATGGACATTGAAGCTTTGGACACTACCTCACTTTTTTTTAATACAGTATACAATATTTCTGTTTTCGCACATTTTTTTAATCTATTCAATATATGTAAGTGATTTACTTGTTTATTTATTATGTTTTATTTTATTTATTATTATTTTTTTCTCTCTGTTAGATTATGTATTGCATTGACTGCTGCTGCTAAATTAACGAATTTCATGTCACATGCCGGTGATAATAAACCTGTTTCTGATTTTTAGAAACAAAGTTATGGGTTTGGACCGGGATCTATTGATAGGACAAAATCAACTTTGACAACAAGTCTTCCACCTGAATCATTCCCTCTGTTACTCTTTCAACAGAAGTGGCCTGACCTGCAGAATATATCCAGCACAGTTTTTTTTAGATTTCCAGTATCTGCAGATTTTTTTTTATTTTCGCAACCTTTCTAGCACTTCTTCAATACTAATTTTCATCTTCTCCAGCAATCATACTTACTGAGTTTTTGAAGCAGCCTCTTTTATGGTTAAGATCAAGACAGAGTACTTATTTAGTATTCCAGTCATGTCCTCCATCTGAAGGTATGAATCACCTTCTTAGTCCTAAAGGGTCCTAGTACTCTTCTTCCAATTAATAGGCTTATAGGAGAATTGTTAACTTCTTCTGTCTCTCACAATTTCTTGTTGACTGGCTTATTATTTTCTTCTCTCTCAATCTCTTTCTCTTTCTCTTTCTCCCTCTCTCCTTATTATATGTAGCCTGGTTGTCACTCAAATTATTCATCTGTCATCTGTCATGCACCTCTTTCTTGGTTCATTAAATTCTCTCAGTCATGGTCAATATCGAAGCTGTACCTTTGCTTTTTGAATCTTTCTCCTTTTGTTAATCTAACCTGTACCTGAATCAACTTTCTAAAGATCAGCCATTGCTCTGTTATAGTTTTACCTTCTAAAATGGACTCCACTTTATTCTGGCTAGATTTTTATGAAAGGAAAATTATGTTTGACTATTCTGCTAAAGTTCCTGATAGATGATAATAGGACCAGTTGGAACCAGTAGATGTGATGTATTTGGATTTTCAGATGGATTTCAATAAAATCTCAAGGAGTTGATCAACAAAGTTACAGCACATGGAATTGGATGTAATGTACTGATATGAATTGAGAATAGGTTAGCAAACAGAAAACAAAATATGAAAAAAGTGGAACCTGAGGTTAGTAAGCTGTAATTGGTGGAAAACTGCAAAGTCTAGTGCTTGACTCCCAGCTATCTTTATACAAAAAAGCAGAATAGTTATTCAATGGTGGGTGCTGTTGATATTCAGAGGGACATTGGCCCAGCACATTCCTCAGAACTTGATCCAGCAAGAATTCAATAGTTTAATACTTCAATAGTTCCACTTAATATCAGAGAATGTATACAATATACAACCTGAAATTCTTGTTCTTCACAGACATCCATGAAAACAGTAGAGTGTCTCAAAGAATGAGTGACAGTAAAAGCATTAGAACCCCGAAGTCCCCTTACTCTCTCTTCCCACACACAAGTAGTAGCAAAGCAATGACCCGCCCACTTACTTCAGCAAAAAAATCAATGCCCTCCCTCACCAAGCAAGCAGTAGCAAAGCCCCCAAGAGAAACCATGATCTGCAGTGCAACAAAAACAAATTGTTTATGTGAAAATTCAACATACCACAGGCTCTCTTCATCTCTCTCTCTCGCTGCCTAATAAAGGGACAGAGAGATGTTCCCCTTTCACAGTGAGAGGGGAGACCAACAAAGACAAACAACTCACTGATTTGTGGTGTTAAAGTCTGCTGCATTGCTTTTTCCTGAGTTCTCCAACTCAAGAATAAACAACAAACTCTCCCCCACCAAAGAGAGAGCACACGATTTATCGAGTGTCCAGCCCCTAAGGGCTGAACCGCTGTTCCGTTTTCTTCCACGACACTTCAGTCGGTGGAACCAACATAGAATTGGCCATTCTCCAGGGCCACAAAGCCTCAAAACCCAGTTGCTGAACCCTGGGAGCAGATCCTATTGCCACAAAGAACCGAAGTTTGAGTGTCACTCTTGCTAAGGGTCTTTGACAGAACCCCATACACCTTGAAAAGGAAGGAGACATTAAATGTAGAAATTAAGCACTTTCTGCATGTGAGCTTGAAGGATTTGCTGTCGAGTGCCATCATAGCTCCGCCCACAATAATTCTGCTCTCAATGCACCATAAACAAAGTGACAAGGAAATACTCCTGAATACATTTTCGTAAACTGCACCCCTCCCCACCCAGCCTCTTATTCTAACACTATTCCAATCAATATTGGGGTAATAAAGTCCAATAAAATCACCTAAATTTCTCATCATATTTTTCATTCAATTCCCACACACTGTTGAGTATTGTTAAGTACACTGTTGAATGATATAAGTCTAACAATATGGATCCTGCCCTTGCTCATTCCATGATATGCTCCCTTAGCTAAATATTAACATCTTTCTTCATCAGTGTTACAGTAAGACCATAAGACCATTAGACAAAGGGTCATGGCTGATTTATTATCCCTCACAATTGCATTCTCCAGCCTTCTCCCCATAACCTTTGAGACCCTGACTAATTAAGAACCTATCAAGCTCCACTTTAAGTATACCCAATAACTTGGCCTCCACAGCCATCTGTGGCAACAAATTCCGCAGATTAACCACTCTCTGGCTAAAGAAATTCCTCTGCATCTCTGTTCTAAAGGTATCGTTCTCCTATTCTGAGGCTGTGGCCTCTGATCCTAAGCTCCCACTATAGGAAACATTGGAGGAACATCACTTCATATACCGTCTAGGTAGTCTCCAGCCCCTTGGTATGAACATTGAATTCTCCAGCTTCTGGTAATTCCCTTCCCCTCCCTTCCCCCATCCCTGTTTCACTCTGCCCCCTCCCCCAGCTGCCTACTACCTCCCTCATGGTTCCGCCTCCTTCTACTACCCAATGTGCTTTCCCTTATTCCTTCTTCACCTTTCCTGCCTATCCCCTCCCTGCTTCCCCTCCCCCATCCCTTTATCTTTCCCCTTACTGGTTTTTCACCTGGCACCTACCAGCTTTCTCCTTCCCACCCTCCCCCCACCTTCTTTATAGGGCCTCTGCCCCTTCCCTCTTCAGTCCTGACGAAGGGTTCCGGCCTGAAACGTTGACTGATCATTTCCATGGATGCTGCCCAACGTGCTGAGTTCCTCCAGCGTGTTGTGAGTGTCACTATAGGAAACATTCTCTCTATATCCACGCTATCTATGCCATTCAATATTCGATAGGTTTCATTGAGATCCCTCCTCATTCTTCTAAACACCAGTGAGTACAGGCCCAAGCCATCAAATGCTCCTCATATGTTAACCTTTTCCTTCTCAGAATAATTCTCATGAACCTCCTTTGGACCCTCTCCAATGCCAACATATCTTTTTCAGATAAGGGGCCCAAAACTGCTCACATTACTCCAAGTCTGGTCTGACCAATACTTATACTTTATACTTTATTGTAGCCAAACAATTGGTACTAGAACGTACAATCATCACAGTGATATTTGCTTCTGTGCTTCACACTCCCTGGATTACAAATATTAAATATTAAAAATATTAAAAATAGTTAAAATTAGTAAATATTAAAAATTTAAATTATAAATCATAAATGGAAAATAGAAAAATGGGAAGTAAGGTAGTGCAAAAAAACAGAGAGGCAGGTCCAGATATTTGGAGGGTCTGGCCCAGATCCGGGTCAGGATCCATTCAGCAGTCTTATCACAGTTGGAAAGAAGCTGTTCCCAAATCTGGCCATACGAGTCTTCAAGCTCCTGAACCTTCTCCCGGAGGGAAAAGGGAAAAGGGACGAAAGGTGTGTTGGCTGGGTGGGTCGATTATCCTGGCAGCACTGCTTCGACAGCGTGCGGTGTAAAGTGAGTCCGGACGGAAGATTGGTTTGTGTGATGTGCTGTGCCGTGTTCACGATCTTCTGCAGCTTCTTTCGGTCTTGGACAGGACAACTTCCATACCAGGTTGTGATGCACCCTAGAAGAATGCTTTCTACGGTGCATCTATAAAAATTAGTGAGGGTTTTAGGGGACAGGCCAAATTTCTTTAGTTTTCTCAGGAAGTAAAGGCGCTGCTGGGCCTTCTTGGCAGTGAACTCTGCTTGGTTGGACCAAGTCAGGTCATTTGTGATATTGACCCTGAGGAACTTAAAGCTTTTGACTTGTTCCACTTGCGTACCACCGATGTAAATTGGGTCGTGCGGTCCGCTACTCCTTCTGAAGTCAACAACCAATTCCTTTGTCTTGCTGACATTGAGGGATAGGTTATCGTCTTTGCACCATGCCACCAGGTTCTTAATTTCCTCTCTGTACTCAAACTCATCATTACTCGAGATACGGCCTACAATTGTTGTGTCTTCAGCAAACTTATATATTGAGTTTGATGGAAACCTGGCTACACAATCATGGGTGTACAGTGGGTATAGCAGGGGGCTGAGTACACAGCCTTGTGGGGCACCGATGCTCAGAGTGATTGTAGAGGAGAGCTTGTCCCCTATTTTTACAGCCTGGGTCCTGTCTGTGAGGAAGTTGAAGATCCAGCTGCAGATCTGAGTGCTAAGGCCCAGGTTCCGGAGCTTAGGAATCAGTTTATTTGGAATGATGGTATTAAAGGCAGAGCTGTAGTCAATGAAAAAGAGCGTTACGTATGCATCTTTATTCTCTAGGTGTTCTAAGGAGGAATGTAGGGCCAGAGAGATGGCATCTGCCATTGACCTGTTTCTCCGGTAGGCAAATTGCAAAGCGTTGTGGTTGACCGGTAGGCTGTGGTTGATGTGTGCCATAACCAATCTCTCAAAGCACTTCATAGCAATTGATGTCAGAGCCACAGGTCGATAGTCATTCAGGCATGCCACCTTGCTCTTCTTCGGCACTGGGATTATCGTTGCCTTCTTAAAACACGAGGGGATCTTAGACTGAAGCAAGGAGCAGTTGAAGATGTCAGCAAACACTCCAGCTAGCTCGCTTGCACAGGCCTGGAGAACCCATCCCGGGACGCCATCTGGACCCGTCGCCTTCCTTGGATTTATCTTCAGGAAGGTCCTTCTAACATCCTCCTCGGTGACGATGAATCTCGATGCCACCAGGTCCGGTTCATCCGGAGGGAGCAGGACGCTCCTCTTCTGTTCGAATCTTGCGTAGAATACGTTAAGTTCGTTAGGAAGAGAAGCTCCACAGTTATTGATATTCCCAGCCTTTTCTTTGCGCCCAGTGATCTCATTTAGACCCTGCCATAGTCTACTGGCATCCCTTTGGTTAGGCTGGGCTTCCAACTTGGCTTGTTATTGCCTCTTGGCACCCTTAATGACTTTCCGGAGTTCACGCCTGGATTCCGTGTAGCGACTGGTATCCCCGGACCTAAAAGCTGCAGCTCTAGCCTTTAATAGTAGTCATAGTGATACTTTATTGATCCCAGGGGAAATTGGTTTTCGTTACAGTTGCACAATAAATAATAAATAGTAATAGAAATAGTAATAGTAATACTACTATTAGTAAATAGTAAATAGTAATAGTCATGGATATAATAACTAGTAATAGAATATTAATAGAAAAATAGTAATAAATAGTTAAATAGTAATATGTAAATTATGCCAGTAAATTATGAAATAAATCCAGGACCAGCCTATTGGCTCAGGGTGTCTGACCCTCCAAGGGAGGAGTTGTAAAGTTTGACAGCCACAGGCAGGAATGACTTCCTATGATGCTCTGTGCTGCATCTCAGAGGAATGAGTCTCTGGCTGAATGTACTCCTGTGCCCAACCAGTACATTATGTAAAAGGGACTTGACCTCATAATTCATCCAAGGTTTCCGGTTAGGGAATACCCGGATCATCTTGCGAGACACACAGTCCTCCGTGCATTTCCAAATAAAATCAGTGAAAGCTGAGGCATACTCATCAGGGTTAGCTGCCGAGTCCTTGAATACTAACCAGTTCACCAATTCAAAGCAGTCATGGAGGACCTCATCCGTTTCCTCCGTCCAACGCGACACTACTTTTGACACCGTGACCTCCCGCTTCAGTTTCTGTTTGTAAGCCGGAAGGAGGAGTATGGCCTGATGGTCCGATTTTCTGAAGTGAGGTCGTGGGACGAAACGGTAGGCATCCTTGACTGCTGTGTAGCAGTGGTCAAGTATATTCGTGCCTCTAGTGGGGCAGGAGACATGTTGGTATAACTTTGGCAGCGCTTTTCTGAGGTTGGCCTGGTTAAAGTCCCCGGCTGTAATGAGCAAAGCCTCCGGATACCTGGTCTCAAGTTCACTGATGTTGGTATACAGTATGTTCAGAGCATACTCCACGTCCGCCTGGGGGCGGAATGTAGACCGCTGTCAGTATGACAGAGGTGAATTCCCATGGCAGAGAGTAGGGACGACACTTCACCGACAGGTGTTCCAGGTTTGGGCTGCAGGAGCTTGTCAGTGCCACTGTGTCCGAGCACCACACAGTGTTGATCAGTAGGCAGACACCACCTGCCCTTGTCTTGCCTGAAGACGCTGTGCGGTCCATCCGATGGATCGAAAATCCCTCCAGTCCGATGGCACAGTCGGGGGTGGCAGGGGAGAGCCAGCTCTTGGTGAAACAGAATACACAGCATTTCTGCATCTCCCTGCAGTAGGTGAGTCTCCCTTTAAGATCATTCACCTTCTTCTCTATGGCTTGCACATTAGCTTGTAGGATGGTGCGCATAGGGACCCTGAAGCCCCTCAGCTTCAATCTGACCAGCAGACCAGCTCTTTTCCCATGCTTCCTCGGTAAATAGTGCATCTTTCCAGGTCTCTATCGATGCAGTGTGTTGTTGTCAGCTCTTTGAGGTTGGTGGACGCGTCCCGCGGGAATCGATCGGACGGTCGCGTCATCGTGCGCTCCGGGTCGGGATGAGTAACGGGGGAGGCTCTGGTGCCACTTCCAGCTGCCGGGGGCCCGGGCTATCGATTGGGTCGGGTCCCGAAGCTGACACTTAATCCTGGATGGCCGGACTCCTGGTTGAAACAAATCTGTAAACTGAGTCATGGTTGCAGAGGCCTCCACTCCAGCCGAGCCTCGGGTTCGATTTCCGAATTAATACCTTATATATATTACCTTATATAGCCTGAGCATTAAACCTTGCCTTTATGTATTAGTCCCCTGAAAATGAATGCTTTAAATACATTTTCCTTCCTTACCACTGACTCTTCCTTCAAGTTAACCTTTAAGGAATCCTGCACAAGTCCTTCTGCAGGCTCAATACTAACTGCCCCTCCACCTAGCTTTGTATAATCTGCAGATGTCCACAAAGCCATCAGTTCCTTCATCCAAATACTTGATATGCTATATAACATGAAAAGGAATGGTCCCAACATCGACCCCTGCAGACCACCATTAGTCACTGGCAGCTAACCAGAAAGGGCCCTCTTTTTTCCTTTGCACTCTTTGCCTCCTGCCAGTCAGCCAATTATCTATCCATTCCATTCCAGTGTCTTTCCATGGGCTCTTATTTGTTAAGCAACCTCATGTGCAAGATCCTGCCAAAGGCCTTCTGAAAATCCAAGCAAACAACATTCACTGTCTCCTTTTTCAAACCTGTTTGTTATTTCCTCAAAGAAATCCAACAGACTTGTCAGACAGAATTCCCTTTAAGGAAACCATGCTGACTTTGACCTATTTTACCAAGTGCCTCCAAGTATCCTGAAATCTCATCCTTAATAATGGACTCCAACATCTTACCAACCACTAAAGTCAGGCTAGCTGGCCTATAATTTCCTTTCTCCTGACTCCCTCCATTCTTAAAGCGTGGAGTGTCATTTAAAATTTTCTAGTCTTCTGAACCATTCCAGAGTCTAGTGATTCTTGAAAGATCATTACTAATGCCTTCACAATCACTTAGAAGCATAGAAAGGTAGAAAAACTACAGCACAATACAGGCCTTTCAGCCCACAAAGCAGTGCTGAGCATGTCCTTACGTGAGAAATTACCTAGGGTTACCCATAGCCCTCTATTTTTGGGAGCTCCATATACCTGTCCAGGAGTTTCTTAAAAGACCCTATCGTATCCGTCTCCACCACCGTCACCGGCAGCCCATTCCACACACTCACCACCTTCTGCATAAAAAGCTTACCCCTGATATCTCCTTTGTACCTACTTCCAAGCATCTTAAAACTATGCCCTCTCATACTAGCCACTTCAGCCCTGGGAAGAAGCCTCTGACTATCCACACGATCACTGCCTCTCATCATCTTATACACCTCTATCAGGTCATCTTTCATCCTCCGTCACTCCAAGAAAAAAAGGCCAAGTTCACTCAATGTATTCTCATAAGGCATGCTCCCCAATCCAGACAACATCCTTGTAAATCTCTTCTGCACCCTTTCTATGGTTTCCACATCCTTCCTATAGAGAGGCGACCAGAACTGAGCACACTACTCCGAGTAGGGTCTGACTAGAGTCCGATATAGCTGCAACATTACCTCTTGGCTCCGAAACTCAATCCCATAATTGATGAAGGCCAATGCACCGTATGCTTTCTTAACTACAGAGTCAACCTGCACAGCAGCTTCGAGTGTCCTATGGACTTGGACCCCAAGATCCCTCTGATCCTCCACACTGCCCAGAGTCTTCCCATTAATATTATATTCCATCATCATATTTGACCTACCAAAATGAACCGCCTCACACTTACCTGGGTTGAACTCTATCTGCCACTTCTCAGCCCAGTTTTGCATCCTATCAATGCCCCGCTGTAACCTCTGACAGCCCTCCATACTATCCACAACACCTCCAACCTTTGTGTCATCAGCAAATTTACTAAGCCATCCCTTCACTTCTTCATCCAGGTCATTTATAAAAATAATGAAGAGCAGAGGTCCCAGAACAGAGCCCTGAAACACCCCACTGGTCACCGACCTCCATGCGGAATATGACTCGTCTACAAACACACTTTGCCTTCTGTGGGCAAGCCAGTTCTGGATCCGCAAAGCAATTTCCCCTTGGATCCCATGCCTCCTTACTTTCTTAATAAGCCTTTCATTGGCGGGAGGAGAAGATGGCGGCGCGACACAGCTCGCAGCTGCCACTCCGATGGTGATGTCTGATATCTGTCAAGTAGAGTGCTATGCACAATCCTGATTTGATGGAGACAGACATGAGAGCACGGAGGAACATCTGGTGAAACTTCTGAAATGCCTGCTTCGCTGCTGCTGCTACTGTGTGATCCAGAATCCCTGGAGGGGAAGGCCCCGAGTCCTCGGCTTTGTTTGTTGCTCGGCAGCCGGGGTGGGGTCGAAGTGCTCGGCAGAGGATGGTGCTCAGTGCTCGGTGTCGGAGGGCCGGTCGGAGGCTAAAAGTTTTTGGATGGACTCAGAGTCCACTGCGGTCGGGTGCTTCCAATGGTGCTGCATCAGCAAGTTTGCAGCGCTTGGAGGTTCATGGCAGGGAGAGTTTCCCCCTTCTACCGTCTGCATAAGATGATGAGGCTATCGGAACTTTGAGACTTTTTTTACCGTGCCCATGGTCTGCTCTTTATCAAATTGTGGTATTGCTTTGCACTGTTGTAACTATATGTTATAATTATGTGGTTTTGTCAGTTTAGTCTTGGTTTGTCTTTGTGTTTCTTGTGATAACATTCTGGAGGAACATTGTACCATTTTTTAATGCATGCATTTCTAAATGACAATAAATGAGGACTGAGTGTCCTCATAATCTAATGGGGTACCTTGTCAAATGCCTTGCTGAAATCCATATACACTACACCTACTGCTCTTCTTTCATCAATGTGTTTAGTCACATCCTCAAAAAATTCAACCAGGCTTGTAAGGCATGACCTACCTTTCACAAAGCCATGCTGACTATTCCTAATCATATTATGCCTCTCCAAATGTTCATAAATCCTGCCTCTCAGGATCTTCTCCATCAACATACCAACCACTGAGGTAAGACTCACTGGTCTTTAATTTCCTGGGCTATCTCTACTCCCTTTCTTGAATAATGGAACAATCTCCGCAACCCTCCAATCCTCTAGAACCTCTCCCATTCCCATTGATGATGCAAAGATCATCACCAGAGGCTCAGCAATTTCTTCCCTCACCTCCCACAGTAACCTGGGGTACAACTCATCTCGTCCCAGTGACTTATCCAACTTGATGCTTTCCAAAAGCTCCTGCACATCCTCTTACTTAATATCTACATGCTCAAGCTTTTCAGTCCGCTGTAAGTCATCCCTGCAATCGTCCAGATTCTTTTCCATTGAGAATACTGAAGCAAAGTACTCATTAAGTACCTCTGCTATCTCCACTGGTTCCATACACACTTTTCCACTGTCACACTTAATTGGTCACATTCTCTCATGTCAAGGCTTATCTCTTTCAGAACCCTAGGGTTCAGTCCATCTGAATTATCTGCTTTCAGAACTTTCAGCTTCCAAAGTACCTTCTCCCTTGTAATAGCAGCTGCCCTCACTTTTACCCCCTCACACTCTCAAAAATCTGGCACACTGCTGGTGTCTTCCACAGTGAAGACTGATACAAAATACTTACTAAGTTTGTCCATCATTTCTTTACCACCATTCCTACCCCTCAAGCATTATTTTACAGTGGTCCAATATCCACTCTCACCTCTCTTTTACACTTTATATATCCTTTACTCTACTGTAACATGGATACCTCTGAACTTATCTCCTCTCTCTCTCAAACTACAGTGTGAATTCTACCATATCATGATCACTGCTTCTTAAGAGTTCCTTTATCTGAAACTCCTTTATCAAATCTGTTTCATTGCACAATAGCCAATCAAGAAAAGTCTTTCCCGTAGTAATTCTACAAATTCCCTCTCTTGGAATCCAGCACCAACCTAATTTCCCCAATCTACCTGCATACTGAAATCTCCCAATGATTATTGTAACATTTTTATATGCCTTTTCTATCTCCCAATGTAATTTGTATTCCAATCCTACCCCATTTCCTTTCTCCCTACCCTGCTTTTCTCTGAACGTTTTGTATTCATGAATATTGGGGGGGGGTACAATCCTGTCCTTTCATGATTTACCTTTTATTTGTTTTTTTCTACATCACAATTCCATGTGGCTTGTAGTTTCTGCATCATGCAATCATTATTCTCTACCCTCAGTGCATTTTTACATATAAGAATTCTAAACAATCATTGATTCTTAGTTTGATCGATGACTATTCTGCTTCGTGTTCTATCTCAGAGTCTCAGTTATTTCTACATCTTACTCCTCTTATTGCTGGTGTCTATTTCCTTGAAAATGTTAGTTAACGCTCCTCAGCTGCTTTAGTGAATTCAATTGACCCTGTTGACCATCTACTCAACTATTTGAACAGATCATTTCTGACCTAGAACTGGTCCCAACATCCATGAACATGAAAGCCATCTCCCTGCACCTTAGGCCACAAATTGCATCTTTACTAGTGAATGGAAGAAGGAACGATGTAGAAATTATTACATTGATGTCTACAATTTAATTTCTTCCCTATATTCTGCATCTTCTTTCTCCCTGAGATATTGGTTCTGTTATTATTAGGACTTTACATCCCATATCATTATCCTGCTGCATATCTGCATCCTCCCTGCAGACCTCTTTATACTTGCACCAAGGAGGAAGCAGGCCATGATGGTTACCAAGTCATCTACAAGGAATGCATGTACGATGTTTGCTGAATTCTCTCATCCAGTATTTTGGATTATGGTGCAGTGCTCCAGACTACACTCTTGAATGTAACACCATCCCAACCAATCTCAAATGCTACCAATTTGAGTATGGACTGCACTCTGGTGATTCCTTCCCTTTTCCCTGAACATCCATCTCCTACCCTGTCGCCCTGGGGTAGGCACCTTCAGGAATTTATGGCCTAGGAGGCTTTCGGCCTGCTCTATCCTCTGCAGTGGCTCCAGCTGCCCTTAAAACTTAGACACCCAGTGCCTGAGGTCAAAAGCTAGACGCACCTTCTCAAGAAACCCAGGACATGTGAAGTGTCACAAGGTTCCTGTATGGTATGGGAAATGCAAGCAATACAGATTCCCATTCTGCTCAATTTGAATTCTGTTTCATTGTTTTCATATTCATCAAAATTAAATCAAATCAAATCAAGTTTAGTTGTCATTCGAACAATACATGGCTACAACTAAATAAGACAGCGTTCATCTAGTTTATCACATGCAAAAAATTATGATACACATTTCTAAGTATCATATTATATCCAAAACTTATTTTTAACTAACATCATATCATTTTGATACTTTGGTATTAAGCCCATGTTATCTTTAAGCATATGATTTCATTTGCCCAGAATAAGCCTAAGAATCTTTTGTATGTTGAGTATAGTAATAAAGTATAATTCCTATTGGAATAAAGACAAGATTTATTTATTATACTAAGATACCAGCTCCTGATTCATTATTTAAGAAGAATTGTTCTATAAATACCATAGGGATGAGTAGCACAGTGTGTTCTAAGGAACAGCAAATGTTCTTTTTTCTACAAGTGCCTTTTCTGTTTTAGGACTACTTTGAAAATCAATTGCAGCATGGAAACATTTTGGCAAAGACCAGCAATTATTGCTCTTTGTAATTTCCTTTGAGAAAGTGGGAGTGAGTCACATTCCTTCTAGTAAAGGAATGGTAAAGGAACTCACACAGAATACCAGGATTTAAATCCAATGAAAATGAAGTAATGGTGATTTGTTTTCAATTTAGGATTATTTGTGACCTGAAGGGAACCTACAGGTGAAGGTGCTCCCACGTATCGGCTGCCTTTCCTTATGATCTGGAAGGAAGCCATTCTGACTATCGGGTCAGTGCCATTTCTCATCAGTCCCATTCCCTCTGCCTTATTTTCACTTTCATGTCTATCAATTTGCCTCTAATTCTCCCTGCCATTCATTTCCACTAGGGGTAACTCACATTAGCTTCTTAACCCATCAACTAACACATCATTGGGATATTGTAGGAAACCAGAATACCAGAGCCAACTGGTCAAAAGGAGAGCATGCAAATTCCACTTGCTCAGAACCAATGATTGGGATGAACCCTGGGTTGCTGAGCAGGGAGACAGCAGCAGTCCTCTTCTCACTACTGTACCACTTTTTTCCTGGTCTGGGGGGTTCTGACATGGTAGACCACACAAATAAGTGAAATGCATTTGAAGCAGGAAAATCTTGCAATGGAGAAGCACAATATCTGCACAGGGTTACATGAGTTCAGTGTACAGCTCCTCAACCTTTCAGTAAGTGCCATTATCCAAGCTCATGCTTGGGCATACTAAACTTATCTACTTGCCGAGTCTCTGTCTGGCTATGTCATGGAGAAGGTAGTTGCTTTCTTAATAGCCTAAACTCAATCCTCTTGGTATCAACACAGTTAAGGATCCTGCAGTTGGTAATTTTTTTGTCACTTGATGTGCATTATAAGACTATTGGAGGTGGATTTAGTCAAGCTGCTGAAGATAATGACCGAAATACATTGACAACTGAAATCCACCCACGTAGAATAGTGGTAATGACTACATCCTTATAAATTTGCAGTGTTGTTGTCAGGTTGATCCCCATCGCTTACAGACATGCTTTTTTCAATCCTTTGCATGAAGAACCTGTGCTCTTGATGTGACAGAGCATTTCACTCTGTATTAGGACATCATTTGACAACCTGCCAGTGTGCCAATTGATAACATTCAGTGTAGTATTGCCAATAATTATTTGGCTAGGTGTCATACTTCTTTGAGACTGGCTGATAGATGATGTTTTGTGTTTCCTCAGATGATGATAAGGTGGTAGCCCTTTAATGCTCTGCCAAGCTTGTTGATAATGAATGGCAGACCAATACCAGTGCTCTCTGGGGTGCAGTTATCTAAAAACTGAAGCTCAGTTATGAATTTCTCTGTAATCTTTTTTTTTCGAGTTGATAAGCTTTTGAGATGTGTGGATACATATATTAACATCGGGCCTCTTTTGTCATGAAGCATAGCCCGAACTGAAGCACTAGCTGCAAGCACAGATTGTAGCTTAAATCTATCGGTGGCGGTGAATGCTTATTTGCATTGTGAGTCTTGTGTGAAATGTGGATGGATCTCACAAGCCAAGAATCTGCAGATGCTGGAAATCTGAAATGAAACCAGAAAATGCTGGAAAGAGTCAGAAGTCAAACTACACTAGCAGAAGGAGAAACATTGTTCACATCTTAACTCAATAATCTTTCATCAGGATTAGGAAAAGTTAGAATTCAAGCATCTATACTAGACCTTGTTTCAGACATATTTGGGATTTTTAACAGTTCTAGTCATCACAATGCAGAATCAATGTGGGAGTGCTCAAAAGATTTCAGAACAGATTCATCAGGATATTGCCTAAAATGAATGACTTTAGTTAGGAGAAATGGGATAGGCTGGGATGGATCTCACTGGAGCACAGGAGACTGACTAGTGACTTTATAGAGGTTTATAAAATTTTGAAGGGCATAGATAGGATAGATAGGCATAGTTTTTTCCCTAATGGTAGGGTTTTCTAAAATTAGATTACATAGCTTTATTTTAAAAGGGGAAATATATAATAGAGCTCCGATGGACAAGTTTTTCACACATTATATTGAACAAACTGGCAGAGGAAGTAGTAGAGGCAGGTATAATCATGGTGTTTACCAAGCATTTGGACAGATACGTGGATTGGAAAAGAATAGAGAGATATGGGCCAGGTGCAGGAAAATGGATTAGCATAGGTAGACATTGCCATTGGCATGAATAAGTTGGTCTGAAGGGCTTGATTCCATGCTGTACAGTTCCATGACTCTTCCATGACAAGGATAATATTCCTTTTGTCTTCATCTTTCATCCCACCAGACTCCACATTAAACTGATGGCTTTCCATATTTCTGATGAGGTTCCATGTGATGCTTCCACCAGATGCCTCTTCCCTGCACTCCCTATTCAAGATTCTGAAAGGACCATTCCATTTACAGCCCTGCTTTACTCCTCAGCCTCCATCAACACTCATTGCTCTTCAACCCCATGAGATGTGACACTTAAACTTTTCTCTTCACTTCCCACCATAACTTTCTCCTCCCTTTTTATCCCCTTCTATTCATATATCCTCCGATTTAAACTTTCACCCTCTTTAATCTGGCACTAATACATTTTGTACAATTCAATCTCTCTTGGTTTCCACTCTATCAAGGCATTCTCTTTATTCTCTCCACTGTTCCCTCTTCACTGCAAGTTAAAACACATTTGATTTCAGTTTCTGGTTCTGCTGAAAGGATGATGAACCGATATGTTACCTGATGGCAAACTTCAATCTGCACACAAACTTGGACAGTAATGTTTATAGAGCAGGCTATCAAACACAAGACTTGGTATAAACAACACACACAAAATGCTGGAGGATCTCAGCAGGCCAGGCAGCATCTATGGAAAAGAGAAAAGTCGACATTTTGAGCCGAGACCTTTCAGCAGGTTGAAGTGTCGAATGTACTCTTTTCTATAGGTGATGCCTGGCCTGCTGAGTTCCTCCAGTATTTTGTGTGCGTTACTTGGATTTCCAGCATCTGCAGATTTTCTCTTGTTTGTGCTCGGTATAAACAATTTACAGTTCCTATTATCATTTCTCTTAAAATCAGCTGACGAAGAAAATCATCTCAGTAAAAAAGCAATATGCTGCAATATTTTATTGTCCCTTTTTCTGGACTAATGTCTAAGATATGTTGAAGTAGCAGATTGATATGCACCTTAAAATAATTTACAACACATAAAAAATAGCAAAGCTCCACAATACTTGCTGGAGTTGCTCTTCTTTCCATTCTACTCACAGAAGGTAATAATTTAGGTTTCATTGAGCAGTGGCATTTCTCCAGATGTCAGGCTGATCACTGAGAGTCATATTGCCAAACATGTACTTCACCACAGAGATCCAATCTGGTTCTCGCGTTTTACCTGTCCGAATTGCTTTAATCATAGAATCATAAAAATCGTTTGATGCAGAAGGAAGCCATTTGCTCCATTTTATCCATGCTGATTGAGAAGAGCTCTCCAGCCTAATTTCACTTTCCAGCATTTGCACTACATTATAGATTATTAGAATCAGAGACATGTTTATTACCACTGTCTTATATGATCTGAAATTTATTCTTTTTGAAACATTTATATAATACTTAAGTTAATTTCCTGGTACTTTTAAAATGTGATGAGGGTTTCCACATTTAACATCGTTCCAAGAGCAATTTCTAACTGCACTCCACGTTATTAGTAAAAGAAAGCGCAACCTTCTAATGCTTCTACCAATTACTTAGATCCATGGCCCCTAGACATTCCACAATTCTGTATATTTACCTCAGCCCCTTTATTTTATATAGCACAGTTAACTCTCCCATCTACATGTTCTGTTCCAAAGAAAAGAACCCCAAATTATCCAATATTTTCACATAGCTAAAAATTTTTAGAATTTTAAGCCCATGAGATATAAGAGCAGAATTAGGACATTTGGCCCATTGGGTCTGCTCTGCAATTTCACCATAGCTGATTTATTATCCTTCTCAATTTCATTCTCATGCCTTCTCCCTGTAGCCTTCGACACCCTGACTAATTTGTGTTTCAAATATACTCAAAAACCTGGCCTTCACAGGTGCCTGTGGCAGTAGATTCCACAGATTCACTACCCTCTGGCTAAAGAAATTCCTCCTCATCTATATTCTAAATAGGTGTTCCTCTAGTCTGAGGCTGTGCCCGCTGATCCTAGACTGATCCACTAAGGAAACATCCTCTCCACATCCCCTCTATCTGGAACTTTTGATATTTGATAGGTTTCAAAGAGATACCCCTCATTCTTCTCATCGCCAGCAAATACAGGTCCAGAGCCATCGAACACTCCTCACAGATTAACTCTTTCATTCCCAGAATCATTCTTGTGAACTTCCTCTGGACCCTCTCCAATGCCAGCACATCTTTTCTTTGATAAATGGCCCAGAAATACTCACAATACTCCAACTGTGGTCAGATTAATGCCTTTTAAAGCTTCAGCATTACACTTTTGATTTTATGTTCCAGTCCTCTCAAAATGAATGCCAGTATTGTATTTGCTTTCCTTACCACCACTTCAACACACAGAACACAGAACGGTGGCCTGAAATTTATCCTTTAGGGAATCCTACACAAGGACTCCCGAGTCCCTTTGCAGCTTAGATTTTTGTATTTTCTCCACGTTTAGAAATTAGTCATCATACAAAAGTGCATGACCACAGACTTCCCTACACTATATTCCCTCTGCCACTTCTTTGCCCATTCTCCCATTCTGTCTAAGTCCTTCTGCTGACTCCTTGCTTCCTCAACACTACTTGCCCATCCACCTATCAACTGCAAACTTCGTCACAAATTTGTCAGGCAAGGTTTTCCCTTACGGGAACCATGCCAACTTTGGCCTATTTTATCATGTGCCTCCAAGTAGCATGAAACCACATCCTTAACAATCACCTCCAACATCTTTCCAAGCACTGAGTTCATGACTGGCCTATAATTTCCTTTCTCCTGCCTCCCTCCCTTCTTAATGAGTGGAGTGATATTTGTAATTTTCCAGACCTCCAGAACTATTCCAGAATCTAGTGAGTCTTAAAAGATCATTACTAATGCCTCCATAATCTCTTCATCTATCTCTTTCAGAACCCTGGGGTGCAGCTTATCTGGTCCAAGTGATTCATCTACCTTCAGACCTTTCATCTTCCCAAGCTTCTTCCCATACGTATCCATAGTAAAAGCAACAACACTTACTTCTGCCCACTGAGACTCTCGAACTCCTGGCATACTGTTAGTGTCTTCCATAGTGAAGACTGATGCAAAATACCAATTAGGTTCCTGCACCTTTTCTTTGTCTCCCTTTACTATCTCTCCAACGTCATTTTCCAACAATTCATTATCCACTCTCGCTTCTCTTTTACCCTCTATATATTTGAAAAAACTTTTGTTATCCTTTTATTTTTATTGGCTGTTTTCCCTTTATATTTCATCTTTTCTCACCTTATAGCTCTTTAGTTGCCATCTGTTGGTTTTTAAAAGCTTCCCAATCCTCTAGTTTCCTACTATTTTTGCTATATTATATACCCTCTCTTTAGTTTTCATGCTGTCTTTGACTTCCTTTGTCAGCCACGGTTGTTAAATCCTCCCTTTAGGATACAGTTTCATATTTGGGATGTATCTACTCTGCACCTTCTGAATTGTCCCCAGAAACTCCTGCCATTGTTGTTCTGCCATCATCCCCGCTAGTGTCCCCTTCCAATCAACTTTGGCCAGCTCCTCTCTCATGTCTCTGTAATTGGCTTTACTCCTCCTTAAAACTGATACACCTGACTTTATCTTCTCCCTCTTAAACTACAGTGTGAATTATATCATATTATGATCATTGCTTCCGAAGGGATCCGTATGGACCTTAAGCTCCCTAATCAAATCATTACACAACAAGCTGCTCTAAAATGCTATCTTGTAGGCATTCTACAAATTCTCTCTCTTGGGATCCAGTACCAACTTGATTTTTCAAATCTACATGCATATTAAAATCCCCCATATCATAACATTGCCCTTTTTACATTCCTTTTCAATGGCGCCTAACGGTAACTTCTTTGCTTGCTTCTTTGGAAACAGCTCAATTTCTATCTCTATTTTTCCCTTTCAGGGTTCTTTTGAAGACCCTGACCTGGAGTGACACACTGACTTCGGTTCTTTGCGGGAATGGGACCCGCTCTCGGGCTTTCACGACTGGCTGTTATTCAGCACTCCAAGTACACAGCCTAAGAGCTTAGCTCGCCTTCAGAGGTCCAAGATTTCGTGGCTCTGGAGACGGGGGGGATCGGAGGTCGGTGACCAGGCAGGAGTTTGGTGCGTCGTTGTGGGAGTTGGAAGATCTAAGTGAGAGACCCAAGATCTTTGGGCACAGAGCTTGGAAAAAGCGGCGCAACAGACTTTTAACATTGTAAACCAGTAGGTTGTTTGTTATGTCTCCCCTCTCACTGTAAAATGGAGACACCTCTTTTTCCCTTATTAGGGAGAGAGTGAGCCTGTGGTATGTCGAATACTGGGTGAATGAGTAGTCTTTGGAGTACTGCACGTCTGTGTCTTTGCTGTTGCTTTGCTTGCGCTTGAGTGCTCGGTGGCGGGTGCTGATGCTTTTTTTTGCCAGTTGGAGGAGGGGGCATCATTGCTTGCTGCCACTTACATGCAGGAGGGAGGAGAGCTGGGAGGGAAACTTTGGGGTTCTAACATTTAAGTGTCATCCATTCTTTGGGGGCATTCCTCTGTTTTCATGGATGGCTGTGAAGAAAAGACATTTCAGGATGCATATTGTATACATTTCTCGAACGTCAAATGTACCTTTGAATCCTTTTCTTTCTCCTATTGTAATTTGTATCCCACATTCTGGCTACTATTTGGAGGTCTGTGGATGTTAAGCTCCCAACTATCATCTTCTTTCAGGCACAACTCAGTGATGCCCACAACATAGTACCTGCGACAAGAACATCTTCCTTATTCCATATACTGGGTGCATTCATATATAACATATTCAGCCAGTATTGCTTATCTTTTTTTGTTTTTTCCTATGTTACAATTCAACTCATCCCATTGACTACAATGTTGCCCTATTATCCGCCTGTCCCTTCTTACGGTCTCACCACACACTGGATCCAGTTATATACCAATTGTCCCATCCTCAGCCCCATCATTCTGGTTCCCTTGCACTCCTTCCGTACAAGCATATATTTCCTGCAATGTGACATACAGATTTGTACACAGTAGTCCACCTTTGGCTAATCTCCATCTTTATATTTTATCCTTTACAAATGAAGGACTACTACTACTATGTCGACTCAGGCCTAGGGGGCCGGCGTCAGGCACGATGACGGACTCTCAACTTCTCCCTCTCCCTCATCAGTGTGTTCAGTTCATCTACATTAGCTGCGCCGCTGTCTTCTAGGAGCGTGTTGACCATAGTCTTGGGAGAGCGCCCAAGGTTCATCCTCCCGTGCTTGGGCTCCCATGTGATGACTAGGCTGGCAGGTAGCTCGGGGTGGCGTAGACAGTGCCCCGCTAGTTGCAGTCTTCTCCCCTCGATTTTAGTGGTGAGCATCGGTAGGTTGTTATAGAGCTCGATGTTCGTCATGTGCTGTTGCCAACTCACGTCAAGGGCCATCCGGAGCATTCATGTGAATCCTTATTGTGTTTAACGGTCTTTTTCTTATCTGTTTGCCACTTTCAGTGACTTCTGGACATGCTTCCATCATTTATATTCTTAAGTGCTTGAGAGTGCTCTTAGATATCCTTGAGAATTTGAAAGATGCTAAATAAGTGCAGATTTTTTGGAAGGGACTTGCAACACTCCATTTGGACTGCCATCCCCAACATTGTCAACAGATTTGCTTACATTGTGGTGTTGTTGTTGTTTGGCAAACTAATCTCGACTTGGTAGAGGCTGAACCTCAGCTTTCAGAAACCTCCTTGTAGCTCCTCATATTTTTTGCCCCAGCCACTTACCTTATTTTCTCAAGGGATTTTCCCTCCAGAACTTTCAGCCTTATAATCTCCAACAATTCACACCTTGCTTCTTCCTGCTAGTCAGGATCCACAAGTAAGGCTTTCCAGGTAAATTCATTGTTACAGCCTGCACTTGATCTCCTAAAATTTCCTACTTCAGTCTGTGATACACATAATGCCCTCAGCCATTTTGACTATTTCCAGTTTTCTTATTCTAGTCAGTTCAATTTCTCCATCAACCTCTAATTTCTGTATACCTTCATCTCTCACCAAGGTGGTATGAGGGCACTTCAAATCTTCCTTCAAATGAGGTCCAACAAATTCCCTCCAACAATACACCCCTTCTCCTGACCAAACTCATTCTTATATAGAACAATTTGTCTTACAGTTCTGTTCAATGTTTCCAAGTCGAAAATATATCTATGCAAACTGACGCACACTCACCTATGCCTATTTTGTTAGCTTTGTAAATAGTCTTTGTTCTTGTCCTGTTCAAGCCTCCTCCACCACCTTTTCCCATTACGTTGATGATTGTATTGCTGTTGCTTCCTGCATTTGAAAAAAAATTATTACCTTTGCTGCTGACTTTCACCCTGTTTTCAATTTAACACCATCTGTATCTGACTAGCAATTTCTTTGGCCATGTCTGCCTCCATCTCAGGAGATAGGTTACAAGCCTACAGCCTCTCAAGGCTATCACTACTATACCTCCTCCCATACTATTTTCTGTAAAGTCTCCACTCCATTCTCTCATTTTCTCTTTCTCCATTGTGAATGATGATGTGATTTTCCACATGGATACAGTTGAGATGTTTGCCTTTCCTTTCATCTCAATCATAATTGGCAGGACTTTTAATCACATTTCCTCCATTTCCTGCATCTCAGTTAGACCCTCTCTCTTCCCCCCAGCCAGGTCAATGATGAGGTTCCCCTTGTCCTTCCTTTCCACTTCAACAACCTGCACATTGAATAGATCATTTTGCATAAATTCTGCCATTGTCAATGAGATTCCACTTGACACTTCTTACCCTTTCCTGGGACCACTCTGTCCATGAATCATTCTTTCAGCTCCTCCACAAACACTCCTCTTCTCACGATCTTTTCCATACAACTGTGAAAGATGCATATCTGGCATTTTCCTCGTCCCATCATCTGGGGTACACACAGTCCTTTCTAATGTAACATAAAATCCGATTTGCTTCCTGTTTCGGGTTTCCAGCATCTGCAGTGTTTTGCTTTATTAACTTCACCCTATTTCAAATCATTACTCTCTTGTAATGCGAGCTAAGCTTCCCATAATATAAACAAATTGGTCTGAAGGCTTCATTAATTGACAGATGTGGCCTTCTCATTCAATTTATTGTGCAGAGACCTCTGTGTGATTATGTCAAGGAATTCATGTACAATGATGAATAATTTTAACAGAAGTGTCTGAAACTGCATGCACTGTCTCTGAATAATTTTAGCTCTGCCTAAAAAAATGAGGTAGCATACTCTGTATTCTCAAAGTGCGGTGTAGCGACATGCTTTAGGATGTAATGCACCTTTTAGTGTTGCAAGAACCTGGTTAAGCTTAGAATGAGTCCCTGAAATCATAAAACATATTTCATCTGCTATTTTCTTCAATTAGTTTTCTTCCCATATTATTGTCCAGGTCACTCTTAAGATACTGATGTTTCAACTTCAATGCCTTCCTCAATCATGTCATTCCAAACTTTCACTAGCTCCTCGACAAAGTAGTTACACTTAACTTGGTAATTTTCCTTCTCTGCTTTTGAAGTTACTTCATGCCCAATTATTGTTATTGATGCCATGTGAAACTGCCTTACAACATTCCACTAGTCATTAACTCCTATGTGATATACATGAACTTTGTAGTGTCCTGGTGCTCTTTGATGTTTGTCATCTTGCCAATGTTTGTGACCCACATCACATTCATCCTTGTGGGAAGAACTACCTATGACATTATAGCCTATTCAAGGTTGTGCTTTTATTTACTATCCCAGGAAACGAAATGGCTGCCATCAATCTCTCATTTTTCCATGACTATTTAATTTTAGCTACAGCCTGTGAATCAAACAGTACTATGACTCTTTAAAATATGCATCCCGTCAATTTGAGTGACTCAAACTAATTTTTATGCCCATGAACACTGATGCATAGACTTTGCCTGTAACTACAATAGACAACTGGACCCATTCATTTCTATTGACAGCACAGTAATTTACCACCCCCTTAACAGAGAGCTCCTTCTTCATTGGTGCTTAACAATATTTTACTTTCCTCCTTGCCTACGATAAGCCAGCTTGCTGTCATATCAATGTGCATGCTTATTGTTACTTCAATAACACACATCAAAGTTGCTGGTGAACGCAGCAGGCCAGGCAGCATCTCTAGGAAGAGGTACAGTCGACGTTTCAGGCCAAGACCCTTTGTCAGGACTTCGTCAGAGATGCTGCCTGGCCTGCTGCGTTCACCAGCAACTTTGATGTGTGTTACTTGAATTTCCAGCATCTGCAGAATTCCTGTTGTTTGTGTTACTTCAATAAAGTGAGTCTAAATGTGTTATCTTTATCATCTTCTTTGGGGGTACAATGAATTCCATTTCATATTCACGTTTGGCTAGAGAGGAGAAGATGGCGGCGCGACGCAGCGCGCAGCGGCCACTCCGGTGAATGGTATCTGTTATCTGTCAAGTAGGATGCCGTGTACAATCCTGATTTGATGGAGACAGACGTGAGAACATGGAGGAACATCTGGAGGAACTTCTGAAATGTCTTCTTCGTTGCCGCTGCTACTGTGTGATCCAAAATCTCCTGAGGAGAAGGCCCCGAGTCCTCGGCTTTGCTTGTTGCTCGGTGGCCGGGGCAGGATCGAAGCGC
The DNA here is from genome assembly GCF_963921235.1 of Mobula hypostoma. Taxonomy (NCBI): domain Eukaryota; kingdom Metazoa; phylum Chordata; class Chondrichthyes; order Myliobatiformes; family Myliobatidae; genus Mobula; species Mobula hypostoma. The sequence goes on from NC_086097.1 coordinate 198,641,205, forward strand.
TCAGCAGAGGATGGTGCTCGGGAGGCTGTATCGGAGGGGCTGGTCGGAGGCTCGAAGTTTTCGGACGGACTCACTTCGGAGGCTAATTTCCTGCTTTCAACCTGAAACTGTGCCTGAAGCCTCATACATCAGATAGTTTCACCTGAATTCTGTCCATCAATGGTACAGACACTAAGTTATTCTGTAATGTTTCATTTGGAAAGGCCTGTAGATTGTACATTTATTTCATTGGCTTTCTATTCTATGTACATTCACCAACTATTCTATCTGGTCCTTAACTGCACATGCCTAACTTGTAACTCTTGAAAATCTCTGATAGGATTGGACTAAAATCCCATGACTGCATCCCCTTAAGAGATCTCTTCTATGGTTTTCAACAGTAGTGGTTTCACCAGCACCTGAAATGAATATAGCCTTACCGCCAGCAACAATATCTTCTTGTATTTAGGTATGGCCACATTGCTCTGTCTTGCACCCTATCCAGAATTTTGACAATATTGTTTATCCTTAGAAACTTCTCCACTGATTTCACGTAAATGGCATATGCTGAAGCCACTTGAATTTCTCACATTTACTAATACATCTGGCATATCCACCACTTGCCATCTTCACGGCTCTAGCTAGGGAATCTGTTCTCTGTTAACCTTGTAAAGTAACCACCCTGCTGTTCCCTCAAGCTGCAAATCCCAAAATCACTGACAATGTGTTAACTGTACACTCATTGGTGTTAGTCCTTACTAAGGTGTTGTCCAGAAGAAACTTCAGTCTGATCAAGGACAGGGGAAGCAGACAAGCCAATTGTTTTTGTTTTCCCCATTTTGTGGACTCTGAACAGTTTCTTTCTCTTGGATAATCTAATCAGAGCAACTGAATGTGGACACAGGAAGCTTCAGGTAATGATCTGCTAAACCTGAGACCATTCTCAGGCAAATAGCCATTTGCTATGTAAAGGGCCTGGACTCTGAACTGATTCTTACTCTGGGACAATCTAATCAGAGCAATATACCTGAAACCATTCTCAGAGGAGTAGCTACTTGTTATGTAAAATGCCAGACCTGCAATCGGTAATCTCATTACACTCTGTCTGGGTTGCCTCATTTAACTAGTTTGGACCAGTTAGGATGTAAAGACACAAATACACAAGGCTGGGGTGGGCAGAGCCATGAAACAATGTTGGCTGTAGCCCTGTACAATGACCAGTAAGTAGGTGACCCACGTAGGTCAGGTGACCTTGAGCCAATGGGATGGAGATCCAATGGTTCAATTGATGAGGAACAGTGTAAGACTCAGGAGCTCCAAATAGCAGGGTGATAACTCGCCCGCAGCCAGAGACCAACCATCGCAGATAAGGAGGACCCCACGGACACGTGGAGATCAGAACCACGAGGAATGCCTGGCCAGCGTGGAATCCTTTCCTGGATAATATCCTTTTCTCTTCATTGACTGTTCATGGAGTGTCAGGGAATACTAGTAGGGTGCACACAGAGACAGTTTGTGAACATACACGCTTTTACTTGAAACAATAAAAGTTACTTGTGGGTAACTACAGATTCTCTGTGCCTCACTGATCATTATTACAAGGGGTGATTCTTGTAACAAAGGCAAGTAAGAATGGAGGAACAAGCAATAAGACATCATTTACTGGAGACAGTCAATTCAGAACTGAACAGCAGAGACTGCTACTACATTGCATCAAAAGAGTAAATAGCTGGGAAGTAGATTGGTGAATGAGATAAAGGCTTGGAGAAGCACCAATAAACTTCCCAGCTCTTTACTTCACCCCCTGCCCCTCTCTCAATTTCACCCATCACCTACCATCTTGTTCTTCTTCCTCCCCTCTCCCCACCTCTTACTCTGACTTCTCTTTCTTTCCGGTCCTGATGAAGGGTCTTAGCCTGAAACATCAATTGTTTACTCTTTTCCAGAGATGCTGCCTGGCCTGCTGAGTTCCTCCAGCATTTTGTGTGTGTTGCTCGATTTCCACCATCTTCAGATTTTCTTGTGTTTGTGATCTTTACGATGTGCCATTATATGAATAAATCTTTTTGATTTTTCAAAGAATAATGCTTCAAGCTAGTGCAAAATTGTTACCCAATTTTAATATAATACTCAGTATTCTATTCAAAGGAAAATAGGGTCAGAGAATCACGAGACATTGGTATTGGTATTGCTATTGCTATTGGTTTATTATTGTCATATGTACCAAGATACAGGGAAAAGCTTGTCTAGTATACTATATATAAAGATCAAATCATTGTACAGTGCATTGAGCTAGAATACAGTAAAACAATAACAATGCAGAATAAACTACTGAAAGAGTGCAGTGCAGGTAAACAATAAAGTTTAAGAGATAATGAAATAGATTGTGAGGCCAAGAGTCCATCTTCTTGTACAAGAGGTCTATTCAAGAGTTTGACAACAACGGGATAGAAGTGGTCCTTGAGCCTGGTGGTATGTGCCTTCAGACTTTTGTATCTTCTGCCTGATGGGAGATGGAAGAAGAGGGCATGTCTGGGATGGGTGGGGATTTTGATTATACTGGCTGCTTTACTGAGGGAGTGAGAAGTTTAGGCAAAGTCCATAGAGGGGAGGATATTTCCTGTGATGTTCTGAGCTGTGTCCACAATTCACTGCAGTTTCTTGTGGTCACATGTGAAGCAGTTGGCATACCAAGCCATTATGCATCCAGACAGAATGCTTTCCATGGGGCATCAATAAAAATAGGTAGAAGTTGATTGGGACATGCCAAATTTCTTTAGCTCCTGAAGAAGAAGAGGCTTTCTTGCTCATGCCATCAATGTAGTTGGACCAAGATAGGCTATTCTCAGGACATAGACATTCTTTCTTATGTGGCTCAAGTAACTTTCCTAGTCTGATTACGTGGATATCAGATTAAATGATCAAAATGTATAGTTCACTAGTGATTCAGAAACTCTGGGATTTTCTTGTTCCCAAGAATGTCAAAATGAAAATGGCACTAATGATAGACAATATTTTGCAGTCTTTGAATCAGAATCAGGTTTATTATCACTGACATATGTTGTGAAAGTTGTTTGGTAGCAGCACTACGATGTAATACATAAAACAGTATAAATTATAATAAGAAATATATATATATCTTCTATATATAGATAGATAGATACTTTATTGATCCCAATGGAAATTACAGTGTCACAGTAGCATTACAAGTGCACAGATATACAAATAATAGAAAAGTAGAAAGAAAGAATAAAAAGTAAGTTACCTCGAACAGTCTAACAGGAGAGGGTCATCGCTTGCCTGGCTATAGGTTGACTCATTATAGAGTCTGATGGCTGAGGTTAAGAATGACCTCATATAGCGCTCTTGAGAGCAGCGCATATATATTTTTTATATATAAGTAGTACAAAAAGAGAGCAAAAATATTGAGGTAGTGTTCATGGGTTCATGGACCATTCACCTTACATAACCTAAAGTGCTTCACAGATTATTAAATACTTTGAATTGTCACAGTGCATGGTCTACTAAAGACAGTTAACAAGGTTAGAGCAGTGGAATCTACAAACGTTTGTACAAATTCCTGTGGCGGATTAGCTATGCACAGAGGGTTTCCTCCTCCCCTTCAAGAAGTTCCACGAGGGAAAATGCAATCATCCTGTGTATAAATGAAGCATTTTCTAAGTTTAGCTGTCATAATGTGCACTGGCAATATCAGAACCCAAATGTGAAGGAAAGATAGATTCCATTTAGAGACAATGATAAGGGTTCATTCATAATTCCAAAAGAACATCAGCAGCTTAGCCGAGTGATACTGCGACAAGTAACATTCTCAAAACTCGTCCCCACGATTAACACTAATCAAGAGTCTGCTTAAATAATACAAGTAACTAGAAATCCCTGGGCCTATCAAAATAAACTTAATGAGCTTAAATGGAGAGCACCAGGAGACCGCATTACAAGGAGCAAATCGCTAGAGAAAAACTCAAGGAATTTTTAATGATTAAAGACTCTCGTTAAACAACAATTAACCAATACAAGTGTTCTAAAAAGCTTGGAGCCCAATGCTCTTTGGTGCCCTGCATAGGCCTAAAGAGTTCATTACAGCACCCCCATCGTTATGGCTAACACCTGATTATCCAGGGAGACTGGAAAACTCGAGATCCAAGGACAACTCAAGAGACCTGGGGACCTCAAGAGGGAATTTGTGAGGCAGGGAAACGTGGACACCTTGAGAGGCAGGGAGACATAGGGACCTCGAGAGAAAGATGACGGAACTTTGCGAGAGAGACTTAAGAGTCCTTGAGACACACTTGGGAATCGTCATGATGGGGAGAACAATGAAAAAACCTTGGAAACCTTCAAAAGTCCTTGGAAACTTGGAGGGTCATAGGAAACCTTGACAATCTCGAGAACTGGAAAAGATCTTGAGTCTTTGAAAACATGAATCACAAAACCTAGGGAAGGATGCTGGAAGGACCTTGCGGACAGTGTTTTACTCTTCACTATTTTTCCCGAGGCAGTTAGGATAGAGAAAGCTGCACTCCCAATTTTACAGATCGAAATAGCATGGACTGGCTCTGCCTATCACTGAGCTAGCTGGCTCTCTGTAGTTCTGCTCCATTTGCAACCAGAAAGTTCCATTTTAGAAGGTGGTACCATGATTTTCATCAAGAAGTTAAATATAAGGTAGCTTACTCTTGAAAGGGTTACTTTTCTTGTCCGTTTCCACACTCAAGCCATAGATCAGCTTTTGCAGCAGGGCTCTTCAGGGTTGCAAAGTCAAATTACTGTTTCAGGAGACACTTGTGCACTGGAACATTTGCTACCATTAGCATCACTATCAGAACAGAGAGATTGGAATTACATATTTTAATAGCTCAGTCCATCCCACTGTAGTTGTGGCGTGTAAGCTTACTTCAATTATTCATTACCAAAGGTATTCTCACCCAAAGCTGGCCGATGTCAAAACACCACTGTTTAATCTCCACTGGGCTCATTACTTGGCGGGGTACTTCTGTCACAATGTAATATTCCAACCCTAGTGCGGAGGAAAGACAGACTCCAATGCAGAGTAGGGTTGGGCAATGAGGAGTGTAGTGGAACAAAGGGATCTGGGAATACAGGTTCATAACTTATTGAAAGTGACATCACAGATAGATAGGCTCGTAAAGAAAGCTTTTTGGCATATTGGACTTTATAAATCAATGTATTAAGTACAGGAGATGGGATGTTGTGCTGAAGTTGTCCGTTGGTGAGCCTAATTTGGAGTATTGTGTGCAGTTTTGGTCACCTACGGACGTAAACAAGGTTGAAAGAGTACAGAAAAAAATTACAAGGATGTTGCCGGGTCTGGAGGACCTGAATTCTAAAACCAATGTATTATGCCTAAACAGCGGAGACTACAATGGGATGAGGGAGGATTTGACTAGTGTAGACTGAGCACAGAGGCTATATCGTGGGATGGTTGAGGAACAGTGGGAGATCTTCAAAGAGATTTTTCACGGTGCTCAATGAAAGAATATTCCAGTTAAAAGCAAGGACAGCAAGGGTGGGGAGAGCCAACCTTGAATGAAAGAAGGCATCAAACTAAAAGCTTGTGCGTACAAAGTCGCCAAGAGTAGTGGGAAACTGGAAGATTGGGAAGATTTTAAAAAGCAACAAAGAAGCACAAAGCGAGTAATAAAGAAAGAGATGATGGAGTGTAAAAATAAACTAGCACAAAATATAAAAATGGATAGTAGAAGGTTTTATAATTATATAAAGAGGAAAAGGGTTGTTAAATTGAACATAGGTCCCTTGGAAGACGAGAAGGGGGAATTGATATTGGGTAATGAGGAAATGGCCGAGGCTTTGAATATTATCTTGTGTCATTTTTCACGGTGGAGGACATGTCGAACATGCCAAAGAGAGAAGTTATGGATGCGATGGGAGGTGAGGACCTCAATACAATAGCCATCAGTAAAGAGGTAGTGCTGAGCAAACTTGTGGGCCTGAAGATAGGTAAGTCCCTTGGTCCTGATGGAATGTATCCCAGAGTACTGAAAGAAATGGCAGAAGTTATAATAGAGGCTTTGGTGATAATTTACCAAAATTCTCTGGACTCTGGGCAGGTCCCTCCAGATTGGAAGATGACAAATGTCACGACACTGTTCAAAAAAGGACGTAGGCAAAAGGCAGGTAACTATAGGCCAGTTAGTTTAACATCTATAGTTAGGAAAATGCTCAAAGCTATCATTAAAGAAGAAATAGCAAGGCATCCAGAAAGAAATGGATCCATTAGGCAAATACAGCATGATTCAGCAAAGGCAGGTCCTGTTTGACAAACTTACTGGAGTTCTTTGAGGATATAACGAGCGCAGTGGATGGGGGGAACAGATAGACGTTATTTACTTGGATTTCCAGAAGGCATTCGATAAGGTGCCAAATAAAAGACATACATAAGATAAGGATCCATAGAGTTGGGGGTAATATATTACCCTGGATAGAGGATTGGTTAACTAATAGAAAGCAGAGAGTTGGGATACATGCGTGTTACTCTGGTTGGCAATTAGTGGTGAGCGATAATGCCACAGGGGTCAGAGCAGGGTCCACAACTGTTCACAATATATATAAACGATCTGGAAGAGGGGACCGTGTGTAGTGTATCTAAATTTGCTGATGATACTAAATTGAGTGGAAAAGCAAATTGTGCAGAGGATATTGAGATTCGGCAGAGAGATATAGATATGTTAAATGAGTGGGCAACGGTCTGGCAGATGGAGTACAATGTTGGTAAATGTGAGGTCTTCCACTTTGGAAGGAAAAATGGAAGAGCAGATTATTATTTAATTGATAAAAAATTGCAGCATTCTGCTGTGCAGAAGGACTAGGGAGTGCTTGTGCATGAATCACAGAAGTTGGGTTTGCAGGTACAGCAGGCTATCAAGAAGGCAAATAGAATGTTGGTCTTCATTGCCAGAGGGACTGAATTTAAGAGCAGGGCAGTTATGCTGCAACTGTACAGAGTACTAGTGAGGCCGCACCTGGAGTACTACTTGCAGTTCTGGTCTCTTTACTTGAGGAAGGATATACTGACTTCAGAGATGGTGCAGAAGAGGTTCACCAGGTTGATTCCAGAGATGAGGCAATTAGACTATGATGAGAGATTGAGTCGCCTGGTACTGTACTCACTGGAATTCAGAAGAATGAGAAGAGATCTTATAGAAACATTTAAAATTATGAAAGGGATAGATAAGGTAGAGGCAGAAAAGTTGCTTCTACTGATAGGTGAAACTAGAACTGGGGAATATAGCCTCAAGAATCGAGGGAGTAGATTTAGGACAGAGATGAAGAGAAACTGCTTTTCCCAGAGGGTGGTGAATCTGTGGAATTCTTTGCCCAATGAAGCAGTGGAGACTACCTCAGTAGATATATTTAAGACAAGATTGGATAGACTTTTGCATAGTTGGGGAATTAAGGGTTATGGGGAGAAGACAGGTGGATGGAGATGAGTCATCAGCCATGATCTTATGGCAGAGCAGGCTTGATGGCCCAGATGTCCTACTCCTGTTCCTATTTCTAATGTTCTTATGAGTTATAAGGAAATATTAAATAGGTATTCCTTAGATCATAGAAGATTGAGAGCGATTTGACAGAGGTATACAAAATTATGAGGGGTATAGATAGGGGAAATACAAGTAAGCTTTTACCACTGAGGTTGTCTGGGACTATAACCAGAGGTCATCGGTTAAGGATGAAAGGTGAGAAATTTAAGGGGAACATGAGGGAAAACTTCTTCACTCAGAGGGTTATCAGAGTGTGGGATGAGCTACCAGTGCAAGTGGTGTATGCGAGCTCAATTTCAACGTTTAAGAGAAGTTTGGATAGCTACATGGATAATAGGGGTATGCTGCAGGTCGATGGGGTTAAGCGTTTTAAACGGTTTCAGGGTTTCAGCACAGACTAGATGGGCTGAAGGGTCTGTTTATGTGCTGTACTTCTTTCTGACTTTTGACCCTGGAGACAGCAACAAGAGTTCGTTCATAATAATTCCAAAAGAACATTGGTGGCTCGGTCAAGCGGCACCACGAAAAGTAACATTCTCAAGACCAGGAGCCCATGATTAGCGCTAATCAGTTATCCACTTAAATAATATAATGCAAATCTCTGAGCCTATCAAAATAAACTTAAGAAGCTTAAACAGAAAGCACCAGGAAACTGAATTACAAAAAGTGAGTCTCTCAAGAAAAACACAACGAACTCTAAACGATTAACAACTCTCACAAACAACAACTAACCAGTTTGAGTGGTCCAAAAAGCTTGGAGCCCAATGCTCTCCAGTGCCCTGCACAGGCCCAAAGTGCTCACTGCATTAGCATTGATCCTAAATGTGAAGCAGTGCATTATTTTTGGCAGCTTGTTTTCTATTTTGCTCGAGCATGCATTTTTGAAAAGATCAAATTGACGAATTAATTTAATTGAGTGAGGATGACAAGTTGGTAAACCACAGGCAGAAGATGTATCGCTGCCTGAGTTCAGCTTCACACAGGCAATGCAGTATTTGTCCCTAATTCACTCTATGATTTACGTAACATGATGAATGTGTTTTCTGATGTGTGTGACTTATATAGCAAGAGGATCATGGTAATGCCCACCATCTTGTGAATACTCATGCGAGAGTGTCTGTCTTCCATTAAATTCTTAAGGAATGGATGACTTTGTGATTCATATGCTCTGACATTTTCTCTCTAGGGCATGGAGTGATAGTCAACAGTACAAACTGAACTAAGGTGAACTGGGTGAGCTCCAGATCATTTGGGAGTCTGAGAGGGTGATAGATAGGACATATAGAGAGTTAGTTACACCCAAGGTGCAGGAAACAGGAGACTGGGTGACAGTCAGAAAGGGGAAAGGGTTTAACACCCAGTGCAGAGTACCCCTGTGACCATCCCCCTCAACAACTGGTATACTACATTGGATACTACTGGGGGATAACCTAGCAGAGGAAAGTCACAGCAGTCAGATCTCTGGCACAGGGCCTGGCCCTGTGACTCAGAAAGGAAGGGGGAAGCAGAGGCGAGCTGTGGTGATAGGGGATTCATTAGTTAGAACAGAAAGGAGGTTCTGTAGATGAAAACAAGATTCCTAGATGGTATGTTGTCTCCCAGGTGCAGGGTCTGAGACACCTCGGATTGAGTCCTCAAAATTTTTAAGTGGGAGAGTGAACAGCCAGAGATCATGGTCTATGAAGGTACCAATGACATAGGTAGGAATAGTGACAAGTTTCTGCAAAGTGAGTTCAGTGAGTTAGGAGTTAAAGGACAGAACCTCCAGGGTTGTGATCTCAAGATTGCTACCTATCCCACATCTGAGTGAGGCCAGAAGTAGGAGGATCATACCATTTAATATGCAGCTAAGGAGCAAGTGTGGGAGGCTGGGTGTCAGATTTTGGGATCATTGGGACCTGTACGGGAGAGACAGTTTGCACCTGAACAGGAGGAGGTCTAATATCCTAGCGGAAAGGTTTGCTAGTGCCACACAGCCACACAGGAGGGTTTAAAAGAGAGTTGCGGTGGGCGGTGGGGGGGGGGCGAGGGATCCAGAGTGCCAGAACAAAGAGGTTATGGAGACAGATGTTGTTAACGCCTCAGACAAAGTCAGAAACCAAAAGATTGAGCAGGATATAACTAATGTCCTAAGCTGCACATATTTCAATGCAAGGAGTATTATAAGCAAGGCATATGAGCTCAGGGTGTGGATCAACACATGGAATTATCATACTGTAGCCTTTCTGGAGGAGTTTAGTCAGATGGTAGTGAATCGGTGAAATTCATTGCCATAGATAGCTGTGAAGGCCAAATCATTGAGTATATTTAGGTTGATAGGTTCTTGATTACTCAGGGAGTCAAAGGTTATGGGGAGAAGGCAGGAGAATGAGATTGAGAGGGATAATAAATCAGCCATGAAGGAATGGCCTAATTCAGCTCCTATGTCTTATGGTCTTAACTTAGTACTATTGGAACTCTAGTTGGTTGCTTCTTTTAAAGGAAGATTTCTCTCCAGCATTTTGATTGGACAAACAATACCCCAAGGAGAAGGATGAAGCTGCTCAAGTACAAATCATAACTCCTCTGTAAGGATGGCAGCTCTTGTGCTCTTACGATTGCCACTTCAGTGGTCCCTTCATAGCCAGCTGTTCCCAACAGATGTTGCTCATAATGAGAAAACACAGTACAAAGCAATCTGATTTCTTTCATGGCTGTTTGCAGTCTCCATCGTGGTTAAAAAGTGCAACCAAACATCAACTGAATTGCACTTATCACAGGCCACTGTTTGACAATACTAGTGCAGTGAAGGGATGCAGAAGACAAGCGCAAGCACTTTCACAATAGCGATAGGAGATAAAGCAATTTTTTCATAAATAACATATTGATCATAAGACCAAAAGACCATAAGATATAGGAGCACAATTAGGCCATTCAGCCAATTACATATGTTCTGCCATTTGATCATGGCTGATCCATTTCCCTCCTAACCCCATTTCCCCATATCGTTTCATGCCCTGGGTTATCAAGTGTCTATCAAACTCCACCTTCAACACACTCAAAGACTTGGCCTCCACAGCTGCCTGTGGCAACGAATTCCACAGATTCACCACCCTCTGGCTAAGAAATTCTTCCTTATCTCTGAAGTTGTGCCCTCTGGTCCTAGCCTCTCCCACTATAATAAACACCCTCTCCACATCCACTCTATTTTGGCTTTTCACCATTCGATAGGTTTTAATGAGATCCCCTCTCATTTTTCTAAGTTCCAGTGAGTACAAGCCCAGAATCATCAAACGCTTCTTATATGATAAGCCTTTCATTCCCAAAAACATTTTCGTGAACATACTTTGAACCCTCTCCAATGTCAGCACATCCTTTCTTAGATAATGGGCCCCAAACTGCACACAATAGTCCAAGTGAGGCCTCACCAGTGCTTTATAAAGCCTCAACATTACATCCTTGCCTTTATATTCTAGTCCTCTCAAAATGAATTCTAACATTGCATTTGTCTTCCTTGCCACTGACTCAACCTGCAAATTAGCCTTTAGGGAATCCTACACAAGGGCTCCCAAGTCCCTTTACACCTCAGATTTTTAAATTTTCTCTCCATTTAGAAAATAACCTATACTTTTATTCCTTTTACCAAATAGCATGAGTAAACACTTCCTGACACTATTACTTCTGCCATTTCTCTGTCCGTTATCGTAATCTGTCTAAGTCCTTCTGCAGCCTCCCTACTCTCTCAACACTACATATCTCCACATATCTTCATATCATCCATAAATTTAGCCACAAAGCCATCAATTCCATCATCCAAATCATTGACATACAATGTAAACAGAAGCAGTGCAAACACCAAACCCCTGTGGAATATCACTGGTCACCAGCAGTCAATCAAAAAAGGCTCCCTCTATTCCCACTCTTTGCCTCATGCCAATCAGCGAATACTCTATCCATTCTCTTTCCTGTAATACCATGGGCTCTTATCTTGCTAAGCAGCCTCATGTGCAGCACCTTATCAATGGCCTTCAGAAAATACAAATACAACACATCCCCCAATTCACCTCTGTCTATCCTGCTTGGTGTTTCCTCAAAGAACTCAAACAGATTTGTCAGGGAAGATTTTCCTTTAAGGAAACCATGCTGACTTAGGCCTGTTTAACTATTTGCCTCCAAGTACCCCCAAATCTCATCCTTAACAATTGACTCCAACATCTTCCCAACCGCTGAGGTCAGGCTGACTGGCTTATAGTTTCCTTTCTTCTACCTGTCTCCCTTCTTGAAGAGTGGAGTGCCATTTGCAATTTTCCAATCCTCCAGAACCATACTAGAATCTAATGATTCTTGAAAGATCATAACTACTGCCTTCTCAATCTTATCAGTTACCTCTTTGAGAACCCTGTGGTGTAGTCCATTTCATCCAGGTGACTTATTTGCCTTCAGACCTTTCAGCTTCCCAAGTACTTTCTCTCCTGTAATAGCAACTGCATTCACTTCTGCCCCCTGCAGCTCTTGACCTCTGAAACATACTGCTAGTGTCTGCCACAGTAAAGACTGATGCAAAATACTTGTTAAGTTTGTCCATCATTTCCTTCTTCTTTGGGATGTATTCCAAGGATAGATGTCTCTATCTTTAGAATACTTCTAGAATACTTTTTCTTTGGATGTATCTATCTTGCATCTTCTGAATTGCTCCTTGAAACTGCATTGTGGCCCTGCCATCATCCCTGCTCATGTCCCCTTCTAATCAACATTGGCCAGCTCCCCTTTCATGCTTCTGTAATTCCCCTTACTCCACTGTGATATTGATACATTTGATATTAGCTTCTCCCTCTCAAATTGCAGGGTAAATTCTATCATATTATGTTCACTGTCTCCTGAGGGTTCCTTTACCATAAGCTCCCTAATCAAATCTGGTTCATTACACAACACCCAATCCAGAATCACAGATGGTCTAATGGGCTCAATGACAAGTTGCTCTAAGTTCTTTCTTGGAATCCAAAATCACCACCTACCTGATTTTCCCAATCTACCAATCTGCACTTTCTGTCTTCCATTGTAATTGGCCACCCACATCCTGGCTACTGTTCGGAGGCCTGTATATAACTCCCATCAGGTCTTTTTACCCTTGCAGTTCCTTAACTCTACCCACAACGATTCAACATCTTCTGACCCCATGTCACCTCCTTCTAAGGGTTTGATTCCATTTTTTACCAACAGAGCCATACCACCCCTTCTGCTTCTCTGGCTGTCATAGAAGCATAGAGTCATAGAAAAGTACAGCACAGAAATAGGCCATTCAGCCTATCTAGTCCATTCCATGTTCTTTGGATACAATATGTATCCTTGGATATTAAGTTCCCAACTACAATAATCTTTCAGCCATGCCTTAGTGATGTACACAACATTAAAGATTCAAAGATTCAAAAAACTTTATTGTCATTCTAACCGTACATCAGCTCTGCAGGGCAGAATGAGACAACGTTTCTCAGGGGCAGTGCAATCATAACATAACAAACGCAACACTAAGTAATAAACATAACAATAAATAGAAAAACACAACAGCCACATGTCAGTTAAAATCAGTTATAAGTGTCCAGTGCAAGTTAAAAGTGTCCAAAGCAGAGTCAGGTGGAGCAGCTATTTAGCAGTCTGACTGCCTGTGGGAGGAAACTGTTTAGTAGCCTTGTGGTTTTAGTTTTGATGCTCCTGTAACGTTTGCCTGATGGCAGAAGAACAAACAGTTCATGGAGAGGGTGTGAGGGGTCTTTGATGATGTACCATGTCTTCTGGAGGCATCGACTCTGAAAGAGGTCTTGGACAGAAGGTAGGGAGGCCGCAATAACCTTCTCTGCTCCCCTAACCACCCTCTGCAAGGCTTTTCTGTCGACAGCACTGCAGCTGGAGTACCAGGTTGTGATGCAAAAGGTCAGCACATTCTCAACCACGCCTCTGTAGAATGCAGTTAAGATGTTAGTGGGGAGTGATGCTTGTTTAAGCTTCCTCAGAAAGTGCAATCTCTGCTGGGCCCGTTTCACAATCCCAGTGGTGTTCCTGGACCAGGTGAGATTGTCTGAGATCTGCACCCCAAGGAACTTGATGTTTTCCACTCTCTCCACTGTGGAGCCGCTGATGCTGAGGGGTGTGTGCTCAGGCTGAGACTGTCTGAAATCGACGATCAGCTCCTTGGTTTTGGTGACATTAAGCATCAAGTTGTTATCCCTGCACCAGCTCTCTGGGTGTTTGACCTCCTCCCTGTACATAGTTTCATCATTTTTGCTGATGAGCCCCACCACTGTGGTATCATCAGCAAATTTAATGATCAGGTTCTCCTTGGCTGCACTGTCATGTGTTAGCAGTGTAAACAGCAATGGGCTAAGCACACAGCCTTGTGGGGATCCAGTGCTCAGTGTGATGGAGTCAGAGATGTTCCTGCCAACACGGACTGACTGTGGTCTCTCTGTCAAGAAATCCAGAATCCAGCGACACATGGCAGTGCTAAGGCCAAGCAGCGACAGTTTCACCACTAGTCTCTGCGGGATGATGGTATTGAACGCTGAACTGAAATCAATGTACAGGATTCTGGCATAAGTGTCTTTGTTGTCCAAGTGAGAGAGAACTGTGTGCAGTGGGTGGATATTGCATCCTCCGTAGAGCGATTTGGACGATAATAAGCAAACTGTAGAGGATCCAGTGATGAGGGGAGGCTGGCTGTGATATGAGGCTTGACAAGCCGTTCAAAACATTTCATCACTATGGGGGTCAGGGCAACGGGACGGTAATCATTCAGACAGGCTACAACTGATGTTGTATGATACAATATCATACTTGCCAACCTCTAACTGTGCTATAGGATCATCTACCTTATTCTGTATTCAAACATAACACCTTCAGTCCTGTATTCATCACTCTTTTTGATTTTGTTCCCCTGTTACACTGCAATTCAATCTACTGACTGCAATTTTGCCCTATCATTTGCCTGTCCTTCCTGACAGTCTCACTACACACTGCCTCTGCTTGTATACCAACCACCCCATCCCCAGCCCTATGAATCAGTTTCCCATTCCTATGCCAGATTAGTTTAAACTCTCCCCAACAGTTTTAGCAAACTTGCCTGCAAGGATATTGGTCTCCCTCGGGTTCAGGTGTAACCTGTCCATTTTGTATAGGTCATATCTTCCCCAGAAGAGATCCCAATGATCCAGAAATTTGAAACTCAGCCCCCTATACCAGTTCCTCAGCCACGCATTCATCTGCCAAATCATCCTATTCTTACCCTCGATGTCATGTGGCACAGGCAGTATTCCCAAGATTACTACCCTGGGAGTCCTGCTTTTCAGCTTTCTACCTAGCTCCATAAATTCGCTCTTCAGGACCTCCTTCCTTTTCCTACCTATGTCATTGGTGCCAATATGTACCAAGACTTCAGGCTGCTCACCCTCCCCCCTTTAGAATGCCATGGTCCGGATCCAAGTTGTCCATAACCCTGGCACCTGGGAGGCAACATGCTATCCATATATCTCTATCACTTCCACAGAATCTCATGTCTACTTCTCTAACTATGGAATCCCCTATCTCTACAGCAGTCTGCTTCTCCCTACTTCCCTTCTGAGCTGCAGTGCTAGACTCAGTGCCAGAGACACGGTTGCTATGGGTCCCTCTGGTAGGTCATCCACCCTCCCCCCCCAACAGTATCCAAAGCAATATATTTATTATTAAGGGGAAAAGTCATAGGGGTACTCTGCATTGGCCCATTTCTCTTCCCTCTCCTGACCCAGGTTCCTGCCTCCTGCAACTTAGGAGTGACTACCTCCCTGTAGCTCCTATCTATCACCTCCTTAGTTTCCTGTACGAGCTGAAGGTCATTGACTGAGAGTGACATAGTTAATTCAGAAACAAAGGTTCTGAACTTAAAGAGGGGTAACTTTGAAGGTATGAGACATGAATTAGCTAAGATAGACTGGCAAATGACACTTCAAGGATTGACGGTGGATATGCAATGGCAGGCATTTAAAGGTTGCATGGATGAACTACAACAATTGTTCATCCCAGTTTGGCAAAAGAATAAATCAAGGAAGGTAGTGCACCCGTGGCTGACAAGAGAAATTAGGGATAGTATCAATTCCAAAGAAGTAGCATACAAATTAGCCAGAGAAAGTGGCTCACCTGAGGACTGGGAGAAATTCAGAGTTCAGCAGAGGAGGACAAAGGGCTTAATTAGGAAGGGGAAAAAAGATTATGAGAGAAAACTGGCAGAGAACATAAAAACGGACTGCAAAAGCTTTTATAGATATGTAAAAAGGAAAAGACTGATAAAGACAAATGTAGGTCCCCTGCAAACAGAAACAGGTGAATTGATTATGGGGAGCAAGGACATGGCAGACCAATTGAATAATTACTTTGGTTCTGTCTTCACTAAGGAGGACATAAATAATCTTCCAGAAATAGTAAGGGACAGAGGGTCCAGTGAGATGGAGGAACTGAGCGAAATACATGTTAGTAGGGAAGTGGTGTTAGGTAAATTGAAGGGATTGAAGGCAGATAAATCCCCAGGGCCAGATGGTCTGCATCCCAGAGTGCTTAAGGAAGTGGCCCAAGAAATAGTGGATGCATTAGTGATAATTTTTCAAAACTCGTTAGATTCTGGACTAGTTCCTGAGGATTGGAGGGTGGCTAATGTAACCCCACTTTTTAAAAAAGGAGGGAGAGAGAAACCGGGGAATTATAGGCCGGTTAGCCTAACGTCGGTGGTGGGGAAACTGCTGGAGTCAGTTATCAAGGATGTGATAACAGCACATTTGGAAAGCGGTGAAATGATCGGACAAAGTCAGCATGGATTTGTGAAAGGAAAATCATGTCTGACGAATCTCATAGAATTTTTTGAGGATGTAACTAGTAGAGTGGATAGGGGAGAACCAGTGGATGTGGTATATTTGGATTTTCAAAAGGCTTTTGACAAGGTCCCACATAGGAGATTAGTGTGCAAACTTAAAGCACACGGTATTGGGGGTAAGGTATTGGTGTGGGTGGAGAATTGGTTAGCAGACAGGAAGCAAAGAGTGGGAATAAACGGGACCTTTTCAGAATGGCAGGCGGTGACTAGTGGGGTACCGCAAGGCTCAGTGCTGGGACCCCAGTTGTTTACAATATATATTAATGACTTGGATGAGGGAATTAAATGCAGCATCTCCAAGTTTGCGGATGACACAAAGCTGGGTGGCAGTGTTAGCAGTGAGGAGGATGCTAAGAGAATGCAGGGTGACTTGGATAGGTTGGGTGAGTGGGCAAACTCATGGCAGATGCAATTTAATGTGGATAAATGTGAAGTTATCCACTTTGGTGGCAAAAATAGGAAAACAGATTATTATCTGAATGGTGGCCGATTAGGAAAAGGGGAGGTGCAACGAGACCTGGGTGTCATTATACACCAGTCATTGAAAGTGGGCATGCAGGTACAGCAGGCGGTGAAAAAGGCGAACGGTATGCTGGCATTTATAGCGAGAGGATTCGAGTACAGGAGCAGGGAGGTACTACTGCAGTTGTACAAGGCCTTGGTGAGACCACACCTGGAGTATTGTGTGCAGTTTTGGTCCCCTAATCTGAGGAAAGACATCTTTGCCATAGAGGGAGTACAAAGAAGGTTCACCAGATTGATTCCTGGGATGGCAGGTCTTTCATATGAAGAAAGACTGGATGAACTGGGCTTGTACTCGTTGGAATTTAGAAGATTGAGGGGGGATCTGATTGAAACGTATAAGATCCTAAAGGGATTGGACAGGCTAGATGCGGGAAGATTGTTCCCGATGTTGGGGAGGTCTAGAACGAGGGGTCACAGTTTGAGGATAGAGGGGAAGCCTTTTAGGACCGAGGTTAGGAAAAACTTCTTCACACAGAGAGTGGTGAATCTGTGGAATTCTCTGCCACAGCAAACTGTTGAGGCCAGTTCATTAGCTATGTTTAAAAGGAAGTTAGATATGGCCCTTGTGGCTACAGGGGTCAGGGGGTATGGAGGGAAGGCTGGGTTCTGAGTTGGATGATCAGCCATGATCATAATAAATGGCGGTGCAGGCTCGAAGGGCCGAATGGCCTACTCCTGCACCTATTTTCTATGTTTCTATGTTTCTATGACCTACAGCTTCAGTTCCTTGGCACATTCTCTGAGGAGCTGCAGCTCAGTGCACCTAATGCAGATGTGGTTATCCGGGAGGTCTGAGGTCTCCCATAATTCCCACATCTCACACAAAGAACACAACACTGCCCCTGGAGCCTTCCTTACTGTTTTAACTAAGTACTAACAGACAAGGAATGAAGAATGAAGAAGAGGAAACTTACTAGCTACATACCTTGCCCGAGGCTGTTGAGCCAAAGCCTCCCCTCTCTAACACTGGTGCACTCCAACAATGGCTCTTCCACTTGTTCCTACTTTATTTTTGTTTGCCCTTGATAATGAAGTTCTATTTGATTGGGCCACAGGAAAATGCTGAAAATCTGCAAATATTCCTGTTTTAAATCTCACTCATAGACATTTGATTTTTCTCCCCTTTCACTCCCAATTCAATTGGGGCTCCAGACAAATACCAAAAGCTAGTGAACGCACCTTTTATAAATCTCACTCACAGATCTGTGAGTTGCCTTCTCTCTCACTCCCAATCAATTGGGCAGCTGGAAAAACTGAACTGAGAACTGAAAGAGTTGAAAGATGGTTGGAAGTAGATTTTGCAGCACCATTCAAAAGGGACTGCTAAATACTTGAAGAGGAATATCTTTGAAATCAGTAGGATCGGACTAAGTGAACTAACAGCTCTCTCAAACAGCTACCTTTGGCATCATGGGCCGTAAGGCTCTGCGTTAACACACTTGTGTGGGAACAGGTGGGGATCTCTTTGTTCCCGTCATTAGATCATCCTCAAACTACATTTGCCCTGATTAGAAACGAGTCAATGACCAGCTGACTCTTGCCTGGGGCCAGTTCATTTTGTAATGTGCTGATTGACAGTGTTAAATGAAGGCTAACAGTTCCAGCGAACTTCTTTCTGTTGCATCTGTTGTGCAAAAAATTAACATAGTGCATAATTTAGTCTGACCTTCTACTGTGAGAGTGCTGAATTTCACTGTATATATCAGCATCTGTGATCAGGGAACTACAAACTCCCCTTGCTATCAAATTTGTAGTTGTCTTGAAGGGCATTATGGCAAAACTGAGTGCACCATTTTTTCTATCACGAGTCATTCATAACTGATTCTGGACGCAGCCTAATTCTAGGAATTGGCAATTACATCCAGCTATGTTGCTGATGTGCAGACTGCTCAGCCAGATCTAGGCATCTCTGTTAGGCATTAGATAGATAGTCACGTTGCCTGAAGCAATAACAAATTGGTCAATTTTCTTCTTTGTACACAGACTTCTGTGCTTTTCCCATCTCTTTTTTTGTACAGCAAAGTTGAAACCTCTGATGTACCCACATTGCTCTATGGACTACTCTGCAGTGGACTTCTGCATTATTTCTAACTTCTGGTTACTCACACTCAAAATGTTGGTAGAATGTTCATTTTAAGCAGGGATTGCACATTATAAACCTAGCATGAATTTTCTTTCTACTGACTTCAATGGAAAGATAGGTCATAGGAGCACATTTCAAAAAGTTGAAATGACGTTGCCCATTGTATTGCCCAAAATTGCTATTTCTTAGTAAGGAATACTTAAAAGGCAAGCATAGGGAAATATGTGAATACTCTGCAGTCCAAGCTTAACAAATACTTGGTGAAAAAAATACCACTGTTAACATAGTTCATTTTTCTTTACTTCCAGCACAAGTTTAGGAATGTGTGGGAAAAGTGACACCATACTATTGATGCTAACCACAAAATTACTACATCTTAAAACTGTCTGTGTACGTTCCACCCCTGACGAAAAGCAATCATACCCACCTCCGTGCCTGAGAAAATACCTTATCTGTCAGAAGTTTAAGTTTAGAATTGACTAGTTAAGGGGTTTCAAATTGTTTTTGTTAATTTCCTTTGCTTTTGTGACTCATTTGGCAAATATAGTTCCTCACATGAAACTGAAGAATACAGAATAGGAAGATCCAAAATCCACTCCCCTTGTTAGGTAATTTCTTTCTGGAAGATGGGGAAATAAAATTTGTCTCTTATTCTTTTCACTAACTTGCTCATTAGATGCAAATGTTGATGTTTATTCTTCACCTCTAATTACCACTGAACTAAAGATACATATACATTGTGACCCTGGAGTCTATTAAGGCCAGACTGGGTGAGGACAGTAGATTTTGTTCCCTGAAGGATAATAATTAAACAGTTGGTTTGCATGGAACAAATGTTTCTTTGAAGGGATTAGCTTCTGCATCAGGTTTGAGAAAAGGTAACCTGTGTAATTAGGAGAAGAGACGGGAGGACATAAGTGATAGGTGGACTGAGGAAGGATGAGGGATGATGAACAGAGGGATCCTGGTGGTGGAGGAAGAGAGGTGGATTTGGAAGACATAGGCAAGTGGGTGGTGGGTGATGGGTGGAGGCAGACAAGAAGAAAATTAAAGGAAGAATGGAGGTAGATGCAGCCAAATTGGGGAAGGGGCAGGTGAAGGTGGAAACAGAGGCTGAGAAGTGATGAGCAGGAACACAAAGACTATAAGTGCTGGAATCTGATCAATAAGGAAGGTGATACTGGGAAATACTGGGAGATAAATGGTGTAATGGAATCAGATGGGGGGGCAAGAAAGTGGTTAATGGGGACGTAGAAGGAGAGCTACAGTATATGGCAACGAGAACGAAAATGGGAGGACAACGGATGGATTGGGTGGAGAGAGAGAGAGAGTGTGATACTTTAAATTGGACAATTTGATGTTCTTATTGGTTTGTAGACGACCAAGGCAGAATATGATGATATCATGTTGAGGTGTCTGGCTTCACCATGGCAGTAGAGAAGGTCAAGAACAATAGGGTAGTTGAAAAAAGCTGTAGCTAAGAGTTTGTGTGATGGCTATTGCTTTTTGAGGAAATGTACTTTTCCTACCTGCTGTGGTTAATGAAGCCCTCTCCTGCATTTGCTCTGTTTACTGGATTTTCATTGCCCACCCCATCTGCCAAACATAACAGAGATGCAGTTCCCTTTCTTCTCACCCTTCACCCCACTAGCCTCCATATGCAGAATATTACTCTTCATAATATCTGGCTGGTGCATAGGGATCCAGCCACTTGTCGAACTTCCCTTCCCCTCACATTTCTGCCTTGCATAGGGACCACTGCCTCCGTGAATCTCTGGACTGCTCTTCTGTCTGTCTATCATCCTCCACTCCTCCTCAGTCCATTTAATACCTGGCAGTCCATGTCTCAGCCTCTTTCTATTGGCTCCATTCCTTCTGCACTCTCAGTCCGGGTGCAGAGTCTCTATACCAAAAACTGATAATTCATTTCTGTTCATGGAGGGTGCTCAACCTACTGATCTCCACCAGCACCATGTTCTTTTTCTTGTTCCAGATTACAGCATCCACAGTCTCTGGTTGTGAGCATGTTGGAAGCATGGCAACACTTGCAGGAAGCTCCCAGCACACACTTGGACTGAGATGGTCATTGACGCAAATGGAACATTTACATATGTTCATATGTAAATATTAAAAATAAAGCTCATCTTTCTTTATCATAATAATATTTTTAACAAATCTTGCATAAAACAGTACTGCATAGGAACGAGCTCTTCGGCCCATAATGTCAATTAAAAATAATCCTAAATGTTCGCACGTACTCTATAACCCTCCCTTATTAACTGTTCATGTGCCTCTTAGATGTTGCTATTGCACCCGCTTCCATCACCACCACTTGCAGTGTGTTCAATACACCTACCACACTCTGTGTAAATAAAAATATGCTTTACAAGTATCCTTTAAACTTTTCCTCTCTCAATTTAAGTCTCTAGTATTTGACGTTTCCAATCTTGGTAAAAGACTGGCTATCTTCCTTATTTATGTCTTTTATATGCTTCCATCAGGACACCTTTCAGCTCTGATGGTTCAGAGAAAATAACCCAAATTTGCCTAGCCTCCTCTTATACCTAAAGCTCTCTAATCCAGGCAGTTTAGTAATGAAAGGGCTTCCCTTCCTCCACCATTAATGCGCCCTCAACAGCAACTCTTCCATTTCACGCATGTTTGCTTTCATCCCATCTCCCCGCCACCCTACCAGGGATAGGGTTCCTCTTGGCCTCACC
Source organism: Mobula hypostoma (assembly GCF_963921235.1). Lineage (NCBI taxonomy): Eukaryota > Metazoa > Chordata > Chondrichthyes > Myliobatiformes > Myliobatidae > Mobula > Mobula hypostoma. Next base: position 198,662,928 of record NC_086097.1, read on the forward strand.
TACCACCCAACCTGCCTCCGCATCTAGCATATAATTCTCCAGAACTTTTGCCATCTCCAACGGGATCCCACCACAAAGCACACCTTTCCCTTCCCTCCACTTTCTGCTTTCTACAGGGATTGCTCCCTATGCGACTCCCTATCCATTTGTCCCTCCCCACTGATCTCCCTCCTAGCACTTATCCTTGAAGGCAGAAAAAGTGCTACACCTGCCCCTACACTTCCTCCCTCACTAACATTCAGGGCCCCAAACTGTCCTTCCAGGTGAGGCAACACTTCACCTGTGAGTCTGTTGAGGTCATATACTATGTTTGGTGCTCCCGGTGTGGCCTCCTGTATACTGGTGAGACCCAACGTAGATTGGGAGATGGCTTCACCGAGCACCTACTCTCTGTCCACCAGAAGAAGTGGATTCCCCCAGTGGTCACCCATATAAATTCCACTTCCCATTCCCATTCCAATATGTCAATCGACGGCCTCCTCTACTGTCATAATGAGGACAGACTCAGGTTGGAGGAGCAACACTTTATATTCCATCTGGGTAACCTCCAACCTGGACATCGATTTCTCAAACTTCTGGTAATGCCCCCCTCTCCTTCACCATTACCCATCCCTTTTCCCTCTCTCACCTTATCTCCTTGCCTGCCCATCACCTTCCTCTGGTGCTCCTACCCTCTTTTCTTTCTTCCATGGTCTTCTGTCCTCTCCTTTTAGATTCCCCCTTCTCCAGCCCTGTTTCTCTTTCACCAATCAACTTCCCAGCTCTTTATTTCATCCCTCCCTCTCCAGGTTTCACCTATCACCGTGCGTTTCTCCCTCCTCTCCCCCCCACCCTTTAACGCTACTCCTCATTGTTTTTTCTCCAGTCCTGCCAAAGGGTCTTGACCCAAAATGTCAACTTTACTGTTTTCCACAGATGCTGCCTAGCCTGCTGAGTTCCTCCAGCATCTTGTGTGTGAAGATGCTGGATTTCCAGCAGCTGCAGATTTTCTCTTTTTTAGTTTTGTTATGAACCTCTTTTGCACACTTTTCAATGTCTCCACATCCTGTGATGCAGTGACCAGACAGCATACTGCACTCCAAATACGGCATAACCAAAGTTTTATATAGCTGCTGCATGACTTGCTGAATTTTATATACAACAGCCTGACTGATGAAGGCAAGCATACCATATGCCTTTATTACCATCCTAACTACTAGTGTTGTCACTTTCAAAAACAAGAGAAAATCTGCAGATGCTGGTAATCCAAACAACACACACAAAATACTGGAGGAACTCAGCAGGCCAGGCAGCATCTATGGAAAAAAGTAAAGTCAGCGTTTTGGGCCAAGACCCTTTGTCACTTTCTTGGTTTTGCACCTTAAGATCCTTCTGTGCATCAACGCTCATAAGGGCCCTGACATTCACTGTATACTTTAGTCTTGCAATTGACCTCCCAAAATGCAAGACTTGTTGGGATTAAATTCTATCTGCTATTTCTCTACCAATATTTCCAATTAGTCCATATGTTGTGATATCCTTTGACAATCTTCCTCACCATCCACTAGTCTGTCAATTTTTGTTACAATAAGTTTTGTGAGCTCCTACAGCAATCTAATAGTTCCATTGATATCACAATATATACCAGGATTAGGTATTAAATTACATGAATTTAAAGATCACTGATCCTGTATAGATATTCAAGTTCCTTTCTCTGGATATATTGTGCAGGAATCTGCATCATAGTCCAATAACTTAACCATATGTTATAGCACACAGCTTCAGATCATTGCCCCTCACATCTTGCTTGGGTAGATTTCAGCTGAAGAGAGAAGAACTTGGACTTCGGACTCCATGGCCAGATAGCCCTGCCAACACACAGCAGTGGGTTCACACATGAAGAATGGCCATTAGTGTAAGACACTGGGTGGCAACCAGTGCTTGCAAAACCATGACCAGAATGACTCAGCATGTTGCAAAAAATAAGTTGAACAAGAGGAAAGATTTCCTTCAGAGCTATATAATTTCTCAGTAGTATATTGTTCAGCTCTGCAGTAATATGTCTCTAATCAATCAGTATTTCGTTTTCATTTCCATTGATTACTTGAGGTCCGAGTCTGAGATTGTTGAAAATTGCAAATGTCCAGATAATGTGAAGCATTTGCGTATGGATTGCATTTCTGTGCTCTCAAATGAGATTTAAAATCTCTATTTTCTTAATTTAGAAAATGGGTATCTAAGGGTTGCACATAAAAATGACAGATGTTCCACTTTATGTAAGTAGAGGAAGTCATAATCACAGTACCAAACTGGTGCCAATGCTTAAAAAGTAATAGTTCCCTCCATATTATGTGACACCATGGAAGATTAGTACAGATCAAACAAGAAAGCTCAGACATATCTGTAATAAATGTTCAGAATGCATTTGCTTTGGGCACTATTTATCACATTATTTTAAATGAGAGGTTTAATAACACTGCAATTTCATTCATAGACTGAAATATAGCAGCAACAGGAATGAAGCAAAGAATGTAATTTAAAACATATTTTCTATGAGAACAGGATTTCATTGATAGCATATGCACAACTTCGAAGAAAAATAATTATATGTTTTGTGGTTGCAACAATCTTGGATGGACAATTAATTGTCCATCCACACCCTTGCATGATTTAAGGTTTATTTCATTTGTTAAAATATATAATTTGATCCTGTTTTGTAAGAAAGCCGACAAACAAAAACAGGAACAAGAGAAAATCTGCAGATGCTGGAAACATACAAAATGCTGGAGGAACTATCTACAGGCAGCATCTCTGGAAAAGAGTAAACAGTCAATTTTTTGGGGCTGAGACCCTTCAATGGGTCTGGAGAAAAAAAGATGAGGAGTAAATTTAAAAGGTGGGGGGAGGAGAAAGAAAAACAGGAAAATGATCTCTGCTTTTATCAGAAGCTTAAGTCATTGGTTCAGCACTACAAAAATGTTTATGTAAATGTGACAATTTTTCACATTTCTTCAAAAAACCTATTCTTATGATTGAAAAACCATGATATGTAAATTTCATTGTACACATACTGTCCTATTCTACTTAGTAGGTACTAAGGAAGTATTTCATTACCAAGTGTGTGTCATTCTCCCTCAGATTAATCTAAAAGATAACTTTCCACTCTTTTGATAGGAAATAGATGAGTTTCTCTGTTTATCCTTTGCTCAGTATCAGGAAAATAGATAACTTGTTAGTAGCATTTAGGAGTCATCCTTGGTATTAACAGATGATCCCTGTCATAACCACAAGAAATATTGCAGATGCTGGAAATCCAAAGCAACATACACAAAATACTGGAGGAACGTGGTAGGTCAGGCAGCATCAACCAGTTGCTGTTCGGGTTGAGACCCTTCATCCAGGACTGGAAAAGAAGGGGTAAGAATCCAGTATAAGAAAGTGAAAGGATGGGAGGAAGTACAAGCTGCCAGGTGAAGCCAGTTGAGGGGGAAGGCGGGTGGGTGGGGTTGGAGTGATGAAGTAAGAAGTTGGGGGGTGATAGGTGGAAGAGGTAAAGGGCTAAAGAAGAAGGAATATGAATGGAGCAGTCAGCTGACCATGGGAGAAAGGGAAGGAGAAGGACTGCCAGAGGGAGGTGATGGGCAGGCGAAGAGAAGAAAAAGGGTACATGGGCAGCTAAAATGGGAAATGGGAAAAGAGAGAATGGATAGGAGGGAGACATTACTGGAAGCTAGAGAAATTATAGTTCATGCCATTAGATTGGATGTTAACCAGATAGAATATAAAGTGTTACTCCTTCAATCCGAGAGTGCCTTGACGTAATCATAGAGGAGGCCATGGACTAGCATGTCAAAAAGGGATTGGAAGGCAAATTGAAATGGGTGACAATGAAAAATCCTACCTTTTGTGGCAGGTGGGGCAAAGATGTTCAATAAAGTGGACTTCCAATTTACACTGGGTCTCACCGATGTAGGGGAAGCCTCACTGGGAGCGATGGATACGGTAGAACACTTCAACAGACTTGTAGGTGAAGTGTCACTCCATCTAGAAGAACTGTTGGTGGCCCGGAATGATAGTGAGGGAGAAGATGTAGGAGCAGGTGGAAGGGCACTTGTCCCACTTGCAGGGATAAATGCCAAGAGAGAGATGAGTGGGGAGGGACAAGCGGATAAGGGAGTCACATAAAGAGTGATCTTGGTGGAAGATGGCAGAAGTAATGGAGAATTATATGTTGGACACAGGGGCTTATGGGGTGGTACATAAGGATAAGTGAACCCTATCCCTATTATGGCAGTGGAAAGATAGGGTGAGGATGGATGTGCAGGAAATGAAGGAGATACGGTGAGGGCAGTCACAGTGAACACAATTAGAAGTATTTCACTGTCTCTCAATCGATGGACTGTCATGAAAGGAACATAAAACACACTTTCTAAATACTGTACTCGCTCTAATATCACAAAAACAGACAATATAATTACTATCATATTGGTATTTGTGGGAGCTTGCTATATGCAATGTAACTATTACATTTTCTACATTACAGTAGCAATTATATACTTTATAAATACGTAATTAGATGTAAATTGTATTGGTATGGCCCAAGGCTGTGAAAGACATAATATAAATAAGTTTTTCTTTATGTTGTATTCCTTGAGATGTAGCAGTTTCTAAGATGGTCTTTATAATGCAGCATTCAAGCATCCAGAACTCCATGGGATGTAATGACATGATTCTTTGCAAATATTTATTGATCTTCAGAATGAAAGATGCTTGAATTCTGTTTTCGACTTTGTTTGGGACTGCACACTTCCATCAGGACACACAGCTTGACATTTTAAGTACTAAAATTGGAGCATATGTAGATTTATTCTAGATGTAATACATTTAAAATTAGATTTTGATGTTGTATTAGCAAAGAATCCAATATATTACAGTTTGTGTTTGGTGGTCTAACATATAGGAAAGCACACTAAGAACTGAACAACGGAACTCCATAGTGCAAAATATGAGTTCACTATACCTATGCTCCTCACTTACATTTTCTGCTCTGGCAGAGGAATTGTACACAATGGGTGGGGTGAAGTGGGATGGGGAGAGATCAGTATAGTGGGCTGAGTGACCAGCGCTGACCTTCTGCTTCGCAAGAAGCATTGAACAATTAGCAATGCTCTTGTATATAATATGCATCTGTTTAAAATGCACCTCCAAATAGATCAAATTAGGAGGGAGGAGAAGATGGCAGTATGACGCAGCGTGCACGGCCGTTCCAAATGAATATCGTATGTGTAACTAGGGGGGCCATGCACAATCCGGATTTGACGGAAACAGCCGTGAGAAGCACGGAGGAACACCTGGAGTAACTTCTGAAATGCCTGCTTCGCTGCCGCTGCTACTGTGCGATTGAGAATTTTTTGGAGACAAAGGACCCAAATCCTCGGCTTTGCCTATTGCTTGTTGCCGGGGCCGGGGTCGAAGCGCTCGGCAGAGATGGTGCTCGGTGCTCAGTGTCAGAGAGGTGGTCGGAGGCTTGGAGTTTTCAGACGGACACGGAGTCGGACTGTAGTCGGACGCTTCCAGGATGCTGCATTGGCAAGTTGGCGGCGCTGGAGGTTTACCGTCTGCGTGAGATGATGAGACTTTCGAGAGACTTTGAGACTTCACAGTGCCATGGTCTGTTCTTATCAAATTGCGGTATTGCTTTGCACTGTTGTAACTATATGTTATAATTATGTGGTTTTTGTTAGTTTTTAAGTTGGTTTGTCACGTGTTTTTGTGATATCATTCTGGAAAAACATTGTATCATTTCTTAATGCATGCATTACTAAATGACAATAAAAGAGGACTGCATGTCCTCATACTCTAATCTAATCTAAATTGTGCACATTCCTGCTCCCAGGTGCTGTACCCATTGCACATGTAATTTCCTTGTTGTAGTGTGCTCTCATTTCATTCCCTGTCTGACTGTATGCTATCTGCCTGGCTTTTGATGACTAGTTAGTGGAAATTTTACTAGCCATACTTGCATTCAGCTTTTCTTATAGAAGTTAACAGGTAGTACAGTTTAAGAACTTTTTGAGCTGGGGTTTATTAGTGGTACAGGATCTGCAAAGTTCCATGGACCATGGGTTGTAATATTATATTACCATGTCAATTGTTCCAGCACATTAAACTGAGTGCATGCTCCAGCATACAGGTGTTGGTTTAGCTGCACAAGGATGCCCTCTGCTGTGCATTTTATTGTAATTCCAATCTTTTGTGTACTTCCTTGAATCAGATTTTTAATTGCTGACTTATATTACAAGAAATTTGTTGTTTTAAGTCCACAGTGTGACAAAGACATAAAAATTGCTTTAACTTACAAAAATAAATAAATAGTCCAAAAAAAAGGAAAAATGAGGTTCATGGGCTCATGGACTGTTCAGAAACCTGGTGGTGGAGGGGAAGAAGCTGTTCCTAAATTGTTGAGTGCGTGTCTTCAGGCTCCTGTATCACCACCCTACTGGTAGTAACAAAAAGAGGGCATGTTCCAGCTTTTGAGGATTCAAGAGAATATGTTTAAATTATTTATTATTAACTGCAGATTGTCTTTATACACAGACTCATAAATGCAATATTATGAATCTGTTATTACACTGGCCTGTAACATGCATCTTAGAGAAACAATAAAAATAATCTTGACCCAAATAGATGTCAACAGAATTAACAGCCAATGCTTATGTATGTGAAAATTGTATTCAGTTTAATCCCTTCATAATTTTCCAAGCACTCGCAGAATATTAAATTTAGATAATAGTAGTAGTTTGCATTTTAATGAGAATTTTCATTTTTCAATTTTTACTGCTGCATAAATTACTGGCAAATATTCATGATATAAATAGAAAGTAAAACCCTTGCTAATGTTGGATCCCTTGTAATTATACTGCAGCTTTATATTGTATGAGGGCTATAGGGCTTGCATTTTGCTCCTTTGTTTTCCAAGTTGTGAAACAAACAAAGATATTAATGAAATGCAGTTAAGGCAAGCAGCAGCTTTCCTGGCCATTTCAACTCAGCATTCTATTGAGGATACTCAAATACAGGCTACAATAGGTAGCTGACAGTAAATTGTGCTGAGGGTAGGCTTCAGGCTGAGAGATCTCAAGACTCTGTTAGCAATCAAAGGTGAATTTTTAAAAATTTGTTTCTCACTGAGTAATTCTTTGGAATATTAAGGTCTTCAAGCACTATGATATACAGTAGTTGTCATCCCTAACACAAAAATATTTCTCCCACTGTGCACCAGAAATATTTATCACAAAATAGTGAAGAAATCTGAGAGACAAAAAGTTTCAGCTCTTTAATTATTATGGCTTGAAGAGAGCTTTTAAGAAAATGAAAGAAATATCACCATGAAGAACTACAAAGTCAAATGAGTCAAGTGAAATTATCAAGCTCAAGCTGACATACCAAAGACATGCCAGTGGAGTTCAGATAAAGGTAGGTATACACTTAAGAACAAGACCAGGAAAAAGCAAACATTGCTTTTTCAACATGTTTCATCATTCAAAAGATTGTGGCTGATCTGATTATTAGCCTCAACCTGAATTGTTTGTGTCCAAATCCTCACCTCAAAAAACTCAATATCTATTCCACAAAATGATAAATGTTAAAAATAGTATTTTAATGTTTTAGTGTTGTTGTCTATTAAATACAGCACACAATAAAAATACCAGACAATGACCTTGCCTAATAATCAACTTCTTAACTAATCATGGTTGTTTTACATACCTCAGAGGTTTACTACATAGTTTCAAATAGTCATTCTTTTAATGTTATACAACGCTTTAGTTTACTTTCACAAATTCCAAAACTTACAACTTATATACAGATATTTCTATTACTGATTAAACTGGCTACAGCCTGATCTTGGTGAGTGTCAGGACGCTGGAGCAGGGATCCAATCGCAGACCCAGTACTCTGCACACAGTGATATTAATTGAATAACAAATCCTGAGATACAAACGAAGTCAGCATCAAAGTTCAGGCAGAGATCAAAACATCCAGAGAAATCCAAAAAACAGAATCGGGAAAGAGGCAGAGTCAGTAGTCAGACGGACAGAGTACCAATATGAGTGCTGGAAAGGCTCAGGAAAATTCACTGGCACAATCTGGCAACAAACAGCTGAAAGCACAGGACTGAAATACACTGAGCAATAAACAGAGAGGCAGATGATAGGTGGAGCACAGTGAGACACAGGTGGCAGCAACACAGGTAATAATGAGAAACAGGTGAGAGACGGAGTACTCAGTAATACAGGGGCCAGAGTAGAACAGGAGTGGAGACAGGAGCACATGGCAATACAAAACCACAGATTGACAGCTAGGGGAAAACACATAAAAAGACAGAGTTCAACTGCAGGTACTGACAGTGAGTTCTTCAGTGGTTGGTCTCCAGAGACATTGCTGTAGGTCATCCTATAAGGCAACTTTTAGTACATTTCTTCACGTACCTCCCAACTATTGTATAAGTCATTATTGCCTTTACACAAACTGAGTTCTGATCCTTATTTATATGAGCATGGGTTTCCTTAACTTCTTCAAATTGCAGATGGTGCCATCCTGAATTGAATTGAATTACTTACATCCTTCACATACAAGAAGTAAAAATCTTTATGTTATGTCTCCTTCTAAATGTGCAATGTGCAATTTATAATAATTTATAATAAATAGTATGTACAACCAGACAGTCATAGAAATATAATTGTATCAGTGTGAATTAATCAGTCTGATGGCCTGATGGAAGAAGCTGTCCCGGAGCCTGTTGATCCTGGCTTTTATGCTGCGGTAATGTTTTCCAGATGGTAGCAGCTGGAACAGTTTGTGGGTGGGGTGACTCAGGTTCTCAATGATCCTTCGGGCCCTTTTTACGCACCTGTCTTTGTAAATGTCCTGAATAGTGGGAAGATCATATCTACAGATGCGCTGGGCTGTCCGCACCACTCTCTGCAGAGTCCTGTGATTGAGGGAAATACAGTCCCCATACAAGGCAGCGATGTAGTCAGTCAGGATGCTCTCAATTGTGCCCCTCTAGAAAATCCTCAGGACTTGGGGACCCATACCAAACTTCTTCACCTGTCTGAGGTAAAAGAGGTGCTGTAGTGCTTTTCTCACCACACAGCTGGTATGTACAGACCACGTGAGATCCTCGGTGATGTGTATGCTGAGGAACTTAAAGCTGTTCATCTTTTCAACCCCAGATCGATTGATGTTAATAGGGGTCAGCCTGTCTCCATTCCTCCTGTAGGCCACAACCAGCTCCTTTGTTTTTGCGACATTGAGGGAGGAGTTATTCTCTTGACACCACTGTGTCAGGATGATGACTTCCTCCCTGTAGGCTGCCTCGTAATTATTTGAGATTACGCCAATGAATGTAATATCATCAGCAAATTAAATTAGCAGATTGGAGCTGTGGGTGGCGACACAGTCATGGGTATACAGAGAGTATACAGGGGGTAAATCCTACAAATACTTTGACCATTTGTTTCCTAAATTATCAGAATATTTGTGTGAGATTTGTCCTTTCCTATAGGATGTCACCTCCCAAACACATCTCACTGCTTATCTTGTCATCCAGATAGCTCACAGTGGGATGTTAATGATGGGATAGTCCACAGGGCTGTAAAGCTGTCTCAGATATGTTCTCAGTTGAGACTGACCAGCCACTGATTACATGACCTTTCTTCACTGTGCCCTTTTGTTCTGTGGTTTCCAACATAGCAGCAGAGTGTCCTTCCAAAGCCTGATGGGATACTTCACAATCCCCCTGGCTGTTACAGTCCTCTCTTTTTCACCAATGATCAACATAATAACACCATAAGGCCATAAGTCATAGGAGCAGAATTAGGCCATTTGGCCCATTGAGTCTGCTCCACCATTCAATCATGGCTGATCCTTTTTTTACCCCTCCTCAACCCCATTTCCAGACCTTCTCCCCGTAATCTTGGATGCCATGTCCAGTTAAGAACCTATCAATTTCTGCCTTAAATACACCCAATGACCTGACCTCCACAGCTGCACATGACAACAAATTCCACAAATTCACCTCTGCCTAAAGAAATTTCTCCACACTTCTGTTTGAATGGATGCCCCTCTATCCTGAAGCTGTGCCCTCTTGTCCTAATCTCTCCCACCATGGGAAACATCTACATCTACTTGAAAGGTTTCAATGAGATCCCCTCTCATCCCTCTAAATTCTAGTGAGTACAGACCGAGAGCCATCAAACGTTTCTCATATGATAACCCTTTCATTCCTGGAATCATCCTTGTGAACTTCCTCTGGACCCTCTCCAATACCAGCACATCTCTTCTAAGATGAGGAGCTCAAAACTGTACACAATACTCAAAGTGAGGCCTCACCAGTGCCTTATAAAGCCTCAGCATCACATCCTTGCTCTTGTATTCTAGACTTCTTGAAATGAATGTTAACATTGCATTTGCCTTCCTCACCAGTCTCAACCTGCAAGTTAGCCTTTAGGGTGTTCTGCAAGTCCCAAGCCCCTTCGCATCTCAGATTTTTAGATTTTCTCCCCATTTAGAAAATAGTCTGCACATTTATTTCTACTACCAAAGTGCATGACCATGCATTTTCCAACATTGTATTTCATTTGCCACTTTCTTGCCCGTGCTCTTAATCTGTCTAAGTCCTTCTGCATCCTACCTGTTTACTGCACTCTACCTGCCCCTCCACCAATCTTCGTATCATCTGCAAACTTGGCAACAAAGCCGTCTATTTCATCATCTAAGTCATTTGTATTACTTTTTATAAAATAAAACCGAAGTCATAAAATGAAGTGGTCCCAACACCAACCCCTGTGGAACATCACTAGTCACTGGCAGCCAACCAGACAAGGCTCCTTTTATCGCGGATACCTCCTCTTATTTACCCCTCGATCGTGACCCCACTAAGGAGCACCAGGCCATTGTCTCCCACACCATCACCGACTTTATCCGCTCAGGGGATCTCCCATCCACTGCTACCAACCTTATAGTTCCCACACCCCGCACTTCCCGTTTCTACCTCCTACCCAAGATCCACAAACCTGCCTGTCCTGGCCGACCTATTGTCTCAGCTTGCTCCTGCCCCACCGAACTCGTTTCTGCATACCTCGACACTGTTTTATCACCCCTTGTTCAATCCCTTCCGACCTATGTTCGTGACACTTCTCACGCTCTTAAACTTTTCGATGATTTTAAGTTCCCTGGCCCCCACCGCTTTATTTTCACCATGGATGTCCAGTCCTTATATACTTCCATCCCCCATCAGGAAGGTCTCAAAGCTCTACGCTTCTTTTTGGATTCCAGACCTAATCAGTTCCCCTCTATCACCACTCTGCTCCGTCTAGCGGAATTAGTCCTTACTCTTAATAATTTCTCCTTTTGCTCCTCCCATTTCCTCCAAACTAAAGGTGTAGCTATGGGCACCCGTATGGGTCCTAGCTATGCCTGCCTTTTTGTTGGGTTTGTGGAACAATCTATGTTCTGTGCCTATTCTGGTATCTGTCCCCCACTTTTCCTTCGCTACATCGACGACTGCATTGGCGCTGCTTCCTGCACGCATGCAGAACTCGTTGACTTTATTAACTTTGCCTCCAACTTTCACCCTGCCCTCAAGTTTACCTGGTCCATTTCCGACACCTCCCTCCCCTTTCTAGATCTTTCTGTCTCTGTCTCTGGAGACAGCTTATCCACTGATGTCGACTATAAGCCTACTGACTCTCACAGCTATCTGGACTATTCCTCTTCTCACCCTGTCTCTTGCAAAAACGCCATCCCCTTCTCGCAATTCCTCTGTCTCCGCCGCATCTGCTCTCAGGATGAGGCTTTTCATTCTAGGACGAGGGAGATGTCTTCATTTTTTAAAAAAAGGGGCTTCCCTTCCTCCACTATCAACTCTGCTCTTAAACGCATCTCCCCCATTTCACGTACATCTGCTCTCACTCCATCCTCCCACCACCCCACTAGGAATAGGGTTCCCCTGGTCCTCACCTACCCACCTACCACCCCACCAGCCTCCGGGTCCAACATATTATTCTCCGTAACTTCCGCCACCTCCAACGGGATCCCACCACTAAGCACATCTTTCCCTCCCCCCCTCTCTCTGCATTCCGCAGGGATCGCTCCCTACACAACTCCCTTGTCCATTCGTCCCCCCCATCCCTCCCCACTGATCTTCCTCCTGGCACTTATCCGTGTAAGCGGAACAAGTGCTACACATGCCCATACACTTCCTCCCTTACCACCATTCAGGGCCCCAAACAGTCCTTCCAGGTGAGGCATCACTTCACCTGTGAGTCGACTGGGGTGATATACTGCGTCCGGTGCTCCCGATGTGGCCTTTTATATATTGGTGAGACCCGACGCAGACTGGGAGACCGCTTTGCTGAACATCTACGCTCTGTCCGCCAGAGAAAGCAGGATCTCCCAGCGGCCACACAATTTAATTCCACATCCCATTCCCATTCTGACATGTCTATCCATGGCCTCCTCTACTGTAAAGATGAAGCCACACTCAGGTTGGAGGAACAACACCTTATATTCCGTCTGGGTAGCCTCCAACCTGATGGCATGAACATCGACTTCTCTAACTTCCGCTAAGGCCCCACCTCCCCCTCGTACCCCATCTGTTACTCATTTTTATGCACACATTCTTTCTCTCACTCTCCTTTTTCTCCCTCTGTCCCTCTGAATATACCTCTTGCCCATCCTCTGGGTCACCCCCCCTTGTCTTTCTTCCCGGACCTCCTGTCCCATGATCCTCTCGTATCCCCTTTTGCCTATCACCTGTCCAGCTCTCGGCTCTATCCCTCCCCCTCCTGTCTTCTCCTATCATTTTGCATCTCCCCCTCCCCCTCCAGCTTTCAAATCCCTTACTCACTCTTCCTTCAGTTAGTCCTGACGAAGGGTCTCGGCCTGAAACGTCGACTGTACCTCTTCCTAGAGATGCTGCCTGGCCTGCTGCGTTCACCAGCAACTTTGATGTATAAGGCTCCTTTTATTCCCATTTGCTGCCTTCTTCCCATCAGCCAATGCTCTAACCATGTTAGTAACTTTTCTGCAATACAGGGGTGTCAAACTACTGGCCCTCGGGATAATTTGGGGGGAAAAAAAGTATATTCACGACCATTTATTATGTATCTGTACGGCAGCCGCTCTCTCTCCCACCGCTGTCTGTGCCGCCTGCCGCGCCGGCCGCTTGCTGTGTGTACTTAGAAAACAATAGGCGGCAGTTAACCACCCGCTGTGCATAAGCACCTACCACCCTGCACTGAAGACCACTAGGGCCTCACTTACGTCCTCAGACACAGTATAAACACACAGAGTACTCAGGTAAGTAACACCTGTAGCAAGGCTGAGAGTGTTTGCTGCTGTGGTTCAAAATGCTTTCCAAGGAAAGAAAAGTTGACATCGCAGGTTGGATATTCAACGATAATTGCAAAGATCGTTTTTTCTTCTGTGAGGTCAACGGCAAACCTATGTGCCTGATATGCTCGCAACAAGTGGCTGTGGCAAAGGGATACAATATCAAACGACACTATGAGATGTCACACGGAGAAAAATATGACAAGTACGCAGGATGACTCAGAACGCAAAAGGTAAACGAGCTTGAAGCAGCTCTGAAAAAACAGCAATCAGTGTTCACCAAAAGTCGAGAGACTCATGATGAAGCTGTCAAAGCCAGCTATATTATTCCCAACAAAATAGCTGCTGCGTCGAAGCCATACTCAGACAGAGAATTCATCAAAGCATGCACGCTGACAGCGGCTGAGCTGGTGTGCCCAAAGAAGAGACAGGCTTTTGGTAATTTCAGCTTGTCAAGAAATACTGTGGCAGAGAGAATTGGAGATCTTGCAGGAGGTTTGAACAGGCAACTAAAAGACAAAATGAAGTAATTTATTGCCTTCTCTATTGCAATTGATGAGAGCACCGACGTTACTGATGTAGCTCAACTGGAAATATTTATTCGTGGTGTTGATGCATCTTCGACCGTCACCGAGGGGTTTGTGGAGATGGTGTCCATGACGAACACCACAATGGTGAACGACGTTTTCTCCAGCCTCATCAAGGCCTTGGACAGACTGGGGGTTGACTGGAGTCACGCTGTCAGCGTGGCAACGGATGGCGCACCGTCCTTGGTCGGGGAAAACGGCAGGTGTTGCAAAACTCGGAGAGAAAGTTCAGACGGAGAATCCGGAGCAGGAATTCCAGAATTTTCATTGTATTATACACCAAGAGGCGTTATGTAGCAGGAGCCTGAAAATGGACAATGTCATGGATGTAGTAATCAAAACAGTTATTTTTATTAGAGCCAAGGGACTCAACCATCGGCAAATTGACAATCTTTTGTCCGAAAGTAGTATTGGACATGGCCTACCCTACCACACTGAAGTCAGCTGGTTGAGCAGAAGGCTGTGCTCAAACGTTTTTTTTCAATTACGTGTGGAAATTGGACTATTCATGAAGGAGAAAGGGAAGCCAGTGACAGAGTTCGATGACACAGACTGGCTTCATGATCTTGCATTTTTGGTAGTTATAACAGAGCACTTAAATGTGCTTAATGTTGACATGCAAAGCCGCAACAAACTTGTTACGGATTACTACGACAGCATTCGTGCCTTTCAAATTAAATTAGGCCTGTGGGAGATGCAACTATCCCAGAGCAACCCAGCTCATTTCCCCTCTTTGCAGTCTGTGCATGTCATTCATGGGAATGATGACAACATGAACAGCTACAAGGGCAAAATATCATGACTGAAACATGAGTTTCAGAATCGTTTCCAAGTCTTCATTCAGCTCGAGAAGGAATTCTGACTATTTTGCTCGCCATTTGCCATCAACGCAGCGGCAGATGTGCCGGAGGAACTCCAAATGGAACTAATTGAAATTCAGTGTAACTCAGCTTTGAAATATAAATTTGAGACTGTGGCTCTGGACTCATTCTATCAATACCTGGGACTGATGTACCCCAAGATGACAGACTTTGCCAGAAAGACCCTTTGCATGTTCGGGACAACATATCTCTGTGAGCAGGCGTTCTCCATAATGAACATTAACAAATCCAAACTGTACTTGCAGCTGACACACAGACAGCTAAATGGCATTATGAAAACCACAACTGCCCAGAAACTAGTCTCTGATGTTGACAGGCTGGTTAAAGCCAAGAGATGTCAGGTGTCTGGAAGCAACAAGTGAAAAATGAGTGACATTGTTCGATGCACTGCGGCATGTAAGCAAAATGCATTATGAAATATTGAGTGTCATAATATTGTGATTCATTCATTTTTCTGATTATTCTATTATTGTATATGTGATCACTTCAATAAAAATTAGAGGCTAATTGTGTTTATTGTCTGAGTTTGATTGCTGGAAGCAGGCTAATAAAAATTAGGTGCAGTTGTGTAGCCTACATTTACAATTTGTTTTGTTAGGTCTACGTTTGTGTCTGCTAATGTTCGATTTCAAATGGTTTATTAATGGAAAGGGTGTGGCTCCCAAAACAATCTTAGCCAAAACAGCATCATTTTTTCTCTCTCTCATCACAACTTCCTTGTAGCCTATGACTGTAAGTTAATACCAATCATAAAAACAATGCTTGCTAGCCAATCTTCTTCATAAGAAATGAAATTCATAAAGTGAAACACTTTGTAGTTATAGCAGAGACTGAGGCACTTGAGAGCAGGTTGAAAAAACGAAGGCAACGAAAGCTGTGGGAGCACGCGCATGCACAATTGATCCGGCCCGCATGAAGTTGCATTTAGCCCAATCCGGCCCGTGACCTAAAATGAGTTTGACACCCCTGCTGTAATACCATGGTTTCTTAACTTGGTAAGCAGCCTCATGTGTGGCAGCTTGTCAAAGGCCTTCTGAAAGTCCAAATATACAACATCCACTGCATCCCCTTTATCTATCCTACTTGTAATCTCTTCAAAGAATTCCAACAGGTTCGTCAGGCAGGATTTTCACTAAAGGAAACCATGCTGACTTTGTCCCTTCTTGTCCTGTGTCACCAAGTACTCTATCATCCTTAACAATTGACTCTAACATCTTCCTAACCACTGAGATCAGGCTAACTGGTCTATAATTTCTTTCTGCTGCCTTCCTCCTTTCCTAATGAGTGGAGTAACATTTGCAGTTTTCCAGTCCTCTGGCACCATGCCAGAGTCCAATGAATTTTGAAAGATCATTTCTAATGCCGTCACAATCTCTAACGCTACCTCTTTCAGAACCCTAGGGAGCAGCAATTAATGGATCAAACAAGTAATCAAAGCAGGTAAATACAAACAATAGCTGTTAGCAATTGAAATTTATTGTACAAATAAAAGGTAAATGTTCAGTAAATAGATTTAGTCAACAGATTTGACAAGTAATTTAAATGCCCCACTTAACTGCAGAGAAATTTCTCTTTTCCAATGAGTTAATAAAATAACTGTGGTAATGAACCGAATGTCATGGTAATAATAAAAGCAATATGTGAAATAAGAAATATTCCCAAACTATTTCTGTAAATAAAGGAAGTGCCAAGGTTGCTATTATGTACTGCTTATAACTAATACTTCAAAGTTTCAACCATCACCATAAGAACTGAGAAGAGACAGATTGAGAATCAGAATCAGGTTTAATATCACCGGCATATGTTGTGAAACTTGTCGTTTTGCGGCAGCAGTACAATGCATTGAGGCAGCTCACCCTATTCTTCTTAGACACTGGTATGACTTTTGAAGCAGGTGGGAACCTCTAATTGCAACAGTGAGAGACTGAAGATGTCCTTGAATACTCCTGCTGGTTGGTCGTCATAGGTTTTCAGAGCCTGACCAGGCACATCATCAGACCCTGGCGCCTTGCAAGGGCTTACCCTCTTGAAAATGATCTGACATCAGCCTCTGGGACAGAGATCACAGGCTCACCAGGTGCTGCGGACATTTGCAAAGGTGTCATTTTAATCTCCCTTTCAAAGTGAGCATTAAAGGCATGGAGCTCATCTGGGACTGAAGCATCATAGCCATTCATGCTGTTAGGTTTCATTTTGTAGGAAGTAATGTCCTGCAAACCCTGCCAGAGCTGACATGCATCCAATTCCATCTCAAAGTAGTCCTGTAAGCCCTCCTGCACCTCCCTTGACCACAGCCTTTTGGTTCTCCTTGATCCTGCAGTCTGCTCCCAGTCTCTGTCTATACACTGGGAGCAGAAATACAGCTAGATGACTGGACCTTCCGTGTGGGTGTGGGGTGGCACCGTAAACATTCTCGATGGCGGTACAAAGATTGTCAAGTGTGTTGACTCCTCTGCTTCCACAGGTCATATGTTGGTGATAGATTTTCAGAGATTTCTTCAAGCTGACCTATTTGAAATCTCCTGCAACCATAAGGAAGGCCTCAGAGTGTGCAGTTTCATGCCTACTCTTTTCTTTGCTCAGCTCTTGCAGTGCCTGCCTAATGTTAACCTGCAGTGGAATGTACACCACTACCAGGATGCTGGTGGAAAACTCACTTTCCAGATAAAATGGATGACATTTGACAGCTAGATAGGTCAAGTGAGCAGGACTGAGAAAGACTGCAATATTTGTGCTCCACGATGAATTAATCATAAAGCATACTCCACCTCCTCTGCCTCTAAAAGACTGAGCTGTCCTGCCTTTGTGGAGAATGGTGAAGCTATCGGGCTGCCGCTTGGCATCTGTAATAGCCATGTTTCTTTAAAGCAGAGCACACAGCAGTCCATACGACCATAAGACATAGGAGCAGAATTAAGCCATTCAGGCCATCGAGTCCACTCTGCCATTCCATTGTAGCTGATCCCAGATCCCACTCAACCCCATATACCTGCCTTCTCGCCATATCTTTTGATGCCCTGACCAATCAGGAAACTATCGACTTCACCTTAAATATATCCACGGACTTGGCCACCACAGTCTGTGGCAGAGCATTTCACAGATTCACTACACTCTGGCTAAAAAAAATCATCCTTACCTCTATCCTAAAAGGTCGCCCTTTGAGGCTGTGCCCTCTAGTTCTGGATACCCCTCCAGAGGAAACATCCTCTCCACATCCACCTTATCTAGTCCTTTCAACATTTGGCAAGTTTCAATGAAATCCTCACACATTCTTCTAAATTCCAGTGAGTTCTACTGTTCCTTTTACCAAAATGGATTATCATACATTTCCCAACACTGTATTCCATCTGCCACATTTTTTATCCATTCTTCCAATTTGTCTAAGTCCTGCTTCTTTGTGATCTTCAGGCACAGAGCTCAAAAAAAGCGACATAATGGACTTCTAACAGCGTAAACCAGTGAGTTGTTGTTATGTTTCCCCGCTTGCTGGGAAAATGCAGATACCTCCCTCTCCCGTATTAGGGAGAGAGAGAACCTGTGGTATGTCGAATGCCAGATGAAACGCGAACTCTTTGGGGTAACTGCAAGTCTGTGTCTTTGCTGTTGCCTTACTCATGTTTCAGTGATCGGTGGCAGTGCTGATACGTTTTTTTTGCTGGTGGGTGGAGGGGGGATCATTGCTCGCTGCCGCTTACGTGCGGTGGGGGGGGAGTTGGGGGTGACTTTGCGGTTTTCACGTTTAACTGTCGTTCATTCTTTGGGGCATTTCTCTGTTTTCGTGGATGTTTGTGAAGAAAAAGCATTTCAGGATGTATATTGTATACATTTCTCTGACATTAAATTGGACCTTTGAACCTCTGAACAATGCTGCTTACTGAAGTGCCCATGCCTGTGACTGGATTTCAGATGTAGCTCTCCTCAATGAGAACTGTTGCTGATTCCCATTGGAGCTGCATGTAACAAGTCACCACTTAATGGTGCCATCTTACTGGACTGATAAAAGTATCAGTCACTTTTGTATGTTCACAACATCTTTAATGGGAACATCGCCAGTGTCTGCATCTGTGTTGAAGACAACAGCTGGCATACTCAACCTCTGAATAATTCACAGGCTCTGTTAGGGCATCAAGCAGGATATGCTACTGATGACAGTTGTGTGGAGAAAAACTTTTACTTGGTTAACATGATACTAACTAGCCTTTCCATTGTCCACCAGAGTTTTATATAGAAGGGTTAGCTTTATGAGCATATGTGGTCCCCTATATTTGACAATAGCTGGGTTGAATCACTGGAGTATGATTTCTTGTCCAGTATTATAGCCATTAGTGTAACCTTTCCAATAATTGACCACATCTTTTGTTGTTTGGAAGAGATCAAGATGTTGAAGAGTCTAGAAACCTGTTATGGGACACCCAGTCATGAACTGTAATGGACTAAATCCCGTAGAAGTAGAGATAGTGTTACAGATAATCTTAAACATGATGGCTGCCCAACTGGAATCGTGCTGTTAATCAGCCTTGCATCATAAAATTTTTAGAGTAAGCAGTAATTTTTTAAGTTACCATATCTTCAGCAACGTCACTTGATCAGGAAAATTTCAGCTTGATACCAAACAAGGCTATAATATATTGTTTAACCATACCTATAAATTAACCAGACTGGTCAGAATCAATTACACAGGTAAAACCCAACAAGTAAGAATCTGTGTTTCTAAAATTTATACTGCACCTTCAGCTGTGTTAATTCTTTGTGGGAAGCTTTAACCCACTAAGTGAAGGTACAGTATTCACAATAAAAAGCCCCCCCCCCTTGCATTGTGGGGTCCAACATAATCAATGTGTAATCAGTTCACTGACCCTCATTTTCATTTTACTAGACAAACACATTACACATTTGCAATTTAGGAGACAAGAGTCTTGGCTGCTTATTTACATTTTAGAAGACAAACACTATCATTATATTAAAAGCAGCTTTTCAAAATAACTCTAAAACTCAAATACTGTGTGTCAAAAGTCTTGAGCCACATTTTTAAATCTTTTTTTGAAAAAGCGACATTTAATATTACTTCCCTGTTATTCTGATCTATTACCTAAACTACCAATTTTAAATTCCTCATTTAAGTATACATTAATCACCCATTTCACCAAATGACTATTTCCCTCCGAAGTGTGGGAATGGCATATCCATGACGGAGACATTCACATTTCCAGAACCTTAACCTAGATTCCACATGGCCAGTGAGCAATCCAGGTCTCTCTCTAAGATCAATTCCAAAGAAAACAAACAAAAGAACACAAACTAAACACACAGATAGAACAAGACGATAATCCATGCTTGCACTTTTGTTCTTCAGAAATAACTAGGAAAGCTAGAATAGTTATCTTCCACCGTAAAAATTTTAACACATGTTCCAAAGAACAAAGGAAAAGTAGAAAAGTAGATGGGTGGGGCCCCACATACAAAATCGTTTACAGAACTCTATCCCCTGTATCCTCTTGACTGTATGGCCAGATTCTGCTCCAACACCATCTACAGCTTTACAGATAATACCACCATAATGGGCCGTATCTTAAATAACACTGAGCTGGAGTATAGGAAGTAAGATTTATTATTAGAGTACATACATGTCGCCACATACAACCCTGAGATTCTTTTTCTGTGGGCATACTTCGCAAATCTATAGAACAGTAACTGTAAACTGGATCTGTAAACTGTAAACATCAAGAACTGTAAACTGTAAACAAACTGTGCAAGTGGAGATAATAAATAAATAGTAATAAATAACAAACATGAAATAACAAGATAAAAGAGTTCTTATATGAAGTAGTTATTTATCCCATTTTGTACCTTTCCCTTAATGTCCGTTAAAAAAAAAGCTGGTCATTAGTTTCAGGGAGTGAAATATTGCACATGTTCCTGTTTACATCAATGGTGCTGAAGTGAGGAGGTTTGAAAGCTTCAAGTTCCAGGGAGTGAACATCATTAATAGTCTGTCCATGTCCTACTGCATTGATGACATCGCCAAGGAAGCTCACTGGAGCCTCTACTTCATCAGAGGGCTAAAGAAGTTTGGCATATCCCCATTGATCTTCACCAGTTTCTATTGATACATCATTGCTTAGTATGGCAACTGCTCTGCCAATGACCACAAGGAAATGCAAAAAGTTGTGGACACAACTCAGAAGATCATGGAGACCAGCTTCCCCTCCATGGACTCTGTCTGCGCTTCTCACTGCCTTGGTAAAGGAGCAACATAATCAAAGACCACACCAATCCTGGACATCCTTCTCTTTCCCTCTCCCATCGGGCAGAAAATATAAAAGCCTGAAAGCATATGCCTCTATGCTCAAGAACAGCATACCTTGGCTCACCTTGATATTGTCAGTAGGGTCAGAACTATCATTGGGACTTTTCATTAGACTGTGAGACTAACGTACAAGTCTAACACCATCTCTTTAATTCAGATAGACCTTGTCTATTTAGATTTAACCTTAAGAAGAGGCCATGAGTGGCTTGCAAATGCTGTGGGATGTTCTGACCCTTTAGTTATGTACACCAATTTAACCCTCTCACAGGGTCCCCCCTATTAAACACCACAACCCCTAAAATTGCATCTTTCATTTCATCTAAAGGTCATCTACCTTTACTTTGAGGATGAGGTAAGTGAGAAATCACTGTTTTGCTAAGACAGGCCATTATCAGTGATACTTCCTCCCTGTTGTTTAACCCAGGTGGCATTCGCATTTGTGGGCCATATCAAATAACTCACATGGAATTTGGCAAGGCTCAGAAAAAGAGGTTTTATTTATTCTCTCTGCTAATAGTGTACCAAAAATGAGGTCTCATAATGTACTGTTCCCTCTTGATCATTAGTGAATGTCCTAGTTGTTGTGAAGGGATTCATTGGTATGACTGGTGTTGTGGAAATTTCTCAGAGGGGGTTACTGATGTATTCTGGTCACTCTCATCCAGATTATACTTGCTGGCTACTTTGTTTAACAAAGCTCCATTCTACATTCTTGCCAATCTCATTGTATACTGTCTTCGTTGTATATTATGGACATAGATGAATACCCTTTAGAACACTAAGCTACAGCTTCAGCATTTCAGTTTGCTGATGGTGTCCAGAACAGTCAGCCCACTTTTCACACTGTCAGCTTGATTATATGTATAGAGGACTTGTACCACTGCTGGCAAGTCATTACATTTATTTTCTAATTTTTTTCTGGTTTTCTCTTTTTAATTGTTTTTGTTTTCATCCTGACATTTACTTTTCTCGAGTTTCTCTTTCTAAGTGAGCCTGAATTTGATATGTGGGTGATATATTCATTTCTCCCTTAGTTTATTTCGACTCCCACCAAGATGTTTACTATAAATTCTCAATCTGATCATTCTTTAATTGTTGCCTTAGTTTCTTGCCTTTTTTTGCTTTTTAACTTCTCGGTTCTTGTGATGCACATTCAAATGCAATTGATTTACTTAATTCTTTGTCCTTTTTGCTCTCAATAGTTCGAGCCTGCTCCCAGAGTGAATCCCCCAGGGCTTCTGTCCCCGATGAGTCTTCCTTAACTAAGGTTTTTACCTATTTGGGCCATTTTGTAATTAAAATGTTTTGCAAGACTATCTGTCACAATCACGTGTTTTTCATTATTGTCTGATGCTTGTGGCTATAATGCAATCACCGGTGGCAGGTATAACTATCCCAACTTTTAGTACAAAAGTTAGGTAATTTACTTGAGTGATTCAGCTCGAGATGAAGATAAAATTACTTGTTATTGAGCTTATCTAAGGATGCCAAATGTTCCCAATTAAATACAGCACAGGATATAAATATACTGGACAATGCCTGCGCCTAACAATTAATGTCCTTATTAATCACAACTGATTCAAACAATTCAAAGGTTTACCACATCATTTTAAACAATCACTTAACTTTTTAGTTACATAACTCTTAGTTACCTTCATAACTTCCAAAACTCAGAACTTGTATTCAGATATCACCATTCTTGAGGAATATGGCCAGATTTTGATCTTAGCAAGCTCTTCTTTTTTTTCCCTAATTCAGGGTTGTCTTCTTCATTGGGTGGTCTCTGGAGTCACTACTGCTGGTCATCTTGTAAGGCAACATTTTATACATTTCTTCACAAACCTCCCAATTATTGCTTAGGTCTTCATTACCCTTACATAACCTTCATTCCAATCCTTATTTTATAAGACCATAAGACCATAAGACACAGGAGAAGAATCAGGCTATCTGGCCCATCGAGTCTGCTCTGCCATGGCTGATCCTTTTTTTCTCTCTTCCTCAACCCCAGTTCCCAGCCTTCTTCCTTCACCCTTTGATGCCATGCCCAGTCAAGAACCTATCAATCTCTGTCTTAAATACACCCAACGACCTGGCCTCCACAGATGCAGGTGGCAAAAAATTCCACAAATTCACCACCCTCTGTCTAAAGAAATTTCTTTGCATCTCTGTTTTGAAAGGGCATCCCTCTGTCCTGAGCTGTGCCCTCTTGTCCTAGACTATCCCACCACAGGAAACATCTTTTCCACATCTACTCTGCTTAGGCTTTTCAATATTTGAAAGGTTTCAATGAGATCTCCCCCCTCATCCTTCTGAATTCCAGTGAGTACAGACCCAGAGTCATCAAATGTTCCTCATATGATAACCCTCCCATTACTGGAATCATCCTTGTGAACCTCCTCTGGACCCTCTCAAATGCCAGTACATCTTTTCTAAGATGAGGGGCCCAAAACTGTGCACAATACTCAAGGTGAGGCCTCACCAGTGCCTTATAAAGCCTCAGCATCACATCCTTGCTCTTGTAATAAGTGCTAACATGGCATTTGCCTTCCTCACCACCGACTCAACCTGCAAGTTAACCTTTAGGATTTCCTGCATAATGACTCCAAGTTCCTCTGCATCTCTGCTTCCTGGATTTTCTCCTCATTTAGAAAATAGTCCGCACATTTATTTCTACTCACAAAGTGCATGACCCTGTATTTTTCAACATTGTATTTTATTTGCTACTCTCTTGCCCATTCTTCTAATCTGTCCAAGTCCTTCTGCATCCTACCTGTTTCCTCAACACTATCTGCCCCTCCACCAATCTTCATATCATCTGCAAACTTGGCACAAAGCCATCTATTCCATCATCTAAATCATTTATATACAGCATAAAAAGAAGTGGTCCCTACACCAACCCCTGTGGAACACCACTAGTCACTGGTAGCCAACCAGAAAAGGATCCTTTTATTCCCACTAGCTACCTCTTAGCTATAAGGCAATGCTTTAACCATGTTAGTAACTTTCCTGTAATACCATGGGCTCTTAACTTGGTAAGCAGCCTCATGTGTGGCACCTTGTCAAAGGCCTTCTTAAAGTCCAAATATACAACATCCACTGCATCCCCTTTATCTATCCTACTTGTAATCTCCTCAAAGAATTCCAACATGTTCATCAGGCAGGATTTTCCCTGAAGGAAATCATGCTGACTTTGTATTATCTTGTCCTGTGTCACCAAGTACTCCATCACCTCATACTTAACAATTGACTCTAACATCTTCCCAACCACTGAGGTCAGGCTAACTGGTTTATAATTTACTTTCTGCTGCCTTCCTCCTTTCCTAAAGAGTGGAGTAACATTTGTAATTTTCCAGTCCTCTGGCACCATGCCAGAATCCAATGATTTTTGAAAGTTCATTTCTAATGCCACCACAATCTTTAACACTACTTCTTTCAGAACCCTACGGTGCAGTTCCTCTGATCTGGGTGACTTATGTACCGTTAGGTCTTTCAGCTTTTTGATCACCTTCTCTCTTGGAATAGTAACTGCACCCACTTCTCTTCCTTCACACACTACAACATCAGGCATACTGCTAGTGTTTTCCATAGTGAAGACTGACGCAAAATACTCATTTAGTTTAGCAGCCATCTCCTTGTCCCCATTATCATTTCTCCTGTCTCATTTTCTAGAGGTCCTATATCCACTCTCATTTCTCTTTTATTTGTAACATACTTGAAAAAACTTTTACTATCCACTTTGATATTATTTGCTAGATTGCTTTCATATTTCATCTTTTCCCTTCTAATGATATTTTAGTTGCTCTCTGTAGGTTTTTAAAAATTTCCCAATCCTCTATCTTCTCAATAATTTTTGCTTTGTTGTGTGCCCTTTCTTTTGCTTTTACAATAGTTTTGACTTCCCTTGTCAGCCTCGGTTGCACTATTTTACCATTTGTGTATTTCTTCATTTTTGGAATACACATGTGTGAGCATGTGTTTCCTTAAATTCTTAAAATTGTAATAGAGTCAAAGAACACTGCAACACAGAAACAGGCCCTTCAGCCCATCTATGCTGAACTATTAATCTGCCTAGTCCCACTATTTCAGCACCCGGACCATAGCGCTCCATATCCCTCCCGTCTTTCTTGGTAACATTCTCGAAAAACTTTATAAGATTGGTTAGACATGACATACAATTCACAAAGCTATATTGTCTATCCAAGTACATATATACATCTGGCCACTCAGAATGCATTCTAATAACTTAACCGCTGCTAATGTCAGGCTCACTGGAATATAATATCCTGGCTTATTCTTAGAGTCTTTCTTAAACAGTGGACCAACATTTGCTATCTTTCAATCCTCCAGCACCTCACCTGTGGCTAAGAACATTTTAAATATCTCTACTAGGGTGCCAGCAGCTTCTGCACTGGTCTCCTACAGGGTCTCAGGAAACACCTTATCAGGCCATATCCCATGTAAGTACCAATGCAAAAAAATCCATTTAGTATCTCCCCCATTTCTTTTGGCTGCATGCATTGGTGACCACTCTGATCTTTCAGAGGACCAATTTTAACCCTTGCTATCCTTTTGATCTTAATATATCTGTCGAAGCTCTTGGGATTTTCCTTTACCTTGTCTGCTAGAGTAACCTCATGCCTTCTTTTAGTCCTCCTGATTTCCTTCTTAAGTATTGTCTTGTATTTCATATATTCTCAAGTATCTCTTTTGCTCCTTCCTTCCTGTACCTACTATGCACCTTCTTCTGTTTCTTAACCAGAACTTCAATACCTCTCAAAAATCAAGGTTCCCTAAATTTGTTATCCTTGCCTTTTATTTTGACAGGAATGTACAGACTCTCTACTCTCAACATTTCACTTCTGGAGGCGTCCCAGTTCCCAAATACACCTTTGCCAGAAAACAACCTAATCCAAACTCTAACCTAATCTACATTTGCTAGATGCTTTCTGATACCATCCAATGTGCTCTTCTCCCAATTCAAAATCTTAACCCAAAATTAACTCTGTAATTACTTTGAAACTAATGGCATTATGATAACCAGATGCAAAGTGTTTCCCTACACAAACTTCCGTCACCTGCACGACAGCACAACAGTGCCTCTATTTCCTCAGGAGACTGTGGAGGTTTGGCATGTCATCGAAAACCTTGGCAAACTTCTATAGATCTGTGAAAGTGTGTTGACTAGCTGCATTACAGCCTGGTATGAGAACACCAATGCCTTTGAGCGGAAAATCCCTCCCACCCATTGAGCACATCTACATGAAGCGATGCCTTTAGAAGCTTCACCCATCATCAGGGAACCCCACCACCCAGGCCATGTTCTTTTCTTGCTGCTGCCTTCAGTTAGAAGGTACAAGTGCCTCAGGACTCGCACCACAACGTTCAAGAGCAGTTACTACTACTACTACATCGATTCAGGCCTAGGCGGCCGGCATCGGGCATGATGACAGACTCTCCACTTCTCCCTCTCCCTCATCAGTGTGTTCAGTTCATCTACATTAACCGCGCTGCTGTCTTCTAGGAGCGTGTTGACCATAGTCTTGGGAGGGCGCCCAGGGTTCATCCTCCCATGCTTGGGCTCCCATATGATGACTAGGCTGGCAGGTAGCTCGGGGTAGTGAAGACAGTGCCCCGCTAGTTGCAGTCTTCTCGCCTCAATTTTAGTGGAGAGCATCGGTAGGTTGCTATAGAGCTCGACGTTTGTCATGTGCTGTTGCCAACTCATGTCAAGAGCCATCCGGAGCATTTGTGTATAGCAACCATCTAGAGACTTTCGCATTGTCTTGGTGAGTGTCCACGTCTCGCATCCGTACGTGAGAATGGACTCTATGACTGCTATGAAAATCCTCTTTTTAAGCCCTCTGGTCAGGTTCGATTTCCAGATTTCCTTCATGTCGTTCATAGCGCTCCACGCCAGCGCCTTCCATATCTTTATGTCCTTCTCCGAACTCATTATTATTGACCCGAGGTACTTGTAGTCAAAGAGTTTTTTAATGGTATCATTCTCTACTGTCTTGAGAGTACCTTCGTCGCAGTTAAACGCCATGTACTCTGCGTTTTTAGCATTTAGGTGAAGTCCAATTTTATTGCACTTAATCTCAACTTCTATCAGTAGCTGCTGTGCTTCCTCCATCTGGTCAGAGAGCAGGACTGTATCATCTGCAAAATCGAGATCTGTGAGTGTAACTGGTCTGACCTTTTTGGTTCGCCCTGGTTTTATGGTAAAACCAAGCTTGTCATGATCTTTGATAACTTGACGCAGAGCATAATCAAGGACGATTATAAAGATGTAGATAAAGAACAGTTGCTACCCCTCTACCACCAGGCTCTTAAATAAAAGGGGATAGCTACACTCATTTAAAGATTGTTATATAGATATTTCATGCTTGTGATTTACTGCTATTTATTTGCATAGTTTGTTTACAGTTTACAATTCGTGATGTTTACAGTTTACAGATCCTGGTTACAGTTACTGTTGTATAGATTTGCTAAGTATACTCACAGAAAAAGAATCTCAGGGTTGTATGTATGTGACATGAATGTACTCTGATAATAATTTTTACTTTGAAGTTTGAACCTGGCCCTGTCTCATTCCCTAATAGGAGATCCAGTATCACATTCTCTCTAGGGGATCTCTATGTACCAATTAAAGAAACTTTCCTGAACACATTTGACATAGTCCATCCCATCTAGCCCTTTTACCATCTGGGAGTTCCAGTCAATATGTGGAATGTTAAAATCTCCTATTAGCACAACCTAATGGTTCTTGCAACAGTCTGCAATCTGTCTGCAAATCTGCTCCACTAAATCTCGCAGACTATGGGTGGTCTATAATATAAACCCATTAACGTGGTAATCCCTTTCTTATTCCTCAGTGTCACCCATATAGCCTCAGTAGACATGCTCTCCAGTCTGTTAGTGCCATCTTACAATTATTTTAACCATTCATTTCCTAAATCATAATTTTTTTTCAAGATTTGTAATCTCCTACATGCCCTTTTCCTCAGAATGTCAGCTCCGAAATAACTCTCACCGCTTGTCCTGTCTTCTGGAAAGCCATGTGGGATGTTTACAATGAGATAATCCACAGGGCACTTAAGCTGCCTCAGCTATGTATGTTCTCAGTTGAGAATGGATACCCATGATTATGTGACCTTCCTTCATTGTGCTCTTGCTCTGTGGTTTTCAACATCTCTTCCTAGGCAGCAGAGTATCCTCCCAAAGCCTGTGGGAATACTTGACATCTCCCTGGCTGTTACAGAGTCCTTCAGTATCATTCATCTCCATAAAACATACAACTTCATAAGTAGATGCATTATTGATATTTTCCCTGACTGGGGTGAAAATGAAACAAGAGAGTGACCACTTAGACAGACGTGAGAAGAAATTTCTTCATACAGAGAGCAGTGAATCATTGGATTTCATTATCCAAGAGGGAGCAATTATATTAACAGCTATATTGTCTGATAATGATGAAAACAAGGGATATGGGATGATTTCAGGTAAGAGAATTGATGTAAAAGATCAGCCACATTCTTCTTGAATAACAAAATAGGGATGAGGGCCAATTGGTCTTTCCCTGTAGCTACTTCTAATTTTCTTATGTTGTGCGCTGTGCTATTTTTATTTAAAATGACCCATTAAGAGCAGGTTTGTATTGAACATTATCAATGTGTCTGATATTGTGGTGCTTTTATTGCAGCTTTTGCTAAGTCATTTGTGTTTCAATGACACACAGCTGCCATTCACTTAACCATCGAGAAGTCTCAGAGGCCAACCATCAAAGACACAGATGCAGAATACAGGTGGCTAAGTTACTGTTGAGTTCAGTCTGTTCAGGCATGCCTGCCGCATTCCAGAATGCTGGGTGCTCTCAGTTTGAACATAAGAACATAAAGATTTAAGAAATAGGAGCAGGAGTAGGCCATTTGGCCCATCGAGCCTGCTCTGCCATTCAATAAGATCATGGCTGATATGACCATGGACTCATCTCCATCTACCTGGCTTTTCCCCATAACCCTTAATTCCTCTACTATGCAAAAATCTATCCAACCTTGCCATAAATATATTTACTGTGGTAGTCTCCACTGCTTCACTGAGCAGAGAATTCCACGGATTCACCACTCTTTGAGAAAAGCAGTTCCTCCTCATCTCGTCCTAAATTTTCTCCCCCAAATCTTGAGGCTATGTCCACTAGTTCTAATCTCACCTACCAGTGGAAACAACTTTCTTGCCTCTATCTTATCTATCCTTTTCATAATTTTATATGTTTTTATAAGATCTCCTCTCATTCTGAATTCCAGTGAGTACAGTTCCAAGCCACTCAATCTCTCCTCATAGTCTAACCTCTCATCTCTGGAATCAACCTGATGAACCTCCTCTGCAGCACCTCTAAATCCAGTATATCTTTCCTCAAGTAAGGAGATCAGAACTGCACGCAGTACTCCAGGTGCGGCCTCACCAGTACCCTGTACAGTTGCAGCATAAACTCCCTTCTCTTAAATTCCATCCCTCTAGCAATGAAGGCCAACATTCCATTTGCCTTCTTGATAGCCTGCTGCACCTGCAAACCAACCTTTCGTGATTATTGCACAAGTACTCTCAAGTCTTTGTGCACAGTAGCATGCTGCAATCTTTTATTATTTAAATAATAATCTGATCCTCCATTTTTCCCTCCAAAGTGGATGACCACGCATTTACCAACATTGTACTCCATCTACCAGACCCTTGCCCACTCATTTGATCTATCTATATCTCTTTGCAGACTCTCCGTATCCCCTGCACAGTTTGCCTTTCCACTCAATTTAGTATCATCAGCAAACTTAGATACACTACACTCGGTCTCATCTTCCAGATCATTAATATATACCATGAGCAGTTGTGGGCCCAGCACCAACCCCTGTGGCACACCACTCACCATTGATTGCCAACCAGAGTAACATCCATGTATCCCAACTCTCTGTTTTCTATTGATTAACCAATCCTCTATCCATGTTAATGCATCACCCCCAACTCTATGCATCCTTATCTTATAGGTAAGTCTTTTATGTGGCACCTTATTGAATGCCTTCTGGAAAACTAAGTAAATAACGTCCATCTGTTCCCTCTATCCACTGTGCTCGTTATATCCTCAAATAACTCCAGTACATTTGTCAAACATGACCTACTTTTGCTGAATCCTTGTTACATCTGCCTGATGGATCCATTTTTTCCAGATGCCTTGCTATTTCTTCTTTAATCATAGCTTCAAGCATTTTGAAGGGCAAGCAACACACATAAAAATTGCTGGTGAATGCAGCAGGCCAGGCAGCATCTATAGGAAGAGGTACAGTCGACGTTTCGGGCCGAGACTCTTCATCAGGACTTGCTTGAAATTCCAGCATCTGCAGATATCCTCGTGTTTGCAATTTTGAAGGGCAGTTATTTTTCTGTATTATTTAGTATTGCCAACTAATTTTAAGATCTATCACTATGACATTCTTTTATCAGCCTGCTCTGTTATTTTTGGTTAATTGACAAGTTTGTGATTAGTTGCACATACAAATCTGGTACTTGACTCATAAATACTGTTGGCTAAAAAATCATGAACATTTCAAGAACTTTTATGAAAAGTTACTTTATTTCAGAGTGCCTTAGGCACAACCACCTTTAGCTGCTTCATTCATGACCGTTCTTCCACCACAAGGTGGGAATTTCAGATTCAGATTCAAGCACATTTCTTTATTACATTAATATTGAAGCCTGCAGTGAAATGTGTCATTTGCTTTATCAACAAAAATAACCTAAGGATGTGCCGGGGGCAGCCTGCAAATGTCACACACATTCCAGCACCAACATAGCACGACCAAAGTCCAGGACAGCCCACTTCTGAACCTCCAGCCACAGGTGGACTCGTGGATTCACAAACTAGCAGAGACTGGGCCTCTGACTTCCCAAGTGGACTTGTAGACTCAAAGACCCTGGGCTACAGATGTAACAATGCATATTTCAGATTCAGATTTATCACATTTACAGTGAAATGCGTTGAAATGCATCACCATACTCGGCAGAACAACACAGCGCACAACAAAACGGAAAAACAGAACATACAAAGCAACAAAGCAACCATAGCAAAATAATCTCTGTAGCCCCCTCCCTCCCTCCTACCCACCCTACACACATTTGCAGTCTTTTTTGGCGTGTGCCTGCGTGCGTGCGAGTCTGTGCATGTGCAAATGTGCGTGTGCGTCTGTGTGTGCATGTGTGCGTCCGTGATGACATCTTTTTCATGGCTTTTTACAAGGCGCGGAGCGAGAGAGAGAGAGAGAGAGAGAGAGAGACTGTGTGGCGCGCCACTCCTCACACAGATATTTTCGCAGTATTTTTCCCTTTATTTTATGAGGTCGAGTTGCAAACTCAACACTCAACCCAGCACGGATGGAAAGCGTCTTGGGGAACGGACCCAGCTGGTTTCGAACCGGGAACCTCCACTCCCGGTTCCAGCGCCGATGTCACCAGCCAGCCCAACATTTACAGTTTTCTAACCCTAGGACTTTGGCTTCTGGCCCATGTCCCTAAAGCCTAATCTGTCCGCTAACTCTCCTCTCTATCCCCAGAAAAACATCCCTACAAATCTTAATAAACATCGAAAAAAAGCAACTGTGTGAATCACAACCACAATGGAGACTGCAGCTCAGCACCCTCTTATTTTTCAATTTTCAAGATCAAGTTCAGTCTGTTGTTACTCAACCATACACATGTACACCACCAAGCAAAACAATGTTCCTCTGAAGCAAGGTGTACAACCCAATACATATAACTCTCACACTCTACAAATAATGTAATATTACCACAAATAAATTAACAAATAATAAGGTGCATTTACAACACAGGTTAAAAAGTTAACAGTATAATGCTACAGGCGCGTCAAATCTGATGAGACCTGAGCGGTGGTAGGGAGTTTAGCAGTCTTATAGCCTAGGGGAAGAAGACCATTCTCATCCTAAGAGTTCTTATCCTAATGCTATAGTACCGCCTGCCTGATGGTAGGGGGGGTCAAAGAGATTATTGGATGGGTAGGTGGGAACACTGACAAGGCTAAAGGGTCCACATACACAGTGCTCTGGATGAATATATCTGATTGGTGGAAGAGAGACTCCGATGATCCTTTCAGCAGTCCTTGCCATCTTTTGTAGAGCAATACAGTCAGATGTCTTGCAATTCCCACCCAAGACAGTGATGTAACTGGTCAGGACACCCTCCATGGTGCTCCTGTAAAAATTGGTTGGAATAGTGGGGTAGTGGTGGATCCTCACGTACCTCAATTCTCTCAGAAAGTGAAGACGCTGCTGTGCTTTCTATGCTGTGGCTTTAGGGACCAGGTGAGATTGTGCATCATGTGCACTCCCAGAAACTTGGTGTTCCGAACTTTCTCCCAGAGGAGCCATTTGAAGTACAAAGTACTTCAAAAATCAAAGTAAATTTTTATTATCAAAGTACATATATGTCACTATATACGACCTTGAAATTCATTTTCCTACAGGCATACTCAGCAAATCTATTGAAAAGTAGCTATAACAGGATCAATGAAAGATCATCCAGAGTGCAGCAGACAACAAATTGCAAATGCAAATGTAAATAAACAGTAATAAATATTTGGAACATGAAATGACAAGATAAAGAGTCCTTAAAGTGAGATCGTTGGTTGTGAGAGCATCTCAATGGTAGGGCAAGTGAGTGCAGTCATCCCCTTTGTTCAAGATCCTGACGAATGATGGTGGTAACTGTTCTTAAGCCTGGTGGTGCAAGTCCTGAGGCTCTTGTATCGTCTACCTGTTGGCAGTAGCGAGAAAAGAGCATGGCATGCGAGGTGGTGTTCTCTGATGATGTGTACTGCTTCCTATGACATTGTTTCATGCAGATGTGTTCAATGAGTGGGAGGGCTTTATTTGCAATGTACTAGGCTGATTCCTCTACCTTTGTAGGCTTTTCCGTTCAAAGGCATTGGTGTTCCATACCAGGCCATAATGCAGCCAGTCAATGCACTCTCCACTATACATCTATGGAAGTTTGTCAAAGTTTTAGATGTCATGGCAAATCTCTGCAAACTCCTAAGGTAATAGAGGTGCTGCTGTGTGTTCGACAGAGTGATCAGCAGCACTGGGGCTCCATGGAGGACTGTCTTGTCTCCCTTTCTCTTCACCATTTACACCTCGGACTTCAACTACTGCACAGAGTCTTGTCATCTTCAGAAGATTTCAGATGACTCTGCCATAGTTGGATGCATCAGCAAGGGAGATGAGGCTGAGTACAGGGCTACGGTAGGAAACTTTGTCACATGGTGTGAGCAGAATTATCTGCAGCTTAATGTGAAAAAGACTAAGGAGCTGGTGGTAGACCTGAGGAGAGCTAAGGTACCGGTGACCCCTGTTTCCAGGGGGTCAGTGTGGACATGGTGGAGGATTACAAATACCTGGGGATACGAATTGACAATAAACTGGACTGGTCAAAGAACACTGAGGCTGTCTACAAGAAGGGTTAGGGCCATCTCTATTTCCTGAGGAGAGTGAGGTCCTTTAACATCTGCCGGACGATGCTGAGGATGTTCTACGAGTCTGTGGTGGCCAGTGCTATCATGTTTGCTGTTGTGTGCTGGGGCAGCAGGCTGAGGGTAGCAGACACCAACAGAATCAATAAACTCATTCGTAAGGCCAGTGATTTTGTGGGGATGGAACTGGACTCTCTCACGGTGGTGTCTGAAAAGAGGATGCTGACCAAGTTGCATGCCATCTTGGTCAATGTCTCCCATCCAACTACATAATGTACTGGGTGGGCACAGGAGTACATTCAGCCAGAGACTCATTCTACCAAGATGCAGCACGGAGCGTCATAGGAAGTCATTCCTGCCTGTTGCCATCAAACTTTACAACTCCTCCCTTGGAGGGTCAGACACCCTGAGCCAATGGGCTGGTCCTGGACTTATTTCATAATTTCCTGGCATAATTTTCATATTACTATTTAACTATTTATAGTTCTATTACTATTTATTACTTATGGTGCAACTGTAACGAAAACCAATTTCCCCCGGGATCAATAAAGTATGACTATGACTATGACTATGACTAATCACAATTGAACTTACATGCTGGGTCCAGGACAGATCCTTGAAATAGTAACGCTCAGGAATTTAAAGTTGCCAACCCTCTCAACTTCAGATCCTCCAATGAGGACTGGTTCATGGATCTCTGGTTTCCGTCTCCTGAAGATTATAATCAGTTCTTTGGTCTTCTCTTGTTGAAATTGACAGAGAGGTTTTTGATATGACACCGCTCAGCCTGATTTTCAATCTCCCTCCTGCATGCGGATTTAGCACCGCCTTTGATTCGGCCCACTTGTAGACCCTAGCCAGTTCAGATTGTCAAATACATCTCCTCCACAATCTCCATCAGCACAGGAGCACCATAGGGATGTGTGCTTAACCCCGGCTCTACTCGCTTTACACCTAATTCACATAGTCATAGGTTTAAAGCAAGTAGAGTAGAGGGCTAAGCACACAGGCCTGTGGTGTGCCTGTGCTGATGGAGATCGTGGAGGAGATGTTGATGCCTATCCAAACTGACTGGGGTCTGCATGTGAAGAAATTGAGGCCAAGGTCTTGGAGCTTATTGATTAGCTTTGAGGGATTGATAGTATTGAATGCTGAGCTGTAGTCAATAACAAGCATCCTGTTGTATGAACCTTTGCTGTCCAGATGTTCCAGGATTGAGTGAAGACCCAATGAGTTGGCATCTGCTGTGAACCTGATGCTCTGGTAGGCAAATTGGAACGGATCCAGGTCTCTTCTCAGGTAGGAGCTGATATGTTTTAATCAAGAGCTTCTCAAAGCACTTTATCACTATGGATATGAGTGCAACTGGGTGATAGTCATTGAGGCAGGTCACCATGTTCTTCTTGGGCACCAGTATAATTGAAGCCTGTTTGTGCAGTGAGGAGTGTTTAGCCGCACCTTCCTAAAGTCCACAATCATCTTTTTGGTCTTGCCACATTGAGACTCAAGTTGTTATGCTCACATCATTCTACCAGCCACTCTACCTCCTCACTGCATGCCATCTCATTGTTGTTGTCGATGAGGTCTGGCACTGCTGTGTCGTCAGTGAACTTGATGATTCCCTTTGAGCTGGATCTAACAGTGTAGACAAGTGTCAGCAGTGAGAACAGCAGTGGGCTGAGCATACAACCCTGGGTGGTCACTACAGCTCACCGTGATGGAGTTAGAGATGTTTCTGCCAATGTGGGCCAATTGTAACCTTTCTGTCAAGTAGTCCAAGATCCAGTTACAGATAGAGGTGTTGAGACCCGTCGAGGACAGTTTACCCACCAGCTTCTGAGGAAAATCATATTAAAGACCGAGCTGAAGTCGATAAACAGCATCCTGGTATAAGAGGCACCATTTTCCAAATCATTAATACCTTGGGGTTGCCATTGACCAGAACTATAACTAGACCAGCCACATTGATATATAGCTGCAAGAGCAGATTAGAGATACTTATTCCTGTAGGAAGTGACTCACCTCCATACCACCGTCTACAAGACATGTCAGGAGTATTCTCTCCTTTCACAGATGAATACAGCTCCAGAGGGACTCTACAAATGTAACAACATGCAGGACAAAGTAGTCCATTTAATAGCCACGCCAACAACCACCCTAAATACATACTCCCTCTTCCAAATTGGCTCAGTGTAATTCATGTGCAAAATGGCCGACAGCTACTTACCCAGCTGCACTGACAACTCCTAAACTTCTAACCGTTACTAACCGGTGGGCCATGGCAACAGGCTTATGGAAACATCATCACGGGCAAGTGGCATGCCTTTTTGATTTAGAAATATGTCACCAGTCATCTATATTTTGTGGATTTATCTCCTGGAGTTCCCTCTCCAGGAGCATTCTGGGAGTACCTTCAACAAAAAAGAAATACTGCAGCAGTGCAGGAAGTCAGATCACCACCATCTTCTCAATGCCAGTGAAGGATGGGCAATATCCCAAAACTGAATAAAAAAATTAATTTGCATTAATCAATAATCAATGATCAAATATCATCTTTCACAACAAATTAAAGATTATCATTAGGTAGCCTTGCTATCGGAGCCAATGAGAAAACATTTAATTATGTGCAGTATGTTGTGGGGGGAAAACTCATTGCTTTGCATCTCATTAAATGCTTGGATGGGGATCTACATCTTAAAGGTCTTGCTATTAGTCTTTTACATACTGAATGGCAATCTAGAGCTCATACTATGAATATGCATATTTTTTGGAGGCACTGAGAGATATAATGCTCTTTGCTCAGAGTCAGGCCACTAGCACTCAGGGCTTTCAGGCTGTGATGCCCCAGGCAAGGCATTCACTGACCAATGAGACAGTGCTATTGCAGGTAAACCCTAATCTACTTTATTTCCAATCAGAGTACCATACCAGCACTAAATCTACAGAAAACAACACCTGGCTGTCCATGTTTCAGCTTCAAAAACTTGGTCAGCAGCCATTAATTGCAAGAGCAAAATCCCACAATAGGGCATCCATCTTGATTACAGGGGCAACAAACAGCCACTGACAGTATGGTCTTCAGATCCTGTAAAGAGCATTTAGCTGTCCAGGAAGGCATGATATGAGAAAATAAAGGCCATGACAGTAGATTGTGAATTATTGTTTATTTTAGCGGTATTTGATTGAAAATGTATTGTAAAATGCAACAACTACTTCTGTGTCTTTTTCAAATTCAAATTCAAGTTCAATTGCCATTCGACCATAAACATGAATACAGCCAATCAAAACTGCGTTCTTCCTGTACAAACAATCACACACAGTACACAACACATAAAGCACTTAATCGCTCAGAAACATACAGTCACAAAAAGTATAGCCCAAGTCCCTGAGTGTCTTGGCCTGTAAATTGATGGTGCAGGGAATGTTCTCCTGGAGCCACATTTCCTCATCACCATAAGACATAAGAGCAGAATTAGGCTCACCATTCCATTATGGCTGATTCGTTATCCCTCTAAACCACTTTCTCCTGCCTTCTCCCAATAACCTTTGACACCAGACTAAATAAGAAACTATCAACCTCCAGAGGAACGCTGCAATGACGGCTTACTCCCCTTACTTCACCTGGTGGTCACCCGTCCACTATCTGAAGCCTGCACTCTGAGTGTGACTACCTCAGTTAAAGTCTCACCTGAGGTTTTCTGCTTCTGGGATGGTCCTGCGTCCATCCAGGTCCAGCTCCTTTTCCTGTCATTCCTGCAGATGTAGACATCATATTAAACACCCTGAAATCCCACGTCTCACAGGAGGAGCATTCCATTGTCCTAAGTACTTTCATGCCTAATCTTGTATTACCTCTAACTTCTCAAGCATAAGTTCCGGCCTGCACCTGCTCTCTCCTAAACCTTTCGAGCCAAATCCTGCCCGCTGCTCATTCCAACAATGGCCACTTCACTTACACCTCACTTCCTTTTATTGGTCCTTGATGAGTGCCTAAAATATTGTGATAATTTCAGACCACTGAAAAGTTCCAAAAGGCCCTGAGCTCTTTTTAAACCTCGTGTTTCCTCATCAACAAATGGCCCCACACGCCAGTGCAGCTCCAAACAAATGCAATCCTATTTGTCTTCCACCGTGAGCACTAGAGGGCAGCATCGATAGGAGAGGCCAGGGGCTTTAACCAGCACAAGATCCAGGATCACCTCTGCTCTTTCTCACACCGCCTCCACTGTCTCCTTCCCTGGGTGCTGCAACAGGAAATCCTGCAGTATGAGGGCCTGGTCCATGCAACAACCAAAGCCACACAGCTCCCCTGCTGTCGGTCTCACCAATGAACCAGTAAACCCGATTTACAATATTCTACTTTACCAATGTCCTACAGGGCCTTGCGATCACAAGAAAAATGTCCAAGACAATCATTTGCATCCTATACTGTCACTCTACATTCCTGCTGAGAATTCTGCTTGTGCATCAATAAAAGGGAGAGTGGACATATTGTCTGGATCGCAAACAAGAGAAAATCTGCAGATGCTGGAAATCCAATCAACACACACAAAATGTCCGAGGAACTCAGTAAGCCAGCCAGCATCTATTGAAAAGACCCTTCATTGGGACAGGAGGAAAAAAAAAGATGAGGAGTCAGGATAAGAAGGTGGGGGGAGGGAGTAAGGAACACAAGGTGATAAGTGAAACCGGGAGGGTGAGGGATGAAGTAAAGAGCTGGGAAGTTGACTGGTGAAAGATACAGGGCTGGAGAAGGAGCAATCTGAAAGGAGAGGACAGAAGGCCATGGAAGAAAGAAAAGGGAGAAAAGCACCAGAGGGATCCCCGGGACCTGACAAGGTGTTCCCTCGGACCTTGAAGGAGACTAGTGTTGAAGTTGCAGGGGCCGTGGCAGAAATATTTAAAATATCGCTGTCTACAGGTGAGGTGCTGGAGGATTGGAGAGTGGCTCATGTTGTTCCGTTGTTTAAAAAAGGATTGAAAAGTAATCCGGGAAATTATAGGCCAGTAAGTTTAACGTTGGTAGTAGGTAAGTTATTGGAGGGAGTACTAAGAGACAGAATTTACAAGCATTTGGATAGACAGGGACTTATTGGGGAGAGTCAACATGACTTTGTGCGTGGTAGGTCATGTTTGACCAATCTATTGGAGTTTTTTGAGGAGGTTACCAGGAAAGTGGATGAAGGGAAGGCAGTGGATATTGTCTACGTGGACTTCAGTAAGGCCTTTGACAAGGTCCCGCATGGGAGGTTAGTTAGGAAAATTCAGTCGCTAGGTATACATGGAGAGGTGGTAAATTGGATTAGACATTGGCTCAATGGAAGAAGCCAAAGAGTGGTAGTAGAGAATTGCTTCTCTGAGTGGAGGCCTGTGACTAGTGGTGTGCCACAAGGATCAGTGCTGGGTCCATTGTTATTTGTCATCTATATCAATGATCTGGATGATAATGTGGTAAATTGGATCAGCAAATTTGCTGATGATACAAAGGTTGGAGGTGTAGTAGACAGTGAGGAAGGTTTTCAGAGCCTGCAGAGGGACTTGGACCAGCTGGGAAAATGGGCTGAAAAATGGCAGATAGAGTTTAATACAGACAAGTGTGAGGTATTGCACGTTGGAAGGACAAACCAAGGTAGAACATACAGGGTTAACGGTAAGGCACTGAGGAGTGCAGTGGAACAAAGGAATCTGGGAATACAGATATAAAATTCCCTAAAAGTGGCGTCACAGGTAAATAGGGTCGTAAAGAGAGCTTTTGGTACATTGGCCTTTATTAATCAAAGTATTGAGTATAAGAGCTGGAATGTCATGATGAGGCTGTATAAGCCATTGGTGAGGCCGAATCTGGAGTATTGTGTTCAGTTTTGGTCACCAAGTTACAGGAAGGATATAAATAAGGTTGAAAGAGTGCAGAGAAGGTTTACAAGGATGTTGCCGGGACTTGAGAAACTCAGTTACAGAGAAAGGTTGAATAGGTTAGGACTTTATTCCCTGGAGCGTAGAAGAATGGGGGGAGATTTGATAGAGGTATATAAAATTATGATGGGTATTGATAGAGTGAATGCAAGCAGGCTTTTTCCACTGAGGCAAGGGGAGAAAAAAACCAGAGGACATGGGTTAAGGGTGAGGGGGGAAAAGTTTAAAGGGAACATTAGGGGGGGCTTCTTCACACAGAGAGTGGTGGGAGTATGGAATGAGCTGCCAGACGAGGTGGTAAATGAGGGTTCTTTTTTAACATTTAAGAATAAATTGGACAGATACATGGATGGGAGGTGTGTGGAGGGAAATGGTCCGTGTGCAGGTCAGTGGGACTAGGCAGAAAATGGTTCGGCACAGCCAAGAAGGGCCAAAAGGCCTGTTTCTGTGCTGTAGTTTCTATGGTTCTATGGAGGTGATGGGCAAAAAAGGAGATTAGGTGAGAGAGGGAAATGGGAATGGGAAATGGTGAAGGGGGAGGGCATTACCAGCAGTTTGAGAAATTGGTGTTCATACCATCAGGTTGGAGGGTACCCAGACAGAACATAATGTGTTGCTCCTCCAGCCTGAATGTGACTTCATCACGACAGTAGAGGAGGCCATGGACTGACATATTGGAACAGGAAGTGGAATTAAAATGGGTGCCACTGGGAGATTCCCCTTTTTCTGGTGGATGGAGCATAGTTTCTCGTGAAGCTGTCTCCCAATCTACATCGGGTATCACGGATATACAGAAGCCACACTGGGACTACCAGATATTGCTGGTGGGATCCCTTTGGAGTTGGCAGATGTTACAGAGAATTATGTGCTGGATGAGGAGGCTGGTGGGTTGATAGGTGAGGACGAGGAACCCTATGCCTGATGGTGTGGTGGGAGATGGAAGACACGTGGTTGAGGGCAGTGTTGTTGGTGGAGGAAGGGAAGTCCCTTTCTTTGAAGAAGGAGGACATCTCCTTCATTCTGAAAGAGGAACTGAGAGAAGGGAATAGCATTTTTACAAGTAACAGAGTGGGAAGAGGTATAGTCCAGACTGCTGTGAGAGTCAGTGGATTTATAATAGACATCAATAGATAAGATGTCTCCAGAGATAGAGGCAGATCGAGAAAGGGGAGGGAGGTGTCGGAAATGGACCAGTAAATAAGAGGGCAGAGTGGAAGTTGAAGGCAAAGTTGATGAAGTTAATGAGCTCCGCATAGGTGCAGGAAACAAAACCAATGCAGTCAACGATGTAGTGTAGGAAAAGTTGGGGAGTGATACCAGTGTAGCCCCCTGGCCACTCTCAGGGTCGCTCGGCTCGCTGTCGTCTAGGGAAACAGCCTCGGCCCCGCCAAACTGGATAATTCGTTTGTGTGGATGCTGTGTGAGGTACCCCACCCTGCCCAAATAACAGACAATACACCAGATGCAATTAAATGATTTACAGTTTATAGATATTACTGGAACTATATAATTAAAAGAGAATAAAATATAAAAGGAAAATAAAAGGCGCCACACTTATCAAAGTTCAATCTCTTTGAGCACAAAACCGTTGGAGCTCAAGGACCTTCTTCTTCACTCTGTGACCCCCTCGGACTACCTCGATTGGCCGTCTGGGACCAACAACGGTGGTCGACCAGACGCTCCACACGAGTCTGTCTCCATCTCCTCGCCGAACGTCCCGCTCGGGGTCCAACCCCGTTAGCAGACTCACAGCACCTTGTCCATCCTCTGTCTCGATCTCCCGCCTTCTGCCCCAAAACCCCGCGCATACAGTATCTTCAAATACACCAAAACCATAACAACTATCCCAATTGGTTAATAGCACCCTCTTATCAGAATCTAAAGCACAAACAAACTGTTAGCGCAAACTTTCTCAGTGCTTAACACAACAAAGCCGCATTCCCCAGATTAACATAACAAAGACGCCATTTTAATTAGCCTCCGCAGTAACATAAAAATCGAAACCCCCTTACACCAGTATAGGCTTGGAACATAGTTTGTTCTACATAGCTGACAAAAAGGCAGGTATAGCTGTCACCCATGTGAGTGCCCATGGCTACACTTTTTGTTTGAAGCAAGTGGGAGGAGCCAAAGGAGAAATTATTGAGAGGGAGGACAAGTTCCGCCAGACAGAGGAGAATGGTGGTGGAGGGGAACTGGTTGGGTCTGGTGTCGAGAAAGAAATGGAGAGCTTTGAGGCCTTCCCGGTGGGGGAGGAAAGTGTATAGAGACTGGTCATTCATGTGAAAAATAATGTGATTGTGGCCGGGGAAGTTGAAATTATTGAAAAGATCAAGAGCGTGTGAAGTGTCACCGATGTAGGTAGGAAGGGACTGAACCGCTGGGGGGATAAAACAGAGTCAAGGTTTACAGATATAAGTTCAATGGGACAGGAACAAGCAAAAACAATGCATCTACTCAGATAGGCAGGTTTGTGGATCTTGGGTAGGAAGTAGAAATGGGAGTGAGGAGTGAAGGATCTGTGAGGTTGGTGGCAATGGATGGGAGATCCCCAGAGTTAATAAGGTCAGTGATGGTGTCGGAGACAATGGCCTGGTGCTCCTTAGTGGGATCCTGTTTGAGTGCTAAGTAAGAGGAGTTGTCTGAGAGTTGTCATCAGTCCACCAGACTACTACAAGCAAGCCCCTTATCTGCGGGTTTGATGGTGATGTTAGGATTAGTGCAGAGAGAATAGAGTGCCATGCGTTTGGAAGGAATGATGTTAGAGTTGGAGAGAAGAGTGGTGAAGTCGAGATGGTTGATGTCCCGTCGGCAGTTAGCAATGAAAAGATCCAGAATAGGCAGAAGACCAGAGCAGGGTGTCCAGGAAGAGGAGGAGGAGGGTTGAAGAAGGGAGTGTCCTTGCCAAAAAAGTAGGCATGAAGATGGAGGCAGCAGAAGAAGAGCTCAGCATCATGGAACACAATGATGTGAGGGGGCAGGGGTACAAAGATGAGAACTTTACTCAGAACAGAATGTTCTGCCTCAGAGAGAGAAAGGTTGGAGGGAATGGTGAAGACCCAGCACGAATGAACTCTGAGATCAGAGGGGGAAAGGTGGTTGGTAGTGTCAGAGGAGAGGGCAGGTTCGGTTGTCTGAATAGCAGCCTCCACTGTGGAGTCCTGGGACAACTACATTTTCAGTACACTGTGCTGGACCAGAAACCCACAAATGTAAATACGAATTTACCCTTCATCTTCTACTTCCTACTCCTCTCAAAGTAATGTCTCACTTGCTGATCTCAGCTTCAGCTCTTTGATCAGCACAGGCCTTGACCAATGCAATAAAACTACAATGGTGCACAAGATGAGAAGCATGAAAATCCACTGTTTACCCATAGTTCATGTCCTATCTGCATCCTGTAAATACAGTGTATCTGAGACTGATGAAGACTAGTACCCTAGAGGTTAACTAGGAAAGGAGGAAAGAGAGAAAGAGATCGGCTTTATTTCTCAAATGCACAATCGAACATTGAAGCACACAGTGAAAATGTGGTATTTTGTGTAAACAACCAACACAGTTGAGGGTTGTGCTAGGGAGAAGTTTTTCCATGCCAACGTGCCCACTCTCTAACCTTAACTGTACATTCTTAGAATGTTGGAGGAAACTAGAGCACCCGGAGGAATCCTACACAGCCATGGGTAGAATGTACAAGCTCCCTACAGACAGCAGTGGGAATCAAAACCTGAATGGTGATTGCTAGCACAGTGAAGTGATTGCACTAACCACTACGCTACCATGTTATTCCTGACGATGAGTACTCTTGGGGGCTAGGAGGAGGAGGGAGTGATTGAGGTAGTTGCTAATTGTCCAGCACTGATCCTTTTAGTGGAGAGGGTTGAAAGATCATGGCCTAGATTACAAAATTGGGGCCGGATTGCATCATGTTATACAAGGGTGGGTAAGGAAATGTTTACAGAATATGAGAGGAGTGACACTGATGCCCAAAAAGAGCAGGTAAATAAAACAAGTATGGTTTATGTGTATATGGATCCCAGGACTGGGCCAGGATTGCTTCAGGAGGGCCTCATTAAATAGCCCTGTTACAGAAGCAGGGGCACCACAAAAACATGGTTCCCAACCACGTTCACAACTAGAGCAAAGAAGCTAATTTGCCAGGCAAGGTCCCAAAAAAGCGGAGCAGTGACTCAATAGTGGAGTTGGAATACACTGGGGTGATTTGCAACTGAA
Source organism: Mobula hypostoma (assembly GCF_963921235.1). Taxonomy (NCBI): domain Eukaryota; kingdom Metazoa; phylum Chordata; class Chondrichthyes; order Myliobatiformes; family Myliobatidae; genus Mobula; species Mobula hypostoma. The sequence continues at coordinate 198,706,749 of NC_086097.1, forward strand.
AGTACCTGAAAGTAATTGACCAAATTTCAGGAGTGAAGCAATTAATCCCAGAAAAAATTGTCATTTGGCTTATGCTGCAGAAATAAGCAATTGTTCAAATCTACAACAAAATCAGAAAAATGCATCCATTTTCCCAAGCCAAATGGAAACTTCCTTCTGAGAAGAATGAAGGGTTTGATTGCAGGATATTATAAAACATTTATTGTATTCCAAACCTTGCAGAAGCCATAAACCCTATAAATTGTTTAAGTTCCTATTTTGCTGGAGACATGAGACTGCAAATGCTGGAAATCTGCAACAACACAGAAAACCCTAGAGGAACTCAGTGAGTCAGGAAGCATCTGTGGAGGGAAATGGACAGTTGGGACTCTTCATCAGGACTGGAAGGAATGAGAAGAGCGTCAGTATAAAAAGGTGCAAGGATAGGGGTGGAGCAAGAGCTGGTAGGTGATAGGTGAATGCAGGTGAGGTTGCTGATAGGCAGATGAGGGAAGGGGAAAGTGGGAATGATGTGAGAAGCTGGAAGGTGATAGGTGAACATAAGAAAGCTTGAATAATATGGAGTCTGATAAGAGAGGCCATGGAATAAAGAAGAGAGGAGCCGAAGGGAAGAATGCAGTTCCCCTGTTCACCTCTTTCCCGTTACTCCATTGTCTTTATTTCATTTTTATTCCTTCTTTATTCCAACAATTATGAATGCATATCTCACTGTGCTCCAGTTGATACTCTCTATCAGTTAACCTCAAGTGGTTCATTATCAAAAAGGTTGAGCATTTTCATCACCTTTACAATCATAGAATGTGCACTATGGACAAATAATCAAAGATGTAATTCCTGAGATAAGATATAGGAGCAAAGTAGGCTACTTATCCCCTTGAGCTTCCTCTGCCAATTTTGAAGATCATGATTGTCTCAGTGTCATTTTCTTGAACTATTCACATATCTATAGTTTCTTTCCATATTATAAAATGAACTCTTCTTAAAATAAAGATCATTGGGCCTCCATAGCTCTCCAGGTTTCAAAATTGTAAAGATTCATCACCTTCTGAGTGAAGAATTTTCTCCTTCTCACAGTCCTAAATGACCTACCACTCATTCATAGACTGTGATCCTTGGTTTTAGACTCCACAGTCATGAGAAACATCCTTTCTGTGAGGTCTGCTTTTGTTCATCTAAACACGAGAGAATATAAATCAAATCTATTCAGTGTTTCCTCATGCAGAAGACCCTCCATCCCTGGTACAAGTCTAGTGAATCTTCACTTCACTCGCTCTACGCCAAGTCAATCCTTTTTTAGGTGAGGTGACGGAAATTGTAGCCTCACCAAGAACTTATGAAATTGCTGTAAGTCTTCCTTACTCCTGTATTCAAAACCTCTTGCAATTAAGATTAGTATTCCATTTGTATTCCTTTTCTCTGGTTACATCTGAATGCTGGATTTCAGTGACTTGTATAATAGCACACACAGATACTTTCAACACCAACATTACCAAATTTCTCAAAACTAAAAATGCTTTTCTGCTTTGAGCTCCACTATAGATGACTTCACATTATATTCCATCTGCTATACTCGCACCCACCAAAGAGCGTGTCTCAAGCAGCACATGGGAATAAAAAATTGCTAACAGCCATCATTTTATGGGTGTCCTATTAGCTCTATTTCCAAATTTTTGTCGAATGCAGCCTACTGTCCAATACTGTTCCCCATTCTCTCCAGTGTTACTGTAATAATACAAAGCATACAAAGGAATCCACAAAGTGAATGCCTGCTTCACAGAATTCTCAACAATTTCAGGTGATCTCACATTTCCAGAGAGAGCAAGAACAAGCTAAGAATGACAGGCTGAATGCCAGAAATGAGCAAAAAATTTAAGAAAATAGATCATTTACTCATGCAACTTTCAACTCTCTCAAGGTCTAGATCTTACCATTGCAACTGACTACAGCAAGAGAACTATGTTATATCTGTGTTGCAGTTCAGGTATGCTTTATTGGCACATGGCCAAGTGGTTAAGGCGTCGGTCTAGTGATCTGAAGGTTGCTAGTTCGAGCCTCAGCTGAGGCAGCGCATTGTGTCCTTGAGCAAGGCACTTAACCACACATTGCTCTGCAATGACACCAGTACCAAGCTGTATGGGTCCTAGTTCCCTTCCCTTGGACAACATCGGTGGCATGGAGAGGGGACACTTGCAGCATGGGCAACTGCCGGTCTTCCATACAACCTTGCCCAGGCCTCAGTCATCATCGAAAATCGATGGACAGCCGAAGAAGATGCTTTATTGGGACATTTTTCTGTGGATAAGAATGAACGGAAATAATATATATGATTTTACAACAGATGCCTTACCTCCCATTTTAGGCTTCAGTGGTAAATAAAAAAATAGCTCCCCATTCCAGCCCTCTAACTTTACCTCGCCAGTGACTGCCAGTGAAAAACCTTTAAAGTTTAGGAATGCTGTACTAGTGTATTACTTTGCAAAGTATTTAAAGTTAAGTGATTGGGGACTCACATTTTGGATGGAGGAAAGACTGAATCGTATCTGAAAACTTAGAGATTGTTACAGCTGAAAACCTGTGGAATTTACTTATTTCCCAATTTACTGTGCACACAACAAAAAAAAAGAGCTCATATTGTGAAGCCCAATGTTCTCATTTATTAAAGCTCGTTCAGTGTTGATGGGGGCTGCGTAACCAAATACCAATTATATGAATGTGGCAACCTGGCAAGCAGTAATGATACTACCTGAAGAATGGATATGACAACCAAGATTTGTTAGTACTTTTTGTTTTACTGTGAAAATAGCCCTCAGTCATCATTTTGAATGAAAAATTAACCTCTCAAGTGCAGTGAAAAACGTAAAGAATACCTTCTATTCCATAAATAATAACATAATTAAATGGCATGTGCATTATCTTAATGATGCACTGTCTATGAAGTCAATTTCTATAAGTTAGACACAGCACATTCTTCAGATTTTCTGAACAGAAGAATGCTGATCTTTGACTGAAGCTTGGCCACTTGCCAAGCTGGAAACAAAATGTGATTCTGATTCTCTCTGAAGCGTAGTTGACACAGCAGTTAATTTTTCCTGCAGTCTTCTGTTTTTATCAGCCATCTATGTATTCTGCCGAAATAACCATTCTTTTAAATGTGGTAAATCACAAAAAAGGCTAAAGCAACTGATATGTTCCATTACCAAAATATGATAAGGCTACAACCCTTCACTTTCAGAAACCATACACATATTGTAAATAAAAATAAAATACTGCTCTATTTTGATGTTGTTCCTGTTTTGTGGGCAAAAATATAGCCCTGTGGACTTTCCCTGAGAACTCTGGTGTGATTAAATTGCTCCACTGAAAGAGCATGAATAATAAAAATGTAACAATATTCTAGATGAAAATGTGTACATCATTCAAACATGCTCATAATCTAAAAATCGCAGAAGCCATCATGAAATTCTGGTTATCAGTGTTCTATGTTCAATAAACCTATGTGAATAAATTGGGAAATTAAACTCATGATTGGCAAATAATATTTGGTCAAGAATGAATGCAAAGCCTCAGGGAGAAATATTAAGAGGGGGTGAATAGAGTTCTGAATCTTCTAAAAAGGGATCTATATATCATAGAATCATGGAAACAGAACTGTTAGTTTATCGTGCCTATGCTAGCTTTCTAAGCCCAATGCAATCTATCACATCCTCCAGCTAGTTCTCTATTGGTTTTCAATTTGTTTTACTTTAAAAATGTATTTAATTTTCTTCTGGAAATAGCTATTTTCTAGCTCTGAGTGCATGTGTTTTGCCAGTCTTTTAAAATCTTTGTCCTCTAGTTCTAGATCATTGTTCCAATGGGAACAGTTTCATTTTAAAAATTTTTCATTATTTTGAGAACTTCTTGGAACCTACATTGTTCTCTCAGGAAAATAATCCCAGTCCTTCCAGTCTATTTGTGGAATTGAAGTCTCTCAACTCTAGGAATATATGCTCAATCTTTTCTGGGACCAAGCATCAAAATAACAGAGTTTTGAAAAGGCGAAACTAATGCTAGATGTAAGAAGTTAGTTCTCTTTTGGTGTGGTAAAAGACTTTAAAAACATTCAACCAACTCTTTAAAAAAATGACTTGTGAAAGCTATTAGTAATATCTGACTTCTCTCCTTTCACGTTCCTTATCACAGACGATTAACCCTCTTTCTTCAAACAAATAATGTTAATAACGAATGCTTATTTCATACTATGCTTTCATTGCAAGAATTAATTCATGCACATGCATTTGATTTGTAAAGCTTGCATTACGTTTTTTTTCTCTGCAATTTTACAGTCTTTTAATAGTGGCTTAAATTGAAAATTTGATTGCTTTTTATACTTCACAACTTTAAATTTCATATAAATTACAAAACTGTTTTTTTGTAATGCTAATCTATTAAACTCTCTATATCATATTGTGCTAGCAGTAAATCAGTTTGCTCATGCCTGTAAATTATAAAAAAGATGACAGTCCATAGTTGTGCTGCATAGTATCAACTGGCACTTGACTGCAATGTTGAGAGACCATTGTGTTGTGGACAAGACACGAGATGGAAACTCTTCTGCTCCCAGGTGGATATAACGAATTACATGGCATTATTTTGAAGAAGAGCATAGAGTTCCCTATCTTTGGTGTCATTTGCTGTATTCCTAAATCAAATGTCACCTCAAAGTTAATAGGTAAACAAGCATTTATCATATTGCTGTTTATGGGAGCATTATTTTGTGCAAGCTATTTCTCACTTCAAATACTTCAACAACAAAACTTAAAAATTATTTCATTGACTCTAAAGCACTTTAACTTATTCTTTTCTTCTGCCTACTTAATTGTAATGCTATTAAAGGTAAAGTAACACACCCTCTCAGAAGTATTTTCTTTCTTTACCCTTCCTGATTTATAATGCTGAAAGTTTTAATTTGCTTCTACCAATTTTCTTTAAAATTCCTCTAAAGGAGATTTATGAAGGTGGACTTTGATGTGTCTTCTGCCCTCTACCTTCACAGCTCTACAAAACTTCACCGTGGCTGGAAAAAATTGCATCAATAGTAAAGCTTTCAATGATCTTGTCCAAATACAAGGACATGCAAAGGCAATAAAAGTTAACGCCTCAACAAAATAAACCATTGTAATCTATACATTTCTCAGCTTGTTACATCTTCCTTGTGCACCACTATGAATACCTTACATAAAGAAACCCCAGTTTTTCAGTTGTTTGCAGATGTAAATGCAATCTCTAAAGTGCCAGGTATATTAAGTCATATTTATATTTATGCAACATCAGAATACCTGACATCTGCCCCTGTAATTAGAGTCATGGTGTCACACAGCACATCATGTCCATGCTGACCATCAAGAACCCATCCATACTTGTGATGGATATTCTCTTCTTGACCAGTGGGCCTCTTTCTCTTTCTTGGTTGTTTGCTAATCTTGCTTTCTAAACACAGCACCTTCCACTTGTAAGATCACAAACAGATGTAAATAAACTTCCAACTAACACTAGTTTGATTACTGGTCATAAAAGAAGTCAGTCTTCAGTTCTTGAAACATAAATGGCAAGAACTAATCACCTTGAGGTTAAAACAAGTATTGTCTAAAGACCAGCTTTGCAACCAAGCTTTGTGGATAGTAAACTTTCTGTCAGGGAGAAGTAAGGCTTAGTTCACTACACCTGCTTTATTGCTGCTCAAGACGCAGTATAAACCAATGAGCTGTTTAATTCAGCTTCTTTCAAACAGACAAGTAATGAACTCTTCGGACCTGTGCAGGGGATTAGAGAGCATCGGGCTCCAAGGTTTTTAAAGCACCTGTATTGGTTCATTGTTGATTTATGAGAGTTGTTAATCATTTAGATTTCCTTGTGTTTTTCTTGAGCAATTCGCTCTTTGTAATGCTGAATCCTGGTGATTTCTGTTTAAACTTGTTAAGTTTATCTTGATAGGCTTGGGGATTCCGTGTTACTTGTAGTGCTTAAACAGATGCCTGTTTGGCACTGGTCGCAGGGTCCTAGTTTTGAGAATATTACATCTCACAGTGTTGCTCAGCTGAGCCACAGATGTGCTGTTGAAATTATGATGAATAAACTCTGGTTGCCGTCTCTACATCACAGTCTACCTTCCTCCACACTTGGGTTCTGACATTGCCAGCACACATTGTCACAGAAGGACCCCGCCAAGTAACGGACACAGTGGAGGTTGAACATCAGCATTTTAACATTAGTTGGCTTTAGGTAAGAATGCCATCTATTCTCAAGTCTACATTTCGGGTGTCTCACGTCTACATTCTGAGTGTCCCTAATCTAGGTTCTGAGTTTCTCAAGTCTACTTTCTGATCTTTTCTTGTCCACCTTCCAAGCTTCAGTATACGTTCAATGTTTTCCTTGTCTTGAGATTTCCAAGTCTCTCTCTCGAGGTTCCCTAATTTCTCTCAAGGTTTCCTTGTCTCTATCGAGGTTCCCCAGTCACTCTCCAATTCCCCTGGTCTCCCTCAAGTTTGTAATAAGCTCTTTGGGTCTGCACAGAAAGCTGGAAAATGTTGGGTTCTGAGGTTTTAAAACACCTGAATTGGTTAATTGTTGTTTAATGAGAATTGTAAATCGGTTGGAGTTTCCTGTGTTTTTCTCAAGTGACTTGCTTTCTGCAATGCAGTCTCCTGGTGATTTCTGTTTAAACTTGTTAAGTTTGGGATTCTGTGTTACTTGTATTATTGAAGCAGATGCTCAATTAGCACTAATCACAGTGACCTAGTTTTGAGAATGTTACTTCTCGCGGTGTCACTTGGCCAAGCCACCAATGTTCTGTTGAAATTGTCAATAATAAACTCTAATCGCCATCTCTACATTGAAGTCTGTCTTTCCTCCACACTTGGGTTCTGACATTGCCAGCGCACTTCATGACACTTAAGTTGCTTGGTTCAAGGAAGCTTGCAGAACAGATGAATAATATTATTTAGCATATCAGTATATTAGTAACCATAATGTGTTTACAGTTGGAAGATTCTATGTACTCAAGGCAGTTAGCTTCATGGCTTTACATTAATGGTAGATAGCTGAAGAACTATGCCTCCAAAATGCTTTTAGATCACTTGTGTTGAAACAATATCTGAGGAAATATCATATGCATGTCAAGTCATTCTACTGCCATTGTAGTGTGCTATGTACAAAGCCAGGCAGAGAGTTAAACCACCTTCTCAAAAATCATCAGAGCCAGAAGGGTTCTTCAGGGTTTTTACTGAGAAAACTGTTTGAAAAGGTATTGATGTTTCAAAGACAAATAAACAGTGGATGGAGATGGATATCTTTCCACCACATGTGCAATCTACACAGATTTTGGTTTTCTGATTAAGAAGTCAAGGATCCAGTTGTGGAGGGATGTACAGAGGCCCATGTTCTCTCGTTTTTCGATCAGGACTGGAGGAATGATGGTGTTTAACGCTGAGCTATAGTCAATGACCAGCATCCTGACATAGCTATTTGTATTGTCCAGGTGATCCAAGGCCATGTGGAGAGCCATTGAGATCCTATCCACTGTAGACCCATTGTGGCGAAAGGCAAATTGCAGTGGGTCCCCTTGCTAAGGCAGGAGTTGATTTTAGCTATGACCAACCTCTCAAAGAATCTTATTACTGTAGATGTGAGTGTCACTGAACCTTATACTGCACACTGTAAAACTATCATGAGGAAGCATTTCTTACTACTCTATCTATGCCTTCCATAATTTTGTATGCTACTTTCACATCTCTCGCTAATCAAGCCTTTCCAGTCTCTCCCCGTAGCTGAAACACTCCATTCTGATTATCTTCCTCTGTTCTCTCTCCAGTGCAATCTCACCTTTCCCAGAGTGTGGCAATCTGAACTGCACATACACACAGTCGCCACTCTATAATGTACCTCTTGTACATTTGTATGTTTGTGGTCTTCTGCTTCTGAAGCCCATCACTTCAAGGTTTGATGTGCTGCGCATTCAGAAATGCTCTTTTGCACACATGCTGTAACTCGTGGTTATTTGAGTTACTGTCACTTTCCTGTCTGCTTGTACCTACCTGGTCATTCTCCTCTGACCTCTCTCTTAACAAAAGATTTTCACCTACAGAACTGCTGGTCAAAAGATGTTTTTATTGTTTTTCTCCGTAAACTCTGGAAATTGTTGTACGTGGCAATCCCAAGAGATCAGCAGTTTCTGAGATATTCAAACCTCCCTGTCTAACACCAACAGACATTCCATGATCAAAGTCACTTAGATCCCATTTCTTCCCCATTCTGAAGTTTGGTCTGAACAACAACTGAACCTCTTGACCACGTCAGCATGCTTTTATGCATTGGGTTGCTGCCATATGATTGGCTAATTAAATATTTGCATTGTATTACCAAGCAGGAATAAAGGTATACCTAAGAAAGGGGCCACAGAGTGTAGTATTCCAGTTGCAGCCCAACCACTATTGTATAAGGTTGTACCAAGACCTCCCTTCTTTTAGATTCCATACCCAGATAATTAATACAAACATCCTATATGCCTTTTAAATCACCCTATCTACCTGTGCTAACACCTTCAGGTATCTTTGGACTTGCTCACCGAAGTCCCTTTGTTCATCACTACTCCCTCAGTAGTCAGGCAGGTGGGGCTCGTCAGCCTTGAATGACAGCCCGCCTAGGAGAAGGAAAAATCTGATCTTAAACCTCTGTTGCCCTGCCCACCCATGGGAAAGGCTTCAGGAGTAAACCCCAAGGAAGAAATCTGGGTCCCTAAGGCAACTTCACTCTGGCAAACTCTGAGACCTCATTGGTGCCAAGTTGTATTGGCACTTGCCCTTCCCTTGGGCTACATCAGTGACGTGGAGAGGGGGAACCCGTTGCATGGGCAACAGCTGGTTCTTCAAATCTTCCCACCCAGTCTTGCGCCCTGGAGAGGACACAGTCCACCAGAGGTGCAAACCCATGAACCCCTGGGATCGACAGCTACCTACTACTCCCTAAGGCTCTACAGTTCATGTACATGTTCTACACTTATTTGAACTCTACCTCCTCAAATTGTATCATCTCATGATTTTTTGGGATTAAATTCAACTTGGTATTCCACTACCAATTTACCAATTGATCAGTATCATTTTGAAGCCTAAGGCAATCCTCCTCACCATCAAAAACAACATAAATTATAATCTGATTTTCATGGATATTAAATAATTTAATGAAAGATGAGCTGGCTCCCACCAGCACGTTGAGCATAAATTAGAATGAAATCAGGTTTTAATGGTTTTGATTAATGTTCCTTAATGATTTATTGGCAAAGGTTTAAAATGTGAAATGATCCCAAACATGAGAAGATCTGCAAATACTGGAATTCCAAGCAACACACACAAAATGCTGGAGGAACTCAATAGTTCAGCCATCATCTATGGAAAAGAGTAATCAATTGATGTTTGGAGCCAAGACCCTTCATCAGGATATGTTAAATGTGAAAGGGTGTTGGTCAGGGAAAGAAATTATTAATTTTGGTGATAGGAAACTAAGCGATGAGGCACAAGCTTAAAATGAGGGCCTGGACAATCAGGAGTGAAGTCAGAAAGCACCATTTAAAGCAATGACAAGTAGAAATCTGATCCTGATCCAAAGTTAAATCATTCATTTCTTGTGTATGGATATTCTGTTGGGAAGGCACATCCTGTGCTTCCTGCAGATTTACCTCCAATTCACTACCATTCTTTCTGATACTTTGGATCACTGGTGGGTAATAAACCATCAGAGTGAAAAGAAAAGAAACTTGTTGCAGTTTCTCTCTTTATCTTTTTTTCTTCATTTTTGGTATGTGGGCATTGCTGGTAAAGCCAGCATTAACCAGTTTTCATCCGTAACTACTTTTCAGAAGGTGTGATGAAATGTCCCCTTATAGTCCTTCTTTGGAGATTCCCCCTACAGCACTGATGGGAAGAGTGTTCCAGAATTTATACCCAGTGAGATTGGAGGGGCAGTATTATATTTCCATGTCATGAAGGTGTGTGACTTGAAGGGAACCTGTGAAGTTGTTCGGGCATGGCCAAAGTGCAGAAAGAGAGACACTGAAGAGAATCGACTGTTCAGATTTTAATATGAACTTTGCAGGATTTTAAGGGAAAGGAAAACAAATGCTAGGCCAACAGGGCCATTAACTAAAACTGTCAAACTGAAAGCTAGATGCCAACACCACACCTGAAAGCAATATACAAAGACTAAATGAATACAGTACCACTCGTTTCCAGCGTCAGTCGAAACGAAACTAAAAACAAGGTCAAAGGTAAGCAGGGAGCATAAGTTGCTCAAGTCTCGACAACACTACAATGAAAGGAAGGGAGTTAAACACTGCCTTAAGAAAACAGTAATTAGCAATTGCCAAACCTGCTGCGCAGCCTGCCTGTGGGAGCGCGTGGACCCTGCAGCAGAGTCCATGGTTGTGACAGAACCATGGTGGTGTTCTCATACAGCTCCTACCCGTATCCTTCTTGGTAGCAGTTATACCTTGGTGCCCATTACCTCCAGTTCAAGCAGGACTTCTTGATGCCATTTTTGGCCAAGCATTGCTCTGACATTAAAGACAGGCATTCTTACCTAACCTGGAATCTTGAAGTCGTCTCTTTAATTGATACTGTATATGGATCAAGGATATAAGTAGTTTTGCTGAAAATGAACTGGACATTGATGGGTAGAATTTTGGTGACTATGTGTTCCTTGACAGCACTGTCAACAAAACTTTCCGTTGCTCTGCTGATTAGTGAGAGCAAATTGATTGAATTGTAATTAGCTGGATTGGATTTATCCTGCTATCAGGACATTTTTGTTAGGCATCCATTAGTCTCGTGAGACCATGGATTTGTGCCTTGGAAGGTTTCCAGGGTGCAGGCCTGGGCAAAGTTGTATGGAAGACCAGCAGTTGCCCATGTTGCAAGTCTCTCCTCTCCACGCCACCGATGTTGTCCAAGGGAAGGGCACTAGGGCCGATACAGCTTGGCACCGGTGTCGTCGCAGAGCAATGTGTGGTTAAGTGCCTTGCTCAAGGACACAACACGCTGCCTCAGCTGAGGCTCGAACTAGCGACCTTCAGATCACTAGACCGACACCTTAACCATTTGGACATTATGCATCCACTATTTCCATAGAATTTTAAAAAAGCAATAAGTTGGTTTTATAAACACATAAAATTGTGCAGATGCTGGAAACCTAGAGTGCTGGAGGAACTCAGCAGGTCAGGCAGCACCTATAGAAAGGCATAAAGAATCGATGTTTCAGCTGAGACCCTTCATCAGGACTCAAATCGAAAGTTAATTTTATAACAAGTAAGATAGTGAGATACGTTACAGCTTTCCTTTCGTCACTGCATTTACTATTGTGTGTAATATGAATATGTACACTGCTAGATGTATTATTTAATGATTAAAACAATAATTGTCTTCTTATTGTATTGGTCTAATTCTACTAAAAATTGTTTTTAATAGGATGAGATCTTGCTTCTTATATGCTTTTGTTGGATGCATTACTGACAGTGGATTTGAGACATTAAAGCCATTGTGATGCAGTGGCTTCTATTATTTTGTATCAAACCCCTGTAGAAGAAAAGCAAAAGATCAGTCAGAGCATTTATTCCTGACTGCTATTCAGTGAAGATGTCCATCTGTTGATCAAATCCACATTTTTGAGGAGAAAAATGTAGGGATAGGAATTCACCTTGCTATTCTCATACTTCCATGAAACATGTTCGGTTTCCTGGAACTGAGGATATTATATATTCTTCGGAGCCATCAAAAACCCAATCCATAATCCCTCCCACAAAGATAATCAAGACTATGTTGCTTCGTGTTGGACAAACTTACATGTTTAGCATTAAACTAACAAAGTCCTGAATTTTCACAGGTGCAGAATTATAGGATTGGAACTAAGTGCCCAATAGAACAGCGCCAGTTATGACGTCATTTTGACTCTGCTGAGACCCTATCACTCATTAAGATTATATTCAACTGCAAAACCACTTCAAAATGGTACAACTTTTCACAAATATACAGTTAAAAATATATTTTCCCACCTGACTGTATATTTTAAGAGCTAAAAATGAGAGAAGTGTTTTATTCCAAGAAAATATTGTTAAAATATTCCAGTAGATATACTAGGACATTCATGAAACATGTTATTGCAGTGTTGGCTTTTGATGTTATTCCTCATACATCATGGATGTGTGCTATGCCATTTATGCTACCAAAAGTCTTGTCTCAATAGCAGATTCAATGTACTAAATTGTACTATTTTGTCTAATTTACAACTGGATGGCTGGAGTTGTCCCAAGCAGCATATTGCTCTGCTGCTATAATATAAATGACATCATGTCTGCAGCTTTATAATACACAACCTCTGTGTTTTTAATGCCTACCTTTTAAAAATGCGTCACTACAAGAGTACTCAGAATCGTTCTAATCAAGATTGTTCATAGTTCGCAGTCTTATTAACAATGAATATTAATAGATTGGTTTCTTTGCCTGGTAACAGTGAGCTGCATATTAACTACTTTATGCAATTTTATCCATTCAATTATATCATTCCTTATCTGAGCTTTGTTAAATATAATATTGAGATTAACATTGTTAATATTAATTACAGCATGTTTAAAGGTTAATCTAAAAATCAATTTATTGCCAACTTTCAGATGTAAAGTCCTATTTCAGTGTATTTTCATTACTAGCTCATTTTGTTCTTGACGGATTTTGTTAGATCCTGGGTCTTCAGAGTTTATTTCTCATTCTAAATGCTGGAACTGGTGTACTCAATGTACAAAGATATGCAATTATCAATACCAGTATCTTAATCTAGCAATAAACATCAATAGTGTTGCACGAGTTCTTATGTCAACTCAAATTCAGCTGATAAATGCAATTGAAATATCTTTGTGTCACCTATTAAAGTATCAGTTTGAAAAGATCCTAACACTGCTCTAACTGAACCCAAGTTCACAATACAAAATAGACCACCTTTCTCTATTATATAATCACAGTCACTCACACCGTGAATAGGAAAAAAGGTGATTATGCTTAGAAATTGCACTCGATGCCTTACTATTGAACTGGGTTATGTTGAGAGCAGAACATTCCATATGCTCAGGAGGACTTTTGTTCCTTCCGGAGGAATGGTTAGCTTTGGAGCTAGAATGTCACATTTCATCACAAGCATGATTCAAAATCCTGAGATCCTGCACTAGGGGTTTGGAAAACTTATGAAAAAAAAGGGTAGGAGGCAAAACACAGTTAAATGTGCTGGTAATCCTAATGTTAATTATTGAAAAAAATGTTAGCATCAATTAACAGCAGACATTTGGAAAGTCATATTCTGATTGAACAGAATCAGCACAAGTTCATGAGGGGAAATCAAGTCGTACAAATTTATTTGAGATCTTTGAGAAATATCTGTCAGGCTAATATAGGGGAACAAGGAAATGCAATGTATTTGCATTTTCAAAAGGCATTTGGCAAGATACCAAGCAACAGGTTCCTTTGCAATATAGAAACTCATGGTGTTGGAAGTAATAAATCAACATGAACTGAAGACTGGCTAACCAGCAGGAAGTAACACATAAGGATTGAGATTATCTTCAACCATTTATAAACAACGGGGTGCTGCAAGGATTAGTATGGATCACTAATCCTTGTTTGTGTAGCCCTCTGGTAAGCCTCAGGCTCGCTCAACCCGCTGTCGTCTCGGGGAAGCAGCCTTCGGCCCTGCCAGACCGGGTAATTAGTTTGTGTGGATGCTGGTGATGTACCCCACCCCACCAAATAACAGACAATACACCATATACGAGTAAATGATTACAATTAATAGATATTACTGGAACTATGTAATTAATAGAGATAAAATATAAACGGAAAGTAAAAGACGCCAAACTTATCAAAGTTCAACCTCTTAGTGCACAAACAGTTGGAGCTCTTGTATTGATCCTCTTTTCACCATTCGATTCCCTCTGACCACCTCGACCCGCCGCCTGGTACCAACCACGGTCGTTGACCAGACGCTCCACACAAGTCTGTCTTCATCTCCTCTCCTCGTCGAAGACCCTGGACCTCGGACTCCGGCTTGGGGTCCACCCCGTCAGCCAGCTCACAGCATCGTGTCCACTCTCTCTCTCCCCGTCGCACCTTCTCCCCAAAAACCCGCGCATCACAATAGTTTACAGACACAAAAGAAAGAATAACATCTATCCCAATTGGTTAGCAACTGAATACAACTCCCTCTATAACCCAAACAAGCTGCTAGCGAGAGAATTTTCTCGGCAGTTAACAACAAAGAAGCCATTTTGATTAGCCTACGCAGTAACATAAAAGAAGAAACCCCTTACATTTGTAATATAAATTGTAGTAGGGAATAGTGAATTCTTAATTCTGTATTGCATTAGTGGAGGACCATGTTGCAAAGAGATAAAGGGACACTCTACAGGGATAAAGAAAGTCTGTTACAGGTCCAAACCAGCCCAAGCTACAAACTGTAGGCCACAATGAATTATAGTAAACTCATGCTTAGCTACTAGCCTAAAAACAATTTGATAAACTGCAGGATGGAGGTAAAAGTGTAAGGTTAAGGTGGAACTACTCACACCTTAATGCAGCACACATAGCACTGAAGCCTGGCACTGCAAAAGGCTTACCTCCCTCTATGTACACACAACACATGCATGGTAGAGACGGTGAGTGGTAAATAGATAAGAAACAGTATAAGAATAAAGAGAATAAAGAGGAAGATCATTCCAAAGGTAAACCCCAAACTCTATGAATTCTTTCCATTTACAAAATGATTTAAAGAAAGAACGTGAATGTAGTCTTAGCCAGATTTGTAAATGATACAAAAGTAAGAGGGAATACTGCTGTGAGAAAGATGCAAGCAGCTTAGTTATTGATAGGTTACGTGACTGTGCAAAAAAATGGCTAATGGAGTTAATGGAGTAATGGCTAATGGCTATGGGAAAATATGAAGTTGCTTAATTTGGAAAGAAGAATGATAAAACAATTTACTATTTAAAAGAAGAAAGACTGCAGAAAGCTGAAGTTCATGGGTCAGTATATGAAATGCCAAAAACTACCACATTGGTGCAACATGCGATTAGCAAGGCTAAAGGATTGCTGGCCTTAAGGGGTTGATGTATGGAAGTAAGAGTGTCTAATTACAAATGCACTATTGCATTAATGAGTCCACATCAAATATACTGTGAATAGTTTTTGTGCCCTTAGTAAAGAAAATAATGCATTATTAATGAAGGCAGTTTCACTTGGAGCAAATGTCTGAGGAGGAAAGTCTGAACAGATCGTCTGTATTCATTGAAATTTAGAAGAATGAAAGGCAATCTTATGGAAATATGTAAGATTCTTCGAGCAGAGATCTGATAGATCTCGGACCTTAAAGGATAAATCTGTTTCCTTTTCTACATGTGGCCTGACCTACAGAGTGCTTCCTGAATTTTCTGTTTTTACTTAAGTTTCTTAGAAAGATCGAAGGCATAAATATTTCCCTTGTGGAAGAATCTTAGACCAAAATATACAGTATCAGAATAATGAATGATTTACTTAAGACTCTTAGAAAGTTGTGAATCTTTGGCCAAGATATTTAATCCTTAAGTATACTGAAACCTCAGGTAGATTTTATTCTGAAGGCAATCAAGGGCTTTGGGAAAGACCAAATTTGAGGATGAGGAAAAATGGATCATAATCATATTGAATGGAACAGCAGAGTCAAGGGAGTTGGTCTTCTTGTTCTTGTTTGTTCTTGCTCTTATATTCTTGTCCTTATCTTTTATACTGTTATGGTCTGGATTGTGATGCAAGACAACTATACTACAAGTGTGGAGATTACTCTGGCAATTAGCAACAGTAAAGTGAATATGTTACCAGAGAGTCCAAATTAAGTTGAAGTCAATTGGGATTAATTTTTTTTTAAACTTCCCAATGTTTGGACTAATTTCTGACTCAAAAGAAGATGACTATGCTTGCCAGAAGCCAAAATTTCTCAGCTCTCAGCACACCACTGCAGAATACCTCAGGTCAGAACCTTGACCCCATCAGCTGACAGTGCTTTAGCAGCAATATTCATTGTACCATAAAATCAGGAATGGGGCAGCTTAGTTCTGTTCACAGATTCTCCAGAATTGCAGCCGATACCACTTAGAGCAGATACAAACAAGAAATATTTTAGATTAGATTATGATTATGAGGACACTCAGTCCTCGTTTATTGTCATTTAGAAATGCATGCATTAAAAAAATAAAACAATGTTCCTCCAGAAAGATATCACAGAGACACAGGACAAACCAAGACTAAAACTGACAAAACCACATAATTATAACATATAGCTACAACACTGCAAAGCAATGCCGTAATTTGATAAGGAGCAGACCATGGGCACGGTAAAAAAAAGTCTCAAGTCCCAATAGCCCCATCATCTCACGCAGACGGTAGAAGGGAGAAACTCTCCCTGCCATAAACCCCCAAGCGCCACAAACTTGTCGATGCATTGGAAGCACCCGACCACAGCCGACTCTGAGTCCGTCCGAAAACTTCGAGCCTCCGACCAGCCCTCCAACACCGAACACCGAGCACCATCTCTGCCGAGCGCTTTGACCCCGCCCCGGCCGCCGAACAACAAACAAAGCCAAGGACTCAGGGCCTTTCCCTCCGGAGATTCCGGATCACACAGTAACAGCGGCAGCGAAGTGGGCATTTCAGAAGTTTCTCCAGATGTTCCTCCATTCTCTCACGTCTGTCTCCATCAAATCAGGATTGTGCACGGCACCCTACTTCACAGATAACAGATATCATTCACCGGAGTGGCTGCAGCAAGCTGCATCGCACCGCCATCTTCTGGATTTGTGAATAAAAGTACCAGAAAATGAGTACTTCAGGCAGGAAAATACATAATTTACTGTAGCTCCCTTCCTCACTCTTCCTGGCCTACTTGAATGAGGATGTTAAGTGCAGCATATTAATCTTTGCTGATGCTACAAAGCTGAGTGGCCTTGTGGACCATGAGGAGAATGCCGAGAAGCTTCAGGGAAACATAGACTAGTTAAGTGGAAGGCATGAACATAGCTGATGGGACAAAATATGGAAAAATATATGGTTGGACATTTTACTAGTGAAATAGTGAAGCAGGATTTATTTTTAATGGTGAATTTGAAATATATTGGTGTTTAGATCTGAATGTCATCGCCCATTGAAATCAGGGTTATTGGGGACAAATGTGCCTTTTCTAACCTAGGAAAAATTGAGCAGACTGTGCCTGTACAGGGTAACTTAGGGATAATGTATCCTTTGGCAAGTTCTCCAGAACCAGTTTCCCAAAATAAGAGATCTATCATTCTGGATTGTGATAAGAAATCTTTCTGCATTTGGAGGCAAATGAATCTTTGGAATTCTCTACTCAAAAGGACTATGGAGGCTTAGTGATGAATGTATTCAAGAAAGAATTTGACGTGGTTAGTGCAGGAAAGTAGTGCTATCATTTAGCACTAGGGAATTATAGCCTAACATTGGTGGTGGGGAAAATGCCAGAATCAGTTATCAAAGATGTGATAACAGCACATTTGGAAAGCGGTGAAATCATCGGACAAAGTCAGCATGGATTTGTGAAAGGAAAATCATGTCTGACGAATCTCATAGAATTTTTTGAGGATGTAACTAGTAGAGTGGATAGGGGAGAACCAGTGGATGTGGAATATTTGGATTTTCAAAAGGCTTTTGACAAGGTCCCACACAGGAGATTAGTGTGCAAATTTAAAGCACACGGTATTGGGGGTATGGTAATGATGTGGATAGAGAAGTGGTTGGCAGACAGGAAGCAAAGAGTGAGAATTAACAGGACCTTTTCAGAATGGCAGGCAGTGACTAGTCGGGTACCGCAAGGCTCAGTACTGGGACCCAGTTGTTTACAATATATATTAATGATTTAGACGAGGGAATTAAATGCAGCATCTCCAAGTCTGCGGATGACACAAAGCTGGGCAGCAGTGTTAGCTGTGAGGAGGATGCTAAGAGGATGCAGGGTGACTTGGATAGGTTAGGTGAGTGGGCAAATTCATGGCAGATGCAATTTAATGTGGATAAATGTGAGGTTATCCACTTTGGTGGCAAGAACAGGAAAACAGATTATTATCTGAATGGCAGCTGATTAGGAAAAGGGGAGGTGCAACGAGACCTGGGTGTCATTGTACACCAGTCATTGAAAGTGGGCATGCAGGTACAGCAGGTGGTGAAAAAGGCGAATGGTATGCTGGCATTCATAGAAAGAGGATTTGAGTACAGGAGCAGGGAGGTTCTACTACAGTTGTGCAAGGCCTTGGTGAGACCACACCTGGAGTATTGTGTACAGTTTTGGTCCCCTAATCTGAGGAAAGACATTCTTGCCATAGAGGGAGTACAAAGAGGGTTCACCAGATTGATTCCTGGGGTGGCAGGACTTTCATATGATGAAAGACTGGATCGACTAGGCTTATACTTGCTGGAATTTAGAAGATTGAGGGGGGATCTTATTGAAACGTATAAAATTCTAAAGGGATTGAACAGGCTAGATGCAGGAAGATTGTTCCCGATGTTGGGGAAGTCCAGAACGAGGGGTTACAGTTTAAGAATAAAGGGGAAGCCTTTTAGGACCCAGATGAGGAAAAACTTCTTCACACAGAGTGGTGAATCTGTGGAATTCTCTGCCACAGGAAACAGTTGAGGCCAGTTCATTAGCTATATTTAAGAGGGAGTTAGATATGACCCTTGTGGCTAAAGAGATCGGGGGTATGGTGCGAAGGCAGGTACAGGGTTCTGAGTTGGATGATCAGCCATGATCATACTGAATGGTGGTGCAGGCTCGAAGGGCCGAATGGCCTACTCCTGCACCTATTTTCTATGTTTCTATGTTTCTATTTACTGGCTGTAAAGCTGTCATGGGGTAGTGAACGTTGCTTTTGTTTCTTATGTTTTCATAAATTTCAAGTCAGAGTGGGATGGAATGCTTGCCATATGTAGGTGGGTGAAGTTACAACAATGTTCAGCAGACTGATTTTCTTTCTGGATGTATCTATCTGCATGATAGGCACCCCAGACCGGAGCATTATGACTGAAATTCTAAGTATACAATGCTAGAGCTGATTTTTAACTTCAATGGCACTTCTCTGTCACACAACCACTGCAAATGACAGGAAGAGAAACTATAAGAATATCATTATTTTCAAACTCTCCTCCAAGTTGTAAACAGTTCTGCATAGTAGCATAGAATCATAGAGTAATACATCACGGAAACGGGCCTTGCTGCCCAATCGGTCCTTGCCAACGATAGCATCCTCCCTGCTAGTCCCACATTCAACCCATAACCCCTCAAGTCCCTCCCCTCCATATATCCATCTATCTCCACCTATCAAAATGCCTCTTAAAATGTTGCAGATGTACCTGCCTTCATCACTTTGTCTGGCAGCTCATTCCAGGTACTCATTACACTCTGTGTAAAGGAGTTACCTCTGAGGTCTTTTTTACCTCTCTCTCCACTTCTCTTTTATCTGTCCCCTTTAGTTTTAGACTTCCCTGCCATTCACTGTAATATAGTGAATAATATATTACAGTGAATATACTACATTACAGCTCCTACCCTTGCTTGAATATCCAAAATGCATCACCTCACACTTATCTAAATTGAATTTCATTTGCTATTCTTCAGCCCATCTCCCTATCTGATGAAGATCTCTTTGTAATTCATTGGAACCTGCTTCACTGTTGACAACATCTTCTAATGTAGTATCATCAGCAGACCTGTTAATCGTGTCATGTACATTTACATCCAAATCATTTACCTCCGTGTGAAAAACAGGTTTCCCAACATTGACCCCTGGGGCACCCCATTAGTCACAGGTCTCATCAGAGAATTGACCTTCAATCACCAACCTCTGCTTCTTATCATCAAGCCAACTATAAATTCACCTCACTAACTCTCTCGAATTCCATGCAACCTAACGTTCCAGATCTGTTTGCCATTTTGGACCTTGTCAAAGGCCTTACTAAAGTTCATAAATACATCATCCACTGCCCTACCTTCATCTTGAAAAGCTCCACAAGATTTGTCAGATATGATCTCCCGTGTAAAACTCCCAGAATTTTACAATAGCACAACAAGAGAAAATCTGCAGATGCTGGAAATCCAAGCGAAACACACAAAATGCTGGAGGAGCTCAGCAGGTCAGGCAGCATCTACGGAAAAGAGTACAGTCAATGTTTAGGACCGGCTGAAGGGTCTCGGCCCAAAACCACAACTCGACTCCTTTCCACAGATGTTGCTTGGCCTGCTGAGTTCCTCCAGCATTTTGTATGTGTTGCTTGACCCTTACCATAGACTTGGACAGGGATAGGAGCAGACAGAATGGGAAAATATTCACTGGAGGAGAATTATGATGCTATTAGGCATGAACTTGGGACTGTGAACCGTGAACAGATATACTCAGGCAAAAACATAATGGAAATGTGGAGGCTGCTTTGGGAGTACATGCATGAGGTTCTGGATAGATTTATCCCATTGAGGTAGGGAAGAATGGTTGACAACAGATAGGAACATCTAGTCAAGGGGAAGAAAGAAGCTTGCTTAAGGTTTAGGAAGCAAAGATAAGACAGGGCTCTAGAGAATCAAAAGCAAGCCAGAAGGAGCTTAAAAAAAGTAGTCACGAGCATAAGACGGCCTTGGCAAGTAGGTTTAAGGAAAATCCCAAGGCACTCTACACGTATATGAGGAACAGGATAACTGGAATGATCAGGGATAGAAGAGGAAACATATGCCTGAAGTCAGAGGAGGTAGGGGAGGTTCATAATGAATATTTTGCTTCAGCATTCACCAGTGAGACCTTGATATTTGTAAGGAAAGCGTAAAACAGGCTGACATGCTAAAACATGTTGCATTTAGAAAGATGTCCTGCAATTTTTGAAAAAGGTTTGGATGGATTAGTCCCCAGGGTTGGACGGGATACACAGTTCCTCAGGTTACTACTTAAGCAAGAGAAGAGATAGCTGCATCTTTGGTGTTAAACTCTGCATCCTCGCTGGCCATTGGAGGATGGCAAAGGTTATTCCTTTGTTCAAGAAAGGTAATAGGGATCATCTGTGATGATCCATGATTTCAAAATGAAATTCAGTAGGCACTTGCATGAAATAAACTCTGGAGGTCTATGAGAAACGACATGGGGAATGAGACTGACATCATTTAATAAATAAAATTACCTCCTTCTGTGTTACAATGACTCTATGATTGGTTAGTTTGCTTTGCATTTTAGTTGTGTTAAGGTTTTTTTTCTGAGGCATCTGCTTGTTGTGTCAGCTCTATTCTATCATGGAAATTGCATTGCAGCATACATATTTTCCTGTCAGCTGTTTCAGTGGTTCTCACAACTATCCCCTATGAGGCAAGTATTTACAGCACAACATTTATCTGACTTTGCATTACCTTCTCAGCTTTCACCCTTGCTGGAATGATTTGAGCTCCTTTGAAGTGGCCATATGACCCATGTTTCAGTCTGAACTTTAGTTTCTTCATGTTGATTCCCTTTGCATCTTCAGTCACTTCTCATTCCATTGCAGCAGGAGAAAATGAGTTGTAAACAGAAGAGTACCAGTAAAGAAACAGGGCCCAATCTCAATGTCACAAAAGCTTACCATAATTAAAAGCTGAGAACAAAGTTACGACATTTGAGTCATGAAATACCTTTAAACACATGAAGGAAACTTGAAAACGCAAGATAAGTGTTAACTATAAACAATCATATGGCTGTAGGCTCACTGGACAAATGCAAACTGAAATTAAAAATATCTAAAAATTGGTAAAAATAAAAAGTAGAATTTCATGTATTGAGATGATTTTAACAACCTTGACAGCTCTGCAGCCGAGCTAATTAAACTCTCATCTTCCTCTTATAGTCTAGCTCTGCTTCCAAGTTGTTTCTAGCTCTAGTTCTGTTACCTTTCCCCAAAACACATATTATCTGCTATGGTCTTTACACCAGCAAGTCTATTGGGTCTTTGTTGAATCTCTTCTGGTGTGGTGCTAATCGCAATATGAATCAAAAACCTCTCAAAGTTGCGTTGATGGTGTTTAGGAACAAACTCTTATTATCAAACCAGGACTGCAAAATCCAGGACAATGAAGATTATTTATTCCACTTAGATCTGGCAGGATATCTTCAACCATCTTCAGTGTACTATTAGTAGAACACTTTGGACCCACAAAGGCCAAGCTTGATACCCAAGATAGGAATACCTGCTGGCTTTATAATACTGTATCTGCCTCTTCCAGTCCTTCAAGATCTAGTTTTAGTTTTTCTTTGACAGCTGCCTTAAGAATGCACTATTGATTAGTTACTCTCATTTGGTTCCAGACAGTAATTTTCTTTCCTGCTCTTTAAAAACACATGCAAAAATCATCTAACAGCTACTCCCTGGTGAAAACAGAAATTGCTACTACAATACCATCATCAGATTCTCTGTCTATTATCAGTTTAATTAGCTCGGCTGCAGAGCTGTCAAGGTTGTTAAAATCACCTCAATACATGAATTTCTACTTTTTATTTTTACCAATTTTTAGATATTTTTAATTTCAGTTTGCATTTGTCCAGTGAGCCTAGAGCCATATGATTGTTTATAGTTAACACTTACCTTGCGTTTTCAAGTTTCCTTTCAAATGTTTAAAGGTATTTCATGACTCAAATGTCGTAACTTTGTTCTCAGCTTTTAATTATGGTAAGCTTTTGTGACATTGAGATTGGGCCCTGTTTCTTTACTGGTACTCTTCTGTTTACAACTCATTTTCTCCTGCTGCAATGGAATGAGAAGTGATTGATTTTAAACATACGTGTCATCCTTTTTCTTAAGCTCAGCATTTCTCCTTCGACCATGAACCCCATTTGCCACTTGCTTGTTTTAATATGTTGTGGTTCTTTCCATCTGTAGAACTATGTTGCCTGCCATTTACCCCACCTCATCTTTGAAGAGCTCTGAGCGTGTGCAGAGCTTTCTCAACAGATGCTCTCATTCATAAAACATTAATTCTCAATATATAATTCAATCTCTTAGGTCGCTATTTACAAACAACAATTAACAGTTTCTGTTGAATTAAGTATCAAATGTCTTCTAATTCACTTGACGTCTGTAAAACTTGAACCGATACACCATCCCCCTGTATTGCGGAATATAGAATATCTTCCAGTATTGTAGTGGTAGGTTGGATTGTTTGGTAGAATCCTTTGTGATCAACCAAATGCAACAACACCTTCATGTTCATCCTCTCCTCTTTGTTAGCCATTTACAACTCGATTAAGTCAGAACTTTTCACCTTCTATTGCTTCCTCTCATTTGACCAGTTATTTGCCTCAAAGAGAAGCTACTAAGATTGCTTTCTCCTAAAGAATGTACAGCCAAGTGGAAGAAAATCCATTCTGGCATTTCCTGTCTCTCAGCTACATGTCTGCCATGTATCAGCTTAATATAGCAATCTAATATCTGTAAACATGGCAGTTGGCATCCTTTCTTGGCAGACTAATCCAAAATCTGTCTCTTTTAATGTTCACCATACACTATTTCTCCTCTTGCAATTCTTGTATAATTTCTCAGAGGTGTGATCCGAGCAAAACCCCACATTAACGTGACCTTTCTGACAACATGCTGCATTTTGCTGTAACCTATAGATGTTTGTTCTTAAAATAAAGTATTCCTTGTCATTTTCTGTACATGCTTGGTGAGTCATTACTGAACTCATGGACTGTGATGTCGTCACCCTCCATTTGGCAGCACCCTCTGATCTGGAAACATTTGGTGCTTACTCCTGTTTTTACCATGAGATAGTACTGTGTGGCACTACACTTCTGACATTAACATCTTAATATCGTAAAAATGAATTTGCTTTTATTCTACTTTAATCAGTCCTCATACTCTTTGCTCTTACCATTCCATTTATTAGATCCTCTCTGGCTTATCCACTCAATTGCATCTTTTTGAAAACTTTAATAGTGTCTTTGATCAATATTGCAACTTGGAACTCTCAAATGTACACTGCAATTTATGTATTTATAATCTATTTTGGAAACTGTAATTTCCCAATCCTGTCTTAAGGGATGATAAATCAATTTTAAACCTCCCCTCCACATCCTATCTTGTCATGACATTTTAGGATTATATATGTTTATAATCATGTCTAAGAATCAGGTTTATAATCATTGACATATGTACTGAAATATGTTGTTTTGCAGCAGCAGAATGGTGCAAGACCTAAAAATTACTTTAAGTTACAAAATAAATAAACAGTTCCAAAGATGAAAAAATGAGGTAACATTTGTGGGTTCATGGACTGTTCAGAAACTGGATGATATAGGGGAAAAAGCTGTCCTTAAAAAGTTGAGTATGTTCACTTTGAGGGGGTCTGTGAAAAAGTTCTATTCAAAATGGGGACCTTTCTTATCATATTTTGGGAGTCTTAAGGAATTACCTACTAGTTGAGGGCATTTGATTGTACTTAGGAAGTTGCCTCCCATTTAACACACTTATAATTTACCTCACAGGGTGGTTGATGAATTGTAAATATGAGTGTATTTTGGATCATCTGACATGTTGCAGATGTGTATGAGCTGTCGTATTGAAGTAGTGTGGGGGTACGGTTGTGAAATGTCCATACTTGTATTTGTGAATTGTTGTGTTGTAGCTATATTAGCTGCCATGATATGTTCGGGGAGGGTGGGTGGGGGGGAGGTTTGTTTTGGGGGTATGATACTAAAGCAAAATGGAGGAAAATGTAATCCATATATATTCTGTATTGTGTCATTCCTTCAATAAAAAAAAAAGTTGAGTATGGGTCGTCAGGGTCCTGTACCTCCTCCCTGGTGGTAAAAAGGTGAAGCGATCATATTCTGGATGGTGAGGGTCTTTAATGATGGATGCGACCTTCTTGAGGCAAGCCTCTTGAAGATGTCCCTGATAGTGGGGAGGATTGTGTTTGTGATGGAACTGGCTGAGTCTACAACGCTCTAAACGTCGTCCAATCCCATGTACCTGAGCCTGCATAGCAGGCAGTGTTGCAACCATTCAGAATACTCTCACCGTACACCTGCAGAAATTTGCAAGACTCCACATACTCTCCTTGAGCAGATAAAAACCAACATTGTCATTCCAGATATTAATAAGCTTTCTTTAAACTGCTTCCAAAGCATTAGCATCCTTCCTTAAATAAGAAAACTAATTACATAAATAGCACTTCAGATGTGTACTCCCCAAAGCATAATTTCCAAAGCCTCACTGAAGCATAATTGAAAAATAACTTCATTGCCTTTGTACTAAATTCTGCTAGCAATAAATGATAGCATTATTAGCTTTCCCAATTACTTGTCCTTTCATACTAGCCTGTTGAGAATCACACTAGGTTACTCTGCATTTCAGAATTCTGCAATCTCTTTAAGTGCTGGATAATAGGGAAACAAAATGTGCTCTTTTGTAGCTATATAACTTCTTCACAAGTTGTTTTCCTACCCATCTATCTACATCATCAGCAAATTTAGCAGCCGTGCTTTTATCTTCCCATTCAAGCCACTTAGCCCACACTCAGTGATCACTTTATTAGCCATAGTCATAGTCATAGTCATACTTTATTGATCCCGGGGGAAATTGGTTTTCGTTACAGTTGCACCATAAATAATTAAATAGTAATAAAACCATAAATAATTTAATAGTAATATGTAAATTATGCCAGGAAGTAAGTCCAGGACCAGCCTATTGGCTCAGGGTGTCTGATCCTCCAAGGGAGGAGTTGTAAAGTTTGATGGCCACAGGCAGGAATGACTTCCTATGACGCTCTGTGTTGCATCTCGGCGGAATGAGTCTCTGGCTGAATGTACTCCTGTGCCCAACCAGTACATTATGTAGTGGATAGGAGACATTGTCCAAGATGGCATGCAGCCTGGACAGCATCCTCTTTTCAGACACCACCGTCAGAGAGTCCAGTTCCATCTCCACAACATCACTGGCCTTACCAATGAGTTTGTTGATTCTGTTGGTGTCCGCTACCCTCAGCCTGCTGCCCCAGCACACAACAGCAAACATGATCGCACTGGTCACCACAGACTCGTAGAACATCCTCAGCACCGTCCGGCAGATGTTAAAGGACCTCATTCTCCTCAGGAAACAGAGACGGCTCTGACCCTTCTTGTAGACAGCCTCAGTGTTCTTTGATCAGTCCAGTTTATTGTCAATTCATATCCCCAGGTATTTGTAATCGTCCACCATGTCCACACTGACCCCCTGGATGGAAACAGGGGTCACCAGTACCTTAGCTCTCCTCAGGTCTACCACCAGCTCCTTAGTCTTTTTCACATTAAGCTGCAGATAATTCTGCTCACACCATGTGATAAAGTTTCCTACCATAGCCTCAGTACTCAGCCTCATCTCCCTTGCTGATGCATCCAACTATGGCAGAGTCATCCAAAAACTTCTGAAGATGACAAGACTCTGTGCAGTAGTTGAAGTCCGAGGTGTAAATGGTGAAGAGAAAGGGAAATAAGACAGTCCTCTGTGGAGCCCCAGTGCTGCTGTCGGACACACAGTGTTGCAAGCACACGTACTGTGGTCTGCCAGTCAGGTGATCAAGAATCCATGACACCAAGAAAGCATCCACCTGCATCGCTGTCAGCTTCTCCCCCAGCAGAGCAGGGCGGATGGTGTTGAACGCACTGGAGAAGTCAAAAAACATGACCCTCACAATGCTCGCTGGCTTGTCCAGGCGGGCGTAGACACAGTTCAGCAGGTAGACGATGGCATCCTCAACTCCTAGTCGGGGCTGGTAGGCGAACTGGAGGGGATCTAAGTGTGGCCTGACCATAGGCCGGAGCAGCTCCAGAACAAGTCTCTCCAGGGTCTTCATGATGTGGAAGGTCAATGCCACCGGTCTGTAGTCATTGAGGCCGCTGGGGTGTGGCGTCTTCCGCACAGGGACGAGGCAGGACGTCTTCCACAGCACAGGAACCCTCCAGAGCCTCAGGCTCAGGTTGAAGACTGGCGAAGTACTCCACATAGCTGAGGGGCACAGACTTTGAGCACCCTGGTACTGACACCATCCTGTCCTGCAGCCTTGCTTGGGTTGAGACGTTTCAGCTGTCTTCTCACCTGTTCAGCTATGAAGCCCACCATGGTGGTTTCGTGTGGGGAAGGGGTATAGTCATGAGAGCAGGGTGGGGGACTGTGAGGAGGGTTAGGGGGGAGAGTGGAATATGTGTTGGTTGGGGGCCGACAACAGATGACTCATGTGGGAGATAGGCAGGGGCCACAATGTCAAATCTGTTAAAGAACAAGTTAAGTTCATTGGCCCTGTCCACACTGCCTTCAGCTCCTCTATTGCTAGTTTGCCGGAACCCAGTGATGGTCCTCATCCCACTCCAGACCTCTCTCATGTTGTTCTGCTGGAGTTTCCACTCAAGCTTCCTCCTGTACCTGTCTTTAGCCTCCGTGATCCTGGCTTTCAGGTCCCTCTGTATTGCCCTCAGCTCCTTCCTATTTCCATCTCTAAATGCCCTCTTTTTAGCGTTCAGGATGTCCTTAATGTCCTTTGTTACCCATGGCTTGTTATTTGAATAACAAAGGACAGTTCTTGTCGGAACATTGCAGTCCACACAGAAGTTGATATAATCAGTGATGCACTCTGTGAGCCCATCAATATCCTCTCCATGTGGCTCACAGAGTGCCTGCCAGTCTGTTACCTCAAAACAACCCTGGAGCGCCTCATAAGCCTCCTCCGACCATTTTCTCACTGTCCTCGAGGTTGCAGGTTTACTCTTCACCAGAGGCACGTAGCAGGGTTTTAGATGCACCAGGTTGTGATCAGACCTTCTCAATGGGGGGAGGGGAGAGCAGCTGTATGCATTAGGTCCACCTTTACATCAGCTCATTAATGGAAATATCTAATCAGCCAATCACGTGCCATCAATGCATAAAAGCATACAGACCCCCCCCACCCCGCAAATGACTTTAGCTGATTTAATAAGGTCTAATATTATAAGGTCTGTTATGCCTATAGTACGTCAGTTCATCAATATATTGAAGAAAATTACTTAGTATGTTCACCGTTTTTACAGATGGATCAAAAGATAATTTAACTGGGAATGTTAGTGCGGCTGTTTCTGTGCCTGAATTATAAGTAACTATAAAGAAATGACTTACTAATCATTTATCAGTATATACAGCAGAACTGGTTGCCAGCATTTTCGGCTTGCAGTGGGTGGAGGAAATCTGTCCAATGTAAAGCTGTAATTTGTTCAGATTCCTTTTCAGCTCTGATGAGTTTTAAAAAAGGTCATTCCAGCAGTAGGTCAGACATACTGTTGGAACTCATCAAACATTATTTTCTGTACAAAGTATTGGTTTATATGTTTGCTTCTTATGGATCCCTGCATATCGAGGTGTTGAGGGGAAGGAGTGGGTTGATTATTTAGCCAAGAAAGCTGTTAAAAGTTTAACTGTGGATACAGATCTTCCACTTAGCAAATCAGAAGCTGAGGGGTTGGTAGGAGGATTATGACAACTTGTTTGATCATAGGCATAAAGGGAGACACTTTTATAGAATACATAAAACTATTGGGTTTATGGGAGAAGGGGGTAAAACAAGAAGGGAAGGAATTATTTTGATGCAACTTGTAATTGGACATACTATGATTAAATATTCCTGATATAGTTGGAAGACATTATTCTGGGTTGAGTATGTTTTATCATCATTATAAAACAGTTGAACAAACTACATATTATTACAGTGTGAAGCACATAACGTTGAAAGAAATCAAATGTAGGCTTCGGGGATTGATAGTTTTCATTTAAAAACTTAAGTTATGGGAGTGACTTTAATTTAATTCACAATATTGTCTTTCATTACTTACAATCTATAGGGCTTTTTGGGGTAATTTAGCTTTCATTTGAAGGAAGTAGTAAGGGTTTTTTCCCCAGTTCTCTGCACCACACTCCAGTCCAGTTGGTAGTGGTAATGCACCTTAAAGTTGGACTGCCAACAGCAATAAAAAGTCAGAAGAAGAGGTTCAGTTCTTGTTCAGACCAAACATCAGAAAGTGGAAGAAATGTGATCTAAGCGGCTTTGACTGTGATGCAACATGGGGTGATTTTGAGAATCCTGAACTACTGATTTCCTGGGATTTTCACGCACAATTGTCTCTAGAGGTTACAGAGAATGGCGCGAAAGACAAAAAAAAATCCAGTGTGTGGCAGTTCTGTGAGCAAAAATGCCTTGTTAATGAGAGACGTCAGAGGAGAATTGCCAGACTGGTGCAAGCTGACAGAAAAGTGACAGTTACTTAGATAAACATGTGTTACAACAGTGGTGTGTAGGACATCTCTGAATGCACGACATGCCAGATCAGACCAGGGCTACAGCAGTAGAGAACCACCCCGGGTTCCACTCTTGTACCTAATAAAGTAGCCACTGATTGAATATTGAATAAAGTTAAAGCCCAATACCAATACCTGAGGTACACTACTTGCTACCAGAAAAAAAACTACCAGTATTTATGCATATTCTAATTTTTCTGTTACCTAGCTAAGTTTTCATCCATGCTAATATGTTCCTCCTGAACAACATTTTATTTTCTGCTATGTTTGATCTGGCACCTAATAAAATGCCTATCCAATACACCTACGGGATCTCCTTTAGCCAAAACACATTACTTCCTCAAGTAATTCAATAAATTAATTGAAAATTATTTCCCTTTCATTTGGTCTGATAGCCTTGAATTTTTTCAAGTGCCTTGAATGTTAGTGTTCTGATTTGAGATACACATAATTTTCAGTCAGATGGGATCTTCCCACAATCTCAGAAAACATGGAAAATAAAAACCAACGTATCATCAAAATCACAGATACATTAGAATTACTTCCTTGGTGATGGTACTTTTCTCAAGTTCCTCCCTCCTTCCCATTCCTCGATTTGCAGCTGTTTTTGTTTTCTCCTCTAGAGTGAACATGGACGTAAAATATCTGTTTAATAAATTGGCAATCTGACTGCTTGTCATAATTAATCCACAGACTCATTTTGTATAAGACCACAAGATATAGGAGAAGCGTTGGGCCATTTGGCCCATCGAGTCTGCTCCACCATTTTATCATGGTTGATCCATTTCCCTCTCAGCCCCAATTTCCTGCCTTCTCCTTGTAACTCTTCATGCCCTAACTAACCAAGAACCCATTTATCTCTGCTTTAAATACACCCAGTAACTTGGCCTCCACAGCCGCCTGTTGCAATGAACTCCACAGACTCACCACTTGCTGACTAGAGAAATTCCTCATCTGTCCTAAATGGAGGTCCCTATATTCATGAGGCTGTGCCCTCTGGTTCTAGACTCCCCCACAATCGGAAACATTGAGCCTTTTCCACATTCGATATGGTTCAATGAGATCCCCCTTCATTCTTTTGAATTCCAGTGACTACAGGCCCAGAACCATCAATCAATCCTCATATGGTAATCCCTTCTTTCCCAGAATCATTCTTGTAAACCTCCTCTGAACCCTCTCCAATGTCAGAACATCTTTTCTTAGATAAGGGGCCCAAAACTGCTCACACTATTCCAAGTGAGATGTTACCAATGACTTATAAAGCCTCAACATTACATCCTTGCTTCTATATTCTAATCCTCTTGAAATGAATGCTAACATTGCATTTGTCTTCCTCACCACTGACTCAACCTGAAACTTAACCTTTAAGAAATCCTGCATGAGCACTCCCAAGTCCCTTTGCACCTAAGCTTTTTAAATTTTCTCTCATTTAGAAAATAGTGTAAGCTTTTATTTCTTCTACAAAAGTGCATGACCATACACTTCATGGCATGTATTCCATCTGCCACTTCTTTGCCAATTCTCCTAATCTGGCTAAATCCTTCTGCCAGCCTCTCTGCTTCCTCAACATTATCTACCCTTCCATTTATCTTCATATTGTCCACAAAACTGGTCATAAAGCCATCAATTCCATCTCCCAA
Source organism: Mobula hypostoma (assembly GCF_963921235.1). Lineage (NCBI taxonomy): Eukaryota > Metazoa > Chordata > Chondrichthyes > Myliobatiformes > Myliobatidae > Mobula > Mobula hypostoma. Next base: position 198,737,794 of record NC_086097.1, read on the forward strand.
ATCATTGATATATAACATAAAAAGAAGCGGTCCCAACACAGACCCATGTGGAACTCCATTAATCACCAGCAGCCAACCAAAGATGGCTCCCTTTATTCCCACTCTTTGCCTACTGCCAATCAGACACTGCTTTATCCGTGCTAGAATCTTTACTGTAATACCATGTTATTCTTATCTTTATAGATATACAAACTCCTTACAATTTATTTTTAACATTTCTGGGCAGATATCTTTACCTTTCATTCTAATTCTTCCTTCCTTAATCTTCTCGTCATTCTTTGCTTTTTTAATAATCTGTCAAATATTCTTACTGCCAATCATCTTTGCACAATAATAATAGTTTTTCTTTAATTTTCATACTACCTTCAAATTTTTTGGTTAATCACAGATTTTGGGTCCTTTATTTCCTCCTATATAATTATTTTAATTTAGCTTTATGCAAATCACATCTCCATTTTGGTTTTCTGAACTTGGGTGATCTCACCTTTTCGTTCTAAGATTGTCATTAATTACCAGAGTCACTCCTCCACTTTTACCTTGCACTTTGTTAACCTTAAGTATCAAGAATCCTTCAGTATTTAAGTCCCAGTCTATTAAGCAGCTGTTATGTATCTGCAATGAGTATTATTTATTTCTATTTAGTCCTCAGCACAAATATTTTAGTTTGAATGCTATAGGCACAGTTTTGATGCTTTAGTATTTTTGTAACCACCAACCTTATCAGTTGAAATATCCTTAGACTTGGACTGTACCCTACCTTGTACCATATTCTTTATCATTTCCCTTATGGATACCTTTCCCCTACCCAGTCTACTATTCTCTGATTTAGCAAATCTTCCTAACTTTGGTCATCGTGACATCTGAGGTTCCCATGCGTCTGTTTCCGCCCCTGTCTGTAGTTCAAATCAGAAGACCCTAAATAAAGGGATGTGACTACTTTCTGCTGCAAAGTGTCTCCCCACCTCGAGGGAGGTCTTGACCATAAGCAGGCCAAAACTCCTGAAGACAGGTGGCAGATCAACTGATGAATCCCACTGGTGATAGCACAGGACAGTCAACATCTTAGTCCACCTGCATTTTTAATTCAATGGGTGAGTCTCTATTCCTTGATGTGTTACAATATCTGAAGCTCAGTCTCCAGCCATAGCTTCCTGATCTATGAACACTTACTGAGAGACATTTTACCCTAGTTTACATAAGCAACTGTAAATTCCATCTGGCACAGCCATAACATATCACTTGCCCTGCTGACCGGATCAGTTAATCATTGAATTCAGTCCATTAAATCTGCATTGATTCCTTGTGAGAACTATTTACCTAGTCCCACCTGCTTCCGTAACCTACAAATTATTTTTCATGTATTTATCCAGCTCTCTTTTGAATCCTACAATTGAGTCTCACTCATACAATCCTGGCAGTGCATCCAACATTTTAATTACTTTCCTCATATTACGTTTTCTTCTTTTGCCAGTCACTTTCATTTTCTGCCCCAAAGTTCTTGACCTCCCCACCAATAGGAACAGTAGCTATCTAATTTATCTGAAACCTGACTTTGACTTTGACTTATTGATCTAAATACCCCTGTCAAACTTCTTTGTTCTGAGGAAGGGAAACCCATCTTCTCCAATCTATTCACGTAAATGAATTCTTTTATCCTGGAATCATTTTGGTAAATATTTTCTGCAACTTTTCTAAGGCTTATTGGGATCTTTAATAGATCTTATTAGCACATTCATTATCACTGACATAAGTTTTGTGACAGCATTATAGTGTAAGACATATAAACTTACAAGGTTACTATAAAATTACTATATTTTTGTTACAATAAAAATAGTGTAAAAGAAGAGTAATGAATTATTGTTCATGGACCATTCAGATATGAATGAGGGGGAGAAGCTGTTTCTAAAATGTTATGTGTGGGTCTTCAGGTTGCTGTACCTCCACCCTGACAGTAGTAATGAGAAGAGGGCATGTCCCAAGTGGTGAGTGTCCTTTTTGCTACGCTGTCTTTTGAAGATGTCCTCGATGGTAGGGAGGCTTGCACCCACAATGGAGCAGGTTGAGTCTACAAACCTCTGTAGCCTCATTTGATCCTGTGCATTAAGGCCTCCACAGCAGGCGATGATGCAACCAATCAGTGTGCTCTGCACTGTACATTTGTAGAAATTTGCTAGTCTTTGGTAACATACCAAATCTCCTCAAACTCCTAGTGAAGTATAGCCACCAATGTCACTTCTTCATGATTGAGTAAATATGTTGGTCCCACAAAGGAGATGATGCAAGAAGGTGGAGTGGCCAAATGTGTAGGTTGACAAATAAAATTTATGGCTGTAGGAGAGTTAGTGTATTGTGCATTTAAAAAAATGTTGGGGCTATCTACAAGATGGCACTGGATTAAGATGATTGTCATGCTCTTTGCAGATCTAGTCATCACTTCTATTATTATTGTTCTTCTCTTTTAAATCTAAATACCATGTCTCTAAAAATTACCGATGCACTAATGTGATGAAATAACCTGAAAGAAGGCTTTCACATACATCTGGCAATATTAAACCAACTTACTTTAGTGCATAAAATATTTCAGACTGAAGAAATAATTAATGATTTCAAGGAAATAGGTAGCAATACACAGGAGATGGAGAAGGGTGCCATTTGGAAGATCAGTGGGAACAGATATGATGATCACATTTCTTTATGCAGGGTCTTCTGATTTGATCTGTGATCAGGTTGTTTAAATGGTTGTTCCACAAGTGATCTCATATTTTAGAGGCAGCAGGGAGGTCACAGTAGGTGTAGCGAGTTAGCTATATGTCATCAGCTTGTGCAAATCTGATACTTGGCTTTTACGGAGTAATAGATATGAGAAAGTCAAAGTTAGATCCTTGGGGGATGCTGCAGTTAATAGCTGTGGGGAATGGAGTTACTTCAGGTGATTCCTAGGCTAAATAAGGATAAATAAAAATAGAAACAAGTGAATGTGGTCCCAGGCAGCTCCACAATTGGTGAAAGTATAGCTATCAAAGTAGGATTCAATATTATTATTTTAAGAACTGTGGAAGGGACCGGTGTGTTTTAAAGATGGGTCCACGATAACAATTTTGAAAGATGAAGGAAAAAGCCAAAGGGAGGTAATAACAATATGAGTAAATACTAGGTTGATGAGAGGTATAATTTTAATGAGATGTTACATTGTATGGGGAGAGGAGAGTCAAAACTATAGAAAGCACCTTGGAATAGGCAGCTAGTTAAAGGCTTGAGCAATTGGGTTACACTGTGATATGAGATAGGGTCGACGACATTTGTTGAAGGTATGCAGTAAAAGTTCCTATTGATGCTATTTTTGGAAGGATTTTGACATGACGTGAGGCTCTGAATAATGTATTCGCCACCTCTTGGAGAGGACGAGATTCCAGGAAGAAATGTCATCCAACTACTTCTGAATCACTTTGGTCCCTAAGATATGTATTTGCAATCACAAGTTCGAGCTCGTGTATGAAACCTAACATTTTACCACCAACGCTTAACGCACCCCAGCCTAAAATAAAAAAATTCTGCAATGGACGGATATAGTGAAATAAACTGCAGATGTTGGAAATCTGTCACCTTTTCCACAGATGTTGTCTGACCCGTTGAGCTTCTCCGGCGTTTACTGTTTTAAAAATCTTGTTACGATGTGATAACACAGGCTGCTAAAGCAGGTTTAACCGTACGATGGATCATTATTTGCAGCACATCATTCCACAGTTAGTTGGATCATCGACTGTGGAGGGAGCAGTGACTAATCACTGTCTCTACACCGACCTACCCGGGTTCAAACTGCCTGCCTGCTGAGGTCAGGGGTCGGTGTTAAACCAAACAGTTCCGGAGACGGATGGCGGCTAAATTCCCTGCCGTACGGAGGATGGGCGCCTTCACTTTTATCGGTGAGTCTTTGAACGAAAGTGCAGTCCTTTGGCCGAGGACTTGAGAGGGGACATTTAACATTAGGGAGCGGGCGGCTGCTAATAGAGGCCTTTCTGTGGGCGGGACTCTTGCCGTTGCTGGTTTTAGCTCTGTAGGCCGCTACCAGTGGTTTCTGCCGCTGGTACTCGGCTCAGGTTGGGATCCAGTCCCTCCAATCACCCTGAGGGACATTACAGCGGAGCACATGTGAGTGGAGCTCCCCCCGCCGAGCCCATCCCAGCCTGGCTGCAGATTGAGTTGCTAACGACGTTAACCCACTCTGGCTCATTCAGTAAACCACCTACACCTTCTACCTTGCATTACAACATCACTGAAGGACGTTAAATTTCTTTTCTTTGCCCAGAATTGTACTCTGAATTGCCCTCTCCATTGATGTTGACTCATGGGAGATGAACTTTGTCAGAAGCAGGGTAGAATCATGACTTGAAGGTGGTTACTTTGTCCGAAATGCAGATCTAGATGTGTGTTATTACAGAATTTGCACGAGATGTAACTTTGCAGTAGGATATTTAATTTAAGATCTTTTCAAGAATATAGATGACTTTAAAGTACTACTACTAACATCAAAATATAAACGGTAGGACAGATAAAATAGGCTAAAAAATGCTGTGCCCTGGAATTATGTTGAAAACTTTGGAGAAAGATGAATCTCGGATCCGTGGAGTTTAAACATAAATATTGATTGATATAAGTTAGAAATGGGATGAGTGAAAAAGATATCAAGCTGCATGAATTATTAAGATGAAAATCGATTTTAATACATTGCATTCTCATCATAACAGGATATAGTTAAAAGCAGAATTACTCTAATATAAGCAATATCGTTGCCATTATTCTGCAACAAAATTTGTTTACAGCTCTGCTATGGTGATGGGAAAAGTGATAAGAGCACAGTTTGAAAATCCATACAGTATCTCATTTCCATTTACCAAAAAATGTTTTAATGACTTTGTGATTTATAAATTATTAACATTTCAGTCAATTGAGAAAGATAAAGAAATGTGTAAGTTATTTCATTTTTGCTTAGAAAGAAAGAGACCTCTGCTGAATTAAAGGCCTAGTGCCAAGGTTAGGGCTAAACACCTTTTATTTAAATCCACATCATCTTGAATTTTGAATGTAAGCAAACACAGAAAAAACTGGGGAAATCTGGAGAGCATGTGTGGACAGAGAAACAGTTAATGTTTCAGTTCTGACGCAGAGCTCTGAACTGATGTACTGTACTAACTTTCTATTTCCACAAATGCTGTTTGACTTTATGAATGTTTCCAACATTTTATTTTTTTAATTTCAGATTTCCAGCATCTGAAGCCTTTTAAAATTTTTCTTCCTTGACACTGTTTGTTAGATATTTTAAGTTTAAGATGTTTTATTTTAAGATGATGCGGTTATTCAATAATGCTGCAATCAATGTGTTCCAGTGATAAGAATTTGAAAATTAAGGCCAATGTCCTGTTATCTTGAATACTTCTAATGAGATTCTACATGACTCTTGCTTGCTTGAAAATTCAATATTATCTAATTATTCTTTACATCTTAGTCTTCTGATTCTGAAGATTTTTTTTATTGTTCTTTACTGTATTGCCCTGGAGACTGGAATAATTTCTTCTCAAGATTTCAGAACACAGACCATATTCAGAATTGTGGGTCATCTTATATGATTTGGTAACGAACTGATTGGATTGTAAATCAACTTAGTTCTAACGTAATTGAAATGCTGTGAAGTCAACGTGATTAGCATAATTTTGAGGGGAAAGATTTAAGAGGGAACTGGTAAGCATTTTTTTTCCCACCCAGAACATGGAAAGTGTATGGAACAAGCTGCAGAGGAAGCTGAAGAGGTGATTACAATTGCAGCTTTTTGAAGACATGTAGGCAGATACAGTACATGTACAGGAAGGGTTTGGGATATGGGTCAAATGGAGGCAAATAGGACTAGCTCAGGTAGACATGGTCAGCATGAACAAGTTGGGTCTGCTTATGTGCTGTATGACTATGATGAAATTGGTGCATTGTAATCCTGTCTTAAATTCTGTTTGCCAAATAAGTTTGAAAGAATATTTACTCACTTTGACTTGTAAACCCATCGGCTAAAATATAGCAAACTGTTAAAAGACTACAACATGTCGAGCAGTAACAGTAGAGGCAAAGGGAGCATCGATATTTGAGTTGAAACTGTATCAGAACTTTTCCTCAGTGCTTGTCTTTGTTTAATCCTCCAGGCTACAGTATAGCCGCTGTCTTGCCTTCTTTATAACTATATCGATTTGTTGGGACCAGGTTAGATCCTCAGAGATCTTGACACTCAGGAACTTGAAGCTGCACACTCTCCACTTCTGATCCCTCTATGAGGATTGGTATGTGTTCCTTCATCTTACCCTTCCTGAAGTCCACAATCAGCTCTTTCATCTTACTGAAGTTGAGTGCCAGGTTGTTGCTGCAGCACCACTCCACTAGTTGGCAAATTTCACTCCTGTACGCCCTCTCATCATCACCTGCGATTCTACCAACAGTGGTTGTATTGTCAACAAATTTATAGATGGTATTTGAGCTATGCCTAGCCTCAGAGTCGTGTATATAGAGAGTAGAGCAGTGGGCTAAGCACACACTCCTGAGGTGCACCAGTGTTGATTGTCAGCGAGGAGGATATGTTATCACCAATCCGCATAGACTGTGGTCTTCTAGTTAGGAAGTCAAGGATCCAATTGCAGAGGGAGGTGCAGAGGCCCAGGTTCTGCAACTTCTCAGTCAGGATTGTGGGAGTGATGGTATTAAATGCTGAGCTACAGTCGAAGAACAGCATCCTGATGTTGGTGTTTGTGTTGTTTGGGTGGTCTAAAGCTGTGTGGAAAGCCATTGAGATTGCCTCTGCCCATTGACCTATTGTGGTGATAGGCAAATTGCAATGGGTCCAGGTCCTGCTGAGGCAGGAGTTCAGTCTAGTCACGACCAACCTCTCAAAGCATTTCGTCACTGTTGATGTGAGTGCTACCAGGCGATAGTCATTAAGGCAGCTTAGGCACTGGTGTAATTGTTGCCTTTTTGAAGCAAGTGGAAACTTCTGCCCCTAGCAGTGAGAGGTTGAAAATGTCCTTGAATACTCCAGCTCGTTGGTTGGCACAGGTTTTCAGAGCCTTACCAGGTACTCCATCAGGACCTTCCACCTTGTGAGGGTTCACTCTCTTTTGAAGATAGCTTAACATCAGCCTCTGAGTCAGATATCACAGGGTCATCAGGTGCAGCTGGGTTCTTCACAGCTGTAGTTGTGTTCTCCCTTTCAAAGCGTGCATAGAAGGCATTGGGAATGGAGATGAGGAGGAAATTCTTTAGTCAGAGGATGGTGAATCTGTGGAATTCTTTGCCACAAGCAGTTGTGGAGGCCAAGTCTTTATGTATATTTAAGAGAGAGGTTGAATTGGTCAGGATTGGTCAGGGCATGAAGAGGTACAGGGAGAATGCAGGAGATTGGGGCTGAAAGGAAAATTGGATCAGCCATGATGAAATGTCGGAGCAGATGTGATGAGCCAAATGGCCTAATTCTGCTCCTATATCTTATGGTCTAATACATTTTAGTTTACTCAATCTGTTCTCATGGTACATTGGCCATTTTTGGAACCAATCTGCTAAATATACATTACATTTCCTGAATGGCATTTTTTTTTAAGGAGACCAGTCATAACTGTACATAACTGTAGATGGTAAACAAAAGAAAATCTGCGGATGCTGGAAATCCGAGCAACACACAAAAAAGGCTGGAAGAACTCAGCAGGCCAGTCAGCATCTATGGAAAAGAGTACAGTCATAGATGCTGCCTGACCTGCCGAGTTCCTCCAGCATTTTGTGTGTATAACTGTGGATGGAGTTCTTCTGGTAAAATGGCGGGGTGCTCGGAGGCAGCAGCCACTCTTCATCCAATCGAAGGTGTATTTGTTTGCCTTGCATGTCTTTTTTACAGTTGCAAATCACTGTTGGATACTAAGAACATCAAGTACTGCAGGACTATGCCACCAGTGAGTTACTCAATAGCGATGGAGCTAGACTTGCTGTATATCATTGTTGTGTTGTTGCCCTGGAGCTGTTGTGCTGAGACAGTGTGCGGTCCAAAAAAAATGTGCAAGTGATGGCCTTGGACATTTTGTGATTGCAAGAGCCTATTGGACATTGGTAACACAGAATACTGCAAATCCAATTCACTGGTTCATTGGTGACACTGTTGATGGGGGAGCTGCATTGCCTTGATTATGGCTTGGGCTAGGCCCAATCCGCGAAAACCGACCAGGAGAGGGGACACCAAGGTGATGTGGGAGAACCTCTATGGAGCGCTCTGTAATCCGTACTTGGGTTGGAGACTGGCCACTGCCGCCAGTGCTCCCTACGGTGTTCACTCTGTGCTGCTCTTCAGTGTTCGTTCGATGGAAGAACAACTTGCCATCAATTCTATAGTCATGCCACTCAGGGACTTGGGCTATTTTTTTTGTTTTTCTTAAATTGTAACCATATGTGTTTTTTTTTGCTATGTGCAATGTGTTGTGCGCTATTGGTAATGCGTGGCCCTGGAAAATGCTGTTTCGTTTGGCTGTATTCATGTACAGTTATACTTGAACTTGATACTCAAATGTAGTTTCACAAAAGACTTGTATAATTGCAAAAAAAAATCTGTTGTACCTGCATGTCAGCTTTCAATAATGTGTGTTGAAGAACACTTTGTTTCCTTTGTCGTAGTATTGTCAGTTAAAAAATGGTCTGCTTTTCTGTTTTCTGCACAAAATGTTCTTGTATGTTTCCACATTATACTTCATCTGGTATGTTCTCACCCACTCACTTGTTCTCTTTATATGCTCTATTCGATCACAATTCCACCTTATTGTTATTAAACCCAGAATTCACATTTGACTCCAAGACATATTGTGGATATTGATTCTCTGCTGCCTGACAAATCACAGCCTGTTAACCAACAAAAGACCTGTTTATTTCCACTCCTAGTTTTCTGCCTTTGGACGCATGTTGTAATATTTCCTCTCCACTTCCATGTGATTTAAACTTAACCTCCTGTAAGGGATCCTAGTGAAAGATTTCTGAACATCTAAAGTGTACCACGTTCTTACCTATGCTATTAGATACGTTGTCAGGGAATTCCGATAGATTAATCAAGCATGGTTTCTGTTTCGTGATTCCATACTGAATTTGCACAATCCTATGATGTTTCAAGACAACACACACAAAATGCTGGAGGAACTCAGCAGGCCAGGCTGCATCTAGGAAAAGAGTACAGTTGATGTTTTTGGGCCGAAACCCTTTGGCAGGACTGGAGAGAAAAAGCTGAGGAGTATATTTAAAAAGTGGGGGGGGGGGGGTGGAGGCAGGGGAGAGAGAAACACAAGGTGATAGGTGTATCCTGAAGAGGGAGGGGATGAAGTAAAGAGCTGGAAAGTAAATTGGTGAAAGAAACAGAAGGCCATAGAGGAAAGAAAAGGCAGAAGAAGCACCGGAGGGAGGTAATGGGCAGGCAAGGAGAGAATTTATTGTGTTACTTTTTTTCTCTGCTCCTCATTGGATTCCATATGTATTGCCTTGAATCTCTGCCCTCTGGTTATTGACCTTTCTGGTAAAAAGAGTAGGAAACAGACAAGACTTTCCATCAGTTGATTTTTAGAAACAGAATGTTAGTGCTAAGATGAATGAGGTATTCTGATTTTTTTTTTCAACTGAATTCTCACTATTGTTATACTCACAGGTATTGATCTGTAAGCATAACTGTTGGTTAAGTAGTCTGTACGACAGCTCTCCTAGTTTAGAACACGGGGTTCTGCAGATGCTGAGAATCCAGAGCAACACATGCAGTGGCATGCAAAAGTTTGGGCACCCCTGGTCAAAATTTATGTTCCGGTGAATAGCTAAGCGAGTAAAAGATGACCTGATTTCCGAAAGGTATAAAGTTAAAGATGACACATTTCTTTAATATTTTAAGCAAGATTACTTTTTTATTTCCATCTTTTACAGTTTCAAAATAACAAAAAAGGAGAACAGCCCAAAGCAAAGGTTTGGGCACCCTGCATGGTTAGTACTTAGTAACACACCCTTTGGCAAGTATCACAGCTTGTAAACGCTTTCTATAGCCAGCTAAGAGTCTTTCAATTCTTGTTTGGGGGACTTTCACCCATTCTTCCTTGCAAAAGGCTTCTAGTTCTGTGAGATTCTTGGGCCGTCTTGCATGCACTGCTCTTTTGAGGTCTATCCACAGATTCTCGATGATGTTTAGGTCGGGGAACTGTGAGGGCCATGGCAAAACCTTCAGCCTGCGCCTCTTGAGGTAGTCCATTGTGGATTTTGAGGTGTGTTTAGGATCATTATCCTGTTGTAGAAGCCATCCTCTTTTCATCTTCATCTTTTTTTACAGATGGTGTGATGTTTGCTTCAAGAACTTGCTGGTATTTAATTGAATTCATTCTTCCTTCTACTAGTGAAATGTTCCCTGTGCCACTGGCTTCAACACAAGCCCAAAGCATGATTGATCCACCCCTGTGCTTAACAGTTGGAGAGGTGTTCTTTTCATGAAATTCTGCACCCTTTTTTCCCCAAACATACCTTTGCTCATTGCGGCCAAAAAGTTCTACTTTAACTTCATCAGTCCACAGTCCAAAATGCATCAGGCTTGTTTAGATGTTCCTTTGCAAACTTCTGATGCTGAATTTTGTGGTGAGGATACCGGAAAGATTTTCTTCTGATGACTCTTCCATGAAGGTCATATTTGTGCAGGTGTCACTGCACATTAGAACAGTGCACCACCACTCCAGAGTGCGCTAAATCTTCCTGAAGGTCTTTTGCAGTCAAACGGGGGTTTTGATTTGCCTTTCTAGCAATCCTGTGAGCAGTTCTCTCGGAAGGTTTTCTTGGTCTTCCAGACCTCAACTTGACCTCCACCATTCCTGTTAACTGCCATTTCTTAATTACATTACGAACTGAGGAAACGGCTTCCTGAAAATGCCTTGCTATCTTCTTATAGCCTTCTCCTGCTTTGTGGGCATCATTTATTTTAATTTTCAGAGTGCTAGGCAGCTGCTTAGAGGAGCCCATGGCTGCTGATTGTTGGGACAAGGTTTGAGCGGTCAGGGTATTTATAAAGCTTTGAAATTTGCATCACCTGGCCTTTCCTAACGATGACAGTGAACAAGCCATAGCCCTAACAAGCTAATTAAGGTCTGAGACCTTGGTAAAAGTTATCTGAGAGCTCAAATCTTTTGGGGTGCCCAAACTTTTGCATGGTGCTCCTTTTTTTTCCACTCTAAAATTGTACAAAACAAAAATAATACACTAATCTTGATTAAAATGTTGAAAAGAATGTTTCGTCTTTAACTTTATGACTTTTGGAGATCAGTTCATCTTCTACTCACTTAACTATTCACAGTAACAGGAATTTTGACCGGGGTGCCCAAAATTTTGGATGCCACTGTACATAATGTTGGAGGAACTCAGTAGGTCAGATATCTATGGAGGGGAACAAACAACCAATGTTTTGGGCTGAGACTGGAAAGAAAGGGAGAAGAAGCCAGAATTAAAAGGTAGTGGGGGAGGGGAATGAGTACAAGCCAACAGGTGAAACCAGGTGAGGGAGGGGAAATGAAGTAAGAAGCTCGGAGGTTATAGGTAGAAAGGTAAATGGCTGAAGGAGGAGAAATCTGATAGGTGAGGACAATGGACCATGGAAGAAAGGGAAGAAGGAAGGGCATCAGAAGGAGGTGATGGGCAGGTGAGGAGAAAAGAGGGGGTAAAAAGTGAGCCAAAATGGAGAATGGAAAAATAGGGAAGGGGTAGGGGGAGAAATTACCAGAAGTTAGTGAAATTGATATTCGTTCCATTAGGTTGGTGACTACCCAGAAAGTTATGAGGTGTTGTTCTTCCAACCTCAGAGTGGCTTTTTCGCGGTAGTAGAGGAGGCATGGACTGACATATCGAAATGGATAAATGGAAGTAGAATTTAAATGGTTGCTGCACAAGTGATCTCACATTTTAGGTGCAGCAGGGAGGTTATGGTAGGTGTATATTTATATCTAAGACAAGGTTGGGTAGATTTTTGCATAGAAGGAGAATTAAGGGTTATGGGGAAAAGGCAGGGAGGTGGAGATGAGTCCATGGCCAGATCAGCCATGATTTTATTGAACGGTGGAGCACACTTAACAGGCCAGATGGCCTACTCCTGCTCCTATTTCTTATGTTCTAATGTAGCTACATGTCATCAATTTGTACAAATTTGATTTTTTGCTTTTAGACCATTAGACATGGGAGCAGAATTAAGACATCTGGCCCATCGAGTCTGCTCTGCCATTCAATCATGATTGATCCTTTTTTTTAATCTCCTCCACCCCAGTTCCCGGCCTTCTCCCTGTAACCTTTCATGCCATGTCCAATCAAGAACCTATCAAACTCTGCCTTAAATACACTCAATGACCTGGCCTCCACAGCAGCATGTGGCAACAAATTCCACAAATTCACCACCCTTTGGCTAAAGAAATTTCTCTGCATCTCTGTTTTGAAAGGGTGCCCCTCTAACTTGAGGCTGTGCCCCCTTGTCCTAGACTCTCCCACCATGAGAAACGTCCTTTCCACATCTACTCTGTCCAGGCCTTTCAACATTCTAAAGGTTTCAATGAGATCTCCCCTTCTTCTTTTTGAATTCCAGCGAGTACGGTCCCAGAACCATCAAATGTTCCTCGTATGATAAACCTTTAATTCCTGGAATCATCCTTGTGAACCTCCTCTGGACCCTCTCCATTGCCAGCACATCTTTTCTAAGATGAGGAGCCCAAAACTGTTCTCAATACTCAAGGTGAGGCCTCACCGGTACCTTATAAAGCCTCAGCATCACATCCTTGCTCTTGTATTCTAGACCTCTTGAAATAAATGCTAACATGACATTTGCCTTCCTCACCACTAACTCAACCTGCATGTTAACCTTTAGGGTGTTCTGCACAGGGACTCCCAAGTCTGTCTGCATCTTAGATTCCTGGATTTTCTCCCCATTTAGAAAATAGTCCGCACATTTATTTCTGCTACCAAAGTGCATGACCCTGCATTTTCCAACATTATATTTCATTTGCCACTTCCTTGCCCATTCTTCTAATCTGTCTAAGTCCTTCTGCATCCTACCTGTTTCCTCAAGAGTACCTACTGCTCCACCAATCTTCGTATCATCTGCAAACTTGGCAACAAAGCCATCTATTTCCATCATCTAAATCATTTATATACAACATAAAAAGAAGTGGTTCCAACACTGACCCCTGCGGAACACCACTAGTCACTGGCAGCCAACCAGAAAAGGATCCTTTTATTCCCACTCACTGCCTCCTACCAATCAGCCAATGCTCTAACCATCGTAGTAACTTTCCTGTAATACCATGGGCTCTTAACTTGGTAAGCAGCCTTATGTGTGGCACCTTGTCAAAGGCCTTCTGAAAGTCCAAATATACAACATCCCTTTATCTATCCTACTTGTAATCTCCTCAAAGAATTCCAAGGCTCATCAGGCAGGATTTTCCCTGAAGGAAATCAAGCTGACTTTGTACTATCTTGTCTGTGTCACCAAATACTCCATCACTTCATCCTTAACAATTGACTCTAACATCTTCCCAACCTCTGAGGTCAGGCTAACTGGTCTATAATTTCCTTTCTGCTGCCTTCCTCCTTTCTTAAAGGTTGGAGTAACATTTGCAGTTTTCCAGTCCTCTGGCACCATGCCAAAGTCCAATGATTTTTGAAAGATCATTTCTCTTTTTTTGGCGTGTGCCTGCATGCGTGCGAGTTTGTGCATGATGTCTTTTTCATGGCTTTTACAAGGCGCGGAGCGAGAGAGAGACTGTGTGGTGCGCCACTCCTCACACAGATATTTTCACAGTATTTTTCCCTTTGTTTTATGAGGTCGAGTCGCGATCTCGACACTCAACCCGGCACGGATGGAAAGCGTACTTGGGAGCGGACCCGACTGATTTCGAACCCGGGAACCTCCGCTCCCGAGACTGGCACCAATGTCATTGTGCCACCAGCTGGCCCAGAAAAATCATTTCTAATGCCACCACAATCTCTAATGCTACCTCTTTCAGAACCCTGGGGTGCAGTTCCTCTGGTCTGGGTGACTTATGTACCTTTAGGTCTTTCAGCTTTTTGAGCATCTTCTCCATTGTTATAGGAACTGCACCCACTTCACTTCCTTCACACACTACAACATCAGGCATACTGCTAATGTCTTCCACTGTGAAGACCGACACAAAATACTGATGTATACTTTCTACTTTATACTTTATTGTCGCCAAACAATTGATACTAGAACGTACAATCTTCTCAGCGATATTTGATTCTGCGCTTCCCACTCCCTGGATTACAAATATTAAATATTAAAAATAGTAAAAATTAGTAAATATTAAAAATTTAAATTATAAATCATAAATAGAAAATAGAAAAATGGAAAGTAAGGTATTGCAAAAAAGACCGAGAGGCAGGTCTGGATATTTGGAGGGTACGGCCCAGATCTGGGTCAGGATCCGTTCAGCAGTCTCATCACAGTTGGAAAGAAGCTGTTCCCAAATCTGGCCGTATGAGTCTTCAAGCTCCTGAGCCTTCTCCTGGAGGGAAGAGGGACGAAAAGTGTGTTGGCTGGGTGGGTCATGTCCTTGATTACCCTGGCAGCACTGCTCCGACAGCGTGGGGTGTAAGGTGAGTCCAAGGACGGAAGATTGGTTTGTGTGATGTGCTGCGCCGTGTTCACGATCTTCTGCAGCTTCTTTCGGTCTTGGACAGGACAACTTCCATACCAGGTTGTTGTGATGCACCCTAGAAGAATGCTTTCTATGGTGCATCTATAAAAATTAGTGAGGGTTTTAGGGAACAGGCCAAATTTCTTTAGTTTTCTCAGGAAGTAAAGGCGCTGGTGGGCCTTCTTGGCAGTGAACTCCTCTTGGTTGGACCATGTCAGGTCATTTGTGATATTGACCCCGAGGAACTTAAAGCTTTTGACCTGTTCCACTTGCGCACCACCGATGTAAATTGGGTCGTGCGATCCACTACTCCTTCCGAAGTCAACAACCAATTCCTTTGTCTTGCTGACGTTGAGGGATAGGTTATTGTCTTCGCACCATGCCACCAGGTTCTTAACTTCCTCTCTGTACTCAAACTCATCATTACCCGAGACACGGCCTACAATTGTTGTGTCATCAGCAAACTTATATATTGAGTTTGATGGAGACTTGGCTACACAATCATGGGTGTAGAGTGAGTACAGCAGGGGGCTGAGTACACAGCCTTGTGGGGCACCGACGCTCAGAGTGATTGTAGAGGAGAGCTTGTCCCCTATTTTTACAGCCTGGGTCCTGTCTGTGAGGAAGTTGAAGATCCAGCTGCAGATCTGAGTGCTAAGGCCCAGGTTCCGGAGCTTAGGAATCAGTTTATTTGGAATGATGATATTAAAGGCAGAGCTGTAGTCAATGCAAAGGAGCCTTACATATGCATCTTTATTCTCCAGATGTTCTAAGGAGGAATGTAGGGCCAGAGAGATGGCATCTGCCGTTGACCTGTTGCTCCTGTAGGCGAATTGCAAAGCGTCGAGGTTGACCGGTAGGCTGTGGTTGGTGTGTGCCATAACCAATCTCTCAAAGCACTTCATAGCAATTGATGTCAGAGCCACAGGTCAATAGTCATTCAGGCATGCCACCTTGCTCTTCTTCGGCACTGGGATTATCGTTGCCTTCTTAAAACACGAGGGGATCTTAGACTGAAGCAAGGAGCACTTGAAGATATCAGCAAACACTCCAGCTAGCTCGCTTACACAGGCCTGGAGAACCCATCCCGGGACGCCATCTGGGCCCGTCGCCTTCCTTGGATTTATCTTCAGGAAGGTCCTTCTAACGTCCTCCTCAGTGACGATGAATCTTGATGTCACCAGGTCCGGTTCATCCAGAGGGAGTGGGACGCACCTCTTTTGTTCGAATTTTGCGTAGAATACGTTAAGTTCATCAGGAAGAGAAGCCCCACAGTTATTAGTTATTGATTTAGTTCATCAGCTACCTCCTTGTCCCCTGTTACTATTTCTCCTGCCTCATTTTCTGGCGGTCCTATATCCATTCTCACTTCTCTTTTATTTTCAACATACTTGAAAAAATTTGACTATCCACTTTGATATTATTTGCTAGCTTGCTTTCATATTTCATCTTTTCCCTTATAATGATTTTTTTTGTTGCTGTCTGTAGGTTTTTAAAAACTTCCCAATCCTCTTATCTTCCCACTAATTTTTAGAAACATAGAAAAACTACAGCACAATACAGGCCTTTTGGCCCATAATGCTGTGCCAGACATGTACTTACTTTAGAAATAACCTAGGGTTGCCTATAGCCCTCTATTTTTCTAAGCTCCATGTACCATTTTGCTTTGTTGTATGCCCTTTCTTTTGCTTTTATAATAGATTTGACTTCCCCTGTCAGCCACAGTTGTACTGTTTTACCATTTGAGTATTTCTTTATTTTAGGGGCAATAGATGTAGGAAAGATGTTAGATTCTTGGGGGATGCCAGTTAATAGCTGTAGGAATGGAATTACTGTAGGTGATTCCTTGACTAGATCATTGCTCCCCAACCACCGGGCTGCAAAGCATGTGCTACTGGGCCGCGAGGAAACGATATGATTTGGTGATATGAAATGATATGAGTCAGCTGCACCTTTCCTCATTCCCTGTCACACCCACTGTTGGAACTTGAACGCACGCGAGGTCATTACGCACGCCTCATCCATGTCAGCGTGGGAAGAAGATCAACTCCTCCAGCTTGCAAATGACGGTGGGCTGAAAAGTATGTTTGAGATAACATCTCTGCTGGCATTCTAGATCAAAGTCGAGGCTGAATCTCCTGAGATAGTCATGAAAGCACTAAAAACATTGCTTCCATTTCCAACATCATATCTCTGCGAAGCGGGGTTTTCTGCAATGAATGCAACGAAAACTAAATTGCGGAATAGACTGGACATAAGGAACCCCCTTCGAGTATCGCTGTCTCCCCTCACCCCTCGATGGGACCGTCTTGTTGCAGGGAAACAAGCCCAGGGCACCCACTGATCCAGCGATATTGGTGTGTTGCAATGATTTTGTATGTTCATATGGGGAAAATATACGCTGTGTGTTTAATAGCCAAACGTTACTTAAAATGTTATGATGCTATTGACTTATGTAAGTGACTTATAATTGACTTATCACTATATTCATGCGAGGGAAATATGTGCTGTATGTTTAATATTACATTCGTTAGATAAACCCTTTTAGAAACGAAACTGAGTGTATTAGCCACTTAGAAGTGACTTATAGTTGACTTACCACCTATATTCCGGTCGCGATTAACACCCCGCACCCCCACCGGGTCGGCCAGTCTGCAAGAATATTGTCAATATTAAACCGGTCCGCAGTGCGAAAAAGGTTGGGGACCCCTGGACTAGATAAATAAAAATAGAAACAAGTGAATGTGATCCCTGGTAGCTCAATAATAGCTTTAGGAAAGGAGGTGAAAGTATAGATAGCAAAATCAGATTCAGAATTGTTAATTTAGGAACTGTATGTAGAAGGGATAGAAAACATCCAGTTTTCAAACACAGAAACATGACAGCCTTATACACATGCAGGTGCCTGAAAAATAAGCTGATAACCAAATACAATGGATTCTGATTAATTGGGACACATCTTGGTACATTTTGGCCCAATTAAGTGGCTACCCTGTTTAGCTGAAGTTTTATGGAAAGAGTTAGAGGGAGGGAACGTCGACTCAGACCATGAGAGGCCTGCGTCGGGCACTTTCATGCCTTACAAGGCGCAGATTGGCAGTCTATGTGGGGCACCACTCCTCCCACAGACACTAGAGCAATGTGTGGTTAAGTGCCTTGCTCAAGGACACAAACACGCTGCCACAGCTGAGACTCGATCTAGCGACCTTCAGATCACTAGACGAACGCCTTAACCACTTGGCCACGTGTTAAAATAGTTAAATAAATAGTTAAAATGTATATTTAAAAAAGACAACCTAATATAAGTAAGAAATTATGCATTTAAATGAAATACAAAACAAATAACACTAAATACTACTACAGTATGAAGAAACCGTACTTCCTTAATAGTTATCAATAGCGGGATTTATCCAATGTACATAGCCAAGTTCTTTTGATTGTAAATGAATAACATCGGCACAGACATCAAGTGCAGATAATGAAATGCCCTCGTACAATGCATTTGATGTTTGCATCCTTCAAATCTTCATTTTGATTGTAATATGCAAGATGATAGTTGCTACCTTCAAATTCTACATAGTTCCTAACTTGCTGAAGTAATGAAGTAGGTTCCATTTTCAGTCCCACCCAATCTCTAAGCCTGAGTGCTTAAAACCGCAATTAGCAAAACAGTTTGAAATTACAGTGTTATTACTTATTTCTCGCCAACTATCAGTGACAAAAATCACTGAATTTGAACACACACACAACTGATGCTATTTAAAAATTATTTGCTCTAAGCACGAGAGCTGTAGATAGTGTCTAACTGCCACATAAATGCACACAACTGATACTAGTTAGAAACTTCGTCAACAGTCACCTGTCCCAATTAAGTGGGATAGTGTCCCAAATAAACGAAGGGAATCCTGGCTATTTTCTTGACTAGTTTTTGCTCTTTTAGAAGTTGTACCAAATAACCAGCTTCAGCGATTAACAGATGGCCCAATTAATCGGAATCCACTGTATAGAATATGTGCCAAGACATCTGAAGGAAAGATATTTAGAGAGAGAGAGTGGGGGGGGGTAACAAAGAGTTAATAAATTACAACGCTGCTTTTAATAAATGAACACCATTCAGTGCAGTTTCTATTCTTCCGTGGAACAAATTTTCAATTGGTTTGCTTCCTGAAGTGGTGCTTGCATGGGCCAATTCATGAAAAGTTAATGATAACATTTTGTTTTTATCTTTGGTTGGGAATTGCTTTCATTCTAAAATACAAGAGGGAAATACACAGAGGTATTTGCAATATAAATATTAATGAAGCTAATTACAATCTAAAATAAGTTAAGTTGATTCTCTCGGTCTTTATGTTGCCCTTCAATATTTGTTTTTTACCATTTAATTCCATTGATTTCTTTAATTTGTTTCATCTATTTTACTCCTTTAACAGATATTGGTATAAATCTGACAGATCCTATGTTTCATGGGATTTATCGTGGTACTCAAAAGCATCAAGGTAAGTGTTACAATAAAATATATGTCATTTTCGTATTCAAAGAACATAATTTAAATATTTTGTGAAATGGTACTTGTGCTTGAGCACAGGAACTTAGTATTTTTAAATTACTATGTTGTACTTGATTTCTAAATTTTGTACTTAAATGTGAGAGAACTTTCAGTTCCCTTTTAATGGTCATTAATAGATGGTCGGATAAGCAATTACAAATTTGAATTAGTATTTTGTTCTGGTGAAATGAGTAAGGTCAGATAAGATGGATTACATGTCTTTAATACTATTAGCATTACTACATTATCAAATAGTCAGTGAAGAACATTTTCAACTATTTAGCTGACTTCTTGCTTTTTTCCCTCGGGGCATGGTTGGCAGTTAACATTGTAAGCTGATGTGCCTAGAAATTAGATTGCAATGCACCATTATTTTTGGTTCACTTCATGTTGACGATATCCTGATTCCTAGACCGTAATGCAGGGTTTTGACCCAAAGCATTGACTATCCCTTTTCTTCTCCAAGTGTTGCTCAACCTGCTGAGTTCCTCCAGCAGATTTTGTTGCAAAGAAAAAACAGAATTTGCATGACATTTTTGATTTTTCAGTTATATGGAATCAGTAACAGTTTTTTCATTCAGAATCCCGTTTGTGTTTGGTATTCCCAAAAATACACTGGAAGCTGCACTCCCCCGATTTCGAGTTTTTGCAACTTGCTTCTGTTTGCTTTCATTGCTTTCTCTCCTACACCCCTAATATAAATAGCCTGTCTGGTTGTTGCAAAGGGTAGGTCAGTTATTGATACCGATGCCCCTGTGTCCACTAACATATCGCATTGCCGGCCCCCTAACAATGCTGTTGTGTACATCCGCGGGCCACCAGTGCTGGCAGTGGGGCCCGCTGCCACATCCATTTTTGACCTAGGAGCCGTCTTTACTAGCTGTATGATCTGATCAGATTGGTCAGACTGGGCTGCGGTGGGCTGAGAGATTGCGTGTCTGCTGTGACATTCACCTGTTTTCCTTTCCTTTTTTTTTTGGACACTGCCTCCAACCATGTCCCAACAGGCCACACCTGTAGCATATCAACTCCTTTACCCTCCCATGTCTAATCCAGCAGTTCCTTGCTTCATGCCCTGGTTGCTGACAAACAAAACAAACTCTCTGGGACATCACAGCAGCTGCATCCACTATAGCCACCTTACAACTTCTGTTGCACTTTCTCAGTCTATCTCACTGACCCACGAAACTACCGCAGAGTAGGTCGACCCCACTGTTATGACTAAATCTAAAACTTCCTAGTGGGCTGAGCTCAGGTCTTCCTTCATCATTTTCAGGAAGACTTGGTCATCCCTCCCTGGATTATCCAACCCGGAATACTCCTCATACTCTCAATATTTACATTCTGCATAATCCATAGCCGTCTCTTCTGCTTTTTGATTCACTGCCATTACCATTCCCCAGTTACTCTCACCTTCCCTCAGTCACTTCCTCGCTTCCCCTTTAAAAAAGCAGTATCTTTCTTTATTGTTGACGTTCTTGGTAGTTGCCCAGGTACCATCCCACACCCCCTGGGCCATATTGTTCCATATTTTCCTCGGGCACCACTTTTACCAACACATATATATCTTTAGGGTGCATCTGGTGAATTTCAACCATTTCCTCGAGCTTGCGCCAGAATTCTGAATTTCTAGATGCAACTTTAAGTGAGGGCAACCCTGATGAAATGCTCTTTCTCCCTGGGGGTGAAGGGCTTATGAGTGGTCATAATCAGAATCACAGGCTGGCTTGGATCATCAGAGTTCTTGGCCTGGTGTTGCTTAACCTCAATAGGTACCATCCCGACAGATATATCTGGGTAAAACCTCTCCTTGAAATATCTCCACACTAATTCCCACACTAAGCAAAATATAAAAGACGGGTACCAGTTGAACAGCACATACTTAAAACTGTAGAGTATGTGCTGTGCGATCTGCCACTTTTGAGCCCCTGAACTCATGATGCCTGCTGTATTCCTTTGCATCACACTCGCAAAATGTGTACGCTAAAATGCAGCTCTCCGAGCGAGTATACACGCCCCCACCCTGGCGCCCTGAACCGTCAGTAACCACCCTTCGCAACTGGTGGTTCTGTCTCACCAAATTAACATGCAAAGTTTCTTCTCTTACATCAACACTTGCATGCACACGCACTACTTTTATATCTACCAGCAACGTTCTCCGCGTTCATGATACCTCGTGTTCCCGTGTACCACTGACCCGAACAGATCCAAGTGTGAGTGCTAATTTTAAAAAATACTCACCCATTTAGGCTGCTAAAATCATTGGCCTCACAATGGGTCACAAAGGCATCCCACTCCTGACACCAAATGTTGCGTGAATGAAATCACTGGAGAAAATTCCTGGTAGATACAAAGCAGCTTCTTTATTCGACAAAACAGGGTACAGTAGGCATCATATGGAGATATTTTTGGTGGAAAGGTCACCTGGCCCAACGTGGGGCACAGTATTTTATGTGCCAAACATCAAAGGACAATTCCATGTTTACAAAGTATAGACGATGCTTTTTTTTTTGAAACTTACATACAAACTTCAAACCTCCTGATTCTCGTCCATACCACAAATGCCAGCATCATCTGGACTGGGATTCACAGCTTTTAGGAATCCATTGTACCAAATTAAATCCAAAATACACATTCAAAGGCAAAAGACTGGTAGCCAAAGCCATTTGCTAAATGTAAATGACTTAAACCCAAAAATCACTCTAACACATGACATTTTTGATTTTTCAATTATATGAAATCAGTATGGTTTTTACATTCAGGATCCCCTTTATGTCTGGTATGCTGACATGAGGAAGACCCTATAAGTGTCCTTTATCATTCAGTAGTGTACAGTTCACCTCAATTTTAAGTGCAACATTGCACACCAGTGTTTGTGGATGTGTGTCAAGTGACTGTGAGGCATGACTTAAATTTACTTGGGTGAACTCCATTTTAATATAAGTACTTGGATCTTCTTCAGTAATCCCTTCACCAATGTGTAATATTGCCCTGAATTTGCATCCAACGAACTGCTGACCTAACCCCTCCCATGTCCAATCACACCCATGAACAAGCATTATTTGTCTGCCCCCCTCCCACACAAGTCTTCCTTCTCTGATTACTAACCTTTATCTACTGACCCTAATTGATCCCTGACAGCCAGCTCTTGCCTTAACCACTCCCCTCATCAACTGGCCTGGATTTCCTCCTCTTATCGCTGAGTCTCTGGGGAAAATACCCCTGTGGATCTGGGGCTTGAAGAAAACACATTTCGTATGCAAAACTTATTTTGTAGAACAGGATGGATGACTTAATTTCCTAGCAGCACGCCCCAGAATATTGATTATAGTAACGATGGGTTAACATGACTTTACTGATACACACTATGTTTTACTGAAATGTAACTTACATCAAGTTATGTATATTTTTGATACATCCTGAGGGCTTCTCAATACACTAGATGGACCATATGACATCCTCCGGCAAAGTTAGAGGCAGAGGGGTCTGCTTCCTAATCAACTTCTCTAGGTGCTTGGATGTGATGGTCCTGGTGAGTTCCTGCACACCCAGCTTGAAATAACTAATGGTGAAATGTTGCCCATTACTATCTGCCAGGGGAGTTCACTTCAGATGTCCTGAAGGTAGTCTACAGGTGGCCGTGAAGCCTGCACTCAAAGAATGATACTCTGAGTACAAAGTATAATTCTTTGAGTATCCCACTTCAAAGTCAACAGCTTTGAAATGGGATATACTGAAGCTTTCTTCATTGCTGATGACTTAAAACATGCCAACTTCAAGAGTGCATTGCTAAAATGCTACTAGCATGTCTCCTGTCCCACCAGTGGTCCAAACCTCCTTGTCCATGCTAAACAGCCCTCAAAGATGCTACTGAGCCAACCCCTGCCCACACTGTAGTAAATCAGAGTGCCAGACTGTGCTCCTTCTCCCTAAATGCAAATGGAAGCTGATACATGAGATTGAGTACAGAAAGCCATGTAGTGCTGGTCTGAGGAAATAGATGAGTTTGTAAATGGCTGCTTTGTAGTCTGGTCCATTTTGGAAAAAGTCAGCAGATCACCACCATCAAAAATTTTATCAGCAAGTGTTTTGAGAACTGTGTACCAAAGAGGACAGTCCAGGTCTTCCCAGGCCAGAAACCATTGATAAATCAGGAGATGATCCAGTCCCTTCTGAAGACCAGGACTGCAGCTTTCAAATCAGGTGTCGCTGACCCATAACTGAAATTGAGATGTGACCTCTGTAAAGTTATCGGAGAGTCAGTTGTGGCAGCCCTTGCAAACTATAACGGCTTACACGATGAAGTCAGGCAGTATCGGCAACAACAGCTCATCCCCTTCCAGTTCAGCTAATACATTCAATACACATTTTAACTGTTGGGTGTTAGTGTCTTCACTATGGAAGGCACTAGCACCATGGTGCAAGTTCCAGGTGTCAGAAGGCATGAAATGTGTGAATAACTAAGGTGAAATTTCTTGGGAAACTGTAAGGTCTGAAGGTAGATAAGTTACCTGGACCAGATGGTGTACACCCCAGAGTTCTGAAAGGGGTGGCTGAAGAGATCGTGGAGACATTAGAAATTATCATTCAAGATTCTGCAAAAGTTCCAGAAGACTGGAAAACTGCAAGTGCCACTCCACTCTTCAAGAAGGGAGAGAGGCAAAAGAAACTGTAGGTCAGTTAGTCTGATCTCAGTTGTTGGGAAAATATTGGAGTCGATTACTAAGGATGACGTCTCAGGGTACTTGGAGACGCATGATAAAATAGGCCATGGTCAGCATAGTTTCCTCAAGGGAAAATCTTGCCTGACAGATCTCTTGGAATTCTTTGAAGAAGTAACAAGCAGGATATTAAAAGGACAATTGTTGATGATGTGTACTTGGATTTTCAGAAGGCCTGTGACAAGGTGCCACACATGAGGCTGCCTAACAAGCTATGAGCTTGTGGTATTACAGGGAAGATTCTAGCATGGATAAAACAGTGGCTGATTGGCAGGAGGTAAAGAGTTTCTGATTGGCTGCCGGTGACAAGTTGTGTTCCAGTTGTGTTCCACAGGGGTCTAGTTGGGACCAATTCTTTTTACATTATATTTCAGTAATTTGGATGATAGAATTGATGGCTTTGTTGTAAAGTTTGCAGACAATATGAAATAGGTGGGGGGGGGCAGGTAGTTTTGAAGAAGTAGAGAGGCTACAGAAGGATTTAGGTTAGGAAAATGGGCAAAGAAATGACAGATGGAATGCAGTGCATGACCATACAGTTCCTGACACTGTAGAGGAAATAAAAGGTTGGACTATTTTCTAAACGGAGAGAAAATTTAAAAACCTGAGGTGCAAAGGGACTTGTGAGTCCTTGTGCAGGATTCCCTGAAGGTTAATTTGCAGGTTGAGTTGGTGATGAGGAAGGCAAATGCAATATTAGCATTAATTTCAAGAGGACTAAAATACAAAAGCAAGGATGTAATGTTGAGACTTTATAAAGCACTGGTGGGGCCTCATTTGGAGTATTGTGAGCATGTTTGGGCAACTTATCTTAGAAAGGATATGTTGGAACTGGAAAGGCTTCAAAAGAGGTTCATGAAAGTGATCCAGGATTGAATTGTTTGTCATATGAAGAGTATCTATCTGATGGCTCTCGGCCTGTTTTCACTAAATTCAGAAGAATGAGGGGTGACCTCATTGAAACCTATCGAATGGTGAAAGGCCTTGATAGAGTGCATGTGGAGAGGATGTTTCCTATGCTGGGAGAGTCTAAGACCAGAGGGCACAGCCTCAGAATAGAGGAGTGTCCTTTTAGAATGCAGATGAGGAGGAATTTATTTAACTAGGGAGTGGTGAATCTATGGAATTCTTTGCCACAGGCAGCTATGGAGGCCAAATCTTGTATATTTAAGGCAGAGGTTGATAGATTCTTGATTGGTCAGGGCATGAAGGGGTACGGGCAGAATGCAGCAGATTGGTTCTGAGAGGAAAATTAGATCAGCCATGTTGAAATGGCAGAGCAGACTCAATGGGCCAAATGACCTATTTCTGCTCCTATATCTTCTGGTCTTGTGGTCTAAACTGAGGGATATTAGAACATCACTACCACCTCAACAGTCTCCAGGGCACCTGAACCAATGCCACCATTTGGACATTAGATGAGATTTCCAATAGTCAACCAATAATGTGCATCTGGCCCAGATGGTTTCCTTGGTCATGTCCTTAGACCCTGTGTAGATCAGCTGGCAGTCATATTTGCTGACTTTTTTTTTTAACCTTTCTCTGCTTCAGTCTAAGGTTCCCACCTGCTTTAAGAAGACTATTATCACCCTGGTACTTAAGAAAAACAAGGTAATGTGCATTAATGACTACCACCAAATGGCTCCAACACCCACCATCATGAAGTGCTTTGAGATGCTGGCCTTGGCACACATTAAATCCAGCTTTCCAGACCACCTCGACAGAGAAATCCAATCTATTGGAGATGTCATTTCCCTGGCCCCACATCTCTAGAGTATCTGGACAGTAAAGGCACCTATGTTAGACGATTGTTTATTGACTACAGTTCTACCTTGAATACTATATTTCCAAGCAAACTTATCCCAACTCTCAGACCTGATACTCAACACCCCCCTTGGCAAATAGATTCTTGATTTCCTGACCAACCAGAGTAGTCAGTAAGGATAGGCTTTCACTAGATTATCCTCAACACTGGCACCCCACCAGGCTGTATCCTCAGCACACAACTCTACCTCCTATGCACTCGCGATTGTGTGGCTAGATTCTACTTTTACTCCACTTACGAGTTTGCAGTTGATACCACTGTTGTATCACAGGAAGGAGATAGAGAACCTAGTGACATGGTGTCATTTCAGCAACATTTCCCTCAGTGTCAGCAAAATAAAGAGTTGATCATTAACTCCAGGAATTTGGGGGTGGGGGTGGAATTACACATGCTCCTGTTTAGACCAACAGTGCTGAGATCGGGAGGATTCCAAGCTTCAAGTTCCCAGCTGTGAACATCACCAATGGCCCTTGCTGGTCCAGCCGTGTAGATGCTACACCCAAGAATGCTCACAGGTGCTTCTACTTCCTCAGGTGGCAAAAGAATCTTGGCATGTCCCCAATTTTTATCAATGCATCCTGTCTGAATGCATCATGGTATGGCAACGGCTCTGCCCACGACCACAGAGAGTTGTAAACAGAGTTCAGTGCATGATGGAAAACAGCTTCCCAACCATGAATCTGTTCTACCCGTTTTGCTGCCTCAGTAAAGCAGCCAGCATGATCAAAGACCCCCCCCCCCCAGTACAACTCA
This sequence comes from Mobula hypostoma, assembly GCF_963921235.1. NCBI lineage: Eukaryota > Metazoa > Chordata > Chondrichthyes > Myliobatiformes > Myliobatidae > Mobula > Mobula hypostoma. The sequence continues at coordinate 198,764,347 of NC_086097.1, forward strand.
CCCGCATATTCTCTCTGCTCACAACTCCCATAAGGCAGAAATTACAAAAGCCTGATAGCAGGTATGGGCAGGCTCAAGGGAAGCTATCCTGTTGTTTACTAGACTATCAAATAGTCACCTAGTCTGAGGTAGAATGTTAACCTCACAGTCTAGCTTATTATGATGGCGCGCCTTTTTGTCTACCTGCACTGTCCTTTCTCTGTAACACTTTATTCTGCATTCTGTTATTGTTTTACCTTGTACTATCTCTCTGCACTGTTGTAATGAATTAAACTATATGAATGGTCTACAAGAAACATTTTTCACTATTCCTTGGTACATATGATAGAAATAAACCAATTTAAAATTTAAACCATGCAGTTCAGGTGTCTGACTACTATTGTACTTAGAGTGACCTCTTGTGGTAACAACAGTATCCTAACCTAAAGGAGACATGAGAGTGCACGTGCAGGGATCTGGCTCCTCAACATCAGCTGTCCATATCCTTCCACAGATGCTGCCTGATCTTCTGAGTGCCCCCAGCAGTTTGTTTTTATGTATCCTAGCATACTGAATTGCTAATGATTTTTCCATCCTAACTTGTATTCTTAATCTTATGCAGGATTTTCTTGGAAATGATAACTTCATTTAAGTATTCTCCATTCCAAAACAAAATGATAACTACACAAGTTAGGAGAAAATAATGAAAATTCAAATTTTATCCAGTGCCAAGGAGAAAAATATAAAGCGTGCATATATAAAACAGCTTCTTTTAAATAATGCCTGTTAATATCAAAGCAATGTGTAAAAAGAAAAACGCAAACAACAGGAATTCTGCAGATGCTGGAAATTCAAGCAACATACATCAAAGTTGCTGGTGAACGCAGCAGGCCAAGCAGCATCTATAGGAAGAGGCGCAGTCGACGTTTCAGGCCGAGAAGTCCTGACGAAGGGTCTCGGCCTGAAACGTCGACTGCGCCTCTTCCTATAGATGCTGCTTGGCCTACTGTGTTCACCAGCAACTTTGATGTATGTTGTAAAAAGAAAAAGATCAGCATGTCAGGCATTTTCAATGGAAAGAGGAACAGTTAATGTTTTCGGTCAAAGCATTGTCAGAAATGGGGAAAGAGAATAAGTTTTGAGTTGCAGAGGATGGGGAAAGTGATGAATGTGACCCAAGAAATAGGGTGAGGCCAGGATTGCCATGATGATTGTTGTCATTCAGTCAGTCAGTTACAGGCAGTTTATATTGAGCACTGTTACAACTGTACAAGACAAATAGGTCAGAGTAGGAGTGGAATGGAGAATTAGAGTGACAGGCAACAGCACTCTGAGTCACCTCTTCAGACTGAAAAACAGATGTTTTGCAAAGCAGTCTCCCAATCTGCATTTTGGTTTCTCCAATGTAAACAAACTGACATTGTGAATGCTATAGAATTGGTATAAGCACCAGCCTAATGTACAATTCCATGACTCTACATTTTTATGTTATCTTTGCCAGTGGATTACTTAATATTAATTGACTAAATTAATTCACTCCTTGTAAAATGTCTGAAACAGTTTTTTAAGACAAGGTAGCTGCTGCATAATTGAAAGTATTTTTATTTGATCATTACTGTCCCCTCAGTATCTGAAAATAGAAATATTAGATAAATCCTGAACAATATTAGAAGCCCTCCAGAGATACATTATAGAGGAAAAAGTAGAGAGAATAAACCGGGACAGAATTTGGAATACCATACTTCCAAAAAGGAACAAGCTGTAAACTTGTTTATGATGGCTACTTAATTTTTCAAAGTAGCCACATATTATAATCGCTTACCGTAATATTGGCATAGTGACCTCCCGTATGCAAAACGTTATTTACTTACCAAAGATTTGGTAAATAAGAGCACTTGAACACTTGTCTCATGAGAGGTTTTTTTTAAATACACTATTTGTTTCTGGGCTCTTACAGATGACTTTCTAGATGTGGTGCAGAGGGCAGTAAAAACTGGAGTTCAGAAGGTAAGCAAAATTCTGCTAAATGTTGAAGAAGAAGAACTTTTAAAATTTTTGTTTAAAGTTCTGTTTGTATGCTGTTCAGATATTAGGAGATTAAGACTGAATTGCCAGATTACTTTATAACATTAAATCAAATCCTAAATTCATGGCATGCATAGCAGCAAAATTGATCCTGCGACTGCTACACGGTTGTTATACTTGCATTACACGCTCAGCTCCAATGAGGGGTCGAGTCAGGAGCATTCATGCTGTGACCCTGTTAATCCGAAAGGAGACCAATCCTGACATTACGCGCCAGACCAAGTGATCCATTGGGTGGTAAAAGAAGAGATTAACGCAATAGAAAGGAAGGACATAAGCCGGGAAGATGTGGAATCGATATGGGTAGAGCTGCGTAACACTAAGGGGCAGAAGATGCTGGTGGGAGTTGTGTACAGGCCACCTAACAGTAGTAGTGAGGTTGGAGATGGTATTAAACAGGAAATTAGAAATGCAATAAAGGAACAGCAGTTATAATGGGTGACTTCAATCTACATGTAGATTGGGTGAACCAAATTGGTAAAGGTGCTGAGGAAGAGGATTTCTTGGAATGTATGCGGGATGGTTTTTTGAACCAACATGTCGAGGAACCAACTAGAGAGCAGGCTATTCTGGACTGGGTTTTGAGCAATGAGGAAGGGTTAATTAGCGATCTTGTCGTGAGAGGCCCCTTGGGTAAGAGTGACCATAATATGGTGGAATTCTTCATTAATATGGAGAGTGACATAGTTAATTCAGAAACAAAGGTTCTGAACTTAAAGAGGGGTAACTTTGAAGGTATGAGACGTGAATTAGCTAAGATAGACTGGCAAATGACACTTAAAGGATTGACGGTGGATATGCAATGGCAAGCATTTAAAGGTTGCATGGATGAACTACAACAATTGTTCATCCCAGTTTGGCAAAAGAATAAATCAAGGAAGGTAGTGCACCCGTGGCTGACAAGAGAAATTAGGGATAGTATCAATTCCAAAGAAGAAGCATACAAATTAGCCAGAGAAAGTGGCTCACCTGAGGACTGGGAGAAATTCAGAGTTCAGCAGAGGAGGACAAAGGGCTTAATTAGGAAGGGGAAAAAAGATTATGAGAGAAAACTGGCAGGGAACATAAAAACGGACTGTAAAAGCTTTTATAGATATGTAAAAAGGAAAAGACTGGTAAAGACAAATGTGGGTCCCCTGCAGACAGAAATAGGTGAATTGATTATGGGGAGCAAGGACATGGCAGACCAATTGAATAATTACTTTGGTTCTGTCTTCACTAAGGAGGACATAAATAATCTTCCAGAAATAGTAGGGGACAGAGGGTCCAGTGAGATGGAGGAACTGAGCGAAATACATGTTAGTAGGGAAGTGGTGTTAGGTAAATTGAGGGGATTGAAGGCAGATAAATCCCCAGGGCCAGATGGTCTGCATCCTAGAGTGCTTAAGGAAGTAGCCCAAGAAATAGTGGATGCATTAGTGATAATTTTTCAAAACTCGTTAGATTCTGGACTAGTTCCTGAGGATTGGAGGGTGGCTAATGTAACTCCACTTTTTAAAAAAAGAGGGAGAGAGAAACCGGGGAATTATAGACCGGTTAGCCTAACGTCGGTGATGGGGAAACTGCTGGAGTCAGTTATCAAGGATGTGATAACAGCACATTTGGAAAGCGGTGAAATCATCGGACAAAGTCAGCATGGATTTGTGAAAGGAAAATCATGTCTAACGAATCTCATAGAATTTTTTGAGGATGTAACTAGTAGAGTGGATAGGGGAGAACCAGTGGATGTGGTATATTTGGATTTTCAAAAGGCTTTTGACAAGGTCCCACACAGGAGATTAGTGTGCAAACTTAAAGCACACGGTGTTGGGGGTAAGGTATTGGTGTGGGTGGAGAATTGGTTAGCAGACAGGAAGCAAAGAGTGGGAATAAACGGGACCTTTTCAGAATGGCAGGCGGTGACTAGTGGGGTACCGCAAGGCTCAGTGCTGGGACCCCAGTTGTTTACAATATATATTAATGACATGGATGAGGGAATTAAATGCAGCATCTCCAAGTTTGCGGATGACACGAAGCTGGGTGGCAGTGTTAGCTGTGAGGAGGATGCTAGGAGGATGCAGGGTGACTTGGATAGGTTGGGTGAGTGGGCAAATTCATGGCAGATGCAATTTAATGTGGATAAATGTGAAGTTATCCACTTTGGTGGCAAAAATAGGAAAACAGATTATTATCTGAACAGTGGCCGATTAGGAAAAGGGGAGGTGCAACGAGACCTGGGTGTCATTATACATCAGTCATTGAAAGTGGGCATGCAGGTACAGCAGGCGGTGAAAAAGGCGAATGGTATGCTGGCATTTATAGCGAGAGGATTCGAGTACAGGAGCAGGGAGGTACTACTGCAGTTGTACAAGGCCTTGGTGAGACCACACCTGGAGTATTGTATGCAGTTTTGGTCCCCTAATCTGAGGAAAGACACCCTTGCCATAGAGGGAGTACAAAGAAGGTTCACTAGATTGATTCCTGGGATGGCAGGACTTTCATATGAAGAAAGACTGGATGAACTGGGCTTGTACTCGTTGGAATTTAGAAGATTGAGGGGGGATCTGATTGAAACGTATAAAATCCTAAAGGGATTGGACAGGCTAGATGCAGGAAGATTGTTCCCGATGTTGGGGAAGTCCAGAACGAGGGGCCACAGTTTGAGGATAGAGGGGAAGCCTTTTAGTACCGAGATTATTAAAAACTTCTTCACACAGAGAGTGGTGAATCTGTGGAATTCTCTGCCACAGGAAACAGTTGAGGCCAGTTCATTGGCTATATTTAAGAGGGAGTTAGATATGGCCCTTGTGGTTACAGGGGTCAGGGGGTATGGAGGGAAGGCTGGGGCGGGGTTCTGAGTTGGATGATCAGCCATGATCATAATAAATGGCGGTGCAGGCTCGAAGGGCCAAATGGCCTACTCCTGCACCTATTTTCTATGTTTCTATGTTTCTAAAAGGATAAACCCTCGGCCCACTGGAAATCATGAAAATCGTTAGCCACAACATCGGAGGCTTCAGCCACTGTAAAGCAGAAATTCTGACAAACTTAAAACCGGACATCTTGTGCATACAAGAAACTCATAGGCTGAACAACCAACCCTATGTGCCAGGAATGCACTTGGCTATTGACACCCCTAGTCAAATTTATGGAAGTGCAATCTTTGTTTAAGATAAATCTGTTAGCAATGAACACAGCAAACATCCAAGCTGGCTCAATGGAACTTCTGAAAGTTGAAACAAAACACATAAATATTATCTCGGTCTACAAGCCCCCTAATGAGCCATTCATGTGGCCACCTAACCTAGATCTCCAGGACAAAATGTACCTCATTATTGGTGACTTTAATAGCCATAGCGCCAACTGGGGATACGAAGATGACGATGCAAATGGAGAAGAAGTTGTATCATGGGTTCTCAACAACAGCCTTGAGCTACTATATGAGTCAAAGGACACCCCTACCTTCACAAGTGACAGATGGAGAAAAGGATACAACCCAGACCTTGCCTTTGTTACCCCGGCAAGCTCCAACCTCTTCACACGAACAGTCCTCCAACATATACCCAAATCCCAACACTGCCCAGTCCAGGTAGAATCCGTTACAGTTCTGAGACCTGTACCATCAATGTACCTACCAAGATTTAACTTGAGAAAAGCGAATTGGACATCTTTCGCAGAATCCCTTGTTCAACTTATCGATACCATACCACCAGAACCTGATCGTTATGATGAATTTGTCCAACTAATCTGGAAAGTAGTGCAGCAGAACATACCTAGAGGCTGCAGAACCAAATATATTCATGGATTGACTAGTGATATCAAGCAGAGTTATCATGAGTATGTCAACTTACATGACCAAGACCCGTTTGGTCAGGACATAATTGAAATGGGAGGGTCAGTTCTGTCTCTACTGAGCCAAGAGAGATAACAGCGTTGGCAGGAACTTATAGAAAACACGGACATGACCAAGAATAGTAAGAAGGCATGGGCAACTGTTCGGAAACTCAACTCAGACAATAGACCACCACAGAGAATTGCTGCCGTAACACCCAATCAGGTTGCCCACCAACTAATACTAAATCGTCGACCAAATAACGAGGAACGGAGGCAAAAGAAAAAACATCAGGAGATGGAGTCAGCTCTCTCAAATGGGAATAACAATTTCCTACCTCTCACCCTAGAAGAATTAAAGGATGAAGTATCACAGCTAAAATCCAACAAAGCTGCTGGCATAGATGGGATTCTTAATGAATTCCTTAAACATCTTGGACCTAAAGCACTCCACTGGCTTCTGTCCCTTTTTAACTGTTGCCTAAGATAATTAAAAATACCTCAAAAGTGGAGAAGAGCCAAAGTTGTTGCTCTCCTAAAACCCAATAAAGACCCAACATTCCTAAAAATTACAGACCGATTTCCTTGCTCTGCACCCTCTATATACTCTACGAGAGACTTATATTGAAAAGAATATCCCCCTTAGTCGAAGATCTTCTAACACCAGACCAAGTCCTGAACTTAACCCAATATATTGAGGATGGCTTTGAAATGTGACAAGTTACAGGGGCAGTATTCGTTGACTTAACAGCAGCATACGACACTGAATCACAGAGGCCTTCTACTGAAATTATCAAAAATGTTAAAGAACGAAACCACAGTCAAAGTATTAAGAAGCCTCCTAGAAAATCGTAGATTTTATGTAGAAATAAATGGAATTAAGAGTAGGTCTCATCCACAAAAGAACAGACTACCACAGGGATCAGTCCTGGCACCTCTACTATTTAATGTTTACACAAACACCAGCTAACCTTTCCTAACACATGCAGGTTTACCTATGCAGACTATCTATGCATAGCAACACAAGCTAACTCCTTTCAAGAAGTTGAAGTACGACTTACAGCAGTCCTCGAAACAATGAAGCAGTATTATGAAAAATGGTCTCTGAACCCAAATCCATCAAAAACTCAAGTGTGTGCATTCCGAGGAATCGAGAAGCAGCTAGGAAACTCAAGATCTTCTGGTGTGGGAAAGAGTTTGAACACCATCCGACTCCAGTTTACCTGGGCGTGACACTGGATAGGTCGCTCTCATTTGCCACTCACATCCAAAAAATACGAGAGAAAGTTGGCTCTCGCAATTCTCTCTTGACAAAATTGGCAGGCATGAAATGGGGAGCTAATGCTCACACACTTAGATCAACTGCCCTAGCACTCTGCTGTGCACTTGTGTGGGGCAGATCAGCACATGCGAAGAAAATAGACCCTTTGCTTAACGAAGCCTGCCGAATAATCACGGGCACACTGCACCCCACACCCACGAACATCATTTACAGACTTGCAGACATTGCTCCCCCAGAGATTCGAAGGGACACTACAACAACAATTGAAAAAGGTAAACAGAACTGGGATCCACGGCACCCACTACATCATCATGTGCCAGTTTCCAACTTCCTGAAATCGAGGAAAAGCTTTGCTACAGTGGAGGAACTACCGCACGGAACATCCTCCCAAACATATAGGGTTGACCTCTGGCAACAAACAGAAGCCAGAACCCCACCAAACAATACAGTGCAAGACCCCACAGAAATGTTGCCAGACAGGGCACTGCTTGATAGACAGAAGTGGTGCACTCTCAACAGAGTGAGAGCGGGAGTTTGTAGGTTGGGAGACAATATGGTGAAGTGGGGTTTAAAGACCAGCGAATCCTGTGAGTGTGGTGAAAGGGTGCAGAACATGAAGACATTCTGCGCAACTGCCCACTCTCACTTGATTTAGCTGACACTGACCTGCTCAACATCAACCAAACAACACGAGTGGCTGGCTGTCTGGTGTGACAAGCTGTGGTGATGAGCTTCAATGAAATGATTGTTCCAAAGATTTGAATCCTTTATTCCATCCTGTATGAAGGGTGATTGATAAGTTCGTGGCCTAAGGTAGAAGGAGTCAATTTTAGAAAACCTAGCATATTTATTTTTCAACATAGTCCCCTCCTACATTTACACACTTAGTCCAGCGGTCGTGGAGCATATGGATCGCTTCTTTGTAGAAGTCGGCGTCTTGGACCTCCAGAAAGTGGTCCACAGCAGGGGTGAGGTGGCCTAAGGTAGAAGGAGATGAGTTATACAGCTCTCGTTACATGCACGTGCAGTTCGACTCTTTGAGTGATTATGCAGAAAGTTTGAAGTCAATAACTCATCTCCTTCTACCCTAGGCCACAAACTTATCAATCACCCCTGCTGTGTTTCTCCTGCAACTTAAGTTACTGCTTCTTTCTCTGAAGTTCTTCCTGGTTTCCCCAAAGCTGCTCCTCCTTTTCTTCCAATGCATGTTTGTCCCTCAATATTTATTGTCTCGTGTATAACTCGGCTAGATCAGCCTCCATTCTAATGCATGCCAATGAGGTATCAGATGCATGAGTCATTCTGCTAGAAATAGAACATGCTGTATGCACATTAGATACACTGTCGTCATTCTGTAACTCATCAGCTTTAGACGTAGTCACAGCCTGTTCTCAGGCTTTATAAATATTTTAATTTCCTCAAATAAACTGGCCTTCAACATTGTATGTTTGTTTAGTTTCTTAGTCTTGGCATCAAGGGCACTGCTTCCAGCTGAACTCATATTATTTTCCAAATGCACAAACCAGACAAAACAAAGGCAAATTCAATTCTGCCTTTAACAATGGAAGCAATCCAATTCTTAAGATTTTCAACAGAACCAAGTAGTTGAACACTTCAGGCAAACACCACTATACAGTTTTTCAGTCCAACTTAGTTTGACACAACAATGCTGACTATTCAAAGCTGTTTTAAACCCAAACACACAGCATGAATCAACAAAATGTAGTTACTTGCCACAAACTACTCCAGGCTGCAGTGCTTATAATTGCATGGACATGTCCGTATTCTTAGTGTTCATTAAGTATAACTGTCGAAAACTTTTGCTAATAAAAAGATTGAGACAAAGAAAACTTCTGCTGACAGAATGCAGCAGCAAAACCAAACGAAAACAATTGCCACTAGCCTGCGACTGCTACGGAGTTTTTGTACTTGCATGACCCGCCCCCCAGCTCCAATAATTGTTCCAAAGAGTCATCCTTTATTTGATCCTTTATTAGTAAACATGCAATTTTGAAGCAATGAACTTAGATGTACCCAAATGTGAGCTAAACATGATTCAGCGTTGTGTTATTTCAGCAGTCAGCAAAAGATACAACTTCAGCCGGTCCCATGCTATAAAGTGCCGTGAAATAAGCAAGAATACGCAACTTATTGCCTTAGTTTCTACCATGCACCCACTGATGTGACTAGTTACCATAATAAACATAATAAATGAGCAGAAATAAAGCAGAAAATTTGTGGGCAGAACTGAAAAAGCGTGTGCGAGCAAGGAGGCCTACAAACCTGACTCAGTTACACCAGTTCTGTCTGGAGGAATGGAACAAAATTCCAGAAACTTACTGTGAGAAGCTTGTGGAAGGCTACCCAAAACATTTGACCCAAGTTAAACAATTTAAAGGCAATGCTACCAAATACTAACAAAGTGCATGTAAACTTCTGACCCACTGGGAAAATGATGAAAGAAATAAAAGCTGAAATAAATCCTTCTCTCTACTATTGTTCTGACATTTCACATTCTTAAAATAAAATAGTGACCCTAACTGACCTAAGACAGGGAATGTTTTCTAGAATTAAATGTCAGGAATTGTGAAAAACTGAGTTTAAATGTATTTGGCTACGGTGTATGTAAACTTCTGACTTCAACTATATATACATTTAAGGTTTGTCTTGCCTAATGATTTGTTTTAATTTTCAGTTCATGATTACAGGAGGCAGTTTGCAAGATAGTACAGATGCAGTGGAGCTGGCAAAGACAAGTGGTAACTTAAAATTTATTCTGCCTTACTATTTCTTTTGGAAAATGTGCTGTACAGCTACAGGAGTAGCTGCATTTATCTTGTTAATTCCAGCCATTAACTTGCTCATCACTAGGGAGTGTAAGCTATGTATACACAGTCTGTCTGTTGCCATGATAAATGGTTGGTGCAAGTACACTGACAATTTCTTTTTCATTTTGCTGGTTCAAAGATATTTTCTACAGTACAGTTGGCTGTCACCCCACACGGTGTGGTGAATTTGAGCAGAATAACCCAGAGCAGTATTTGAGTGACCTGAAAACATTGGCCACAGAAAACAAACGGAAAGTAGTGGCCATTGGCGAGTGTGGCTTGGGTAAGTTTAACTAAAAATAAAATCAAGTGATAATTTTGGTCTATTTTGTAATGGAAATAACCATTTAATAGCTTCTGTAAATAGACTATGACAGAAGACTTTTGAATGATTGTTGTATTTTAATTTTCATAGATTTTGACAGATTGGAATTCTGTCCAAAAGAGATACAGTTAAAGTAAGTATTCTTTTTTTGTTTGAACCACATCCAGTGATATCTTGTTCTCAGCCCTCCCCAGTTTTCTTTCTAAGTCATTAAAACACGTATTAATGGCTAGGAACAATCTTCACCCAGAAAAGATGAGAATGAAAAGCAAGCAGTGTTGTTAAATAATCTTTTGCTACTGTTGTACAATATGTCAATGTTACCACAGTGTTTTGTGCTGAAAATTACATTTTTTATTGTGAAATGTAAGTTCAATAAATCATGGATAATTCATCAAATTATGTTCCTTGAAATGGTAGTGAGCAAAATCTGTTCATCGAAAAATGGTTTGTGGAAATATTTAAACAATTTCTGTTGTGGTTATTTGTAAGTTGTTCTCAAGTGCATTTTATTTTTTGGGTGGAATTAACCAATTGGTCTCAGTGGGAGGATGTATCCATGGTTCTTTTAGTATGCCATAAGTAGTCTCAGTTGAGTTTTCATTGTTTAAGATTCAATCACTAAGCATTTCTACAACATTGTACAGTTGAAAAGCAATATTTTTCTTCTGAATGAAACAAGGAAACAATCATTTCCAGACTGTTCTGTGTCACTCCAGACAATTAACTGGGTATGAACCATCCTTGTTCCCTTGACTTTCTGCATCACATTGCACAGGACGACGTTATTCCTTTGACAGCATTCCACTGGGATCATTGCAGATCTTGCACCATTTTGTAGAATGTAGTTGTCTGGCACTCCTGGAACAACTCAGTTTTCCCAACGGTTAAGAAGAAAGGAATTTCCCAATACCACCAGACAATTTGAGCACAGCATACCACTCGTGCCTCCAGACCACCCATGACCATATTTCCCCCTCATCCTCTTGATCGGTTACCCCTCCATTGCCATCATCATTGATATCAAAATATTGCCAGAATTTCAAATTTCCCCTCATCACCATCACATTGTTCCCAGTCATAAAAAGGGCCTTGGCCACAGTCCATCCTGAGCTCTGCTTTCATGTGGACACAGCTTATGCATTTTCAGTGCTGAAGTTTGCAGTGGTCGTGATAGGGATGCAAAAACTGAATTGTTAGTTATGTCCCACTGATAAAGTTATCAAAAACTCCATGGGGACATGTGGGTCATATACCATTAATCTCTCTTGGCAAGGTTTGTTCAATAATGCCTTTTGATCTGAAATAGTGGTAAGTTTTAAGTGCATTTTGGACAAATTAATTAGCATATAAACAGATAAGGAGACAACTTATGGAAAATTGTGAAAGAAAAAAGTTTGTCATCCCTTACTGAAGTGAGTGAGATTAATTTTCCCAGTATTGTCTGGGACTTCCTTAGCTCTGAAGGCTTAGAGGATATTCCAAATTTTGACTCAGTGTTTTCCCTCTACTTTTTTTTCTGTTGTAATTTCCCGAAGGTTGACAGGCCACATCAAAATCAGGTTTAATAACACCAGCATATGCTTTGAAATTTGTTAACTTTGCAGCTGCAGTACAATGTAACACACACACATATATATATGACACCAGCAGTATAGTGGAAGTTCCAGGTGTCAGGGGGGCATGAAGTGTGTGAAGTTACCATAACCAGACAGAAGGTTCTCAGAAAACTGAAAGGTCTGAAGGTAGATAAGTCACTTGGACCAGATGGTGTACACCCCAGAGTTCTGAAGGAGGTAGCTGAAGAGATTATGGAGGTATTAGTAATGATCTTTCAAGAATCACAAGATTCTGGAATGGTTCCAGAGGACTAGAAAATTGCAAATGTCACTCAACTCTTCAAGAAGGGAGGGAGCAGAAGAAAGGAAACTATAGGTCAGTTAGTGTGAACTCTGTGGTTGGGAAGATGTTGGAGTCTATTATTGAGGATGAGGTCTCAGGGTAGTTGAAGGCACAGGATAAAATAGGCCAAAGTCAGCATGGTTTCCTCAACAGAAAATCATGCCTGACAAATCTGTTGGAACTCTTTGAAGAAGTAACAAGCAGGACATACAAAGGGGAATCAGTTGTTGTTGTGTACTTGGAAGGCCTTTGACAAGGTGCCACACGTGAGGCTTCTTAACAAGCTATGAGCCCTTGGTATTACAGGAAAGATTCTAGCATGGATAAACCTATTGAATGGTGAAAGGTCTTCATACAGGTGTGGATGTAGAGAGGATGTTTCCGATGGTGGGAGAGTCTAAGACCAGAGGAGACCGCCTCAGAATAGAGGGGTGTTCTTTTAGAACAGAGATGAAGAGGAATTTCTTTAGCCAGAGAGTGGTGAATCTGTGGAATTCTTTACCACAGGCAGCTGTGGAGGCCAAGTCTTGATGTATATTTAAGGCAGAGGTTGATGAATTCTTGATTAGTCAGGGAATGAAAGGATATAGGGTGAAGGCAGAAGATTGGGGCTGAGAGGAAAGTTAGATCAGCATGATGAAATGGAGGAGCAGACACGATAGGCCAAATCTTGGATACTACTGAGGCTAGTACCCATGATGGAGCTGACTAATTTTACAACTCTCTGCAGTTTATGACAGTGATGCAGCCAGTCATATGCTCTCCATGGTACATCTATAGATGCTTTTGCGTGTTTTAGGCGACAAGTCAAATCTCCTCAAACTGCTAATGAAATATGGCTGCTGTCTTGCCTTCTTTATAGCTCCATCAGTATGTTGGGACCAGGTTAGGTCCTCAGAAATATTGACACCCAGGAGCTTGAAAATACTCACTCTCTCCACTTCTGATCTCTTGTGAAGATTGGTTTGTGTTCATTCTCTTACCCTCTCTGAAGTCCATAATCAGCTCTTTGGTCTTGCTGACCTTGAGTGCAAGGTTGTTGCTATGATACCGCTCAACTAGCTGATATATCTCACTCCTGTACACCCTCTCGTCACCATCTGAGATTCTGCCAACAATGGTTGTATCATCAGCAAACTTATGGATGGCATTTGAGCTATGCCTAGCCACACAGTCATGTACAATTCTATGACTACATTTTTACATTTTATCTTTGCCTATGAATTATGGAACATTAATTGGACCCTATTAATTCACTCTGTGCAAAATGTCTGAAACAATTTTAAGGCAAGGTACCTACTGCGTAATTGCAAGGTGTTTTTATCGTTACCCTCCCCACCTTACCTGAAAATAGAAAATATCAGATAAGTCCTGGGCAATCTTTTTCTATCCAGTGGCCCCTCCATACCAGATGGTGATGTAACCAGTTAGAATGCTCTCCACAGTATATCTATAGAAATTTGCATGTGTTTTTGGTGACATACCAAGTCCCCGCAAACTCCTAATGAAATGAAGCTGCTTTTGTGCTTCCTTTGTAATTGCATCAGTACTTTGGGCCCAGGATAGATATTCAGAGATGTTGACACCCAGAAACTTGAATCTGCTCACTATTTCCATTGCTGATCCCTCGATGAGGACTGGTGTGTGTTCCTGCGACTTCCCTTTCCTGAAGTCCACAATCATTTCCCTAGTCTTATTGACGTTGAATGCAAGATTGTTGTTGCAGAACCACCCAAACAGCTGATGTATCTCTCTTCTGTATGGCTCCTTGTCACCATTTGAAATTCTGCCAATAATAGTTGTGCCATTGGCAAATATATATATTATGCCCTGGTTAAGATTTTTACTGCTACGCTGGAGGTATTTTATTTTTATTATTTCTGTAAGAGCACTCTGTTCTGCTTTTAACATGTTTGGGTTTGAGCTAAAGATAAGGGGCTATGTTGTTCAAGTTAGGAATTTTGCGTCGGCCAATCAGGACGGTGGAATTAAAGGAAGGTTCTAGAGAATACTAGGCGGGGAGGTTTTTGCGTGGTTGAAGTCTTTTTCGTGGGAGCTGGGAAAAGATGGAAGGGAAGATGGCTGAAGATGCCATCCCTGTTGCACAGGGTGCTTTGTGCAGATGAGTGGCTTCAAGGAGGAAGGACAATTCTCCTGTGGGGGAGCTCATTTTTCCAAGATGGATTTTGAGCAACGTTATGAAAGTGTGTGCTTTCATGCGGACCGTGGATCCAGCATACTAGTTAAAGACAACTTCAAGATGAGCTCCAACTTATGTGTACATTTGGACTGGGTTAACTGTAATAGAAACATAGAAAACTTACAGCACAATACGGGCCCTTCGACGGACAAAGCTGTGCCGAACATGTCCCTACCTTAGAACTACCTAGGCTTTACCTATAACCCTCTATTTTTCTAAGCTCCATGTAGCCATCCAGGAGACTCTTAAAAGACCCTATCATTTCTGTCTCCACCGCTGCCGCCAGCAGCCCATTCCACGCACTCACCACTCTCTGCGGGGGAGAAAAACTTACCCTTGGCATCTCCTCTGTACCTGCTTCCAAGCACCTTAAAACTATGCCCTCTCATGCTAGCCATTTCAGCCCTGGGGAAAAGCCTCTTGACTATCCACACCATCAATGCCTCTCATTATCTTGTACACCTCGATCAGATCACCTCTCATCCTCTGTTGCTCCGAGGAGAAAAGGCTGAGTTCACTCAATCTATTCTCATAAGGCATGCTCCCCAATCCAGGCAACATCCTCTGCACCCTTTCTATGGTTTCCACATCCTTCCTGTAGTGAGGCGACCAGAATTGAGCACAGAACTCCAAGTGGGGTCTGACCAGCGTCCTTTATAGCTGCAACGTTACCTCTCGGCTCTTAAACTCAATCCCACGATTGATGAAGGTCAATGCACCGTATGCCTTCTTAACCAACCTGAGTAGCAGCTTTGAATGTCCTATGGGCTCGGACCCCAAGATCCCTCTGATCCTCTACACTGCCAAGAGTCTTACCATTAACGCTATATTCTGCCATCATATTTGACCTACCAAAATCAACCACCTCACACTTATCTGGGTTGAACGCCATCTGCCACTTTTCAGCCCAGTTTTGCATCCTATCAATGTCCCATTGTAACCTCCAACAGCCCTCCACACTATCCACAACACTCCCAACCTTTGTGTCATCAGCAAATCCACTTCCTCATCCAGAGTAGGGGTCCCTGATCAGATCCCTGAGGCACACCACTGGACACCGGCCTCCATGCAGAATATGACCCGTCTACAACCACTCTTTGCCTTCTGTGGGCAAGCCAGTTCTGAATCCACAAGGCAATGTCTCCTTGGATCCCATGCCTCCTTACTTTCTCAATAAACTTTGCATGGGGTACCTTATCAAATGTCTTGCTAAAATCCACATACACTACCTCTATGGCTCTACCTTCATCAATGTGTTTAGTCACATCCTGAAAAAATTCAATCAGGCTCGGAAGGCACGACCTGCCTTTGACAAAGCTATACTGACTATTCCTAATCATATTATGCCTCCCCAAATGTTCATAAATCCTGCCTCTCAGGATCTTCTCCATCACCTTACCAACCACTGAAGTAAGACTCATTGGCCTATAATTTCCTGGGCTATCCCTACTCCCTTTCTTGAATAAGAGAACAACATCCATAACCCTCTGGAACCTATCCCATCCTCATTGATGATGCAAAGATCATTGCTAGAGGCTCAGCAATCTCCTCCCTCGCTTCCCACAGTAGCCTGGGGTACATCCCGTCTGGTCCCGGTGACTTATCCAACTTGATGCTTTCCAAAATCTCCAGCACATCCTCTTCCTTAATATCTACATGCTCAAGCTTTTCAGTCCACTGCAACTCATCCCTACAATTGCCAAGATCCTTTTCCATAGTGAATACCGAAGCGAAGTATTCATTAAGTACCTCTGCTATTTCCTCCTGTTCCATACACACTTTTCCACTGTCACTTGATTGGTCCTGTTCTGTCATGTCTTATCCTCTTGCTCTTCACGTACTTGTAGAATGCCTTGGGGTTTTCCTTAATCCTGTCTGCCAAGGCCTTCTCAGGGCCCCTTCTGGCTCTCCTAATTTCATTCTTAAGCTCCTTCCTGCTAGCCTTATAATCTTCAAGATTCCTATCATTACCTAGTTTTTTGAACCTTTCGTAAGCTCTTCTTTTCTTCTTGACTAGATTTACAACAGCCTTTGTACACCACGGATCTTGTACCCTACCATCCTTTCCAAGTCCCATTAGAACGTACCTGCTCAGAACCCCATGCAAATATGCCCTGAACATTTGCCACATTTCTTCCGCACATTTCCCTGTGAACATCTGTTTCCAACTTATGCTTCCAAGTTCCTGCCTGATAGTGTCATATTTCCCCTTACTCCAATAAAACATTTCCCTAACTTGTCTGTTCCCATTCCTCTCCAATGCTATGGTAAAGGAGATAGAATTGTGATCACTATCTCCAAAATGCTCTCTTACTGAGAGACCTGACACTTGACCAGGTTCATTTCCCAATACCAGATCAAGTACAGGCTCTTGTTTTGTAGACTTATCTACATAGTGTGTCAGGAAGCCTTCCTGAGCACACCTAACAAACTCCACCCCATCTAAACCCCTTGCTCTCGGAAGATGCCAATCAGTATGGGGGAAATTAAAATCTCCCACCACGACACTTATTATTACACCTTTCCAGAATCTGTCTCCCTATCTGCTCCTTGATGTCCCTGTTACTATAGGGTGGTCTATAATAAACACCTACTAGAGTTATTGACCCCTTCCTGTTCCTAACTTCCACCCACAGAGACTCAGTAGACAATCCTTCTATGACTTCCTCCTTTTCTGCAGCCGTGACACTACCTCTGATCAGCAGTGCCACACCCCCACCTCTTTTGCCTCCCTCCCTGTCTGAAACATCTAAAACCTGGCACGCTAAGTTACCATTCCTGCCCTTGAGCCATCCAAGATTCGGGAGCTTAGTACTGATGAGTACCCATATTATTGCTTGTCATTGAAGCTGGAATTTTCGGAAGCAGATGATGGAGTATTGACACACCAGTGTTGGTCTGCCCACATCTGATTACCAAGCTTCCATTCTAGTGGAAACAAATACTGCCATTGTGAAAAGGCTCGAGGGAGCATGCAAAGTGAGAAATGGAGAGAACTTTTTGAAAACTTTGTCCATTCACCCTGTGTTCAAAGCTGCTTTTGAGAAGGTGCAGGTTCCTCCTAAGCAGGATGATGAGCAGAAACAAGGAACTGTGTGGTACACCCAGTCTAAACCTGTCATGTTATGTTCTGGAGGAGTAGCTTTGATGACAGGAACCCCCAAATTTCCCGGAATGTCCAAGGAATGGAAAAGGAGATTATACTGGAATGCTAAGTGATTATACTGATGATTATACTTATGGGATGATTATGCTGACAAGTAGAAAACTCCTTGGTTACTCCAGAAGTACTTGCCACACTATTAGAGTGACCGAGGACACCCCTTTCCGAAACATGTCTCACAGATTAGCACCAAGGGAGGTTGAAAATGTTTGGAGCACCTGCTTAAACTGATGGAAGTTAAATTCAGTCGTGGAGCATGACGACGTAACTATTTTTGGCGAGGGAGAGTGTAATGCCCTGGTTAAGATTTTTACTGCTATGCTGTAGGTATTCATTTTAGCAGTTCTGTAAGAACCGTCTGATAGGCTTTTAGCATGTTTGGGCTTGGGCTAAAGATACGGAGCTATGTTGTTCAACTTGGAAACGTTGTGTCAGCAAATCAGGAATTGGGAGATGGTTCTAGGGAATGCTGGACGGAAAGGTTTTTGTGATTGACACTGTTATGGGTCTAAGTCTTTTTCACGGGATAAAACTGAGAAATCTCCTTTATTAAAACCAGACATACAAGCTACAGATGTTACAGAGTAAAGCCTAGAGGATATTATTATTACTTGGTGCATCAAATACATTCTTTATTGTGTTAAATTAACATTTGGCTTACATTTTAATTAATATTTTCAATTTTAAGCAAATAAAACTCTGAAATACAAAGCATTTTGAGGATCATTTGCTCAGCAGCAAGAAAAGGTATTTAAATAGGATGAATGAAATGCTCTTAATTTTTCATTGTAACATAAAAGATGTTGATTTCAATTGTTTTCCCTGTGTAACGTACAAAAGCCAAACATTGATTCAGCTTAAGTATTTGTGATTGCAGATCTCAATCTCATTTATTCCACGAATGGGACAGAGAGTGAAAGGACAGTACTTTTTTTAACTTTTGAAATTATTTCCTGAAATCCTAGAGTACATTCACTTTCAACACTCACAACACACTGGAGGAACTCAGCAGGTCGGAAAAGATAGGTCGACGTTTCGGGCCGGATCCCTTCGTCAGGACTGTAGAGGGAGGGGGCAGAGGCCCTGTAAAGAAAGTGGGGGGAGGGTGGGGAGGAGAAGGCTGGTAGGTTCCAGGTGAAAAACCAGTAAGGGGAAAGATAAGGGGGTGGGAGAGGGGAGGGAGGGAGGTGATAGGCAGGAAAAGTGAAGAAAGAGTAGGGGGAAAACACAATGGGTAGTAGAAGGAGGTGGAACCATGAGGGAGGTGATAGGCAGCTGGGGGAGGGGGCAGAGTGACATAGGGAGGGGGGAGGGAATTACCGGAAGCTGGAGAATTCTATGTTCATACCAAGGGGCTGGAGACTACCTAGACGGTATATGAGGTGTTTCTCCTCCAACCTGAGTTTAGTATGTTCACTTTAGTATATCAACAAGAATTAGCTAACATTAAGATTGAATAAACTGAGGTTCTTTTGAACTTTTTAAATTTGTAACAAAACAATAAGGCTATACTTTTTTCTTTCAGATACTTTGAAAAGCAATTTGACTTGGCAGAAGCAACTAAATTACCCATGTTTCTACACTGCAGAAATTCATCTGCAGAATTTTTAGGTATGATTGGGAAAATCAAAGTAAGATTTCTTTGATATTACTGTTCTTTGATAGATAGATACACCATGTTTATACATTTAAACCCTGGCAAGAATACACTTTCTGTCCACGTCTAATTACTCTATGTGCCTTACAAGGTAATTACATATTTTGGGTTTGAAGAAAAAGCTGGCACCTTTTCTGAATAACATTACTGCACTTGTTGAATTTTGTTACCATATGAATAAGGAAGTATAATTCTGGATGGTAAAATCACTGTCCAATTAGATAAAGGGGAGAAATATAGGGATGGAGTCTAAACAGCTTTTTGTTTAATACTATTGAAACCTGAAGGAAATGTGAAATTTTCAATGCCCATGAGTTAATTGGGTAGTAAATAACATATATCGTGCAGTTAAAAGGCTATGTGAAATCAAAGGCCAACCCAATGAGACATTCCTAGTTTGTATCTTCCAAGCAAGCACAAGAATGTCAGACCATTTAATTTATTTGAATGATGAATCACTGTACCATTTTTGTACGGTGGACTGGTGCTGTCAGATAACATAGATTCATTGAGTCATACAACATGGAAACAGCATTTGGTCAGACAGATCCATGCCAACGAAGATGACCATCCAAGTTAATCCCATTTGTCTGTATTTGGACCATAAACTTATAAACCTTTCCTATCCCTGTACCTGTGCAACTGTATTTTAAAAGTTGTTATTGTGCCTGCCTCAACTACTTCCTCTGGCAGCTCATCCACATGTATCACCTTCAATTTCTAACAAAAAATGCCAGTCAAGCTCCTGTTAAATTTTTCCCCTCTTGCCTTGAATCTATGTCTCTACTTCTTGATTCCCCTGTTGGCCGTTCATCAATGGAACTAGGTTAGGAAACTCACTATGCAACTCTTAATTAACCGTAGCTTGCACTTTATTGTGTCTACCCAAACAACAACGTAAGTATTTTGACCCCAAGCCAACAGCTTAGAACATGAATTCTACTGTTCTCCCTGTACCAATACTTATTCAGACTACTTGCCCAAATTATAATACCAAAACGGGACGGGGTCTCCCATTGGCCAGATGATCGATCCTTCTTCCAGCCCCTGGCATGGGTTATCTTCCTTGAGATGGTGAATCTCTGATCGAAGTTACCACTATCTTGTATCCGAAAAGCTCTGTTTTTATGTTCATTCCTTACTAGTTCGAATGTTACATTTCAATGTCATTGGCTATGGGTCATCCAAGCCAGCATCAATTTATTGCCTTACTTCTGCAAGTGAGAACTGACATTGCTAATTTATGGCTCTCTGTTCTCAATTAGTAATCAACTCAAATCACACAGGCAGACACAGACCCCAACATTCAGAAACTTGCATGTTATGTGCAACCAAAGAACACTTCACAAATAACTTCTTATTTGGAAATGATCTCAAGTTCTGCAGATTACCTAGGGTACCATTGTGTCCACTTAAAAACTTAATCAAGCCAAGCAACTTCAATCCACAAAATAGAGGATGTAGAGCAATGGCTGCCTGCATATCCATCAACATCATGGCAAGAACAGAGACAATTAGTTTGTTTGCTTCCACTGTCCTTGATCCATTCAAGTTCTTTGTTCCTTCCATAATTTAATTCCTCCATGGCCAACACCTCTGCTCTGTGTGGAGAAGAAAAGATTTGAGTGCATTCTCTCTATCTGTGCCATCATGATTTTATATACTTCTTTAAAACCATAATACATAGGAGCAGAATTAGGCCATCTGGCCCATCGAGTCTGCTCCACCATTTCATCATGTCTGTTCCATTTCCCTCTCAGCCATATCCCCCTGCCTTCTCCCCATAACCTTTCATGTCCTAAGTAATCAAGAATTTATCAGCCTCCGTCTTAAATACACACAATGATCTGGTCTCCACAGCTGCCAATCGCAACAAATTCCACAGATTCACCACCACTGGCTAAAGAATTCCCACCCCCCACCCCCATCTCTGTTCTAAATGGACGTCCTTTTATTCTGAGGCTGTGCCCTCTGCTCCTACACCTCCTCACTATAGAAACCATTCTCTCCACATCCACTCTATCTAAGGCTTTCAACATTCGATAGGTTTCAATGACATCACCCCCCCCCATTCTTCTAAATTCTGTCAAGTAAAGGCCCAGAGCCATCAATAGCTCCTCGTACAATAACCCGTTCCTTCACAGAATCATTCTTGTGAACCGCCTCTGAAACCTCTCCAGCATCAGCACATCCTTTCTTAAATAATGGGCCCAAAACTGCTCATAATACTCCAAGTGAAGCCCACCAGAGCCTTATGAAGACTCAGCACTCAGCATTACATCCTTGCTTTTACAGTCTAGTCCTTTTCAAATGAATGCTAACATTGCACTTGCCTTCCTCACCACTGACTCATCCTGCAAATTAACCTACATGAGGACTTCCAATTCACTTTGCACCTTGGATTTTTGATTTTCTCCTTGTTTGCATGCCATCTTGGACAATATCTCCCATCCACTACATAATGTACTGGTTGGGCACAGGAGTACATTCAGCCAGAGACTCATTCCACCGAGATGCAACACAGAGCGTCATAGGAAGTCATTCCTGCCTGTGGCCATCAAACTTTACAACTCCTCCCTTGGAGGGTCAGACACCCTGAGCCAATAGGCTGGTCCTGGATTTATTTCCTGGCATAATTTACATATTACTATTTAATTATTTATGGTTTTATTACTATTTAATTATTTATGGTGCAACTGTAACGAAAACCAATTTCCCCCGGGATCAATAAAGTATGACTATGTTTAGAAAGTAGTCTGTGCTTTTATTCCTTCTCGTAAGTGCATGACCATACATTTCCTGACACTGTATTCCATCTGCCACTTCTTTACCTATTCTCCTAATCTGTCTAAGTCCGGGGTACCCAACCTGGGGTCCATGGCATGTAAAAGATTGGGAACTCCCAGTCTAAGTTCTGCAGCCTCCCTACTTCCTCAACACTACCTACCCCTCCACCTATCTTTATATCATCCATAGAGTTGGCCACAAAGCTATTAATTCCGTCATCCAAATCACTGACGTATAACATAAAAAGAAGTGGTCCCAACACAGATCCCTGTGGAACACCATTCGTCACTGGTAGCCAATCAGAAAAATCCCCCTTTATTCCCACTCTTTGCCACCTACCAATCAGTCAGTGTTCTATTTATGCCAACAACAGGAATTCTGCAGATGCTGGAAATTCAAGCAACACACATAAAAGTTGCTGGTGAACGCAGCAGAGTCCTGACGAAGGGTCTCGGCCTGAAACGTCGACTGTACCTCTTCCTAGAGATGCTGCCTGGCCTGCTGCGTTCACCAGCAACTTTTATGTGTGTTGCTTCTATCTATGCCAGTATCTTTCCTTTAATACCATGGGATCTTATCTTGTTAAGCCTCAAATGTGGCATCTTCTCAAAGACCTTCTAAAAATCCAAGTATACTTTGTCAAAGAATTGTTCTGCTTTGTCAAAGAATTTCAATAGATTTGTCACGCAAGGTTCTTTCTTAAGGAAAACTGTGCTGAGTTTGGCCTATTTTATCAAGTGTCTCCAAGTTCTCAAAACC
The DNA here is from genome assembly GCF_963921235.1 of Mobula hypostoma. Taxonomy (NCBI): domain Eukaryota; kingdom Metazoa; phylum Chordata; class Chondrichthyes; order Myliobatiformes; family Myliobatidae; genus Mobula; species Mobula hypostoma. The sequence continues at coordinate 198,787,124 of NC_086097.1, forward strand.
ACATCTTTAACAATCAACTCCAACATCTTCCCAACCATTGCGGTCAGGCTAAGAGGCCTATAACTTCCTTTCATAGAATCATAGAAAATCTACGGCACAATACAGTCCCCTCAGCCTACGAAGTTGTGCCGACCATGTCCCTACCTTTGAAATTACTAGGCTTACCAAAACCCCTCTATTTTTCTGAGCTCCATGTACCTATCCAAAAGTCTCTTAAAAGACCCTATCGTATCCGCCTCCACCACAGTTGCCAGCAGCCTATTCCACGCACTTTCTTTTGTCTCCTTCCATTCTTGAAGAGTGGAGTGGCATTTCTAATTTTCCCGTCCTCTGGAACCATGTCGGAATCTATTGATCCTTGAAGGATCATTACTAATACCTCCACAATCTCTTCAGCTACCTATTTTAGAACCCTGGGGTGTAGTCCACCTGGTACAGATGACACCTACCTTCAGACCTTTCAGTCCAAGTGCCTTCTCCCTAGTAATAGCAGGTCACTCACTTCTGCCCCTGACACTCTCGAACTATTATTGCTAGTGTCTTCCTCAGTGAAGACTGATGTAAAATACTTAATCAGTTCATCTGCCATTTCCTTGTTCCCAATTACTATCACTCCAGCAGTCCAAAATGTACTCTCGCCTCTCCTTTACTCTTTATATATCTGAAAAAATCTGGTATTCTCTTTGATATTGGCTATTATACCTTCATATTTAGTTTTTCCCCCCTTATGATATTTTTGGTTGTCTTCTGTTGGCTTTTAAATGTCTCTCAACCCTCTTACTTTCCACTAATTTTTGCTCTATTATATGCTCTCTCCTTTACTTTTATGTTTGCTTTGACTTCCCTTGTCAGGCATGGTTTACAAGGGAATAACACTTTCCTCGTTATCCTGCCTTTAGAATATTCCCTCTTCTTTGGGGTGTATCTATCCTTCGCCTTCTGAATTGCTCCCGAAAACTCCACCCATTGCTGCTCTGCCAGTGTCCCCTTCTAATCAACTTTGGACAGCTCTTCTCTCATACCTCTTTACTGCACTATAATACTGCTACATCTGACTTTAGGTTCTCCCTCTCAAGTTGTAGCGTGATAACCCTTCATTTTCCTATTCCCCAAGGAAACATATCCTAACCTGTTCAACTTCTCCCTATAACTCAATTTCTCAAGTCATAGCAATGTTCTTGTAAATCTTTCCAGCACTTTCTTCAGTTTAGTAATATATTTCAGATAGCAGGTTAATCAAATCTGAACACTATACACTAGTTGCTGTCACCCCACCATTTCTACCAATGCACCATAACCTAATAACTTCTATATTCAATACACTTAATGTAAAAATACATTAGACATAATCTGTAATAAAATTCTCAACAATTTCTTCTGTTTCATTTGTAGATATAGCAAAGAGAAATATGGATAGATGTGTTGGAGGCGTGGTAAGTGCTTATATATTACCCTACCTATAATGGAGAATTAGCACGATTTGTACCTGTAATCAAATCTCACATGATCTTTGTTACGCAAAATGGCCCATGAGATCCACACAGAATCTTACTGATTTAATAAGTAAGAGGGAATCTTCAATTCACTTAAACGAAATATACACATCAAAATGTAATGCTATGAAGTAAATTTTACATTGTCTTGTCATGTGAACTTCATCATGATCATTTGCCTCCTGGAACAAGCAACGCAATGAAAGTTAGATGAACTCTTAACAAGTCCACTCTGGCAGATCACCACCTGGCATATTCTCTGGAAAATGGAGCTCAGCACCATTGTCAATCCCTAATTTCACTTCACAGAACCAAGTGTGTTCATTCATAATTTAAGTGGGCTTTTGAGTCAATCGCATTGGTGCATTTGGCAAATTTCCTTCCCTGAAAGGTGTCTAACTTTGATAGAGCCTGATCCTGCTTTTTTCTGCTTATCCGAGTCCATAGTTTTTACTTGCAATTCATTTTAGTAAGTAGGGAACTGTGTGTTGTTAAATTAATAGAAACAGTACACGTAACTCCATGTATTTAATTTCTGTGTATTTCTTTTCTTTTTAAATCTTTTTATTGAATAAGTATACAAAAAGGTAAGCCATATAGGCACTAATACACTGTTAGAATATAATAAAATTACAGGAGATATTAATACAGAAAAAAAAGTGATACAAACAATGTAATTTAAACATAACATACTAAGGTAAAATAATAGTATAGTAATTTATATATATATATATAGAGAAATAGAGAAAAGGAAAAAAAAAACCCACCGTGCAACTAAACTAAAAGCAAAGCAAAGCAATGGGCCAACTTGGAACCAAGTAGAGTTAAAGAACTCAAAATCACGTCCTCAAACCCGACCTCCATTAAAAACAGTAAAAAAAAACAAGAAGGGTATATAAATATGGAGCAAAAAAGAGAAGAAAAAAATTACATTAAATGAAAATATTGAATAAAAGATCTCCAGGTCTGTTCAAATTTAAGTGAGGAGTCATAAAGATTGCTTCTAATTTTCTCCAAATTCAAGCATAATATCGTCTGAGAAAACCAAAAAAGGGTGGTTGGAGCGTTAAGCTGTTTCCAGTGTTGTAAGATACATCTTTTCGCCATTAAAGTAAGAAATGCAATCATTCTACGGGCTGAAGGAGAAAGATTACTGGAAATTTTAGGTAGTCCAAAGATAGCAGTAATAGGATGAGGAGAGATATCTATATTCAATACCTTTGAGATAATATTAAAAATGTCTCTCCAAAAAGTTTCCAGAGTAGGACAAGACCAAAACATATGAGTTAAAGAGGCTATCTGCCCCGGACATCTATCACAAAAAGGATTAATATGAGAATAAAAGCGAGCTAATTTATCTTTGGACATATGTGCTCTATGAACAACTTTAAATTGAATTAGGGAATGTTTAGCACAGATAGAGGAAGTATTGACTAATTGTAAAATCTGCCCCCAGTCATCCACGGAAATGATAGACCCCAATTCCTGTTTTCAATCTACCCTAATCTTATCAAATGGAGCTTTCCTAAGTTTCATAATAATATTATAAATCATAGCCGATGCACCTTTCTGACATGGATTAAGGTTAATTATAGTATCTAAAACATATGTAGGAGGAAGCATTGGAAAAGAAGAAAGTTTAGTACTTAGGAAATTTCTAACTTGTAGATATCTAAAAAAATGTATTCTTGATAAATTATATTTATTAGATAATTGTTCAAAAGACATAAGGGAACCATCTAAAAATAAATCCAAAAACCGTGAAATACCCTTAGTCTTCCAAATTTGAAAAGCATGATCCGTAAAAGAGGGAGGAAAAAATATGTTACCTAAAATAGGAATCGCTAGCCCAAATTGGTTAAGATCAAAAAATTTTCTGAATTGGAAGCAAATACGTAAGGTATATTTAACTATCGGGTTAGATACCTGTTTAAGGCGTTTCAAATCAAAAGGAAGAGAGGAACCTAAAATAGAGCCAAGTGTATAGCCCTGAACAGATTGTAATTCCAATGCTACCCATTTAGGAATGGATAGTATATCCTGGTCAAGTAACCAAAATTTCATATGTCGAATATTGATTGCCCAATAATAGAATCTAAAGTTAGGTAAGGCTAAACCTCCATCTCTCTTAGCTTTCTGTAAATGTATTTTACCCAGTCTCGGGTTTTTATTTTGCCAAATAAATGAAGAAATTTTTGAGTCAACGTTATCAAAAAGATTTTGGAACAAAAATCGGTAATGCCTGAAATATATATAAAAATTTTGGCAGAAAAAACATCTTAACTGCATTAATACGACCAATCAAAGTTACATATAAAGGAAACCATTCAGATGAAAGTTGAATAATATGGTCAATTAAGGGTAAAAAGTTAATCTTAAATAAATCTTTGTGTTTACAAGTAATTTTAATCCCAAGATATGAAAAATAATTATTAATCAATTTAAATGGAAAGTTATGATATAAGGGAAGTTGTTTATTAATCAGGAAAAGTTCACTCTTACTAAGATTTAACTTATAACCTGAAAAGAGACTAAATTGTGCTAATAACTCTAAAACAGCAGGGAGGGATTTTTGAGGATTAGAAATATATAAAAGTAAGTCATCAGCATAGAGTGATATAATTTCTGTGTATTTCTGTATTAGAATCATAGAAACATAAGACATAGGAGTGAATTAGGTCATTCAGCCCATTGAGTCTGCTCCACCACTCCATCATGGCTGATCCTGGATCCCACTCCCCCTCCTTCTCACCATATCCTTTGATGCTCTGACTGATCAGGAAACAATCAAGTTCCGCCTTAAATATACACACGAACTTGGCCTCCACCGCAGTCTGTGGCAGAGCATTCTACAGATTTACTACTCTCTGGCTAAAAAAATTCTTCCTTAACTCTGTCCTAAAGGGTCGCCCCTCAATTTTGAGGCTGTGCCCTCTAGTTCTGGTTACTCCTACAATAGTAAACATCCTCTCCACATCCACCCTTTCCAGTCCTTTCAACATTCATGAGGTTTCAATGAGATTCCCCCGCATTCTTCTAAATTCCAGTGAGTACGGGCCCAAAGTTGCCAAACGCTCCTCATACGCTAACCCCTTCATTACCAGGATCATCCTTGTGAACCTCCTCTGGATTCTCTCCAATGACAACACATCCTTTCTGAGATAAGGGGCCAAAAACTCTTGACAATGCTCCAAGTGCACTCTGACTAGTGTCTAATAAATCTTCAGCATTGTAAGATCTTAAGACATAGGAGCTGAATTAGGCCATTTGGCCCATTGAGTCTTAACCCCATTCAATTCTGGATTATCCTTTTCTCCCCCTTGTTTTTATATCCTTCCCCTTGAAATAAATGCCAACGTTGCATTTGCCTTCTTTACCACAGACTCAACCTGTAAATTAACTTCCTGGGAGTCTTGCACAAAGACTCCTAAGTCCCTCTGCATCTCTGAAGTTTGAACCTTCTCCCCTTGTAGATAATAGTATGCACTATTGTTCCTTTTACCAAAATGCATTATTATATATTTCCCAACACTGTATACCATCTGCTACTATTTTGCCCACTCTTCCAATTTGTCTAAGTCCCGCTATTGCTACCTCAGCACTATCTGTCCCTCCACCTATCTTTGCATCATCCGCATACTTTGCCACAAAGCCATCAATTTCATTATCTAAGTAACTGACAAACAATGTGAAAAGCAGCGGTCCCAATACTGACCCCTGAGGAACACCACCAGTCACTGGCAGCCGAACAGAAAAGGCTGCCTTTACTCTCACTCTCTGCCTCCGCTGTCCGTGCCTGTATCTGTTGAAATACCTTTTAAACATTATGATTATATCTGCCTCCACCATCTCCTTTGGCGGTTTGCTCCAAATATTTACCATCCCATATGGAAGTAGACCCCTCATTTCTTTTTTTTAATTTTGCCTCTCACCTTAAACCTGTGCCCTTCAACTTTAGACTCTCCAGCTGTGGGAAAAAAATTTTGACTACCCCATATGATTATTATAAACCTCTGTACTGTCAGCCCTGAGCTTCCTCTGTTCCATCGAGAATAAGCCCAGATAATCCAATCTCTTCTTATAACCATCGTCCTCTATTTCAGGCAATATCGTGGTGGATCGCTTCTCCACTCTTTGCTATCACATCATCCTTGTAGTCTTGCAGCATGGCAGGCAGAACTGTACACAATATATCAAGTGCAGTCTGTCAACGGATAGGAACCTATGGTATGCACAAAAATTGACATACACAAAAATTTGCTACCCTTCTACTCTTTAAACCCCACCCATAATAAAAACAAACATAATGATCATCTTTACTACCAGATAAAGCAGCAAATTATTTTTTTTACAACCTGAGAGCAGTGAGATGTTTTCAGAGGAAATGTCTCACACCAGCTAGATGGTTGTGAAAACACATGACGTTGGATGATACATTTTGAAATCCTCACAGATCAGGTGTACACATCAATATTGTGATAGTAAATGGTTGAACCAGTTGACATCGCTCTTGCTCTGCGTATATTTTTTCTTCTGTGGCTTGTGAGTGAATAATGGATATACATAGAACATAGAATAGTACAGCACAGTACAGGCCCTTCGGCCCACAATGTTGTGCCGACCCTCAAACCCTGCCTCCCATATAAGCCCCCACCTTAGATTCCTCCATATACCTGTCTAGTAGTCTCTTAAACTTCACTAGTGTATCTGCCTCCACCACTGACTCAGGCAGTGCATTCCACGCACCAACCACTCTCTGAGTAAAAAACCTTCCTCTAGTATCCCCCTTGAACTTCCCACCCCTTACCTTAAAGCCATGTCCTCTTGTATTGAGCAGTGGTGCCCTGGGGAAAAGGCGCTAGCTGTCCACTCTATCTATTCCTCTTATTATCTTGTACACCTCTATCATGTCTCCTCTCATCCTCCTCCTCTCCAAAGAGTAAAGCCCTAGCTCCCTTGATCTCTGCTCATAATGCATACTTTCTAAACCAGGCAGCATCCTGGTAAATCTCCTCTGTACCCTTTCCAATGCTTCCACATCCTTCCTATAGAGAGGTGACCAGAACTGGACACAGTACTCCAAGTGTGGCCTAACCAGAGTTTTATAGAGCTGCATCATTACATCGTGACTCTTAAACTCTATCCCTCGACTTATGAAAGCTAACACCCCATAAGCTTTCTTAACTACCCTATCCACCTGTGAGGCAACTTTCAGGGATTTGTGGACATGTACCGCCAGATCCCTCTGCTCCTCCACACTACCAAGTATCCTGCCATTTACTTTGTACTCTGTCTTGGAGTTTGTCCTTCCAAAGTGTACCACCTCACACTTCTCCAGGTTGATCTCCATCTGCCACTTCTCAACCCACTTCTGCATCCTATCAATGTCTCTCTGCAATCTTTGACAATCCTCTACACTATCTACAACACCACCAACCTTTGTGTCGTCTGCAAACTTGCCAACCCACCCTTCTACCCCCATATCCAGGTCATTAATAAAAATCACGAAAAGTAGAGGTCCCAGAACAGATCCTTGTGGGACACCACTAGTCACAATCCTCCAATCTGACTGTACTCCCTCCACCACCACCCTCTGCCTTCTGCAGACAAGCCAATTCTGAATCCACCTGGCCAAACTTCCCTGGATCCCATGCCTTCTAACTTTCTGAATAAGCCTACCGTGTGGAACCTTGTCAAATGCCTTACTAAAATCCATATAGATCACATCCACTGCACTACCCTCATCTATATGCCTGGTCACCTCCTCAAAGAACTCTTATCAGGCTTGTTAGACACGATCTGCCCTTCACAAAGCCATGCTGACTGTCCCTGATCAGACCATGATTCTCTAAATGCCTATAGATCCTATCTCTAAGAATCTTTTCCAACAGCTTTCCCACCACAGACGTAAGGCTCACTGGTCTATAATTACCTGGACTATCCCTACTACCTTTTTTGAACAAGGGAACAACATTCGCCTCTCTCCAATCCTCCGGTACCATTCCCGTGGACAACGCGGACATAAAGATTCTAGCCAGAGGCTCAGCAATCTCTTCTCTCGCCTCGTGGAGCAGCCTGGGGAATATTCCGTCAGGACCTGGGGACTTATCTGTCCTAATGTATTTTAACAACTCCAAAACCTCGTCTCCCTTAATATCAACATGCTCCAGAACATCAACCTCACTCATATTGTCCTCAGCGTCATCAAGTTCCCTCTCATTGGTGAATACTGAAGAGAAGTATTCATTGAGGACCTCGCTCACTTCCACAGCCTCCAGGCACATCTTCCCAGCTTTATCTCTAATCGGTCCTACCTTCACTCTTGTCATCCTTTTTTTCTTCACATAATTGAAGAATGCCTTGGGGTTTTCCTTTACCCTACTCACCAAGGCCTTCTCATGCCCCCTTCTTGCTCTTCTCGGTCCCGTCTTAAGCTCCTTTCTTGCTTCCCTATATTCCTCAATAGACCCATCTAATCCTTGCTTCTTAAACCTCATGTATGCTGCCTTCTTCCACCTGACTAGATTTTCCACCTCACTTGTCACCCATGGTTCCTTCACCCTACCATGTTTTATCTTCCTCACCGGACAAATTAATCCCTAACATCCTGCAAGAGATCCCTAAACATCGACCACATGTCCATAGTACATTTCCCTGCAAAAACATCATCCCAATTCACACCAAGTTCTAGCCTTATAGCCTCATAATTTGCCTTTCCCCAATTAAAAATGTTCTTGTCCTCTCTGATTCTATCCTTTTCCATGATAATTATAAAGGCCAGGGAGCGGTGGTCACTGTCCCCCAGATGCTCACCCACTGAGAGATCTGTGACCTGACCCGGTTCATTACCTAGTACTAGATCTAGTATGGCATTTCCCCTGGTCGGCCTGTCCACATACTGTGACAGGAATCCATCCTGGACACACTTAACAAATTCTGCCCCATCTAAACCCTTGGAACTAATCAGGTGCCAATCAATATTAGGGAAGTTAAAGTCACCCATGATAACAACCCTGTTATTTTTGCATCTTTCCAAAATCTGCCTCCCAATCTGCTCCTCTGTATCTCTGCTGCTACCAGGGGGCCTATAGAATACCCCCAGTAGAGTAACTGCTCCCTTCCTGTTCCTGACTTCCACCCATATTGACTCAAAAGAGGATCCTGCTACATTACCCACCTTTTCTGTAGCTGTAATAGTATCCCTGACCAGTAATGCCACCCCTCCTCCCCTTTTTCCGCCCTCTCTATCCCTTTTAAAGCACTGAAATCCAGGAATATTGAGAATCCATTCCTGCCCTGGTGCCAGCCAAGTCTCTGTAATGGCCACTACATCATAATTCCATGTATGTATCCAAGCTCTCAGTTCATCACCTTTGTTCCTGATGCTTCTTGCATTGAGGTACACACATTTCAGCCCTTTTACCTTACTGTCTTTACACCATTTATTCTGCTTCTCTTTCCTCAGAGCCTCTCTGTATGTTAGATCTGGCTTTACTCCATGCACTTCTTTCACTGCTCTATCGCTCTGGGTCCCATCCCCCTCGCAAATTAGTTTAAACCCTCTTGAACCATGCTAGCAAACCTACCTGCAAGGATATTGCTCTCCCTCGAGTTCAGGTGCAACCCATCCAATCTGTAGAGGTCCCACCTTCCCCAGTAGAGATCCCAATGATCTAAAAATCTAAAACCCTGCTCCCTGCACCAACTCCTCAGCCACGCATTCAACTGCCATCTCCTCCAATTCTTACCATCTCTGTCACGTAGCACTGGCAGCAATCCTGAGAACGTCACCCTTGAGGTCCTGTTCTTCAGCCTTCTGCCTACTTCCCGAAACTCACACTTCAGGACCTCATCCCTCTTCCTGCCTGTGCCGTTGGTCCCAACATGTATCACGACTTCTGGTTGCTTTCCCTCTCGTACCAGGATGTCGTGCACCTGGTCAGAGACATCCCGGACCCTGGCACCCGGGAGGCAACAAACCATGCAGGTGTCCTTCTCACGTCCACAAAAGCTCCTGTCTGCCCCCCTGACTATAGCGTCTCCAATGACGACAGCTCTCCTCTTCTCCGTCCCACCCTTCTGCACCACAGGGTCAGACTCAGTGCCGGAGGCCCTGCCACCGTGGCTCACATCTGGTTGGTCGTCCCCACCAACAGTATCCAGGATGGTAAACATTATTCAGGGGAATGGCTACAGGGGTGCTCTGCACTACCTGTCTGCTCACCTTCGCTTTCCCCCCTCTGACTGTCACCCAGCGACCTGCTTCCAACAGCCTAGGTGTGACTACCTCCCTGTAGCTCTCATCTATGACTGCCTCATTCTCCCTTCAGTGATGATAATGGCAAATATTGTGTGCACTTTAGCACCTCCATGAATATTTTTTCACAATAAACATTTATATTAGAAAAACTATGTTTTAAGATCATCGGTGAGATATTTTTAAGTTATGTTTACCTTTTCCATTCTATCTTGTTCACAACACTATATTCTGAGGTACAATAACAATTTAGAAATGATGTTATTTTTCTATTGCCTCTTTTAAAGATTAATAACAACCTTTGAACGGGTTTTCTAAAATGCTTCATTTATTTCAATCTGTCTCTTATACTTTTACTGATTTAATATTCCTATAATTCAGAGTAAAGCAATGAGTAGTAAAGCAATGAATAAGCAACAGGACTCAACCTTTTTTTCCTTTTAAAATGTCTATGATTATTGTTACTAACTCATTCATCAATAATAATCTCTCCATTGCGCACAAGATTTTTTTTTGATTATTGCCTATTTGGGCACATGTTCCTAAAAAGGTTTGCCATTCCTGGTCTAACCAGTGTTTTGTACACTGTAAAATAGTATCCAACTCTAATGCCCAATTCCCTTGCTTATAAAGACCTTGAAATCTCTAAAGAAGAAAATTCCTTTCTCGTCATCCTAATGACCTGCTTCCTCTACTGAGGAGCTATAGGTATGCAGCCCAAGATTTTTGATCATCATTCCTCCTAAAATCCCTGTCATTTATTCTATGCCAAAATTCGACTTCCCAAAATGTTAATCTTTTATTGTCTTTTCTTTCTTCTAATCTCACTGTCCGTAATTTCTGCCTTGCTTTCTCATTTTAAACATTCTTGGAGGTCTTATTGATAACCTGTGCAAACTAATCAAAGCTTGATTTTTGCTTCTGGTAATGCGATCTTGGTGTGCTACCTGTATCTATAAGGGCGGATTCAGACTAACACACTCACACTTGTGCATGCTCTCTATCCTACTTGAAAATAATTACCACTTGATAAAGCCTGGAAATAGAGGTTAGTGTATTTTAGAAGTGACTTATTAATTTCACTTAATTATTTTAGGTGCATTCTTTTGATGGCACAAAAGAAGAAGCTGCTGCTTTTCTAGAAATGGGCCTCTATATTGGAATAAATGGCTGGTAAATTTGAGTGGTACTATGAACTTGTAAATATTTGTAATTTTTTCTCATCTTGTTAGAAGCTAAAAAGGTCTGTATTTTAAACAGTTTTATTCATCGTTCTTTTGTTTTCAATATTAATATTTTTGTGGTCTAATTTAATATTCCTATAATTCAGAGTTTTTGACATTTGTATGTTCTACCAAACAAAGCATAAACATCTCTACTCTATTTCTACAATGTGATTATAGCTATTTTCATAACTGGATCATTAAATATTAATGATTATCCCCATATATCTAAAATCATACTAAAAAGACAGCAATTTAAATTGTAAACCAATTCCAACAGATTCCAGCAAGAACATTTTTGAATTGACATTTGACCTAGTGAATTTTGGAGTCATGTACATGAAGGCCGAAAGAGCCAATGGATTATGACACTGGAGATGCTAATGAACCAGTTTACTGGAGGAAAACCATTTTACCAGGCTACTGTAGTTGAAAGGTCGATGGGAGATGATGTAATAAGCAGTAATTTTGAAGAAGACTGATAGAAATTTGTTTTGAGACAATGAACATAATTCTGACTGAGGTTATGTTTGGGTTTGAAAGGGGCAAAAACTAATGGATTCTTTGAGAAATGACAAGCAGTAGTACTTACTAATATCATCAATATTTACTAAAATGTCAGTTTTTCACCAATATATATAATTAAAATTTAGGTAAAAAGTAGAGAGCTGTATTGTAAAGTGTGTAGCTAGACAATGAAAGTGAATGCAGAGGAAAGTAGGCCAATTGGGTAAAGCACTGAAAGATTGCGGTCAACAAGGGAATGGTAAGTTCACTATTTTTGAAGTCCTCAAGTATCTGTCCCAGAATTCTGCATTTCAGTCTTCCCCAATGGTACTGGTGTGATATCATTATCTTTGCACTTGACCTTTTTGGATATACAGTATCAATGGCAAAACTACCCTGAGCAAAATTAATGATGTCCTGTCTGGTAGCTGGGACTAACGTATAATGCTGTCAGTTAGATGTATGTGTAGTGTTACCTGTACTCAGAGCAAGAACGATGACGGAGTTGTATGATTAAATGTTTTTACAGAATCATGTTAGTAACAGTACATGTTGGGCACCTTATAGTGTAGAACTTCAAACCGGGAGAAAGGGCCCTCCGCACATTGGAGGCCCAATTAATTCACTGCATGATAAATCGGCCGCATGTGCATACGCTACATTCTCACACTCAGCCCGATACAGTTCAGGCAAAAAATAAGTGTTTGACATTAACAGCACGCAAAATCATTCCTCGGGTCTTTTCAGCTGTCTAAGCTGACAATTTAGAAACTTCTGAATTCATTCCTTTGAATAATCCACTAGAAATTAAATGTCTAAATTAAACAATTGCATTTTAAAAACACTCAAAATTAAAAGAAGTTGAATCATTTAACCAAATAATGAAAAACATGAAAACAAACTTAATGTATAAATTTAATTAAATATCAAAATTTGATCTCGTCTGTAGCAGCACAAGCTGATAAAGCTTTCAACGCCTCCCAGCATTTTCCTGTCCAGTGTAGTTAGGGGATCTCATGTGCTCCGCTTATCATTTGAATCACCATCTAGATGTGGGATGCTGAAAAGATGCTTCCAGATATAGTATTTGTATTGTTGTGCAAGTGTAGAATCCATTGATTGAAAATAATAGGGTCTTGCATCCCAGTTCTTGATCCATTGTGGTAGTATAGAGAATGAATGAAAAGGACTTCATTTTTTGTGGCAGTAGAAAAATTCTAACAAGGTCATCAATCTGAAGTATTAACTGTTTGTCCACAAGTACTGCCTGATCTGCTGAGTGTTTCAGATTTTCAGCATCTGCAGCTTTTGCCTGTTCAAAGAAAATTATAATGTAGCTAAACTTGAGGCATACAGTCTATACAATTTGATGTAATTCATAATGAATAGATTATTCAACCCTCTTCCAGTCTGCTTTTAAAACTTTTTCATTGTTTACTGCTTCGTTGCTGTCTTTCCCCTACACCTGGTCCTGATTCAGTTCTTTCTTCCTTGAGATTTCAAGCTCATGTTGGCATCTCATCTGCCATCTATAAACCCTCTTAAGTACAGTCTCAGGTTATAAAGTAGCACAGTAAACTCATAACAACATTCAGGAAACAATTTCTATATGGCAGATTAGGATCTATTTTAATTTGCTGTGGATGAGTCAGCAAGGTTCATTCCTGAGCTGACCTCAAGAAAATGATGAAATACTACAGTCCACAGAGTTGCAGGATTTTGATGTGGTGGCTATTAGTTAAGGAATGGCTATTTGTTTCCAAGCAAATGTTGCATGATTTGGGAGAGAGGGATGGGGTTGGATGCTTCTTGCAGGTAAAATGTCACCCTTCTCTTTCTAGATTATATATCATCAATTTGGTAAATTTAGTCCAAGGAAGCTTTCTCTTTTTCTCTTGTACATCTTGATGATATTCTAGAGCACTCTGTCAACATATTTTCAATATTCTTGAAAATGCATTCTTTGTGCACAGCTTATGTAATCAATTATACTGTATTTGGTCTTTAGTCCTGGTGCTATTGTAGTTATACACCATGTCCACAAGATGGCAGAATAATTCCACAGTATATTATAATGTACACAGATGACAAACTAGGCATTCACAAAGCCATTTGGGAAATTCAGATATTCCCAAGACACTTCAACGGTATTATCAAACAAAATTTGGTCTACAACTACAGTAGGGGATGTTAGTACTGGAATTTAAAAGATTAGACAAAGGAGCGTTTAAAGGTATGACTGTTTTAAGGAGCATCTAAAGGAGAGTAAAAGAGAGATGGAGGCAATCCAGAACTCTGGTCTTTAAAAATAAAGTTATGACAGTAATAAAGGATACACAGTGCCAGAACTGGAAGAGAACCGATAGCTATGACTGATGAAGAGCTGGAGTATATAACAGTTATGGGGAGGAGAAAAATATGGAGGTGATCTGAAACAAGAATGAAACTTTTAAGTTGAGGTAGTATCAGAAACGAGGTCATTAAGCATTGGGATTATTGATCAAGGTGGTGTATTTGCTTTAAATGGTTCCTCTCAGGCTCTAAAGACTTTAAGTAAAGAAGAGGTATGGAATGCTTGCCTTCATTGGTAAGGGTATTGAGTAAAAGAGTAAAGTAGTCATATTGCGGCTGTATAAAACTATAGTCCGACCATACTTGGAGTATTGCGTGCAATGCTGGTTGCCCCATTATAGGAAGTATGAGCAGCCCACAGAAGAGGTTTACCAGGATGCTACTTGGACTAGAGGATATGAGTATAAGGAAAGCTTGGACAAATTTAGGTTATTCTCTCTAGAGTGTAGGAGGCTAAGGGGATACCTGTTTTTTTTCTAAATTAAGAGGCATGGATAGGGAAAACAGGCAGTATCTTTCCCAAACAACAGGAATTCTGCAGATGCTGGAAATTCAAGCAACACACATCAAAGTTGTTGGTGAACGCAGCGGGCCAGGCAGCATCTCTAGGAAGAGGTGCAGTCGACGTTTCAGGCCGAGACCCTTCGTCAGGACTAACTGAAGGAAGACTGAGTAAGAGATTTGAAAGTTGGAGGGGGAGGGGGAGATCCAAAATGATAGGAGAAGACAGGAGGGGGAGAGATGGAGCCAAGAGCTGGACAGGTGATTGGCAAAAGGGAAACACTAGAAGAAGACATGTTTTTAAAGTTAATGGTGACAGGAGGGGCAAGTTTTCTTTTTACACAGAGAGTGGGATGGTAATGGAAGCAAGCAGTTTGGAATATAAGAGGCCTTTAGGTAGACACATGAATATGAAGAGAATTGAAGGTACAGATGATAAACAGGAGGACATTTAGAACATAGAACAGTACGGCACAGGACAGGTCATTTGGCTCACACTGATGTGCCAAATCAGCTAAAAAGCAAATCAAAACCACCCTAACACTAACGCTCCTATATACACAAAGGATGCTGCGTCCTTTTCAAGGCGGTTTGTTCACCGTTGGTTCCCACCTTGCACTCAGTTCTCACCTGTGGCTCCCCGTAGCTGTTTGCATGCGACAGTGGCCACACCCCAGGCAACAGCTTCAACGTGCCGGCTAAACCAGGTGAGGGTAGCCGACGGGTCTCAAACCCTCGGTGAGATAGGGAGTTGTCTATCCCAGCATGGGAAGACAGACTCCGGCGGATTGAGCGGACGAGACCAGTGGAAAGTCCAATGGTCAAGAAGGCGGTCTCTGCAAGCATTGTGGAACGTGTAGAGCAGGACAAGACACAAAAGATGCCCTAGTCATCCACTGTGCCTAGTCCCATCTCCAGCCGTCTCGACTCTGTCTTGCCACTGGATCCAGATGGGAATTGGGAAGAGAGAGTGAGGCTGACGCTGCACAACTCTCCCTCACTTAAATCCAAATCACGTGCTAGTCTCGACACCATCATAATGGTGTCGAAGTCTTCATCGACATCAATGATGGACAAACAACCAACATATCCCTTCATCTTCCTTATATCCATGTGGCTACCACCATACCAGACAGCACATTCCGGGTATCCACAAATTCCCCTTGAATCTATCCCCGCTCACCTTCAACGTACCCCTCTGGTATTAGACATTTCAACCCAGGGAAACAGATACTCTCTGTCCACTCTATCTATGTCTCTCATAATCTTGTAAACTTCTATCAGATCTCCCCTCAGCCCTTTGGCACCCTAAACAACCCAAGTTTATCCAGCCTCTCGTGATGGCACGTGCCTTCCAGACCAGGCAGCATCATGGTGAACCTCTTGTGCACCCTCTCCAAAGCCTCAACATCCTTCCGATAGTGGGGTGACCAGAACTGTATACAATACTCCAGATGTGGCCTCAGCAGAGTTTTATAAAGTTGCAACACAACCTCGTGACTTTTGAACTGAATGTCTTGATTAATAATAATAAGCATTCCATAAGCCTTCATAACCACTCTATCGACTTTAAAGGAACTACGAACTTGCATCTCAAGATTTCTCTGCTCAGTGACACTGTTAAAGACCTTGCAAGGACTGTCTCCTTATGTTTGCCCTACTGAGGTGCAACACCTCATTTTTCTGGCTTAAATTCCAACTGCCATTTCTCAGCCCATATCTGCAACTGATCTATATCGTGCTCTATTCTTTGTCAGTCTTCCATGCTATCCACATCTCCACCAATCTTGGTATTTTCTGCAAATTTACCAACCCACCTATCTACATTTTCATCCAGGTCATTTATGTACATCACAAACAGCAGAGGTCCCAACACAAATACCCGTGGAAGTCCACTAATTACAGACCTCCAGCTCGAATACGCCTCTTCAATCACTACCCTTTGTCTTCTATGTGCAAACCGGTTCTTCATCCAAACAACCAATTCGCCGCAGACCCCATGCATCTTAATCTTCTGATTACTAAAAGCCATGTAGACAACATCCACTGCCCTCCCCTCATCACTCTCTCTCATCGCCTTGTCAAAAAACTCAATCAAGTTGGTAAGATATGACCTATCCCGTACAAAGCCATGCTGACTCTCCCTAATTAAGCTGTGGGTTTCCGAATGCTCATATATCCTGACCCTAAGAATTTTCTCCAGTAGTTTCCCTACAACTGACATGAGTTTCACCAGTCTATAGTTCCCAGGATTTTCCCTTGTTCGCTTCTTAAATAGAGGTACATTAACCACTCGTTAATCCTCTGGGACCTCACCTGTGGCGAGAGTGGACACAAAGATACTGGTCAAGAATCCAGCAAATTCATCTCTTGCCTCCTTCAATAACATGGGGTAAATCCCATCAGGCCCTGGGGACTTGTCCACCTTAATACTCCTGAGGAGCCCCAATACTTCCTCCTCCTTGACTTCTAAACATCCTAATGTATTTATAGTCAGCACTGATCTCCTGTAATCTTTAGTACTAATTGGCACAAACTCAGTACTAATATCTGGTAGAAATTGACATGAAGACTGGTACATCATGGGCTGAATAGCCTGTCCAGTGCTCTATTATTTATGTTTAAACAGCTTTTAATCATTTTCTCAGTTTACTCATTCATTTTAACTGGTGTTTTCTCTAGCCCTGAAAATCAAGTAAATCTTCTCAGCCCCTAGTTATACGTTCCAAGGGTTGGTGATGTCAGTAGTTCTGAAAGTTTAATTTTAACACATTAATATTGTAATTGAGATTGGGGATTGTAATTAATTAATTGCAACTTTAAGGATAATTTTGAGTGAAAGTACACAATTTTAGGACTTTTAATAGCAAAATAATCACAGAGGTAATTTTACAGGTAACATTACACAGTTGACTAGAAGGTCTTGAGTAGATCCTTATAATTAGGAATCATTCCTTCAGTAGTTAAAATATCTGGACCAAAACTTCAATGTGATGCGTATGATTTTCAGCACTGTACAATTGCTTTGCCTTTGAAATTCATAAGTGAAAAATGACAAGCAACAATAGCTTGAATTGGGAAGAATAGTTCAAGCATTTCTTCTATTAACAATCTCTGGAGACTGTTTAGAGAGCACACAGTCACCATGCAATTGTCAATGGAAGAATGAATCATGTTATATTATTAACATGCAGTGTGCAATACAGACAGGAGAGCACATCTTAAACATCACCTAAAACTGCACTGTTTTCTGAATTATTAGCCAGCTGCATGTTTGTTGAGTCTGTTGCAACTTAAGACCCCAGGGAACTAGCCATAGGTCAGCAGTGGAAGGTGTTGTGTGGAAATATGATGTGCTGACCTCATAAGTGACACTAATCACTGGAAAGTGCATACTTTAGTGATTGCCCTGTTGATTTTGTAGAATGACCAAGTTCAAAGCAGGGACCAAATACAGCAACAGCGTGCCAGTTCAGCCTGAAGGAGGAGAGCAAGTGAGAAGGAAGCCTGTGCTAAGGGAGCCTACTACTCCCCTCTGAAGTCTTCAGGAACCACAGTCTTGCCTCCATCAGTCAGAGCATCAGTGCATCTGGGTGCCAAGGATCTCAAAGGCAATGACTCCAGACATCTATTAATTTCAAGAGTGCATCTACAAAGTCAGGAAGTTATGTTGCACCTTTATAAAACTGACTTGGCCACATCTAAAGTATTGTATACAATTCTCGTTGCCTCATTATAGGATCAATGTGGAAGCTATGGTGTAGGAAAACAGGAGATTTATCATGATATTATCTGGATTAGAGGCCAACCCTGAGCTTTCACTGTGCTCCCTCATTCGCACCCTTTACAGGCATAGTGCCATCAGCGAGATACTTGACACTGGTTGGAATGTAGGTCATATACCCTTTGTTATTTCCAGGTGCTTACTCATTTACCTACTTTGAAGCTGGGCCTTTAACAATAAAGGAGGGGGAAGAGTTTTGTGAGTATTTTGCAGATTTGGTGGATGAGGGGTGTGTGTGGTGTGTCGGTCACCGTAATATTGCTTATCCAGATAGACAAGGGTTGCGGCGTCTCTACTGACCTTCACCAGATAGCAAAATCATTAAATTCCTTTTAACCTTGAGAAGAGGTCCGTAACCTCAGTCCAGGTATTTGATTTCCAGTATTTTCTCCTGTGACTGCTCATCTTTCTTGGACGGTCTCATGAACACCTTTATCTCTTCCTCTTTATCCTAAATATAGAACAGAAAATAGTACAGCACAGTACAGGCCCTTCAGCCCACAATGTTGTGCCGACCCTTAAACCCTGCCTCCCATATAATCCCCCCCACCTTAAATCCCTCCATATACCTGTCTAGTAGTCTCTTAAATTTCACTAGTTTGTCTGCCTCCACCACTGACTCAGGCAGTGCATTCCACACACCAACCATTCTCTGAGTAAAAAACCTTCCTCTAATATCCCCCTTGAACTTCCCACCCCTTACCTTAAAGCCATGTCCTCTTGTATTGAGCAGTGGTGCCCTGGGGGAAGAGGTGCTGGCTATCCACTCTGTCTATTCCTCTTAATATCTTGTATACCTCTATCATGTCTCCTCTCACCCTCCTTCTCTCCCAAGAATAAAGCCCTAGCTCCCTTAATCTCTGATCATAATGCATACTCTCTAAACCAGGCAGCATCCTGGTAAATCTCCTCTGTACCCTTTCCAATGCTTCCACATCCTTCCTATAGTGAGGTGACCCGAACTGGACACAGTACTCCAAGTGTGGGCTAACCAGAGTTTTATGGAGCTACATCATTACCTCGCGACTCTTAAACTCTATCCCTCGACTTATGAAAGCTAACACCCCATAAGCTTTCTTAACTACCCTATCTACCTGTGAGACAACTTTCAGGGATCTGTGGACATGTACCCCCAGTTCCCTCTGCTCCTCCACACTACCAACAATCCTGCCATTTTTTTTGTACTCTGTCTTGTAGTTTGTCCTTCCAAAGTGTACCACCTCACACTTCTCCGGGTTGAACTCCATCTGCCACTTCTCAGCCCAGTTCTGCATCCTGTCAATGTCTCTCTGCAATCTTTGACAATCCTCTACATTATCCACAGCACCACCAACCTTTGTGTCATCTACAAACTTGCCAACCCAC
This sequence comes from Mobula hypostoma, assembly GCF_963921235.1. Taxonomy (NCBI): domain Eukaryota; kingdom Metazoa; phylum Chordata; class Chondrichthyes; order Myliobatiformes; family Myliobatidae; genus Mobula; species Mobula hypostoma. The sequence goes on from NC_086097.1 coordinate 198,806,606, forward strand.
CCTTCTACTCCCACATACAGGTCGTTAATAAAAATCACGAAAAGTTGAGGTCCCAGAACTGATCCTTGTGGGACACCACTAGTCACAACCCTCCAATCTGAATGTACTCCATCCACCACGACCCTCTGCTTTCTGCAGGCAAGCCAATTCTGAATCCACCTGGCCAAACTTCCCTGGATTCCATGCCTTCTGACTTTCTGAGTAAGCCTACCGTGTGGAACCATGTCAAGTGCCTTACTAAAATCCATATAGATCACATCCACTGCACTACCCTCATCTATATGCCTGGTCACCTTCTCAAAGAATTCTATCAGGCTTGTTAGACACAATCTGCCCTTCACAAAGCCATGCTGACTGTCCCTGATCAGACCATGATTCTCTAAATGCCCATAGATCCTATCTCGAAGAATCTTTTCCAACAGCTTTCCCACCACAGACGTAAGGCTCACTGGTCTGTAGTTACCCGGACTATCCCTACTATCTTTTTTGAACAAGGGGACAACATTCGCCTCCCTCCAATCCTCCGGTACCATTCCCGTGGACAACGAGGACATAAAGATCCTAGCCAGAGGCTCAGCAATCTCTTCCCTCACCTCGTGGAGCAGCCTGGGGAATATTCCGTCAGGCCTCGGGGACTTATCTGTCCTAATGCATTTTAACAACTCCAACACCTCCTCTCCCTTAATATCAACATGTTCCAAAACATCAACCTCACTCATATTGTCGTCATCGTCATCAAGATCCCTCTCATTAGTGAATACCGAAGAGAAGTATTCATTGAGGACCTCGCTCACTTCCACAGCCTCCAGGCACATCTTCCCACCTTTATCTCTAATCGGTCCTACCTTCACTCCTGTCATCCTTATGTTCTTCACATAATTGAAGAATGCCTTGGGGTTTTCCTTTACCCTACTCGCCAAGGCCTTCTCATGCCCCCTTCTTGCTCTCCTCAGCCCCTTCTTAAGCTCCTATATTCCTCAATAGACCCATCTGATCCTTGCTTCCTAAACCTCATGTATGCTGCCTTCTTCCACCTGACTAGATTTTCCACCTCACTTGTCACCCATGGTTCCTTCACCCTACCATGTTTTATCTTCCTCACCGGACAAATTAATCCCTAACATCCTGCAAGAGATCCCTAAACATCGACCACATGTCCATAGTACATTTCCCTGCAAAAACATCATCCCAATTCACACCAAGTTCTAGCCTTATAGCCTCATAATTTGCTCTTCCCCAATTAAAAATGTTCTTGTCCTCTCTGATTCTATCCTTTTCCATGATAATGCTAAAGGCCAGGGAGCAGTGGCCACTGTCTCCCAGATGCTCACCCACTGAGAGATCTGTGACCTGATAAATATATGTTATCTTTTTCCAATAGAGTATTTTCCATTTTCTTTTGAATGTTTCCAATAAATCAGCTTTCACCATCTTTTCAAGCAGAACTCCCTCCCCTCCCGTTTCCAGGAGGAAACATATTTGTGCACCTTTTTGGTTGAGAGACAATCTGCAAGAACTAAATAATAATTTGACTGTGAAGAATGTTTTGTCAGTTAACATTTTTAAAAAGAAGCCGAATCCTTCATTTTTGTTGTCATTGTCAGTTTGCTCCTTTGATGTAATTCCTTTTACTGTTACTAATTTATCATAAATAAGTGACATATTATGGAAAAATTCTAGAGTATCAATCGAATAGATTTGATCCAGACCCTCTAGAGAACAAACAGTACTTCATTTTTCGACTTTGATGAATCTAGAGGTAGAGCAGGAGGTCAGATGCATTGACAACTGACCTGTAGTGCATCTGACTTTCACATTTCAATGCATGGGCTTGGAAGTCCAAGACTAACTGTCTTGAGATGAATGCAATTTTCTCCCAGCTCTACCATCCAGAAAAGTTTGAATTTGCCTTATAGGTATCATAGCAGTTAGAATTGAATAATTCAAAACATCCCAAATAAAATCAAGAATCATACACAAAATGTTGGAAGAACTCAGCTGGTCAGGCAGCATTTGTGGAAATGAATAGGTAGCAGAGTTCCTCCAGCATTTTGTGTGTGTTGCTTTGGGTTTCTAGCATCTGCAGACTTTCTCTTGTTTAAAATTAAAATTTTCTTTTCAATTTTAATTTTTCAGTTAAGTACAAACTTTATTTTTTACAGTTCTTTAAAAACAGAATCCAATCTTGAAGCTATGAAATCCATCCCAAGCGAAAGACTGATGATAGAAACTGGTAAGTTGTATTTTAAATAAAAACAGTAAGTGCTGTAAGTGACATGCAAGGTCATAGAGAAAGAAACAGCTTTATGTTGCAGGCTGATAATCTTTACAAGGACTGAGAAAGTAGATTTTTGTAACTACTTGATCAGAGGTGAGATGAGAAATATAAAGTGATGAATGAGAACAAGTTAAAAGAAATAAACTAATCCTATTGGGGTAAAGGCTGATTTTTAAGTGAAGAATTCCTGAAAAAACAATCGTACAAAAGGAAAATAATCCTGCTTTTGGAAATCAGAAGTCTCAATTCAAGACGTACATTAATGATCTGGATATTAATGTAGCAGGTATGTTGACTGACTTTGCAGGCGAATCAAAAATTGATAGTATTTTTGATTGTGAGAAATAATCATAGCTTACAGAACTAAATTGTTATGCTGGTAAATTCGGTAATGGCGGGTGGACTTTAATCCCAGTAACTGTGAGGTGATGCATTTAGGGAGGTTTAGTGAGCACAGGATATACACCATGAACAGTAGGGCTCTATGAAGCAATGAAGGGATCTTTATGTTCAAGGCCTTGGATCGCTAAAGATGGCAGCACAGGTTGATAAGATGGTGAGGACAATATACAGCTAATTGTTCAAGAATTTAAGAGCATTGAGATCATGGTAGAGCTTCATAAAATATTCATTGGACCCGAGCTGGTTTAGTGTATACTTTTGATTGCCACACTATAGGAAGCACATGATTATACTAGAGAAGATGTAGCACATTGTTGCCACTTTGGCTGAGGAAAACTGAATAGACTGGTATTGTTTTCCTTGAAACAGAAGGGACTTGAAGGGGGAACTGATAGAGGTATACAGAGATGTGAAGAGTGGCTAGAGCATAGTTTTATGGTGAGGTGTTTCTCCCTCTCTCCAATATATATTGATGTTTGATTGTTAATGAGGTTCTGTGGCATTCAAGCTCCCAGCAATTCAGTGAACATCAGCATGCTACTTGGTGAGTGAATTATAGTCCTGTCCTCTCCCATGATCTGTAGGTGTACACCCAGCAGCAGCTGCTGAATAACTAATGTGAACTGGAACCAGCAATTACTCCGCATCATCACAGCAGAGAGGTGCTGGAGATGTTTGCATCTCCCTGTCATGTTTGTAACTGAGATTGTATAATCTAGAAGTGGGAATGCAGCCTGGGAACTTAGTAGATTCAAAGTCTCAGCTCTTGAACTAAATTTATTGAACCGTTGGATTTATTATTCCCTTTTTCATGCTGCTCTTCGAAAAACTGTGCATATATAATGCGGGGGAAGGAAGGGAGGGAGGGAGGGAACGTCGACTCAGACCATGAGAGGCCTGCATCGGGCATTTTCATGCCTTACAAGGCACAGATTGGAAGTCTGTGTGGGACGCCACTCCTCGCACAGACAGTAGAGCAATGTGTGATTAAGTGCCTTGCTCAAGGACACAAACACACTGCCACAGCTGAGGCTCGAACTAGCGACCTTCAAATCACTAGACGAATGCCTTAACCACTTGGCCATGTGCCCAACATTATATGTACCCTGAATTTCAGAGGGATCTCCAAAAAACCTGCCCTACCCCACGTGCAATCAGTATAATCACCCAATTTCAATCATGACAAGGGCAAGAATGGAGAGCAAATGGCTCCTTTCCCTTTCATCCCTTAACAACTTTTCATTTGAAGCAAATTATGCCTAGGAATTTCTAGTGCATGTGGTTTTAAAATGATTATAACATATAGGAGCAGAATTAGGGCATTTTAGCCCATCAAGTCTGTTCCACAATTTCATCGTGGCTGAACTATTTCCCTCTCAACCCCACTATCCTATCTTCTCTCCATAATCTTTCATGCCTTGACTAATCAAGAGCCTAACAACCTCGCCATTAAATGCACCCAGTGATCCGGCCTCCACAGCAACAAATTCCACAGATTCACCACCCTCTGGCTAAAGAAATTCCTCCTCACCCCTGCTGTAAATGGACATCTGATCCTAGACTAACCAAAAAGGAAACATCCTATTCACATCCACTCTCTGTAGGCCCTACAATACTTGATAGGTTTCACTGCGATTTCCACCCCCCCCTTTCTAAATTCCATTGAATACAGGCCCAGAGCCTTCAGTCATTGCTCATATGATAACCCTTTCATTCCTGGAATCATTCTCGTAAACCTCCTCTCTAACCTCTCCAATGTCAGCACATCCTTTCTTAAACAAGGTGCCCAAAACTGCTCACAATACTCTTAAGTGAGGCTTCACCAGTGCCTCAGCATGACATCCTTGCTTTTATATTCTAGTCCTCTTGAAATGAATTGCATTCACCTTCCTCACCACTGATTCAATCTACAAATTAACCTTTAGGGAATTCTGTACGATACTGCCAAATCCCTTTCGCACCTCAGATTTTTAAATTTTTTCCCAGTTTAGAAAATAGTATACGCTTTTATTCCTTTTACCAAAGTGTATGGTCATACACTTCCCAACCCTGTATTCCATCTGCCATCTCTTTGCCCATTCTCCTAATCTGTCTAAGGCCTTCTGCGGCATCTGTGCTTCCTTAAAACTGCCTTCCCCTACATCTGTCTTCGTATCATCGACAAACCTGGCCATAAAGCTGTTAATTTCATGATGTACAACGTGAAAAGAAGCGGTCCCAACATTGACCCCTCTGGAACACTACTAGTCACTAGCAGCCAATCTGAAAAAGATCCCTTTATTCCCACACTTTGCCTCCTGCCAATCAGCTCTATCCAGGCTAGTATCTTTCCTGGAATATTGTGGGCTCCTATGTATTTAGCAGCCTTGTGTGCAGCACCTTGTCAAAGGCCTTCTGAAAATCCAAGTCACAACATTCACTGATTCTCCTTTGACTATCCTGCTTGTAATTTCTTTAAAGAAAGCCAACAGATTTGTCAAGCAAGGTTTTCCACACTAACTATGAACTATTTTATCATGTGCCTCCAAGTACCCCAAAACCACATCCTTAACAATCGATTCCAACATCGAAGGCTGGGTAAGTTCCTTTAATTAATCTAATTAATTTAGGAGTAGGTAATGGAGACGGCAGTTCGGGCAGTTGAGTGCTCCGTTTGCAGTATGTGGGAAGTAAGGGCAAGCACAATTGTCCTTGATGACTACACCTGTAAAAGGTGCATCCAGCTGCAGCTCCTGACAAACCGAGTTAGGGAGCTGGAGCTGGATGAACTTCGGATCATTCATGAGGCAGAGGCAGAAATAGACAAGAGTTTCAGGGAGACAGTCACCCCTAAAAGTCAGGAGGCAGGTAGCTGGGTGACTGTTAGGAGAGGGAAGGGGAATAGACAGAATGAGCAGAGCACCCCTGTTGCCGTTCTCATCAATAATAAGTATACCGTTTTGGATACTGTTGACCTTCAAGGTCGGCGGAGGCGCGGCAGTGAAGGAGTAAGTGCAGGGATTGGCTGAGAAGGAGCAGTTGATGAAAAAGCCGGTTGTGAGCAGCCAGCAACACAGACCTTCAAGGTCGGTGGAGGTGCGGCAGCTGAAGCTAATTACTCAAATTATCAGCTAATATAAGCAAGGTTTGCTCTAAGGGAGCGGCCTTGTTGAGGGAAGTGCCTTGTGAGAAAAGTGCGAGTCTTTGGCGAGGAGGCTGAGAGAGGAGACTACGCCACCGTTGGAGAGGGGGAGAAGTGGTGAGGAAATGACCTCTAGGCTGATTCAGTGTGCTGCGTGCATGATGTGGGAGGTCAGGGACATTGATGGTGCCTCTGGCTCCTACAACTGTGGAAAATGCATCCAGATTCAGCTTCTGAAGGACCATGTTGCAGCACTGGAGAAGCAACTGGATGACCTCAGTTTCATCCGGGAAAACGGGAGTTTTCTGGACAGGACCTATAGCGAGGTCGTTACACCGAGGATACCAGAAGAGAGAAGGGGGGTGACGATGAGGAAGGAAAGGATGCTTGAAGTACTGGAGACCCCGGAGGATGTACCTCTCATAAACAGGTTCACCCTCTTGGAAGCTGTTGGGACAGAAGACACTGCCAGCCTGAGAGGCGGTCAGGTCTGCGAGTTGAAAATTGGCTCAGAAGCAAAGCCAAGGAGACAGACGTCAGGCAGAGCCATGGTAGTAGGGGACTCCATAGTGAGAGGTACAGAAAGGGGTTTCTGCGGCAACAGGCGAGATTTAAGGATGGTGTGTTGCCTCCCTGGTGCCAGGATCCAGGATGTCACGGACTGGGTACAGGGAATCCTCAAGGGTGAAGGTGAACAGCCGGAAGTGGTGATGCATGTCAGCACAAATGACGTCGGGAAGAAGAGGAAAGACATTCTGCAGAGTGAATTCAGAGAACTCGGAAGAAGGCTGAAAAGCAGGACTTCCAGGGTGGTTATCTCCAGTTTGCTTCCAGTTCCTCGTGCTGGAGAGGGCAGGAACAGGGAGATAATGGATCTGAAAGTGTGGCTGAGGAACTGGTGCAGGAAGCAAGGATTTACATTCTTGGACCACTGGGGTATGTTTTGTGGTAAGAATGAATCGTACAAAAGGGATGGGTTGCACCTTAATAAGTGGGGGACCAGCATTCTGGCAGGCAGGTTTGCCACTGCAACACGGGTGTGTTTAAACTAAGTAGTGGGGGGGAGGGGACGAACTGGAAACATAAGGATGGAGTTAAAGGGGAAATGAGAATAAGCAAAGTTAAGAAAGACAACAGAATCAACGGAGCAGAAAGTTCAAGAAGGAATCGTACAGTATGGCCAAGTGAAATAGGAATTGATATGAAAGGTGAGGGGAGTAATGAATTAAAAGTATTATATATGAATGCACGGAGTATAAGAAATAAAGTAGAAGAGCTTGAGGCACAGTTGGAAATTGGTAAGTGTGATGTTGTGGGAATAACAGAGACATGGCTTCAAGTGGACAGGGCCTGGGAAATGAATATTCAAGGATATACGTCCTATGGCAAGGACAGATTGATGGGCAGAGGGGGTGGGGTGGCTCTGTTGGTGAGGAATGATATTCAGTCCCTTGCGAGGGGGAACATAGAATCAGGAGACGTAGAGTTAGTATGGATAGAACTGAGAAATTCTAAGGGTAGAAAGACCCAAATGGGAGTTATCTACAGGCCCCCAAACAGTAGTCTGGATGTAGGGTGCAAGTTGAATCAAGAGTTAAAATTGGCACGTAGCAAAGGTGATGCTACAGTTGTTATGGGGGATTTCAACATGCAGGTAGACTGAAAGAATCAGGTTGGTGCTGGACCCCAAGAAAGGGAGTTTGTGGAGTGCCTCCGAGATGGATTCTTCGAACAGCTTGTACTAGAGCCTACCAGAGAGAACACAATTCTAGATTTAGTATTGTGCAGTGAACTGGATTTGATCAGGGACCTCGAGGTAAAGGAGCCATTAGGAGGTAGTGACCATAATATGATAAGTTTTAATCTACAAATTGAGAGGGAGAAGGGAAATCAGAAGTGTCAGTATTACAGTTGAACAAAGGGAACTATGGAGCTATGTGGGAGGAGCTGGCCAAAGTTCAATGGAACAATACCCTAGCAGGGATGACAGTGGAACAACAATGGCAGGTATTTCTGGGAATAATACAGAAAGTGCAGGATCAGTTCATTCCAAAGAGGAAGAAAGATTCTATGGGGAGTAAGGGGAGGCCGTGGCTGACAAGGGAAGTAAAGGACAGTATAAAGATAAAAGAGAAGAAGTATAACATAGCAAAAATGAGTGGGAAGCCGGAGGATTGGAAAACTTTTAAAGAGCAACAGAAGATAACTAAAAAGGCAATACGCGGAGAAAAAATGAAGGTAAGCTAGCCAAGAATATAAAGGAGGATAGTAAAAGCTTCTTTAGGTATGTGAAAAGGAAAAAAAAGTTACGACCAAAATTGGGCCCTTGAAGACAGAAAAGGATGAATTTATTAGGGGAACAAGGAAATGGCAGACGAGTTGAACAGGTACTTTGGATCTGTCTTCACTAGGGGAGATACAAACAATCTCCCAGATATAATAGTGGCCAAAGGACCTAGAGTAATGGATGAACTGAAGGAAATTTATATTAGGCAGGAAATGGTGTTGGATAGACTGTTGGGTCTGAAGGCTGATAGTCCCTGGGACCTGATGGTCTGCATCCCAGGGTACTTAAGGAGGCGGCTTTAGAAATCGTGGATGCATTGGTAATCATCTTCCAATATTCTATAGATTCAGGATCAGTTCCTGTGGATTAGAGGGTGGCTAATGTTGTCCCACTCTTCAAGAAAGGAGGGAGAGAGAAAACGGGGAATTATAGACCAGTTAGCCTGACGTCAGTGATGGGAAAGATGCTGGAGTCAATTATGAAAGATGAAATTACGACACATTTGGATGGCAGTAACAAGATAGGTCCGAGTCAGCATGGATTTACGAAGGGAAATCATGCTTGACTAATCTTCTGGAATTTTTTGAGCATGTAACTATGATAATGGACAAGGGAGAGCCAGTAGATGTAGTGTACCAGGACTTTTAGAAAGCCTTTGATACAGTCCTTTGATATAGGAGATTAGTGGGTAAAATTAGGGCACATGGTATTGGGGGCAGAGTACTGACATGGATTGAAAATTGGCTGGCTGACAGAAAACAAAGAGTAGCGATTAATGGGTCCCTTTCGGAATGGCAGGCAGTGACCAGTGGGGTACCGCAGGGTTCAGTGCTGGGACCACAGCTGTTTACAATATACATTAATGATTTAGTTGAAGGGATTAAAAGGAACATTAGCAAATTTGCCGATACACAAAGCTGGGTGGCAGTGTGAAATGTGAGGAGGATGTTATGAGAATGCAGGGTGACTTGGACAGGCTGGGTGAGTGGGCAGATGCAGTTTAATCTGGATAAATGTGAGGTTATCCACTTTGGTGGTAAGAACAGGAAGGCAGATTATTATCTAAATGGAGTCAAGTTAGGAAAAGGGGAAGTACAACGAGATCTAGGTGTTCTTGTACATCAGTCACTGAAAGCAAGCATGCAGGTACAGCAGGCAGTGAAGAAAGCTAATGGCATGCTGGCCTTCATAACAAGGGGAATTGAGTATAAGAGCAAAGAGGTCCTTCTGCAGCTGTACAGGGCCCTGGTGAGACCACACCTGGAGTACTGTGCGCAGTTTTGGTCTCCAAATTTGAGGAAGGACATTCTTGCTATTGAGCGAGTGGAGCATAGGTTCACAAGGTTAATTCCCAGGATGGCGGGACTGTCACATGTTGAAAGATTGGAGCGACTGGGCTTGTACACACTGGAATTTAGAAGGCTGAGAGGGGATCTGATTGAAACATATAAGATTATTAAGGGATTGGATAGGCTGGAGGCAGGAAGCATGTTCCCGCTGATGGGTGAGTCCAGAACCAGAGACCACAGTTTAAGAATAAGGGATAGGCTATTTAGAACGGAGTTGAGGAAACACTTTTTCACACAGAGAGTGGTGGATATGTGGAATGCTCTGCCTCAGAAGGCAGTAGAGGCCCAGTCTCTGGATGCTTTCAAGAAAGAGATGGCTAGAGCTCTTAAAGATAGCGGAATCAAAGGTTATGAGGATAAGGCAGGAACTGGATACTGATTGTGGATGATCAGCCATGATCACAGTGAATGGTGGTGCTGGCTCAAAGGGCCGAATGGCCTACTCCTATACCTATTGTCTACTGTCTGTTGATGACCTACCAGGGACAAGTTGCAGTGATCGCGTCTCTGGCACTGAGACTGGACCCTCAGCTCGGAAGGGAAGGAGGGAAAAGAGGAGAGCAGTAGTGATAGGGGATTCAATGTTAGGGGGACAGATAAGAGGTTCTGTGGGAGAGATCGAGAATCCCGGATGGTCTGTTGCCTCCCTGGTGCCAAGGTCCGAAATATCTCGGATCGAGTTCTCGGTATTCTCAGGAGGGAGGGTGAACAGCCAAATGTCGTCGTTCATATAGGGACCAATAATGTGTATAGGAAGGAGGAGGGGAGTTTAGGCAGTTAGGTGCAAAGTTGAAGGACAGGACCTCTAGGGTTGCAATCTCAGGATTGCTACCCGGGCCATGTGCCAGTGAGACTAGAAACAGGAAGATAATGCAACTAAATACATGGCTAAGGAGTTGGTGCAGGAGGGAGGGCTTCATGTTTCTGGACAATTGGGCCTTGTTCCAGGGAAGATGGGACCTGTTCCGACAGGATGGGTTGCACCTGAACTGGAGGGGGACTAACATCCTTGCGGGAAGGTTTGCTAGTGCTGCTCCGGGGGGTTTAAACTAGATTTGCAGGGGGAGGGGGACCAGAGTGTTAGAGCAGATAGTGAGGTGGAGTAGGATAAAGGTCATGCGAGAACTGCAAGTATAGTGCATGGAGTAAAGCCAGACCTAACGTATAAAGAGGCTTTGAGGAACGAGAAGCAGAATAAAGGGTGTAAAGGTGGTAAGGTAGAAAGGCTAAAGTGCGTGTACTTCAATGCAAGAAGCATCAGGATCAAAGGTGATGAACTGAGAGCTTGGATACATACATGGAATTATGATGTAGTGGCCATTACAGAGACTTGGCTGGCACCAAGGCAGGAATGGATTCTCAATATTCCTGGATTTCAGTGCTTTAAAAGGGATAGAGGGGGGGAAAGGGGAGGGGTGGCATTACTGGTCAGGGATACTATTACAGCTACAGAAAGGGTGGGTTATGTAGCAGGATCTTCCTGAGTCAGTATGGGTGGAAGTCAGGAACAGGAAGAGAGCAGTTATTCTATTGGGAGTATTCTATAGGCCCCCTGGTAGCAGCAGAGATACCGAGGAGCAGATTGGGAGGCAGATTTTGGAAAGGTGCAAAAATAACAGGGTTGTTATCATGGGTGACTTTAACTTCCCTAATATTGATTGGCACCTGATTAGTTCCAATGGTTTAGATGGGGTAGAGTTTGTTAAGTGTGTCCAGGATGGATTCCTGTCACAGTATGTTGACAAGCCGACTAGGGGAAATACCATACTAGATCTAGTACTAGGTAATGAACCGGGTCAGTTCACAGATCTCTCAGTGGGAGAGCATCTGGGAGATAGTGACCACCGCTCCTTGGCCTTTAACATTAACATGGAAAAGGATAGAATCAGAGAGGACAGGAAAATTTTTAATTGGGGAAGGGCAAATTATGAAGCTATAAGGCTAAAACCTGTGGGTGTGAATTGGGATGATGTTTTTGCGGGGAAATGTACTATGGACATGTGGTCGATGTTTAGGCATCTCTTGCAGGATGTTAGGGATAAATTTGTCCTGGTGAAGAAGATAAAGAATGGTAGGGTGAAGGAACCATGGGTGACAAGTGAGGTAAAAATCTAGTCAGGTGGAAGAAGGCAGCATACATGAGGTTTAAGAAGCAAGGATCAGATGGGTCTATTGAGGAATATAGGGTAGCATAAAGGAGCTTAAGAAGGGGCTGAGGAGAGCAAGAAGGGGGCATGAGTGCACATGCACCGGTCATGCATGCAGCCTGTTACAGCCGTTCTGACTGGTATTCTTACTTTTAAACTTATGTTATTTTTTGGTTTTTTTTCTCACGGTAACACGTCAAAGCTGCACCCTCTCTAACATGCTGGTAGAGAGAGTTTTATTTGGGTTTTTAGCGCTGGAAATAGTTACATTCTGACATGTCTCATTAGTGGGACAGAAGCATGGTCGCATTGTTTATTCCAGGGACCAGCTGCTTGCGCTTATGCCGGCCGGTTTAGCGAGCAGACCGGCGGACACCCCAGCTGAAATCTGGAGGAAAACACACAGAGGATGCAGAGGCGGATCACAAAGTTGAGGAAAGAGGACCGGGTTGAGACAACAGAGACTTATGGAGAAGAGGAGTTCAGTGGGTAATAAAATGGACGAGTTCACAGCGCTAGCCAGGCATCAGAGAACATTTCGGGAGTGCAGTGTTATGTGTTTCACTGGAACGGGGTTACACGAGGACATACCTGATCAAGACCTTTCCATGGACAGCTTCCAGACCGTTCGGGCTGACTGGAGGTGCACTGAGAGCGGTAAGCGTAAAGGAGTTGGGTGCTTACTGTTCTGGTTAACAACAGATGGTGCAATCCGGGTCATATTACGATCAAGGAACGTATTTGTAGACCAGATATTGAACTTTTTGCTGCTGGACTTCAGCCATATTCCACCAAGATACAACACTGGGCGGCACGGGAGGTTGTTCCTGCCTGTGGCCATCATACTTTGCAGCTCCTCCCATGGAGGGTCAGACACCCTGAGCCAATAGGCTGGTCCTGGACTTATTTTCCATCTGGCATAGTTTGCAATTTGTTGTTTAATTGTTTGTGGTTTTTGTATTGCTATATTTATGCTCTATTCGTGGTTGGTGCGGCTGTAACGAAACCCAATTTCCCTCGGGTTTCAGTAAAGTATATCTCTCTATCTATCTATGAGAAGGCCTTGGCGAGTAGGGTAAAGGAAAACCCCAAGGCATTCTTCAATTATGTGAAGAACAAAAGGATGACAGGAGTAAAGGTAGGACCGATTAGAGATAAAGGTGGGACGATATGGCTGGAGGCTGTGGAAGTGAGCGAGGTCCTCACTGAATACTTCCCTTTGCTATTCACCAATGAGAGGGAACTTGATGACGGTGAGAACAATATGAGTGAGGTTGACGTTTTGGAGCATGTTGATATTAAGGGAGAGGAGGTGTTGGAGTTGTTAAAATACACTAGGATGGGTAAGTCCCCGGGGCCTGATGGAATATTCCCCAGGCTGCTCCATGAGGCGAGGGAAGAGATTGCTGAGCCTCTGGCTAGGATCTTTATGTCCTTGTTGTCCAAAGGAATGGTACTGGAGGATTGGAGGGAGGCGAATGTTGTCCCCTTGTTCAAAAAAGGTAGTAGGGATAGTCCGGGTAATTATAGACCAGTGAGCCTTACGTCTGTAGTGGCAAAGCTGTTGGAAAAGATTCTTAGAGATAGGATCATGGTCTGATCAGGGACAGTCAGCATGGCTTTGTGAAGAGCAGATCGTGTCTAATAAGCCTGATAGAGTTCTTTGAGGTGGTGACCAGGCATATAGATGAGGGTAGTGCAGTGGATGTGATCTACATGGATTTTAGTAAGGCATTTGACAAGGTTCCACACTGTGGGCTTATTCAGAAAGTCAGAAGGCATGGGATCCAGGGAAGTTTGGCCAGGTGGATTCAGAATTGGCTTGCCTGCAGAAGGCAGAGGGTCGTTGTGGAGGGAGTACATTCAGTTTGGAGGATTGTGACTAGTGATGTCTCACAAGGATCGGTTCTGGGACCTCAACTTTTCGTGATTTTTATTAACGACCTGTATGTGGGGGTGGAAGGGTGGGTTGGCAAGTTTGCAGATGACACAAGGTTGGTGGTGTTGTGGATAGTGTAGAGGACTGTCGAAGATTGCAGAGAGACATTGATAGGATGCAGAAGTGGGCTGGGAAGTGGCAGATGGAGTTCAACCCGGAGAAGTGTGAGGTGGTACACTTTGGAAGGACAAACTCCAAGACAGAGTACAAAATAAATGGCAGGATACTTGGTAGTGTGGAGGAGCAGAGGGGTCTGGGGGGTACATGTCCACAGATCCCTGAAAGTTGCCTCACAGGTAGATAGGGTAGTTAAGAAAGCTTATGGGGTGTTAGCTTTCATAAGTCGAGGGATAGAGTTTAAGAGTCACGAGGTAGTGATGTAGCCCCATAAAACTCTGGTTAGGCCATACTTGGAGTACTGTGGCCAGTTCTGGTTTACTCACTATAGGAAGGATGTGGAAGCATTGGAAAGGGTACAGAGGAGATTTACCAGGATGCTGCCTGGTTTAGGGAGTATGCATTATGATCAGAGATTAAGGGAGCTAGGGCTTTATTCTTTGGAGAGAAGGAGGGTGAGAGGAGACATGATAGAGGTATACAAGATATTAAGAGGAATAGACAGAGTGGATAGCCAGCATCTCTTCCCCAGGGCATCACTGCTCAATGCAAGAGGACATGGCTTTAAGGTAAGGGGTGGGAAGTTCAAGGGGGATATTAGAGGAAGGTTTTTTTATTCAGAGAGTGGTTGGTGCGTGGAATGCTCTGCCTGAGACAGTGGTGGAGGCAGATACACTTGTGAAATTTAAGAGACTACTGGACAGGTATCCCTGCTAATGGCCCAATCAACTTTGGCTGGCTCCTTTTCCATACTGTAATTTCCGTTACTTCACTGTAGTACCAATGCTTCTGACTTTGAGAGAGAGAGAGAGAGAGAGAGAAGCTAATTTGCAGGGTGAATTCTGTCATATTATGATCACTACCTCCCAAGGGTTCCATTACCTTAAGCTCCCTAATCATGTCCGATTCATTACACAACACCCAATCCAGAATTGCTGATCCCCTAGTGTACTCAACCACATGCTGCTCCAAAAAGCCATCTCATAAGCATTCCAAAAATTCTCCCTCTTGGGATCGAGCATCAACTTGATTTTCCCAATCTATCTGCATATTGAAATCTCCCATGACTAATATAACATTTTTTTTTGACATGCTCTTTGTCTCCTGCTGTAATTTGCAGACCACGTCCTGGCTACTGCTTGGAGGCCAAATAACTCCCATCCCTATCAGGGTCGTCTTATCCTTGCTGTTTCTTAACTTGAGGATCTCAGCAATTCTAAGAGCATCTGGGGGTGGCATAGAGGGAGGAAAAGAAAGGAACAGTAAGGAACAGTCAATATTTCAAGCTGAAAGCCTGCATCAGATTCTCAAAGTGTTTTTGAAATAAAAGATAATCAATGTTGTTGTGGAATAGAAAGGCAGGCTTGAGGGACCAAATGTTCTAGCCCCTGTTCCTGTTTGTTATGTTTGAATATATAAATACATTTTCCAGAAAAGAATGTTGTATTATATTGTCTGGATCAGTTTCTATTCATGAGATGTAGGTTTTGACATGGTTTTTAAAAACCTGTCATGTAATTTGTTTATCTTTGATAAGATGCACCGTGGTGTGGAGTAAAGAACACTCATGCAGGCGCTAAATATGTGAAAACAACTTTTCCAACAAAGAAGAAGTGGGAAGAAGGATATTGCCTTAAGGATAGGAATGAACCATGCCATATTATGTAAGTATTCTTACTAAAGAAATTCCTTCCTTCTCCCCCACCCCATCCTTCAGTAATTCAAGTTATGGCAAGTATTGCTGTGATTCTCTTATCCTTATTGTAAACATAGGGCCATTGGGGACATACTTTCAAGGTATCACATATGCTAGCAATTAATGTTGTGTGACTAAGAAACTGCTATTCAGCATGCTTCATTAACTGCATCATATTTTGGTATCCATTAACACCACTAGTTCCATTTGCTATGTTTCATCCAAGATAGAACATGGCATTAGGCACAATTCCCTGTATAAATCAATAAACAAAGCATTCAATGAACAAGCCTCTTATTGTTATACCCCCCTTATCAATTCAAATGTTGGCTTGGCCTGTCTAGCTAACGTGTCAAATTCTCATTGGCTCTGATTTGAGCCAACATCATTTTATTGCCTTTCCTTCAAGTGAGAAGTTGTAATAAATGTCTCTTTGTTCTGAATCAGAGCAGACCAGCCCTTTACTAGGCTCAGGTCAAACACAGATTTCCTTATTCATAAACCTGCATGTTTTATCTTTCCAAAGAACACGTCACAAATAACTTATTAATTGGAAATTACCTCTATTCGTGAGCAAAACCAGTTCACAAGACAGCACACAAAATGGAGGTTACCAAGCAGCTACCCAAAATAAGAGCTTCCATTCATTCAACCACATGGCAAGAACAACGACAACTGGTTTGTCTACTTCCACTGTCCTGACTCATTCAAGTTTGATGTTTTCTTCCATATTTTACTTCCTTAATGGCCAATATCTCTTCCCTTTTGATCCACAGAAAATTCTGAGGATCACACTACTGTTATGTCTGAGTGAATATAGTACAAAATTAATGCTGGTGTTCCTTTGGTACTGTATTCATTCAGACAAACAGTAGAAAGTAACCATGAGGTAATAGGTTGTACAAACAGCATCCTTAGCATTTGAGTAGTTTCATTATTAACTCTGCCAATAATTCAGTTTGTCATATCTCTCAAGGGATGTAAAATGTGGAGCATCTCTGAAACTACATTCGCTTGTTGCTTAGAGAATTTAATGGAAAGTTTACAGTAATATATCTTGCATATTTACTACTTTACCATGGAAACTCCAGCAGCATATCCTAATTCTTACATTCATTAAGCCCCCTTCTTTGCCTCTCTCGTGTTTTAAATTTTGAATGGGTAAACTGTTCAATTAATAAATGTTAGAAAACTTCCTTGTTGGAAATGTTGGAGGCTTATTCCACACCAACTAGGAATTTGGAGAGATGTTAGTTGAACAACACTTGAACATGTCTTTATCCTGGTACTAGAACAATTTGTTCTTCTGTTTTGTCTAATAAAAGCCCTACTCCCTTTGTATCTGTCTGAATCTCATCACACAACAAAGTTCTAGTAACAGATGTCACTACAATTGTTATGGTACAAGTTGTCATCGACTCTACCATGGGATGTATGGAAGATTGAGGCTCAGGAGCAACTGAGATTGAGTTGTCTGGGGCACATGCTAACTGATCTCGGTTCTAATTTGTGTCCATGCCAACAATACTACTATGTTCACAATGAAGATATACCTGAGTTACAAGTCCTTTTTTTCCTGAAGCAGGACCCAAAAAGACATGCCTTCCCACTATTATCCTAGTACTCCCATTTTTTCCCCATTACACAACCTTGATTATCAACAGACATTGGTCTTACTTCTTTTACAAAATCTTGTATCAGTTCATCATGAGCTCATACTACCAGTTCACCTTCCTCATCCACAGTCTTCTACCATTACCAGTGTATCGGATGCAATTCAAATAGACATGTCCATGAATGTTGTTAATTGTGCATCTGCAGCCAATCTAATCTTCATACCTTGTAGCTGTCCAGATGAAAATGCATTTGGTCAATACACTCTATAATAGAACATACCTTCAGCAAAGCCTTCAACTACTAAGAGGCCACTCATCAGTAGTATTACAATACCAATCATTTGCAAACAACCGGAGAAAAAACATCAAGAGCAATTTCTATACTTATTGAGTCATCTGATATTTCCTCTAAATTTAACTCTTCCATTGTTCACTTTATATCCAGAAGATCTAGTGATGAACACAGTTTCCCATCTGTTTCTCTTCCATTGCCTCTGCCATGGCTTAGGTGATTGCAGTGGTTGCCTTGCCTTAAACCTCCCTTCTTGATGCTGAGTATGAAGTGAACTATTGTTAACCTCTGGATGCGAACTAGAAGTGGTTGCCCAACCACTTCCCGAACATCATATTGACAATGTGCCTTTAGACCTCAGCTACTAGAGAACAAGGGGTTTAAGTTGGTTAATATGATCCCAACCTGACTTATTGGGAACAGCTTGGATTCAATAAACCGATGGACGGTCTCTGTCAGTGGCGTTATATGGCATCATATACAAATCTCGGAGATGTAAAAGAACCTGGCTGATGTACTGAGGTCATACTCAGGCAGTGATAAATCTAACCCAAAAAGGAATTCTAACCCTCTCATTTCTCTCCCTGTCATCAACTTAAAAGGTGTAAATCCAGCAAAAGCAGCTTCTGTGGTACAGATGATCATAAGGACATAGGGTAAGGCAGTGACCCAGATGGTCCTGTGCTGTTTAGCCATTATAGCCAACACTGTCTTTAAAGTCCTATTCATCCATTCAACAATTCCACTGGATTGGGATCGATAAGGAACATGAAACCTCCATTTTATACCAAACAGCTTCAAGAGATTTGCATCACTTGTGCAGTGAAATGAGGACCTTGATAAGATTCTAAACTCCCTGAGTAAAAGTTCCATTGAACAAAATCCTGGCTGTAACTTAGCAGAGTTATTTATATTTGGCAAAGTCTCTTACCCACTTGGATATATTCCACTATCACTAGGATATATTTCAATCCTTCAGGCAATGGAGGTAAAGGTTCCACAAAATCAGTCTGCAAGTTAACCTATGGTTCTTCTATGGGGCTTATTTGTCTTAGAGCTGCTTTTCGAGCCATTTTATCTGGGATATACTGAGCACAGATCAAACTATTCTTACAATAATGTCTTTATCTCTTCCAATTTTTGGCCACCAACAGAGATTCTTCTGCTCCTTGTTGCCCAAAAATGTCATGGGGCACCAATACATCATCTAATTTCTTTCACTTTCTGGCAACACAAATTTACCATTAAGTACAATCCCATTCTGTACCTGTATTCCTGGATATTTCTCATTCTCCTCAGAATTCTCTCCTCTCTCTACCTTTGCTAACTTATGATCCTGGTGCAGCACCTTGACTAAGTCTGTAGGTACACTCTTTGCTGGTTTCGTTGTTATCACTCCCTCTATATTTGGATTCCATTTCACCCCGCACCTTGCTCCTATTTTGGCTAATTCATCTGTTCCCTTCTGGGGATGTTTATAAATGAGCTTTCACTGTGTTTACTATCTGTTTCCTCTTGCCTTCTCAAAATATATATTTCAGCAAAGTTACTAATGCAAGGTCTACCATCTGCTGTAACGTAATTTCTAGCTTCCCGTAATGGTAAATATTCAGTAAAACTATTACATCCTTTCTGAGTGTATAACTGCTCCTGAAGGATATCTGTCTGGATGGCTAACAACAAAAGCTATAACAGCGGTCTCTGCCACTTTTTTTTAGGTAACTTGATCACAACACTTTCTACCTTTACTCCTTCCTCATCCTCTACATGTATACCACATCCCGTAAGCTTCTTCTCCATGATCTGATGACGATTTGTCAACAAAGATCCTCAAAGAGGAACTTTCTGGTTGCATGACTTTATTATCCTCTCCTGATTTTAAGGTGGGGAATGAATGGTCCTTTCCATCCTTTCAATACTGTTACCTGACATCCGTGAGGTCTACCCCACTAAGTTAAATTGTCAATGAGCATGATTGTACTGCTAACTCTTAACTGCAACATCCATTGGACAAGTTGAGTTTGACTGATTACCCCATACTTGTTGTGGCCATCCAACAAAAGCTGAATTGGAGCATGCTCTGTTAAAATGGTTAGTGGATTAAGACCATCAATACAAGTGAAATGTTTGACTGCCTGAAACACTGCTAATAGATGATATTCACAAGTTTGAGATGCTTACACCACTGGTTTCAGTCTGCTATGCATCTCCTGGAGTAACACAGCTAATATCGTATTCCTGGTGGCAGTGACATCTGAAGAGAACGGCTTGGAAGGGGTTAGGGTGTAAAGAGCAAGTGCTTCTGCAAGGCTGATTTTAGGACCTGATTCTGCCATAGACTTTTCTGGTTTCCATTCCCATGGAACACCTTCCTTCAAGAAAGTGGGTGAGCTTTGGTGTCAAAGCCATCTATGTGGTCTGTACAATGCCCCACTAAACTAAGAAACAACCTCAATCGCTTCACGTCAGTAGGAAAAAGTAGTTTTGCCATAACATCTACATGCTGTTTATCAACATCTCATCTCCCGGGGTTATGACTACCCCAAGTAACTAACCTGCTGCCTCATGATTTGAGCTTTTTTAAGGCTTACCTTAAAGCCCATCTTCTGTAACAGTTGAAGTAGTTCTTTAAATAACTCATAATGCTCCTGTCAGGTCTCTGTCAACAACAGTACATCAGCTTTTTTTGTGTGTGCCATACTCTGCCAGAGCCTCGGTGACCACTTTTTTCAAGTGGTTGTTTTGGAGGAAAGATTCTGTGAGTGGTCCCCCACGTCCTTCTCACAGTACATCATCTACATATTGAATTAAACACTGGGGAGCTCGAATGGCTTTCAGTGCATTGGCCAAACATTGATGGAAAATGGAGGGCAAATTATGAAACCCTTGTGACAAAATTGTCCATGTATACTCTTCTCCCTTGCAAGTGAAAGCACATTTATATTGACATTCTCTTTTCAATGGGACTGATCAAAATCCATTACTTGTATCCAGTTCTGAGAACCACTTTGCTACAGTATTCAGCTTAATCATAGTCTCGGAACCTGTGGCTACAGTAGAGGCAGTTTGTAGATGCTATTTTTTGCAAAACTCACTGTTAAGAAACAATAATTTTCTCTATATCTCCCTCTGCTTAGAAACATAGAAAACCTACAGCACAATACAGGCTCTTCAGCCCACAATACTGTCCCAAATATGTACTTACTTTAGAAATTACCCAGGGTTACCCATAGCCCTCTATTTTTCTGAACTCCATTTATCTATCCAGGAGTCTCTTAACAGACCCTATCGTATCTGCCTCCACCACAGTCGCCAGCAGCCCAATCCACGCACTCACCACCCTCTGCATAAAAAAAAACTTATCCCTGAGAACTCCTCTGTACCTACTTCCAAGCACCTTAAAACTATGCCCTCTCGTGTTAGCCATTTCAGCCCTGGGGAAAAAGCCTCTGATCAATTCCTCTCATCATCGTATATACCTCTATCAGGTCACGTCTCATCCTCCATCGCTCCAAAGAGAAAAGGCCGAGTTCACTCAACTATTCTCATAGGGCATGGTCCCCAGTCCTGGCAACATCCTTGTAAATCTCCTCTGCACCCTTTCTATGGTTTCCATATCCTTCCTCTAATGAGGTGACCAGAACCGAGCACAGTACTCCAAGTGGGGTCTAATCAGGGTTCTATAAAGCTGTAACATTACCTCTCAGCTCTTGAACTCAATCCCACCATTGATGAAGGCCAATGCACTGTATGCCTTCTTAACCACAGAGTCAACCTGCGCAGCAGCTTTGAGTGTCCTATGGACTCGGACCCCAAGATCCCTCTGATCTTCTACACTGGCAGGAATCTTACCATTAATACTATATTCCGTCATCATATTTGACCTACCAAAATAAACCACCTCACAATTATCTGGGTTGAACTCCATCTGCCACTTCTCAGCCCAGTTTTGCATCCTATCAATGTCCTGCTGTATCCTCTGACAGCCCTCCACACTATTCACAACACCCCCATCCTTTGTGTCATCAGCAAATTTACTAACCCATCCCTCCACTTCCTCATCCAGGTAATTTATAAAAATCACCAAGAGAAGGGGTCCCAGAACAGATCCCTGTAGCACACCATTGGTCACCAACCTCCATGCAGAATATGATCCGTCTGCAGCCCCTCGTCACTTTCTGTGGGCAAGCCAATTTCTGGATCTACAGAGCAAGATCCCCTTGGATCCCATGCCTCCTTACTTTCTCAATAAGCCTTGCATGGGGTACCTTATTAAATGCCTTGCTGAAATCCATATACACAAATCTACTGCTCTACCTTCATCAATGCTTTTAGTCACATCCTCAAAACCTCAATCAGGCTCATAAGGCATGACTTGCCATTCACAAAGCCATACTGACTATTCCTAATCATATTATGCCTCTCCAAATGTTCATAAATCCTGCCTCTCATGATCTTCTCAATCATCTTACCAAACACTGAAGTAAGGTCTATAATTTCCTGGGCTATCTCTACTCCCTTTCTTGAATAAGAGAACAACATCTGCAGTCCTCTGGAACCTATCCCGTCCCCATTGATGATGCAAAGATCATGACCAGAGGCTCAGCAATCTCCTCCTTTGCCTCCCACAGTAGCCTGGGTACATCTCATCCAGTCCCGGTGACTTATCCAACCTGATGCTTTACAAAAGCTCCAGCACATCCTCTTTCTTAATGTCTATATGCTCAAACTTTTCAATCCGCTGTGTCATCCCTACAATCACCAAGGTCCTTTTCCGTAGTGAATACTGAAACAAAGTATTCATTAAGTATCTCCGCTATCTCCTCTGGTTTTATATACACTTTTCCACTGTCACACTTGATTGGTCCTATTCTCTCACGTCTTATCCTCTTGCTCTTCACATACTTGTAGAATGCCTTGGGGTGTTCCTCAATCCTGCTCGCCAAGGCCTTCTCATGGACCCTTCTGGCTCTCCTAATTTCATTCTTAAGCTCCTTCCTGCTAGCCTTATAATCTTCTAGATCTCTATCATTACCTAGTTTTTTGAGCCTTTTGTAAGCTATTCTGTTCTTCTTGACGATTTTCAACAGCCTTTGTACACTACGGTTCCTGTACACTCCCATCCTTCCCGTCTCATTGGAACATACCTATTCAAATGTCACGCAAATATCCCCTGAACATTTGCCACATTTCTGCCGTACATTTCTCTGAGAACATCTATTCCCAATTTATGCTTCTGAGTTCTTATTTCCCCTTACTCCAATTAAACGCTTTCTAATTTGTCAGTTCTAATCCCTCTCCAATGCTATGGTAAAGGAGATAGAATTATGATCACTATCTCCAAAATGCTTCCCACTGAGAGACCTGACACTTGACCAGGTTCATTTCCCAATACCAGATCAAATACAGGCTCTTGTTTTGTAGGCCTATTTACATATTGTGTCAGGAAACCTTTCTGAACACACCTAACAAACTCCACCCCATCTAAACCACCTGCTCTAGGAAGATGCCAATCAGTATTGGGGAAATTAAAATCTCCCACAACGACGACACTTATTATTACACCTTTCCAGAATCTGTCTCCCTATCTGCTCCTTGATGTCCCTGTTACTATTGGGTGGTCTATAAAAAACACCCAGTAGACTTATCGACCCCTTCCTGTTCCTAACTTCCACCCACAGAGACTCAGTAGACAATCCCTCCATGACTTCCTCCTCTTCTGCAGCCGTGACACCATCTCTGATCAGCAGTGCCACGTCTCCACCTCTTTTGCCTCCCTCCCTGTCTGAAACATCTAAAGCCTGGCATGCTAAGTTACCATTCCTGCCCTTGAACTATCCAAGTCTCTGTAATGGCCACAACATCATAGCTCCAAATACTGATCCACGCTCTAAGCTGATCCGCTTTGTTCACGATGCTTCTTGCATTAAAATAGACACATCTCAAACCATCAGTCTAAGTGTATCCCTTCTCTATCACCTGCCTATCCTCCCGCTTACACTGTCTCCAAGCTTTCTCTAATTGTGAGCCAACCACCCCTTCCTCCATCTCTTCAGTTCAGTTCCCACCTCCCCAGCAATTCTAGTTTAAAGTCTTCTCAATAACCTTAGTAAACCTTCCTGCCAGATATTGGTCCCCTTTGGATTCAAATACAACCTGTCTTTTTTGTACAGGTCACGCCTGCCCCAAATGAGGTCCCAATGATCCAGAAATCTGAATTCCTTCCCCCACTCACGCATTTATCCTCCACCTCACTCTATTCCTACACTGCCTGTGCCACACGACAGTGAGTAATCCTGAGATTACTACCTTTGAGGTCCTGCTTCTCAACTTCCTTCCTAACTCCCTGTAGTTGGAAATCTATATTGCTTCCGGAGTTTTGGGTCAGGCCTTGTATATGCACATCCTCGTGCATCCTGCCACAGTCGTGTTGTAGGTTGGAACATAGATTGGGAGACGGCTTTAATGAGCACCTACGCTCCATCCGGCAGCAAAAGCGGGATCTCCCAGTGGCCACACACTTTTATGTTTAGCCAATACTGCCTAACAATCGAAAATAATTTGTCTGGCCCGCAAGTCCTCCATCATATCTTCTGCTTTCAGCCATATCTCCCCAACTATACATATTCTATCCTCATGTCATCCATCTGGAATGTCAATAGGGCCCTTCTCCCTATCAAATCATACAATTAATTGGATCAAAACTCAAACCTGCTTTCCTAATAAAATCACTTCCCAAAATGTGTTCTTGAGCTGTTAGCATGTTGACAAGCATAACCAAGTGGCGCACATTCAGTCGTATGTTCAGGGGTGTAATCAGCTCCCCTACTTGCAGTTAAAATAACATTATCTTGTATTTCCCGACTCGGTAGATTGAATGTGGATGTGTTTAGGGTGGTTCGTGAGCCTCCTGTATCCCAAAGAAATTTCATAGGGTGGCGTCCTACCCTAGCTTGTACAAGGGGTCTACCCGCACCATGCCACCTTGCAGTGCTCGGCCACGTAACTGAGACCTGACACCATCATTGTGTACTAGGAGTCCCCACAGGTAACTCCAGATACAGTCATGGCTTCTCCTCTGCAACCTGAATGTTACATTGTGGGTGACATGGTGCACTGTCCAAGGGCAATGGAACCTTTGTTACATCGTGACCATTGCCAGCCTGTCGGAGTTGTGGGCAATCCCTCGCAAAATGATCTCGGTGTCTGCAATTGAAACATTTCCTTGGGGATCCGGTATTTTGACTGAATGTAGGCATTCCGACTGCATCCTCAACCATGTCCTATAATAGATTGTGCCCTGATAGGGATCGCATCTCCTTTCATTCTGGCACTATACACCTTGTTCCTTTAGAACCCAGTTTCCCCTTAGCCTCCTTTGTACCTTTCTCCCATACTCATATCATCCTTCTGAGAACCCATGCTTCAGTGTTTGTGGGATCAAACACGTCATACTCTTCTTCTGTCCTCGGTACTCTGCGATGCCAGGGTCCTAAGCCAGATACTACTACTTTGTTGTTGTTCTGCCTATCCATAAATACTCGAGAACTGGCCACAACCTTGTCGCAAGCGCATTAGGATGCTCCCCTTTCTGCTGTCACTGGATCACCTTGGTTAGACCCAGCAGATCCCAAGATAGCATCCTATAAATCACCCAGAGTCCACTGGCCTTGTGCCTGTTCCTCCGGCAGGGCCGAGTGTAACACTGAAGTTAGATACGGAAGGGAATAATCCACTCCCTTGCCTCAGTTAAAACGTGAATCATCCTATGCTGCTGAGTGCGCTGGAAAAGATCGAGGATCCAATCCCAGCCCATGCTTAGCTATTTTTGCAGCTATAGCACTCAACTGGCCTACGTCAAAAGGGGTAGAATACTATGTCATGGGCCAGCTGGTGGCGCAAGGACATCAGCGCCGGACTCTGCAATGGAGGTTCCTGGGTTCGAACCCAGTTGGGGCCGCTCCCGAGTACGCTTTCCATCCGTGCCGGTTGAGTGTCAAGATCACAACTCGACCTCGTAAAATAAAAGGGAAAAATGCTGCAAAATGTCTGTGTGGGGAGTGGCGCGCCGCACAGTCTCTCTCCCTCTCCGCGCCTTGTAAAGGCATGAAAAAGACATTGTCCTGCCAACATCATATGAATACTATGTCATAACTGGTTCCCCTGGCTCTGTTGTCTCCTGAACTCTCTTTTACCATGGGCACCACTGCGGTAGGGAATGCTGATGGTTCCATCCACTCCTGGAAAAATCCACAAGGAGGTAGGCCATTTCCCCAATTATCTTAACTATAATAGTGTGTTGCTTCATATCCAATCTATATCACCGTCGTTGTTAGTTCTCGCCCCAAATACACATATCACTCTTCTCTGAACTGAAAGTTGACCTTGCAACTTCTCGATCTGTTTCAAACACCTGGTGTGATTGGTGCTGCTTTTCTTCTCAGCACAACGTTCATAGCAGTCTGTAAATCCTGACACTGACTTGCATTTCTCTACTTCCATATTCTCCTTTTCACTTGTCACGTGTTCGCACAGAGTCTGAAACTGACTGGTGTATCAAATTTGCCTGCTCCTGCTCCCTCCGTATTTCATTTTTTCCCTCTTTCCAGGTCCTTCCTCTCTCACTCTTCCCTACACTTACACAATTCCACTTTCTTCTGTTTTTCATTCTTTCCTTCAATTATATCTTCCAGTATACTGTAGTCATTGAAAAGTACAGCACTGAAACTGGCCCTTTAGCCCATTTAGTCCATGCCAAAACCATTTAAACTGCCTGCTGCCATTGACCTGCACTGGGACCATAGCCCTCTGCTACCAACCATGTTACCTATCCAAACTTCGCTCAAACATTGAAATCGAGCTCATTCCACACTCTCACAACCCTCTGAGTGAAGAAGTTTCCCTTGTGTTATCTTTTCTTCATCACTTTTCACCCTTAACCCATGACCTAAGGTAGTCCCGCCCAACCTTAGTGGAAAAAGCCTGCTAGTATTTACTGTCTATACCCTTAATATAATTTTGTTTACCTCTATCAAATCTCCTCTCAGTGTTCTATGTTCTAAGGAATGAAGTCCTAATCTATTCAATCTTCTCTTTTAACTCAGGTCCTCCAGTCCTGATAACATCCTTGTAAATTTTCTCTGTATTCTTTCCAAACTTATTTACATCTTTCCTGTAGGTAGGTGACCAAAACTACACACAATCTTCCAAATTAGGCCTCACCAACGTCCTATACAACTTCAACGTAACTTCCCATTCCAGTACCCAGTACTTTGAATTATGAAAGCCAATATTCCAAGAGCTTTCTTTACAACCCTATCTACCTGTGACACCATTTTCAACAAATTATGGGCCTGTATTCCCAGATTCCTTTGTTCTACCACACTCCTCAGTGCCCAACAGTTCATTGTAAAAGACCAACCTTGGTTGGTCCTACCGAAGTGCAACAGCTCACACGTCTCCGCATTAAATTCCATCTGCCATTTTTCCAGCTGATGTAGATCCTTCTGCAAGCCATCATAGCCTTCTTTACTGTCCACTCCACCCCCAATCTTGGAGTCATCTGCAAACTTACTGATCCGGTTAACCACATTATCATCCAGATCATTGATATAGATCAAAAACAACAACAAACCTAGCACCCATCCCTGCGGCACACCACTAGTCACAGCCCTCCAGTCAGAAAGGCAACCATCTACTACTGCTCTCTTAGCTTCTCCCACAAAGCCAATGTCTCATTCAATTTACTACCTCATCCTGAATGCCGAGCGACTGAACCTTCTTGACCAATCTCCCATGTGGGATCTTGTCAAATGCCTTGCTAAAGTCCATGTAGACAATATCCACTGCCTTGCCTTCGTCCATTTTCCTGGTAACTTCCTCAAAGAATCTACAAAATTGGTTAGATGTGCCCTACCATGCACAAAGCCAAGCTGACTATCCCTCATCAGCCTACATCTATCCAAATGCTTATATATCAGGTCCCTTAGAATACCTTCCAATTACTTTCCCACTACCTCTGTCAGACTTACCAACCTATAATTCCTTGGTTTATGTTCAGGGACTTTCTTAAGCATTGGCTATCCTCAGTCCTCTGGTACCTCTCCTGCACATCCTATCATAATAGCTTTTTAAATCGTCGATTTCTTTTCACTAACTTATTTCCACAAAGCATCCCTGAGGGTCACTGACCCTACACTCTCATAGTCTGGCCATTATCTTTGTATATAACTATGACCTTCATTGGAGTACTGTGCAAGTCTGGCAAAGAGCTTTAAAAAGGATGTTTTTTTCAGCGGGAGATACTGATTGAAGTAGTGTGCAGATGTAGGAAGTGTTCTTACACAAGTCTGGCAATTTAAAACCCAGTCTCCATAAAAGAGCAATATGATTGTAGCAGGACTTAGACAAATTGGAAGAAAGAGCAAAAAAAAAGCAGTAGACGGAATAAAGTGTTGAGAAATGTATGATAATGCGTTTTGGTGAAAGCAACGATAGTGTGGACTGCTATATAAATGGAGAGAAGGTTCAAAGATCAAAGGTGCAGAGACAGGAGTCCTTGCGCAAGACTCCCAGTGGGTTAATTACGAGTTGAGTCTGTGGTAAAGAAGGCAAATGCAATGTTGGCATTTATTTCAAGGGGAATAGAATATAAAAGCAAAAAGATAATGCTGAGCCTTTATAAGACACTAGTCATGCCGAACTCAGGGCATGAACTCATGCCGAATCTGTGGAGTATTTTCAACAGCTTTGAGCCTCCTATCTCAGGAAGAATGTATTGTCATTGGAGGTGTCCAAAGGAGGTTTACAAGGATTATTCTGGGAATGAAAGGGTTAATATGAGGAATGCTTGGCAGTTTTGGGACTGTACTCACTGGAATTTAGAAGAATGTTGGTGGGGGGGGAGGGGGAGGTGTTGGAAATCTCATTGAAACCTACCACATGTTGAAAGGACTAGATAGGGTGGATGTGGAGAGGATGTTTCCTATGGTGGGGGTATCCAGAACTAGAGGGCACAACCTCAAAATTGAGGGGCAACCTTTTAAAACAGAGGTAAAGAGGAATTTTTTTTTTGCCAGAGGGTAGTGAATCTGTGGAATGCTCTGCCACAGACTGCGGTGGAGGCCAAGTCTGTGGGTATATTTAAGGCAGAAGTTAATAGTTTCCTGATCAGTCAGTACATCAAAGGATATGGCGAGAAAGTATGGATGGAACGGGAGAGCGGAATGGCCTAATTCTGCTTCTATGCCTTATGGTCTCATGAATGTAATCTCTGCAATCTTCCAAACCTCCTGGGTTCTTCTTGTCCTTTTCTTTCCCCCCCTTTTCCCATTTTAATATCCTAACCTACTGGGTGGAACTTGAAACTAGACTCCCTGACCTCTGTTTTCCTTTTCGAACCCAGCCAGGGACGCCAAAATCTGTTGACTATTATCTACTGATCTACATTAGGTAATTCACTACCCAACTGTTAATTAATAAAAGAACGATACTGTATTGTCCCTGCACAAATATGACATTACTATGTTGACACCAGACCAAGAAGTTAAACATGAATTATGCTCTTCCTTCTGTACCAATACTCAGTCAGACCACTTCTCCAATTTATATAGGGGATCTCCTGTTGTCCAGATGATTGATCCTTCTTCATCCAGTCCCTGGCATGGGAATCTTCCTTGTGATAGTTAATTTCTGGAGCTCTCAATGCTTTGCATTTGAAGCTTCTCATTCTTATAACCATTCTTATAAGTTCCAATGTTGTTTCGATCTCATTGGCTCTGTCCTATCAGGCTAACATGTGTCAGCTTCCCATTTGTTCTGGCCCAAGCCACCAATCATTTTTTTGCCCTTCGCTCAAGTGACAACTTAAAATGAATGTCTTTTTGTTCTGAATTGGAGAGACCAGCCAGTAACTAGGCTTAAGTTACTCATGTCAAGCACAGACTCCCCTATTCATAAACCTGCATGTTGTATCTTACCAAAGAACACCTCACTAATAACTTAATTGCAAATTATTTCTAGTTCAGCAGATTATCAGGAGCAGTGTCCACTTTAAAACACTTTGATACAACTATTCCTGAGCAAAACCAATTCAAAAGACATCTCATAAAACTGAGGTTACAAAATGGAAGCCTCAATTCCTTCAACCACATGGTAAGAACAAAGACGATTGGTCTGTCTACTTCCACTGTCTTTGACTCATTTGAGTTCAAAGTTTTCCACCGTAGTTCTTCATGGCCAGCATTTCCAATCTTTAACCATTGTACCCTGATCTTTTTACCATTCTGCCACTCCCATTTACCCTATTTGTTCATATCCTGTCCTTCTCTCTGCTTGCCACCATTTTTCAAGCTGTTATTACTTGCAAATAAAATTGTGGAGATGATTTACCACCACTGCTTACACCCCTCCCCCCCAACCAACATCTGTCTTGTTTGACAACCAATTAATCAGAAGGGTTTCTGCGGTTACTGATAATCTTGAGGAACACAGAAAATGCTGGAAGAACTTCGTGAGTCAGTCAGCTGCTATGGAGGGGAATAAATAGCCGATGATTCAGGCTGAGACCATCAGTCCTGATAAAGGGTCTCAGCCTGAAATGTCAAATATTCATTTTCCTCTAGTATTTGTGTGTTAAACACAATTAAATCATTTACTTTTATCAGTTGTATTTGCAAACCCTTAGGTTCGGCCAGCATACATTTGTCTAGGAGAAGACAGCACAGCCTCTGGCCCCACCAAACTGAGAAATCTTGTTTGTGTGGATGCTGCATGATGTGTTGCCCGGTTACAAATCCAAACCGCAAAATATTAGACAGTACACCATATGCGATTTAACAATTGAACTTCTCTTCCTCAATCAACAGGGAATTAGCAAAAGGCAGCATATACCACACATCCAGGTCCTCATCCTCCGACTCAGTATCCCTGTCAGGGGTGGGGGCCGGCCTAACCTCTCCTGCTGCGGGCCCTGTAGTCACCCCGCATTTCCGCAGAGTCCTCTTACTAGATGTAGACTTCAAGTCAGGCTCTGGGTCTACCTGCACCTCCTGTCCTGGGGCAGCAGGTGGTTCCGATGGAGAATCTTGACAGGCCTACTTCCATCCTCTAGTTTCACCTGGAAAACTGGTAGGTTTGGCATTTGACTCTCCACCACATAGGGCTTAACCACCCAGCAATCTGCCAATTTATGTTTCCCAGGTAGCCCCAAACTCCTTATGAGGACCCGGTCTCCCAGCAGGAGTTGGGAGAACCTCACCTTTTGATCATACCTCCTATTTCCTTGATTCTGCTTGACAGCCGCAACCTCAGCTAATTCATAAGCCCTTTTCAGCTCTCTTCTCATGTCAGACACATACTTTCAGATAAGTCATCGGTGGTAAGTCACCCTCGTCAGTCTCAAAACAAAGGTCAATGGGCAACCTCGCCTCGCGCCCAAACCTCAGATAATATGGTGAGTACCCAGTGGCTTCATTTCGAGTACAGTTGTAACTGTGAACCAGATGCCCAATATGTTGACTGCACCTACTCTTCTTGCTGATCTCCAAGGTCCTGAGCATGTCTAGCAAGGTCCAATTAAAGCTCTTGGGCTGGGGATCACCCTGCAGATGATAGGGCGTGGCCCTCGATTTCTCGACTCCAAGCATGCCCAGTAATTCATGGATGAGTCTGCTCTTGAAATCCCATCCTGATCACTATGTATCGGCCTGGAAAGCCCATAATAAATTAGATACTTCTCCCATAACACTTTTGCCATCATAGACGCCCTCTGGTCCTTGGTAGGAAAAGCCTGCGCATATCTGGTGTAGTGGTCCATCCTGACTAAGATATTTGCCGTGTTGCTGGAATTGGACTCTATTGACAAGAAGTTCATACACATCAGGTCCAGGGACCCTGCACTTTGCAAGTGGGACAAGGAAGCTGCCCGCGTAGGCAGCATCTTCCGCTGTATGCATCGAATTCATGACTTACGGTATTCTTTGACTTCGGACTTCATTCAGGGCCAGTAAAACTGGTCTCTGAGCAATCCATAGGTCTCTTCAACCCCCAAATGTCCAGAATCATCATGAAGTAACTTCAACGCAATCCTCCGATACTTCTCTGGCAGAACCAGCTGGCGAGGTCGGTCCGGGGGTGGGGTGACGTGACCCGGTATAGGATCTGGTTCTGCAACTCCAACCGAGGCCATTCTCTCAGTAATCGAGGCACCGCCACATGTTTCATCTTCTCTGCCTGAAACTCATCTCCTTTTTCAACCGTTGACCAAATGATATCGATGCCTGGGTCTTCTCGTTGAGCAGCTGCCACTTCCCCAGAACTCAGTTCTGGCAGCTAATTTGTCTTCAGAGCAGTCAGGTTTCAGTAAACTTGGGGAATGGCATCATCGGAAGCCCCCAACTGATCCACCACTCAGTCCTGCCCGATTTCCCTCTGCCTTCACAGTGATGGCAAACTGACACATGGCCTTCACCCCCGGTGCAGGAACTCCTCGTCTCTGTCCAGTCCCTAATGCGCCCGTCGGGACAAAGCATCAGCATCATGTTCCTGCTTCCTAGCCGGTACTTCAGGCTGAAATCATAGGCAGAGAATGCCACCAACCACCGATGGGCTGTGGCATCCAGTTTCGCCGAGGTCATGATAGGTTGGCCATCCTCACCTCAAACTTGGCTCCATAGAGGTAGTCACTCAGCTTATCTTCCACCACCCATTTCAACGCCAGAAATTCCGACTTGTGTGTGGGATAGTTTTTCCTCGGAGGGCGACAGACTCCAGCTGACAAATGCAACAGGTCTCAACCCGGTGCCCTAATCCCTGGCAATCGTGTGCAGTACATACAGCAATTGGGGGTCTGCAAAAGCCAGCACCAGCACCTGGGTCAGCAGCTTCTTCAGCGACTGAAAAGCCTCCTCACATTTTGCATCCCACCTCAGTCCAAAGGGCTCCGACGGGCTAAGATACTCTCCACCCTTCTGTCTTTTCCCCCCCTTCCTTTCTTTCTCAAGGGAGGGTAACCACATAGAAGCTGATTCAACAGGTGACTCACTTTCGCGTAGCCTTTCAAGAACCTCTGATAGTAAGCACAGAACCCGAGGAACGAGTGCAGAGCGCTCACAGTCTGGGGTTTTGGCCAAGTGGTCACTGCCTCTATCTTAGAGAAGTAGCTACTCCCTACTGTGAGACTATGTGCCCAACATAGCTAACAGACATTTGGCAGAACAGGCACTTGTCCAAGGAAAGTTTTAACCCTTCAGCTTTCAGGCAGCCCAGCACCTTCAGTAGCCTCACTTCATGTTCTTCCAATGTGGATACAAACACGATGAGGTCATCCAGATACACCAATACCTCAAGCAAGTTCATATCCCCCACTGTCTTCTCCATGACCCACTGGAAGGTTGCAGGGGCTCCCGACATACCCTGGGGCATCCTTTCAAACTGGAAAATATCCATATAAATGCTGTCTTCTCTTTGTCAACCTAACTTATGAGGATGTGGTAATCTCCACTCCTCAAGTCCAACACACTGAACCACTTTGCACCACTCAGACAGGCCAGAGCGTCTTTAGACCTCAAGACCATATACTGGTCAGGGACGGTGCACCTGTTCAGAGTCCTATAGTCCACACACATTTATACCTTCCCTTTCTTCTTTCATGCCACTACTATTGGGGACGCATAGGGTTTTTCGGGACTTGGTGATGATCCCAGCTTCCTTCAACTTCCACAAATGTTGCTGAGTGTCTTCCACCTGCAGGGGCTGGTCTCCTCGACCTCTCTCTAAACAGGGTATCCTCTGTCACCCAGATAGTATAATGAGTGCTCTTAGAACAACCCACATCAACCTCGTCAATGGAAAAGACTTAGCTTCAGCAGCTTTTCTACCAACCACCTTTTCCAGCCCGCAGGAATCAGGGATTCCCCAAAGTTGAATGACCCAGCAGTCAACTTTCCCCCTTTTTCCAATGGTTTCTCCCCGGCTTGTCTCGGAGGGACACTAGACGTTACCGACGCCAGGTTCAGATGTGCAAGGGGCATTCCCCGCTTGAAGGTGACCTTCCTCTTTGTAGTGTTCCTGACAATCACTGCCATCTTACTCACCTGTACAACCGAGGGCTTCTGCAGTTCAGGCCTCACCACTACCCCAGCAGGAAATCCTGACTCCCCCTCGTGGTCTTCTGGAGCATCCATTAAGGGGACCTCCAGGAAATTTGGGGGTCTGCATCACTCTTGCTACTTCCCCAGGCCATACCACCATTGGCTTTGACTGGGTGAACCACACAGTCCCTCGTCGAAATTTGGTATCCGGCCCAATGCAGCCACGCACTTCCTCAAAAGCAGCTCAAAACACCGGGTGCATGGACAATGTTCCCAGAAAGCTCTCACCAGTTTTCTCATGAGCCTCATCACAAGAGGGGTGTTGGTCCCTGCCAGAATTGAAACGCCACTCTTCTCAGTGGGGTCCGGACAAACAAGCACTAATATATCAGCTTCACTGACAAATAACTGTCGTAGGGATAATCACCAGCACTGAGACCCCAAATCTGCAGTACCCTGAATGGTGTCAATGGTAAATGCTTCAGATACCAGTTGTAAAATGAACGGTACAACAATGTGACCTGCGACCCGGTGTCGAGTATGGCTTTAGCATAAATTCCCTCTATCCGTAGTGATACACTGGAGCATGGTCCTACTAAGCTTTCAGGAATGGGTCTTTCGCTTTCAGGAGTTCCTTGCTGCATTGCTGGGAACGTGTTCCCCCAGAGACACCAGACTGTTCCCTCACTGGGTCTCCTCTAAGTTTTCCCAATGACTCTCTCTCCTTAGGTACCCAGGGGCTCACTCTGCTTCTTGCATGACACTGACAGCCCTCCACATTGTTCGTCCCCTTAGGGGATCCGCGCCCCCCCCCCCCAAATCAGCTCCATCATATGGGGCGGGGGGGTAACACCCACTGATAACAGCTGAGACATCTCAGTTCTCAACTCTGCCACAATCTCTTCTACTGCTCCCTGAGGCAGGCTATCCGTGGTCACTTCACCACAAGGGGCTACCTCCGAGGACTGTACCATGCTGACGGAGCCCTCCCGAGCTTCCGACACATTCTCCTCTTCCCGTACATCTCTAATCAGCTCAACTGAAGAGGGGATGGGGGTCACGTTTTACGAGCCAGTTAGAGACCCCAAGCAATCAGGTCCTGGGACTGGGTACCCTTGGCTACCTGGTCCATTCTTAACTGATCCACTTCAGCCAGCTGAACGACCCCTCTGCACCACAAGCAATTTAGTTGCCTCTCTAGCTGAAAAATGTAAGCAGAAAACTTCTCCCCACCTTCTCCTGTCGCATGTTCTGAAACCCCACTATAAGCTCCAGCTCCCTGTCGTACCAAAGGTGCTCTCCAATGCACCCAAATAATCGGCATGGTTAGCTAAAGGTTGGCGTGTTTTCACAGCTCTTGCCACGTCAGTAGCCCGCCTACTCATTCTCAACCAATCTCTGTCACTTTATGTCATCAGAGCACTACCACTCATTTAACAACTGAGAGGGCTGCTCCACCCAAGTCTCATACCCCTCTTCCCCTTTAGGGGTGGGCGTTATTCCAGAGAATAGGCGGAGCCTACCATAGCAGGGACTTTGAACCTGGGCATTTTTCCATTTATTCGCTAGAGAGGCAAGGGTGGATACTACCTCTGAATTCTCACTTTTCACTGGGAACCAGGGACTGATTAGGCATTCCAAATCTGACCACTCCTTCCCCTCACTCCTCAGAAACGATAGAACCCTGTCTTTGAAGTCTCCACCCCCGGCTATGAGAAGCCCGACTTGTGACTTGGCCCGCTGTGCTACATTCCCCTCTTCCTTGACAGTACAGACAGGCCATGGGGCACAGATAGAAGTGGGCAGTTCCACCGCTGTTACGTCAGCGCTAGTCTGAACTAAAACAAGGTCTGAGCCTGCCATTTTATCAAATCTCTGCACTCTAACCTCAATTTTGCCAACAGTTTTAACAATACTCAAAAATTGAATTAACAATTTATCAGGGGTACGAATGTCCACCCTACTCAACACGCATGCATTAGTTGCCAGGAACCCCATGGAGGCACACCACCGCTCCACCCCAGCAGCATCCGTACCAACACAGACTTAAATACGCAACCCATTGGTTCAGTGCTCAGGGCAATCACACAGCATGCAACTGAATCAATCCCGGACGAGCCCCCACAATTGTAACCCTTAGGTTCGGCCAGCATGCGTTTGTCTAGGGAAAAGACAGCCTCTGGCCCCGCCAAACTGAGAAATCTTGTTTGTGTGGATGCTGCATGATGTGTTGCCTGGTTACAAATCCAAACTGCAAAATGTCAGATAGTACACCATATGCAATTTAACGATTGAACTTTGGAAATCTTAATCTGACTATGGGGTTAGTAAAGAAAATAAAAAGAAAAAGGGCCCATTTTAATGAAACCGTCTAATGCACACGTAGGAGCTCACGGATTCGTCCATTCGTTCCCCCTCGACCTCCGAGCGCCGTTGGACCCTCGCTCTGAGCCCACTCCTTGAACAGGTCTTCTAACTCGTTCCAGTTCCACTTGCATCTTCACTCTTCATCTCTCGCTGACAAAAGACCACAAAATATCTGCTCCCAGACCCACAAGAAAACAACATGCCTCTCATTGGATAGCCCACATTCCGAGGCCCTGTTATCTCTAGTCATAACCCAAACATTGCTGCTACAGAGAAACCATTAGCTTAACAGTGAAATAGTACAGAGGCTATTACATTAGCAGTGAAACCTTACAGCACATTACATTTATCATGAAACTCTTTAAAACCAGCTGAGGTGGACTATTCCATGTAGTTCAAAAGGACTGTTAGAAAGAAAACTAGAATCTGCAAGAGACCAAAATTGTGTAAGGTCATAAAATAGAATATAGTTATGATAAAAGCAAATTTTCTAAAACATCACACAAACTGGAAAATGTTTCATAAAACATTACAGCAGCTCTTAACATAGAAACATAGAAAATAGGTGCAGGAGTAGGCCATTCGGCCCTTCGAGCCTGCACTGCCATTTATTATGATCATGGCTGATCATCCAACTCAGAACCCCGCCCCAGCCTTCCCTCCATACCCCCTGACCCCTGTAGCCACAAGGGCCATATCTAACTCCCTCTTAAACATAGCCAATGAACTGGCCTCAACAGTTTCCTGTGGCAGAGAATTCCACAGATTCACCACTCTCTGTGTGAAGAAGTTTTTCCTAATCTCGGTCCTAAAAGGCTTCCCCTCTATCCTCAAACTGTGACCCCTCGTTCTGGACTTGCCCAACATCGGGAACAATCTTCCTGCATCTAGCCTGTCCAATCCCTTTAGGATCTTATACGTTTCAATCAGATCCCCCCTCAATCTTCTAAATTCCAACGAGTACAAGCCTAGTTCATCCAGTCTTTCTTCATATGAAAGTCCGGCCATCCCAGGAATCAATCTGGTGAACCTTCTTTGTACTCCCTCTATGGCAAGGATGTCTTTCCTCAGATTAGTGGACCAAAACTGCACACAATACTCCAGGTGTGGTCTCACCAAGACCTTGTACAACTGCAGTAGTACCTCCCTGCTCCTGTACTCGAATCCTCTCGCTATAAATGCCAGCATACCATTCGCCTTTTTCACCGCCTGCTGTACCTGCATACTCACTTTCAGTGACTGGTGTATAATGACACCCAGGTCTCGTTGCACCTCCCCTTTTCCTAATCGGCCATCATTCAGATAATAATCTGTTTTCCTATTTTTGCCACCAAAGTGGATAACTTCACATTTATCCACATTAACTTGCATCTGCCATGAGTTTGCCCACTCACCTAACCTATCCAAGCCACCCTGCATCCTCTTAGCATCCTCCTCACTGCTAACACTGCCACCCAGCTTCGTGTCATCCGCAAATTTGGAGATGCTGCATTTAATTCCCTCATCCAAGTCATTAATATATATTGTAAACAACTGGGGTCCCAGCACTGAGCCTTGCGGTACCCCACTAGTCACCGCCTGCCATTCTGAAAAGGTCCTGTTTATTCCCACTCTTTGCTTCCTGTCTGCTAACCAATTCTCCACCCACACCAATACCTTACCCCCAATACCGTGTGCTTTAAGTTTGCACAATAATCTCCTGTGTGGGACCTTGTCAAAAGCCTTTTGAAAATCCAAATATACCACATCCACTGCTTCTCCCCTATCCACTCTACTAGTTACATCCTCAAAAAATTCTATGAGATTCGTCAGACATGATTTTCCTTTCACAAATCCATGCTGACTTTGTCCGATGATTTCACCGCTTTCCAAATGTGCTGTTATCACATCCTTGATAACTGACTCCAGCAGTTTCCCCACCACCGACGTTAGGCTAACCGGTCTATAATTCCCCGGTTTCTCTCTCCCTCCTTTTTTAAAAAGTGGGGTTACATTAGCCACCCTCCAATCCTCAGGAACTAGTCCAGAATCTAACGAGTTTTGAAAAATTAACACTAATGCATCCACTATTTCTTGGGCTACTTCCTTAAGCACTCTAGGATGCAGACCATCTGGCCCTGGGGATTTATCTGCCTTCAATCCCTTCAATTTACCTAACACCACTTCCCTACTAACATGTATTTCACTCAGTTCCTCCATCTCACTGGACCCTCTGTCCCTTACTATTTCTGGAAGATTGTTTATGTCCTCCTTAGTGAAGACAGAACCAAAGTAATTATTCAATTGGTCTGCCATGTCCTTGCTCCCCATAATCAATTCACCTGTTTCTGTCTGCAGGAGACCTACATTTGTCTTTACCAGTCTTTTCCTTTTTACATATCTATAAAAGCTTTTACAGTCCGTTTTTATGTTCCCCGCCAGTTTTCTCTCATAATCTTTTTCCCCTTCCTAATTAAGCCCTTTGTCCTCCTCTGCTGAACTCTGAATTTCTCCCAGTCCTCAGGTGAGCCACTTTCTCTGGCTAATTTGTATGCTACTTCTTTGGAATTGATACTATCCCTAATTTCTCTTGTCAGCCACGGGTTCACTACCTTCCTTGATTTATTCTTTTGCCAAACTGGGATGAACAATTGTTGTAGTTCATCCATGCAACCTTTAAATGCTTGCCATTGCATATCCACCGTCAATCCTTTAAGTGTCATTTGCCAGTCTATCTTAGCTAATTCACGTCTCATACCTTCAAAGTTACCCCTCTTTAAGTTCAGAACCTTTGTTTCTGAATTAACTATGTCACTCTCCATATTAATGAAGAATTCCACCATATTATGGTCACTCTTACCCAAGGGGCCTCTCACGACAAGATCGCTAATTAACCCTTCCTCATTGCTCAAAACCCAATCCAGAATAGCCTGCTCTCTAGTTGGTTCCTCGACATGTTGGTTCAAAAAACCATCCCGCATACATTCCAAGAAATCCTCTTCCTCAGCACCTTTACCAATTTGGTTCACCCAGTCTACATGTAGATTGAAGTCACCCATTATAACTGCTGTTCCTTTATTGCACACATTTCTAATTTCCTGTTTAATACCATCTCCGACCTCACTACTACTGTTAAGATTCATTCAAGAACAAGATTTATGTATATAGATTTAGAAATGTATTGCTTTTCAAATTAACAAGTCTCTAAATTTTTTCCTTAATAGTCAAATATTGGAGATAATGGCTGCTGTACGAGAAGAAGATATGCGTGAACTGAGCAACACCATGTACAACAATACTGTGAAAGTTTTCTTTCCTAACAGCTGATTGCCAAGTATATTATTCCAGTCTATTTGCTCTCAGCGTGACACAACTGGCAGCTCTTAGAGATACTTGGGTACTTTTCCCTGGTTTATTCTGATCAAGATGGATGTTGAACTCTATGCACCACAGAATTAGTTGAATTTTACCCTTGATATTCAGACACTTCCTGATAAATTTCCTGACCTTAGTAGAAATTATTTAAACATGTAGTTTGAATATAAGGGAAATAGCTTCCTTGGCAACCCCACAAGTCCAGAACCTCAAGATATTTAGTGAAGTATCTTAAAATGATTTTTAAAAATACCTCATGTTAACACTTTACAATGTTGTATTTCAAAATCAATCTTAATTGCTTACAACTTTGTTTTAATACATCTCTAATAAGCAGATCAGAGTGGTTTAAATATCCAGTCATATATGAAGAATCAAAAGGTCAATGATAATTTACATTGGGCCAGTCTGGTTCCGAGCAGGATGTATTACAGTGACTGAAGCAAAGATGCAACAGTATAATGTTGGTGTACAATTTTACTGTATCTAATCATTTGTAACATATACTATATATTATCAACTCGATTTATTCAAGTGCTTATGTTGAGGAGACCATTAAAACAGCATGTTCGTCTGTATATGCACAATTATGTTCTGTGCCAATTCAGGTAAAAATTAAAATGGCTGAGCTAAGGAACAGTGTAGTTACCATGATGTAGACAATCAATGTTAATGACCCAGGACTGTGGTAAAATTACTTATGAAGTTGCCAAGAAATGGCAAATCATTGGGTTAGTATCATCATTTATTTTAAAATGAATAAATAAAGTAAATAAATGATGCTTAGAATCTGTTTAAGTTGGATATAATACTGGTTCAATGAAAAATACTACTGCAGATGGAAAAGCAACGGAAGAGACTTGGAACATAATTCAGAACTGGTAGTTCAAACCACATTTATGGAGGCAAAATATGCAAGTCGACATTTTAATTGAGCCCTTCATCAGAACTGAAAAGAAGAAATATTGCCAATAGTTTGATTGGGGAGGCGGGGGTGATAATACGCTGATGGATGATAGATGGAACAAGAAAGGGAGGGGTTGATGAGCAGATACAGCCAGGTGGTGTAGGGAAGAGAATGGGGGAGGCAGATGAAGGAAGAAGAAAACGAGGTGGACAACTATCTGTGGAAATAGAACACTGGGAGTTTAGGTTAGCTGAAAATGGAAAAAATCCACATTCTTACCATTGGCTTGTAGCTACCCATGCGGATGGAATATTGTTCTTCCAATCTGCATTTGTTTCTTTCTTTAGCAATGGAGAAGGTTGACGCAGATAGGACAGTGTGGGTAGATTAAAATGCCATGTAAATGGAAGGTCAGTTGCCATTGCTGACAGATGCTAAACAAATCACTAGGATGCATTTGGTTTTACCAAAATAGAAGATGCAATACTGAGCTTTGGAGGTAGACAAGTAGGTTGGAGGAGATGCAAGTGAACCTGTGTCACATGGAAAGGCTGTTTAGGTCTATGGATAGTGAAGGAGGAGAGGGAAGTAAAGGGTGTGGCAGAATGTGCCAGGTTATGGGGAAGATTGGCTGGTGAGAAATAAGCTGACCACATCATAAAGAGAGTGATCCATACACAAAGGTTAAGTGGGAGGAGAAGATGTGACTGGTAGTCAGAGCTGGCAGAAACGGATAATATATTGGAGGCGGTAGCTGATGAGGGCAAAGGGAATTCTCTGTTCAGCTGGTGTGGGGAGATGGGTGGGATGAAAAGGGAAAGATGGAACCACATTTCTCAGAAGCCACAAATCAGAGGACCTCATCACAAGAACTGTTGCGACAGAGAGATTCAGAAGAGAAGGCATCTTTCCAAGAGATAAGGTAGCAGCAGGTATAGTCTAGATAACTGTGGGAGTTGGTAGGTTAATGGATGTCATTGTCAAGTCTGTCTCCAAAGGAGACTGTGAGCCATGAGAAGTATTAGACCTGGTGAACTTAAGGGTAGGGAGCAGTTTAGTAACAAAGGTGACAAGTTCCACTTCAGTGCAGAAAGCAGCACTGATGTTTTAGCAATGAAAGCATTTGGGGGTGGTGCTGGAATAAGCTTGGAGCTAGAATAGTTTTGGAACAAAAATTGTAGTGAAACAAAGACAGACATAGTACATACCCACGTGAAATACCTATGCTCAGAAAATGATACATTTTGAGATATTCTGGTGAGAATCACTCCCTGTCACCTGGGGAGGTCAGGGCAATGAAGATATGGCAGAGGTTGGAGCCGGAGTGAGATACAAGGTCAGGAGGGTGGATCAGTGGTCACAAAATGGAGTTGGAGGAATGGCAAAAAAAGAAGAGGGGAGATCCCCATCAAGTGTCAAGAGCCTGGAGTAAAATGAGTTTGCAATCCTTGGTGGCCAAAAAGAAAGCAAAGAGCAATTGGTTGCAGTAGTGGATAGGACAGGAGGACATTGTAACTACTGACAGTAGCAAATTTGAAACGAGCTGGAAACAGAGGGAAAAGGATCAAAAAAGGTATTGATGCATAGCAGTTAGGGTAGATGGCAGAATGCAAAGGGGAGTCTTGGGGGATGCAATAAATGGATTGAACATACCGAAGGTCCTGGCTGTGACTGAACTAGGGTGCTCCAAGTTAGAAAATCCGTGGGATGATATGGTAGTGAGCATATGCGCAGAAGAAGGATGGTAATTAGTCTTGGTAAGGACTAGAACTCAATATAAAATTAAAAGCCCATAGAAAAGCAGTGGCCTCTTTAGAGAGCCCAGTACCTGTGTGAAAAGGACAACAGAACAAGTATCTTAAATAGACAATTGTTTTAAGCAGCATATGTGAACTAGGACAAGTTAGAATATTTAATGCTAGTCTGGTAATGAATGATGAAAACATGACTGATCTCTGCCATTTGGGACACAGCAATACAGCCCAATGGCTTCACCATTCTCTGCAAAGACAGAACACTTCAGCCTTTTAAAAGTAGAGGAGTTGGAGAATACTTTATAACTAACTCATCGTGGTGTCTCATTCCTACTCACCTGACATGGAACACCTAGCAGTCAAACATCATCCACTTTATCTGCTAAGGGAGTTTTCTGCCATCACCCTGGTAATGGTGTATATTTCACCTCAGGCCAATGTCAGGCAGACACAGGAGGAACTGAGCAGTCATGAAACAACACACCTTGATGCCTTCCCTATCTTTACGGAGTGGTGTCCCTCTGTAATTGGATTATTGACTTCCTAACCAGAAGACCACAGTCTGTGCGGATTAGTGATAACATATCCTCTTCGCTGATGATTAACACTGGCACAGGGGTGTGCGCTTAGCCCACTGCTCTACTGTCTCTATACACATAACTATGTGGTTAGGCATAGCTCAAATACCATCTACAAATTTGCTGACAATGCAACCATTGTTGATAGAATCTCAGGTAGTGACGAGAGGGCATACTGGAGTGAGATATGCCAACTACTGGAATGGTGCTGCAGCAACAACCTGGCACTCAACATCGGTAAGATGAAAGAGCTGATTGTGGACTTCTGGAAGGGTAAGACAAAGGAACACATACCAATTCTCATAGAAGGATCAGAAGTGGAGAGTGTGCAGCTTCAAGTTCCTGAGTGTCAAGGTCTCTGAGGATCTAACCTGGTCCCAACATATTGATGTAGTCATAAAGAAGGCAAGACAGCAGCTATACTTTATAAGGAACTTTAAGAGATTTGGCATGTCAACAAATATACTCAAAAACTTCTATAGTTGCACCGTGGAGAGCATTCTGACAGGCTGCATCACTGTCTGGTATGGAGGGGCTACTGCACAGGACTGAAAAAAGCTGCAGAAGGTTATAAATCTAGTCAGCTCCATCTTGGGTACTAACCTACAAATTACCCAGGACATCTTCAGGGAGTGGTGTCTCAGAAAGGCAGTGTCCATGATCAAAGACGTCCAGCACCCAGGGCTTCCCTTTTCTCACTGTTACCATCAGGTAGGAGATACAGAAGCCTGAAGGCACACACTCAGCGATTCAGGAACAGCTTCTTCCCCTCTGCCATCTGATTCCTAAATGGACATTGAAGCTTTGGACACTACCTCACTTTTTTTTAAAATATATAATATTTCTGTTCTTGCACATTTTTATAAATCTATTCAATATATGTAATTGATTTACTTGTTTATTTATTATGTTTTGTTTTATTTATTATAACTTTTTTCTCTCTCTCTGCTAGATTATGTATTGCATTGAACTGCTGCTGCTAAGTTAACAAATTTCACGTCATATGCTGGTGATAATAAACCTGATTCTGATTCTGATTCATAGCGGGGGATTGCAACCAGGCCAGCTTGAAGAAGTCTCTGAGCAACTGCCACCAATACATCATCTGTGGAACCAGAAGAGCCAACACACTTGACCACTGTTATACCACCATCAAGAACACTTACTGTTTCATCCCACACCCACACTTTGGAAAGACCGATCGTCTGGTTGTATTTCTACTCTCAGTGCATAGGCAGAGTCTAAAGACTGCAGCACCAATGGTGAGGACCAAAAAGGTATGGTCAATTGGGGCGGAGGGGCACTATACTGTAGGTCTGCTTTAAGACAGTGGACTGAATAATACCCAGGGATTCATTTTCGAATCTGAATGAATATGCCACAGTTGTCATTGGCTTCATCAAGACCTGAATGGATGAGTGTGTGCCTTTGAGAATATACCAGACATACCCAAACCAAAAGCCGTAGATGAACCAGGAGATTCGTAGTCTGCTAAGGGTTAGGTATGTGGCATTCAAGATCACCAGTCTTGAATGTCACAGATCTAGCCCTTAGTAGACTACGAATATCTGAAGGCATGACCTACAGAAGGCTATTTCGAAAGTGAAAAAAACAATTCTAATTGAAGTTAGAGAAGGAATCAG
This sequence comes from Mobula hypostoma, assembly GCF_963921235.1. NCBI lineage: Eukaryota > Metazoa > Chordata > Chondrichthyes > Myliobatiformes > Myliobatidae > Mobula > Mobula hypostoma. The sequence goes on from NC_086097.1 coordinate 198,850,544, forward strand.
ATGGGCGTCAGCTCTGGCATTACCTCCTACAAAGTGAAATCTAACATGATTGGCTGTGATGCTTCACTCCAAGATGAGCACATCTCCTTTTATGCACGCTTTGAAAGGTAGAATAAAACTACACCTGTGCAAATCCCAGCAGCACCTGGTGACCCTGTAATCTCTAACTTTGAGCCCAACATCAGAACATCTTTCAAGAGGGTGAACCCTTGCAAAGTGTCAGGCCCTGATGGTTTACATGTAGTACACCGAAAATCTGTGCAAACCAAATGGTGGCAGTGTTCAAGGACACCAATCTCTCACTGCTGTAGTTGGAGATTCCCATCTTCTTCAAAAGGACAACAAGCATACCAGTCCCGAAGAAAAGCAGAGGGAGCTGCATCAATGATTATTGTGATGTGGCACTCAAGTCCTCTGTGACAAAGTGCTTTGAGAGGTTGGTCAGCCAGCTCCGTCATAGGCACTGGCCTCCCCAGCATCCAGGACACCTCAAAAGGTGATGCCTCAAAAAGATGACATCCATCTTTAAGGACCCCTATCATCCAGCACATGCCCTCTTCTCATTGCTACCATCAAGGAGGTGGTACAGGACCCTGAGGACTCATACTCAATGTTTCAGGAATTGCTTCTTCCCCTCTGTCACCAGATTTCTGAATGGACAATGAACCATGAACACTACCTCAGTATTTTTTGCTGTCTCTTTGCACTACTTTATATAACACACACACACTTCTTCCTATTGTAATTTATAGTTTTTTTAAAAAAATGTGTATTGCATTGTACTGCTACTGCAAAATAGCAAATTTCACCACCTGATTTTGATTCAGAGGAAGGGGGAAGAGCGGTCAGTCAAAGAAAGACGGTTGTAGCCTTTTTTTAAAAAAAACCTTTAATTAAAAATCTTAATCTGTCCAGTCACCAGAAAAATTGTGTTGTTGTACTGAAAAGTTGAGTACTGTCAAACACTACACTGATATATGCAATCTTTCAATTTTTATGAATTGACTGAATGGTGAATTATTAAGTAGCTTTGCACCTTTCATCTACTCCAATATAATATGATAGGACAACTTTGAAGAAAAAGGCGACTTAGATTTAGAACTTTGATTTAGAAACATAGAAAACCTACAGCACAATACAGGCCCTTCGGCCCACAAAGTTGTGATGAACATGTACCTATCCAAAAGTCTCTTAATAGACCCTATCGTATCCTCTTCCACCACCGTTGCCAGCAGCCCATTGCATTCCACACACTCAGCACTCTGAGTAAAAAACTTACCCCTGACATCTCTGTACCTACTCCCCAGAACCTTAAACCGATGTCCTCTTGTGGCAACCATTTCAGCCCTGGGAAAAAGCCTCTGACTATCCACATGATCAATGCCTCTCATGAACTTATATACCTCTATCAGGTCACCTCTCATCCTCCATCGCCCCAAGGAGAAAAGGCCAAGTTCACTCAACCTATTCTCATAAGGCATGCTCCTCAATCCAGGCAACATCCTTGTAAATCTCCTCTGCACCCTTTCTATGACTTCCATGTCCTTCCTGTACTGAGGTGACCGGAACTGAGCACAGTACTCCCAAGTGGGGTCTGACCAGGTTCCTATATAGCTGCAATAATACCTCTTGGCTCCTAAATTCAATTCCATGATTGATGAAGGCCAATACACCGTACACTTTCTTAACCACAGAGTCAACCTGCGCAGCTGCTTTGAGCATCCTATGGACTCGGACCCCAAGATCCCTCTGATCCTCCAGACTGCCAAGAGTCTTACTATTAATACTATATTCTGCCATCATATTTGACCTACCAAAATGAACCACCTCACACTTACCTGGATTGAACTCCATCTGCCACTTCTCAGCCCAGTTTTGCATCCTATCAATGTCCCGCTGTAACCTCTGACAGCGCTCCACACTATCCACAACACCTCAATCCTTTGTCATCAGCAAACTAACCAACCCATCCCTCCACTTCCTCATCCAGGTCATTTATAAAAATCACAAAGAGTAAGGGTCCCAGAATAGATCCCTGAGGCACTCCACTGGTGACTGACCTCCATGCAGAATATGACCCATCTACAACCACTCTTTGCCTTCTGTGGGCAAGCCAGTTCTGGACCCACAAAGCAATGTCCTCTTGGATCCCATGCCTCCTTACTTTCTCAATAAGCCTTGCATGGAGTACCTTATCAAATGCCTTGCTGAAATCCATATACACGACATCTACTGCTCTTCCTTCAATGTGTTCAGTCACATCCTCAAAAAATTCAGCCAGGCTCGTAAGGCACGACCTGCCCTTGACAAAGCCATGCTGACTATTCCTAATCATATTATACCTCTCCAAATGTTCATAAATCCTGCCTCTCAGGATCTTCTTCATCAACTTACCAACCACTGAGGTAAGACTCACTGGTCTATAATTTCCTGGGCTATCTCTACTCCCTTTCTTGAATAAAGGAACAACATCTGCAACCCTCCAATCCTCCAGAAGCTCTACCATCCCCATTGATGATGCAAAGATCATCGCCCGAGTCTCAGCAATCTCCTCCCTCACCTCCCACAGTAGCCTGGGGTACGACTCATCCGGTCCCGGCGACTTATCCAACGTGATGCTTTCCAAAATCTCCAGCACTTCTTCTTTCTTAATATCTACATGCTCAAGCTTTTCAGTCTGCTGTGAGTCATCACTACAATCACCAAGATCCTTTTCCACAGTGAATTCTGAAGTAAGGTATTCATTAAGTACCTCTGCTATTTCCTCCGGTTCCATACAACTTTCCCACTGTCACACTTGATAGGTTCTATTCTTTCACGTCTTATCCTCTTGCTCTGCATTAAACTACACACAAGAGGTCTCAAGAACTTCTGTTTAGTTTACAGTTCATAAATTGTTTTTTTTAATATAGTAGAATACACCCCAAAAAATCAATTATCAAAATATTTTTGCAAGATCTCATGAAATAGCAATCAACTTTTTAGAAGGGTCCCTAAGGAAGGTAGGAGTCCATTAAAATTTCAAAGCTAGGCACAGAAAATAACCAAAATGCATAATAATTTATCTGGAGAACTGAACTAGAAATATGCCACCCTTGCCAAACCACCAATGGATAAGTATTCATTTCTTGAGACTGTAACTTAGGAAGCTTATTAGTCTGGGGGATATAGGGTACATTTGATAGAATTCTATCTGGAGTCCAGGAATAAATTACAAAGAGAGATCGTGCGAAGAATTTTATATCCTGTAATAAAAAGATGAAAATTGATTTGATCAAGGATTTTAAGATTTAAAGTGAACTGACCAGAGACTGGTTCCTTATGAGTGTCGTAGCTGAGCGAGCTAGTGAGGAATAACCTCCCACCTGTTAAGTGCTCCCAATGGCGTGCATCTCCAGTAGCCTCTGACAACCAAGTCTAGCTCTTGATCTTCGTGTGTGGCTTAGCTACTAAGCCCGGCAGAACCATTTCAACCTACAGGAGAAGGGGCAAAGGTGGATTACCAGCACCCTAAAAACCAATTGCTTCAGGCAGATAGGGCTCATCAGCCGTGGCTGGCAGCTCATCTAGGAAGAGGAAATCTCTGATTTCATACCTCCACTGCCTTGTGGCTATATTCACTAATGGGGAAGGCTTTGGTAGTAAATCCCAAGGAAAGATCTGGAGCTGGAGACCCTAAGGCAGTCCTACATCAAGTTCAATGCTGACAGGCAACTCCTGTGACACCACTGGTGCCAAACTATCAGTCTCTCCCATTCCTTTGGAATCATCAGCTACGTGGAAACAGGGAGCCTACTGCATGGGCAACAGTTTACTTTCCATATCTTACCAACCAATGGAGGGCCTCAATAATCAGTAACTCTATAATTATGGGAGAGCAGGAAACAAATTTGTAAAGTAAGGAAACACTGACATCCCTCGAAGGCTGTTGGAAGTTCAGATATTTTAAATCTGAGTTTTTGTTTAAAACCCTGTATTAAAGAATAAAGGAATAAGGCAAGTACCTGAGCCAGGCCAGTAATTCTGATAAGTGGTTTAGGACATCTGAGAGAACAAAACTCCAAAATATCTGTATGACTTGCATCTGCTCTCAGAATAAAAATTGCATTAGTTTTTTTTTGCTCTTTGTGGGGTATAGCCAAGTACATGCACAAAGTTCCCTGATTTGAAGGGATAACAGTAAAGGTAAAAAAGATGTTCATGAATATATAAGCTCTAATATTCTGTTAGCCTAGGGGTATGTCTTAACTGTCAAAGCAATACTGAAGTAGGGCTTAACATTTAAGATCAAAAAGTGTGCTGATCTCACCCACTGAGTGGGTGCCAGATTATATGGAAGGTTACACATGGGGCAGATCCTTGAAAAGAGGTAGTTTTCAAAAGTTCAAAATAAATGAAAGTACATATATGTCACCATATACAACCATGATTCATTTTCTTGCTGGCATACCCAGTAAATCCAAGAAACAGTAGAATCAATGAAAGGTCACACCCAGTGGAACAAATGTACAAAAGGCAACACTGCAAATACAAAAAAAAATAATAAGAAAGCAATAAATATCAATAATATGAGATGAAGTGTCCTTGAGAGTCCATAGGTTGTGGGAACAGTTCAGTGATAGGGCAAGTGACATTGAGTGAAGTTATCCCTTCTGGTTAAAGAGTCTGATGGTTGAGAGGTAATAACTGTTGCTGACCTGATGGTGTGGGTCCTGAGGCTCTTGTACCTTCTTCCTGATGAGGAGAGAGGCGAAAGCATGGTCTGGATGTTGGGGGTCCTTGAGGATGGATACTGCTTTACTGTGACAGCACTCTGTGTAGATGTGCTTAGTGCACTGGGCTGTGTCCACCCATGTTCTCAGTATTTTTGTATATATATGTATAGTTTATCTTTTTGATTGTCAACCCTTGTTTATGCAAATTCTATTGATTTTTCCCCCTGTGTGCCTACAAGGAAATGAATCTCAAGGTAATATATGATAACATATCCATACTCTAATAATAAAATTTACTTTGAAATTGAGATGAGTAGTGAGCTTGGGCAGTCAGCTGGTCAAGAAATTAATTCCGGAGTTCATACAGATCAGCTATAATCATATGAAGTGGCAGAACAGATTCAAGTAGCTTAATGCCATAAGTCAAAATCAGAATTAAATGAATTAGTTTTTTTAAATTAGGTGCCAACATAATACCATTCCCTTTCTATTGCATACTGTGACCTTAGAATCCACCCAAACATAGAATTAGACAATAGTTTGGTGTTTCCTCAAATAATTGCATATATCTAACACAAACTTAGTATTACATCTAATTTTTTTTCTGGAGTGAAACTGATCTTTCAGCTTGGGTGGGTGGTGCCAACCAATTAACTTTTGTTTTCTATATTTTCTGAAAAAGTACTAGACAAATATAGCTTAACCATACAAAAATTAATTCAGATAATATCAATATAATGCCTTATATTACAAGTGAAAAAAATATTTCTGGATTAGAAATATCACTGGTGGTCATTTAATGACTCATCAAATTTGGCCAATGTTAACCCAAGTCAGATGGATCAAGAAACATCCTTGTAATTAATTTGCTGATTGAAGCAAGTATTGTTCAAAGTTCAAAATAAAATTTGCTTTCAGCATGGAAACATGTCACCACATACAACACCAAGATTCTTTCTCTGTGGGCATACTTAGCAAATCTATAGAACAGCAACTATAAACTGCAAACATCAGGAACTATAAAATATAAATTGCAAATGCATATGTAAATAGATAACAATAAATAATGAGCATGAAATAACAATACAACAGTCCTTAAATGAGCGAAGCTACAGTATCGCATTCTGTTCAAGAGCCTGGTTGCTGAGGGGTAGTAATTGTTCTTAAACCTGGTGGTGCAAGGCCAGGAGCACCTGTATCTTTTACCCGAGCAGCGGCGAGAAAAGAGCGTTACCTGTGGTGACGATCTTTAACGATGTATGCTGCTTTTCTACGGCAACGTTTCATGCAGGCGTGCTCAATGGTTGGGCGGTTTTTTTACCCGCGATGTACTGGGCTGAATCCACTACTTTTTATAGGATTTTCCTACAAATAGCTATCAAAAGATACATTATAACATTATGAATGCATTGGGAAGTGGAAATTGGCCAGAAATCTCATTGTTTTACAACAATCAGCTAGAAATTGTCTGTGGATGTTGACCAAAAATAAAACGAAGCAAAATAAAACTGGATACAATTATAATGAATCTGCATTTCAGAAGCTATTTGTCAATAGCATTTGAGGCTTATAGATGAATAACAGATATTTTTGAAGGAAGTTTGCAGATTAAAATAAATGTAAGCCAACATCAAGAAACAAAGAGAAGGCCGATACTGGCAGAACTCAGTCAAGCAGGATCTGTGGGTGGGAGGAATTGTCGACGTTTCCCATTGTAAACGCATCAGGACTGAGGCAAGATGGCCAGTATAAAGGGTAATGGTGAGAAAGGAGTACGAGGTGATTGGTAAAGTGAAAAGAGGTGTAGGATGACAGGTAGGTTGAACGAGTTAGGGTGGGGAGCGGGGGTAGAGTTGAGATACAGTGATAAGAGAAGATGGAGGAGGTGGGAAAATGGAGAAGCAGATGAAAAAAGATGGGGCAGGTTGGAGAGGGGAGTTACGAAGTTTGGAGACAGCTGCTGGAGAGAGTTAAGAAGAAATACGAAGACAGTTACTAGTTTTGGACTCTAAGTGGTGTGGATGGAAATGCTAGGGGATAAGTGAATGGCCATTGGCACCAGAGCCAGAAAATACCTATTCTACTTGGTGTAATTTTAATCACATAGTCATGTGTTTCTGCTTATCCCTCTCCAGAAACTGTTTTCAAACCTTACTCCATCTGCCTTTCCATATATTTCTCCTCCCCCACCCATTTGAAATGAAACGCTTTGAGCGGCTGGTCATGGAACCTTTCCAGTTTGCTTAATGACGATGCAATAGCTTCTGCCCTCCGCTCTCTCCTGTTCTACCCGGAAAATGGGATCTCATGCGCCAGACTTCAGTTCAGTGTTCAACACCATCAAACCCCAGAAGCTGGTGGGGAAACTGTCCTCGCTGGGTCCGAACACCTCACTCTGCAATTGGATACTGGGCGTCATAACAGTAAGGCCGCCATCAGTCCGTGGGGGCGGCAAGGTCTCTAATCCCATTACACTGAGCACTGGCGCTCTCCAAGGCTGTGAGTTTAGCACATTGCCATTCACACTGCTGTCGCATGACTGTGTCGCACGATTCAGCTCAAACCGTATTAGGTTTGCGGATGACACAACAGTTGGCCTTATCATGAACGATGACGAGACGGAATATAAAGAGGAAGTGGAGTGGCTGGTGGATTGGTGTGAGAAAACTCCAAACCTGACAGAATCATAGAAAGTAGGTGCAGGAGTAGGCCATTCGGCCCTTTGAGCCCCCACCGCCATTCAGTACGATCATGGCTGATCATCCAACTCAGAACCCTGTACCCGCCTTCCCTCCATACCACCGCCCCCATCCCTTTAGCCACAAGAGCCATATCTAACTCCCTCTTAAATATAGCCAATGAACTGGCCTCAACTGTTTCCCGTGGCAGAGAATTCCACAGATTCACCACTCTCTGTGTGAAGAAGTTTTTCATCATCTCGGTCCTAAAAGGCTTCCCCTTTATCCTCAAACTGTGACCCCTCGTTCTGGACTTCCCCAACATCGGGAACAATCTTCTTGCATCTAGCCTGTCCAATTCCTTTAGAATTTTATACGTTTCAATAAGATCCCCCCCTCAATCTTCTAAATTCCAGAGAGTATAAGCCTAGCCGATCCAGTCTTTCATCATATGAAAGTCCTGCCAGCCCAGGAATCAATCTGGTGAACCTTCTTTGTACTCCCTCTATGGCAAGGATGTCTTTCCTCAGATTAGGGGACCAAAATTGCACACAATACTCCAGGTGTGGTCTCACCAAGGCCTTGTACAACTGCAGTAGTACCTCCCTGCTCCTGTACTCGAATCCTCTCGCTATAAATGCCAGCATACCATTCGTCTTTTTCACCGCCTGCTGTACCTGCATGCCCACTTTCAATGACTGGTGTACAATGACACCCAGGTCTGACAAAGAAAATCATTGTAGACTTCAGCAAGGAGCAGATGGAGCACCCCCTTCTCTGAATAAATCGCTCCTCCTTAGAAAGAATTAAGTGCACCAAGTTCCTGGGGGTTCACATCATTGATGACCTCACCTGATCCCTTAATATCGCATCCCCGAACAAGGCGGCACGTCAGCCCCTTCGCATCCTAAGGAGATTGAGGCAAGCAAGGCTCCCCCCTCCCCAGTTTAATTCCGTCTTACAGGAGCACCACTGAGAGCGTCCTGACAAGTTGCATCTCCAGCTGATATGGGAACTGTCGAGCATCAGACCAGAAGTCCCTACAAGGGACTGTGAGACCAGCTGAGAAGGTCATAAAGGTCTCCCTACCATTAATCGGGGACATTTATCAAGAGCGCTGCGTATTCGGAGTCTTAGTATTAAGGACCCCACCCATCCATTCAGCATCTTTTGACTTTCTACCATCGGCAAGGAGACTAGGATGCAACAAGAAGAACAGTCAGGATGAGAAATAGTTTCTTCCCCCAGGTTATTAGGCTTCTGAACTCCTTATTGCATCGTATCTGAAGTGTCACTGGTTAATTTGTTCCGTGCCTTACAATATTTAATACTAATGCACTTTAGCTTGTTATTCTTGTGTGATTCGTCTGTAGACTTTATCTTTCCCTTCACAAGTTATTGTGTGTTATGTGTACTACTGTGTTTTACACGCTAGTTCGGAGAAATGTCTCGTTTCTATATACATTTTATGGTTATATAGGTAGAATGCGTGCACGTATTCCAAATGACAATAAAATTGACTTGATTTATCGCCAAACACCCGTCATCACCCAGCTCCACTCTTGCTTCCTTCCTCTGCCCGATTCAATCTGCCTGTCGTTTTAGACAAGATGCTGCAGATGCTGAAATTCCTGAGCAACACAGGAAACACTGGTGTAATTCAGGTCAGACAGCATCCACAGAAGGAAATGAACAGTCGACATTTCTGAGCAAGACCCTTCAGCAGAACTGGAAAGGAAGGGGGCAAAAGCCAGAATAAGAAGGGTGGGTGTACAACAGGCAGGTAATAGGTTAGAGAACAATGTATGAAGTTCGGAGGTGATAGGTGAATGTAGAGGACTGAAGAAGGGGGAATCTCAAAGTGTGTCATGGAAGAAAAGATAGTGAACAGAGAGGAGTGGTTACTGGAAGTTAGAGAAATTGTGGTTGATGTCGATATCATCAGCAAGATGACTACCCAGACAGAATAAGAATTTGGCCTTGTCATGGTAGTAGAGGAAGCCATGGAGAGACATGTCAGTGTGGGAATACAAAGTTGAATACAAAGTGGTAGTCACCATGGTCTTGGCCTGAAATTCCAAATGTTTATGTTACCTAACCTACTGCATTTTGTGCTTGTTGCTGCATGTCATTTTACATCCCCCCTCAGTCCACCTGAATCTTGTCTCAACATTCCTCTTCCCCTCTTTATACTGGACATCTCACCTCTCTAGATTTAGATTCTACATGCAGGGTTTTAGCCCCAAAAGCCAACAATCCTTCAGGCAGATTGTTTGCTGCTCACATCAATATTAGAAATTGAACAAGATACTGTACAGTAAGACAAGTTATCAGCAATTACAAATTATGTAGAAAAATAAGAATGGTTGTAACTAACCTCTACAGCATAGTGAATTTTGCATGTTAATATTTTCATGTGGAGAACACTGGCAAGTGGGAACTACATCAGTTGCAGAAAAGCAGCAGAGATAACAATTAGTCACAGATCTTTTTGATCATCAGATGAGTATATATAAAATTGAAATTTTGTACACATACAACAGGAAAAAAAAAAACCTCATCCATATAGGAATTTGGTGGATAAATTCAGCACAAAGCTAATTACCATCATTATAGTCAGAGTACAACAGCACAGAAACAGGCCTTTAACCTATGCCAACATAGTCTTCTGCCTAGTGCCATCTACCTGAATTTGAACCATTGCTCTGCATACCTCTCTCAGAAATGTATCAATCCATACTTCTCTTAAATGTGGCAACTGAACCCACATCTACCTCTTCTGCAGGTAGTTCATTCCATGCTTGCATCAACCCAAGTGAAGTTGTTTCCCCCATCGAGTCCTCAAATATTTCACCTTTCACACTAAACCTGCACCTTCTAGTTTTAGTATCATTTAACATGAGGGGGCAAAGCCCACATGCATTCACCCTACCTATATTCCTCAATTTTGTATGCCTCTAAGATTTCCCCATGCTCCTGTGCTCTAGTGAATACATTTCTAACCTATTTAATCTTTCCCTGTAACTCTGGTCCTCCTGTCCTAGCAACATCCTAGTGTGTTTTCTTTGTACTCTTTCAACCATATATATGGAATTTAATGCAGACAAGTGTGATATTTTGCACTTCAGTAGGACCATCCAGGGAGGTCTTACACAGTGAACGGTAAGCACTGAGGAGTATGGTATAAGAAAGGGATCTGAGAACACAGGTCACTAAATCATTGAAAGTGGGGTCACAGGTAGATACGGTCATAAAGAAAGCTTTTAGCACATTGGTCTTCATAAATCAATGTAATGAGTACGGGAGATGGGACATTATGTTGTAGTTGGTGAGTCCTCATTTGGAGTATTGTGTGCATTTTTGGTCACCTACCTACAGGAAGGGCGTAAACAGGATTGAAAGAGGTAGAAATATTTACAAGAATATTGCCAGGTCTGGAGGTTAGGACTGTTCTTTAGAACATAGAAGATCGAGAAGAAATTTGATAGAGGTATACAAAATTATGAGGGGTAGAGATAGGGTAAATGAAACTAGGCTTTTATTCTAACAACCAGAAGTCATGGGGTAAGAGTGAAAGGTGAGAAGTTCAAGAAGAACATGAGGGGAAACTTTACTCAGAGGGTGGTGAGAATGGAATAAGCTGCCAGCACAAGTGGCACATGAGCTCGATTTCAACATTTAAGAGAAGTTTGAATAGGTACATTGGTAGTAGGGATATGGATGCTTTGGACCCAGTGCAGGTCGATGGGAGTAAGCAGTTTAAATTGTTTTGGCATGGACTAGATGGGCTAAAGGGCCTGTTTCTGTGCTGTACTTCTCCTTGACTCTATATCTATCCTGTAGGTAGGTAACTGGAGCAGCACACAATACTCCAAATTTGACCTCAATTTTCTATACAACTTCAACATAACATCCCAACTGCTATATTCAATACCTTAATTTATGAAAGCTAAACTGCTAAAAATTCTTTGTATGGCCCTATCTACTTGTGATGCCGCTTTCAAGGAATTATGGATCTGTATCCCCAGATATCTTTGTTTTACCACTAACCTCAGTGCACTACCATTCACTGTGCAAGCCTGGTTTGTCCTCCCAAAGTGAATCACCTTACACTTGTTTTTCAGCTCATTTTCCTAGCAGGTCCAGATCACACTGCGAGCTTTGATCTTCTTCACCTGTTCACTACATTTCTAATGTTGATGTTTTCTGCTGATTTGGTTTACCACATTGTCATTGAGATCAGTAATATAAATAAACAACAATGGCCCCAGCACTGATTCCTCTGGCACACCAGTAGTCACAGATGTCCAGTCAGAGGGACAACCATTTACTCCCACTCTCTGACTTTCCCATTAAAGCTAAAGTTGAATCCAATTGACGTAATACTCAGGATCAGTCTCCTTTGTGGGACTTTGTAAAGGCTTTGCTAAAGTCCATGTAGACAATGTGCACTGCTTTTCCTTCAACCATCTTCTTGGTCAACTGGAAACAACATGCTTGTTCAGATGTGACCTGCCACGTACAAAGTCACATTGATTAACCCAAATTGGACCCCGTCTGTCCAAGTACCGACATATCCTATCTCTTAGAATACTTTCCAATAACTTACCCATTTCTGACATCAGGTTCACTAGCCATATAATTTTGTAGTTTATACTTTGAGCCTTTCATTAACAACAGAACATTAGTTATCCTCCAGCCACCTCATCTATGTCCAAGGACATTTTAAATATTTATCCACCTAGTTCACTTCCAAACAGCAAGTACCTTTTTCATAATCAGGATATGGTCGATGACCTCAGTACTCTTTTGCCTCAGTTCTATAGTTCGGTGTCTCCCAAGTACAGATACAAAAAAAAAAAATCACTTAAAATCTCCTTATCTTTCAGCTTGATGCATAAATGACCACCCTGATCTTCAAGATCAATTGTCCCTTGTATCCTTTTGCTCTTAATATAGTTATAGAAGCCTTTGGGTTTCTTTCAGCGCGTCTGCTACAGCAATATTATGTTAACTTAGCCCTCCCAATTTCTCTCATGTTCTCTTGCATTTCTTATACTCCAGATACCTTTGTTGATCCTAACTGCCACTTCCTGATATGACTCATTTTTCTTTGCCAGGGTCTCAATATCCCTCAGTAACCAAGGTTCCCTAAACCAGTTAGTCATGCCAATTATCCTAACAGGAACATGATGATTCTGAACTCCCAGTATTTCACTTTTGAGGCCTCCCAAATGCTAAGCACCTCTTTGCAGAAAACAATCCATCCCAATTCATGCCTGCTAGATCCCTTTTGATGTCATCAAAATCAGCCTAATTTAGGATCTTAAACCACGGACCAGTCCTATCCGCCACATAATTAGCTTGAGGCTATTGGAATTATGAACACCTAGTAACGTTGAAACTAATGGAAAAATCATTAAAGGTTTACCAAGTTATTTTAAAGTAAGATTGCAAAAAAAACAATGGAATGGGATTGCTGAATGCGTGGGTATCTCTTCTGTCATAATAATTCTTACTCTTCAAATAGGCTGTGATTAGTGAGAGATGATCCAAAATCTAAGGAGCAGAATGTTGAATCCATCTGGGTAGAGATTATGAATAATAAAAGGAAGATAGATCATTGGTGGGAGATATCGGTCACCGAATAAAAACATTACAGTGGCACAGGCAATAACCAGAGAAGTATCTGAGGCATGCAAGAATGGAACAGCAGTTATTGAGGGGGACTTTAGATTAGGTGAATCAAGTTGATCGAGGCAGACCTGAGGAGGACTTCATTGAATGCATCCACAAAGGCTTTGTTGAACAGCATGTTATTGAACCTATAAGGGGATGTGCCATCTTAGATCTATCTGGTCCTGTTCACTGAAACAGGTAAATTTAGTTATCTTGTAGTTAGGGATCCTCTTGGAAAGAGTGATCACAGTACCACTGAGTTTCTCATACAAATGGACAGTACAATAGTTCAATCAAAAACCAGTCTATTATGCCTAAACAATGGCATAAGGGAGGATTTGGTTAGTATAGATTGGGAACACAGGCTATATGGTGGGACAGTTGATGAACAGTGGAAGACTTTTCAAAGAGATTTTGCAGGGTGCTCAAAGTTATATTCCAGTTAAAAGCAAGGACATAAGGGTAGGAAGACCCAGCCTTGGATAACTAAAGAGAGGCATCAAACTAAAAGCTCATGCATACAAAGTCGCCAAGAGTAGTGGGGAAATAGAAACATAGAAAACCTGCAACACAATACAGACGCTTTGGCCCACAAAGCTGTGCCGAACATGTCCTTACCTTAGAAATTACCTAGGGTTACCCATAGCCCTCTGTTTTTTTAAGCTCCATGTACCTATCCAGGAGGCTCTTAAAAAACCCTATCATATCCGCCTCCACAACTGTCGCCAGCAGTCCATTCCATGTACTCACCACGCTCTGCGTAAAAAACTTATCCCTGACATCTTCTCTGTACCTATTTCCAAGCACCTTAAAACTGTGCACTCTTGTGCTAGCCATTTCAGCCCTGGGAAGAAGCCTCTATCCACACAATGCCTCTCATCATCTTATACACCTCTCATCCTCCATCACTCCAAGGAGAAAAGGCTGAGTTCACGCGACCTATTCTCATAAGGAATGCTCCCCAATCCAGGTATTATCCTTGTAAATCTCTCTGCACCCTTTCTCTGGTTTCCACATCCTTCCTGCAGTGAAGCAACCCAGAAGATTGGAAAAGCTTTAAAAAGCAACAAATTACCACTCAGAGAGCAATAAAGAAAGGGAAGCTGGATTATGGAAATAAGCCAGCACAAAATACAAAAATGGATAGCAAAAGTTTTTATAATTACATAAAGCGGAAAAGAGTGGCTAAAGTGAATGTAGGTCCCTTGAAGGACAAGGAGAAATAAATATTGGATAACAAGAAAATGGCAGAGGCTATTGTGTTCACAGTGGAGTACACGACTAACATGCCAGAGTGATGCTATGGATGTAATAGGAGGGGAGGACGTCGATACAATAGCTATTACTAAAGAAGTAGTGCTGAGCAAACTTGTGGGTCTGAAGATAGACAACGTCCTTGGTCCTGATGGAATGCATCCCAGGGTACTGAAATGAACAACAGACTTCATAGTAGAGGCTTTAATGATAATTAACCAGAATTCTCTGGACTCCAAGCAGGTACTGGCAGATTGGAAGATGGCAAATGTCAAGCCACTGTTCAAAAAAGATTGTAGGCAAAAGGCAGGTAACTATAGGTCGGTTAGTTTAACATCTGTAGTTTGGAAAATGCTTGAAGCTATCATTAAAGAAGAAATAGTGAGGCATCTGAAAAGAAATGGATCCATCAGGCAAACATGACATGGATTCAGCAAAGGCAGGTCCTGTTTGACAAACTTACTGGAGTTCTTTAAGGATATAATGAGCATAGTGGATAGGAGAAAAGACTTATCTAAAGATAAGGATGCATGGGGGTAATGTATTAGCATGGATAGAGGATTGGTCAACTAATAAAAATCAGAGTTAGGATACATGGGTGTTACTCTGGTTGGTTATCAGCGGTGAATGGTGTGCCGCAGGAGTCAGTGTTGGGCCCACAACTGTCCATGATATACATTAATGATCTGGAAGAGGGGACCAAATGTAGTGTATCCAAGTTTGCTGATGATACTAAATTGCGTGGAAAAGCAAATTTGCAGAAGATACAGATAGGTTCAGTGAGTGAGCAAGGGTCTGGCAGATGAAGTACAATGTTGGTAAATGTGAGGTCATCCACTTTGGAAGGAAAAATTATTTAAATAGTATAAAATTGCAGCATGCTGCTGTGCAGAGGGACTTGGGAGTGCTTGTGCATGAATCACAAAAGGTTGGTTTGCAGGCCATCAAGAAGGCCTATCACATCCATAACATCACTCTGGCATGTTGGCCTTCATTGCTAAAGGGAATAAATTTAAGAGAAGGGAGGTTATGCTACAACTGTAGAGTACTGGTGAGGCCACACCTGGAGTACTGCATGCAGTTCTGGTCTCCTTCCTAGAGGAAGGATATACTGGCTTTGGAGGCAGTTCACCAGGTTGATTCCAGATGTGAGGGGGTTAGACAATGAAGATTGAGTCACCTGGGACTGTACTTGCTGGAATTCAGAAGAATGATAAGAGATCTTATACACACATATAAAATTATGAAAGGGATAGAGCAGGAAAGTTGTTTCCACTGGTAGGTGAGACTAGAAATAGGGGACACAGCCTCAAGATACACAGGAATAGATTTAGCACGGAGATGAGCAGGAACTGCTTTTCCCAGAGAGTGGTGAATCTGTGATTCTCTGCCTAACTAAGCAGTGGAGGCTACCTCAGGAAATATATTTAGGACAATGGTGGATAGATTTTTGCATAGTAGGGGAATTAAAGGTTATGGGGAAAAGACAGGTGGGTGGAGATGAGTCCATAGCCAGATTAGCCATGATCTTATTGAATGGTGGAGTAGGCTCAATGGGCCGGATGGCCTACTTCTGCTCCTTTACTTATGTTCTGATTAATTTAAAAAATATTACAGATCCTGTTAAAGAACATTGGATGTGGAAAAAAAATGTATCACTTGAGAAAAAAAAATCAAAAACGAAGAGGTCTTTAGTATAGTTACAAATAAATCTAATATGGAAAACAGAACAATGTCTTTCCTTGAGGAGGAACCTTCAGTTTTAACAGTGGCTTAGGTTCAAAACATGAGCTGTAGCAACTCTCACAACATGCTGGAGGAACTCAGCAGGTCGGGCAGCATCCGTGGAAAAGAACAGTCAATGTCCTTCGAGCCGGAACCTTTCATCAGGACTGAAGAGGGAAGGGGCAGAGGCCTTCAGGGTTCTGAGTTCCTCCAGCATGCTGTGAGTGTTGCTTTGACCCCAGCATCTGCAGAGTATTTGTGTTTAGCTGTAGTAACTGCTGGCCAAAACTTCTGAAAGCACAAAACCTTAAGTGTGAGGAATGATTTTGTTTAAAGTTACTTATGGCACTGAAGAAATAGTGCAGAATTAATTTATGGAGTATCCCAGCAGTGAGAGGCTAGAGTTGCTGTAGAAGATGGGGAGTTTTAAGATTTGAGAATTGAATGCCAAGGTTTGCCAGTGTGTGGAATCTTCAAAATATACATTTGTGTGCGAGGACATTAGCAGTGAGCTGCATAGGAAGCAATACACAAGACAGTAATGTGAATGCGGACACCTACCTGGTCTCCTTGGAACTTTCCAGCACTGATTGTACACCATTTAATGCCAAATAGAACCTTCAAGGCAAGGCTTACTTCACTGTTCAAGGTCACATTAACAGCACTTGTTAACCACAAACCTGCACAGTCTGACATGACGGCATCAGTCCAGCATCCTTCTCAACAGTAGTGCAGATTACAGGTACAGAAGGGCCAACAAAAATTAACCCATGGTGTTCTTATCAAATCTACAGATGATTTTTCAAGCACAATAGTTTGATTACCCATAGCTAGATGCCTTCAAAAGATTAAATCTAGGTGAATAAAAAGAAAGTCATACCTTTGAAGAGGTAGAATGGAAGACAACTTGAGGGGCTAGGATACCTGCACAAACTAGCTGGGCTAATTAATTATTTTTGTGATGTATAATTAATACTTTGTCAAAGGGAGCAGACCATTTCAACATAAGAAATGGTAATTTTCCCCTAAGGGAGAAGATTGAGTTAAATCTATATTTCCACTTTCATACATATTTTGTACTGTTTTAATACTGATATGGCAAATGTTAATAACTTAAGTTCACATGGAAGGATGACCAGCTTATTGGCTATGTGCCAGCATTCCGAAATGCATCACTCATTACTGTAGAAAAAACTAATGATGCTTCCAATATCAAGTAGGCCCCTGAAAAAGCTGAAATTCATTACAGGAGTTACTTGTATATTCCTTGCATTAACTTATGCACTTTCTTGAAAACCAAATAATTAAGTCAAACATTTTATTTCATTTACAGTATACACAAATTTATGGTACACAAGAGGCCAGCAGTTTTTAAAGTAAACCATACAGCAGGTCATAATAAATAAGTTGGCTGAAACCATTACTTGCCATAACCAGAGTCTTTTCAAACCTGTTGTGCTTTGTCCATTCAGCACTCCAGTGATAAGTGGAATGTAATTTTTCACTTCCTAAACCCTTCTGATCACTGGTTTGTTGGGACTTTGAACAATCGCTTAAGCAAAAAAAGTCACTTTCTTTCCTGATGTTTGGTTGGCAGTTTTTTTTAAATATACATATAAATGTTTAAATACCTGTACAATCAGAAGCCTCACTCATCACTTGCATCTGTATCATCATCAAGATACTCATCCACCACCCCTACATTGGCATTCTGAGTTGCCCACTCCTCTTCATCATACTCGATGCTGTCATTGTCTTCATTGAGATCACTGTCAGCATCAACAGCAGCAGCTGCCACCACTAGGTGTTCCACCATTTGTTGTGGAACATTTCCATTATTATTGACAAATGCAATGCTATCACTTTGATTCTCCTCTATGTACACTCCTTGATGGCACATGGGACACGTATCCTGAATGTACAACCACTTGCGCAGGCAAAGCGCATGGAAATAATGATTGCAAGGTGTGATACGCGCTGAAGTGGTGAACTCCTGGTAGCAAATTGCACACACATCACCAATGTCATGCAAACTACTGCCTCTTACTTCTGGCAAAGAATTAATTTTCTTAACAGCAGTCCTCCGATTTATAAATGTTTTCCATCCATTCTTAGCTTGCAAATAAATGTTAAAGTAAGCATGTAAGCACATCATACAGGCACGAATTTTACTCCCAGATTCAAACATCATTGTGTAAGCTCCATTTCCAAACATTATAACTCCGAAAATGAATTCTATAACATTCCCCGTTGAACGAACATAGTAAATGTAATCATCTAGTTTTTCCCATAGCACATTGTAATATCCATCAATTATAAACAATGTATACACAGTGAGGGAAACAATTACTTTTAAGCACAATTCAACACAGAATGCTGTCACAGCAAACAACCAAGTATTCAATGTGTGGACCTGCCACAAGGTGCAGCTTAGTATAATTGGAAGAATGAAAAGGCTAATGGAGACCAAAAGAACAGGCAAGTGTCTTCTGAAGGAGGAAACATGGGAGGCACTAAGTGACATCAGCACAGGATCTGTCATTCCATGAATGAAATGCAGGATTGCAGTCAATAGAAGGCACATGTTTCGACTAAGGCGAACTAGTCTTTCTTCAGGTTCCAGTCCACTCAAACCTGTCTGTAGTGCCAAAATGAAAAATAGAACTGGAGCCACAAACCCCAATCGTTTATCTTCTTCCTCAGTAGACCCAATGAAAGCTAGGATTCCAAGTCCCAGATAGTGTGCTAATGATGAGATGACTGCACTCATACCAAGAACAGTCAATGTCGAATCACAACCACTTATTATTAGATTGCACAGCACTTCCCAACTGTCACTCCAGGAAATAAAATAACTTCTGTTTCCTGACTCACCTTGTGTTACTTTAACAACATAAACTAAAATGATGGCCTGTGCCATTAGCCGAGTCAACCAAAAAACTCTCAATACATCAGGGAATCGAATCCTCTTCCATGTGTCCTCCACAATAACTTGTAATCCATAGATACGATACATATGCCGTACCAGCAAATAAACATATCTTACTGTATAATAAAACCATTTTATATTAATTACAATGTAAAGTACAGTCTGTGCTGTTATATACATGCCTGAAAAGGCAACTAACAGATTCTGAAAGTCTTCTGGTAACTCCAAGGCCAGACCCAGTATAGGCAGTAGGAAATTTACCATAGTTAATGCAGAAAACATTGATGGAATGCAGAGTAACGCTGCATATCCAACACCAAATGTGAGCTGAACAGCAATAAGAGCCAACCACAATGTTGGACCATTGCGCGGCAACAGATGCATCCCAAACACTGCTGAGTAGTATGCGTTGTAGAAGTCTATGTGGCGAGTGGTGTAGTAGTTTACAAGGACAGAAGTTGTAGCAAGTAGAATAACACAGCCAAACATGTACAGTCTGAAGAGGGCTCTTTGGGATAAGATGAGAACAACACATGATGCGAGAAGACCTGAAAGACATTGAAAAACATTATTAACATAAATGGCTAAAATTTTAAATACAATTTCAAAACATTCACATGTAATCACTTATTTGATATACCCTTCACATTTGCAGCAGAAAAAACTAACAACAATGCTTCATCCAAACTATCTCTTTTTATTATCATTCAGTTACTTACCTGTTTAATCTTAAATGACAAACTTAATCAAGAAAAAGTATGTAAAGCTGAGGGACCTATAATCAAAGATTATAAAAGAAGCCAGAAAGGAACTTGAAGGGTATTAGGAAAGGTGGGCAGGGCCAAGAAAATTCCTTGGCAAATAGAATCGAGGAGAATCTCAAGTCATCCTATATGTACATCAACAGCAAGAGGATAACTAAGGAGAGAGTAGGACCACTCGAAGATACATTAGTTTGGACGTTGAGGATGTGGACAAGAACCTTAATTTGTAGTTTACATCAGTACAGTCGGCCCTCCTTATCTGCGAGTTCCGCACATGCAAATTCAACCAACTGAGAATCGGGTAAACCCAGAAGTTCTCTCTCCAGCACTCGTTCCAGCATTGTTCGCCTCGCGTCTTGTTCATTCGCTACTTTGTTTCTATAAAAAAATGGCTCCTAAAAAGCAATTACGTTGTCAAAGCAATTCCTCAAAGGCTAAGAGGGAGCATAAAATGCTAAGTCTCACCGAGATATTAGAAATATTAGATCTTTTGAAAAGTGGCATGTTGCATTCCGAAGTGGGCCATAAGATCAATAAGAATGAATCGAGCATTTGCACAATAAAGCAGAAAGAAGCTGAAATTCGTGGAAGTGTTGGTGCTAGGGATGGATGGCTATGTAAAGCGCTACAGCCTCAAGAATTTAAAGACACGGAAGAATCGGGATTAGCTGATGCCGAGGTGGCATTAGCGTTCCCCAGAAGAGCTACGATGGTTGTGTCTGTACTGAACATGTACAGACTTTTTCTTCTTGTCATTATTCCCTAAACAATACAGTATAACAACTATTTACATACCATTTACATTGTATTAGGTATTATAAGTCAGCGGAACAGAAACACTGCTGGCGGCGGGTCCTGTGCTGCTCTGGGTCCTAAAGTCCACCGGCACTGAGACAGGTTAAATAAGGGACTTGAGCATCCGGGGGGGGGGGGGGGGTCTCGGAACCAATCATGGATAAGGAGGGCTGACTGCATTTATCAACAACAACGTGAAGGATATATAAAAATAACCTGGATGAAACTGTATACGGGCGGGTTAGTAAGTTTGTAGAATCTGAAGCTGCAGAGGCGGAGGTGAGATCTGAAAGAGGTTTTAAAGAAGATTATGAGAGACATAGACAGAGTAGACAAACAGCAAGTCTTCCCCATGGTTTAAATATCTAATACCAGAGATTATGCGTTTAAGGTGACAAAGGAGATGGGAGGTGAAGTTTTAAAAAAAATTTTTTATATATAGAGTGGTAGATACCTGGGGAAATGCACTGCCTGGAGTGTGATACATTAGAGACAACCAGATACATCAGAGACTTTTAAGAAACACTTAGATAGGCACATTAATGTGAGGAATATGGAAAGATATGGACATTGTGTAGGCAGAGGGGATTAGCTCAGTTGGTCACATGATTACTAATTTAATTGGTTTGCTATAACATTGTGGGATGAAGGGCTTGCTCCCATGCTCGATGTTCTAATACAGTTGCTTCAGTTATTCCATAAAATAATGGCATGCGCTTTTGAACTATATTTTAGGGAAAAATTTCTCACAAATTCCTAATTGACTTTACAGATCAAACGCCAGGAGAACTACCGATCCAACATCTGCACTATCTGCACATACAAATTAGCCAGAAAAAGCAGCACACCTGAGGACTGGGAGAAATTCAGAGTCCAGCAGAGGAGGACAAAGGGCTTAATTAGGAAAGGGGAAAAAAGATTATGAGAGAAAACTGGCAGGGAACATAAAAACTGACTGTAAAAGCTTTTTATAGATATGTGAAAAGAAAAAGATTGGTTAAGACATTGGTTAGGTCCCTTACAGTCAGAAACAGGTGAATTGATCATGGGGAACAAGGACATGGCAGACTAACTGAATAACTACTTTGGTTCTGTCTTCACTAAAGAGGACATAAATAATCTTCTGGAAATAGTAGGGGACCGCGGGTCTAGTGTGATAGAGGAATTGAGGGAAATACATGTTAGTAGGGAAGTGGTGTTAGGTAAATTGAAGGGATTAAAGGCAGATAAATCCCCAGGGCCAGATGGTCTGCATGGCAGAGTGCTTAAGGAAGTAGCCCAAGAAATAGTGGATGCATTAGTGATAATTTTTCAAAACTCTTTAGATTCTGGACTAGTTCCTGAGGATTGGAGGGTGGCTAATATAACCCCACTTTTTAAAAAAGGAGGGAGAAAGAAACCAGGGAATTATAGACCAGTCAGCCTGACATCGGTGGTGTGGGAAAATGCTAGAGTCAGTTACCAAAGATGTGATAACAGCACATTTGGAAAGCGGTGAAATCATCAGACAAAGTCAGCATGGATTTGTGAACGGAAAATCACGTCTGACGAATCTCACAGAATTTTTTGAGGATGTAACTAGTAGAGTGGATAGGGGAGAACCAGTGGATGTGGTATATTTGGATTTTTAAAAGGCTTTTGACAAGGTCTCACACAGGAGATTAATGTGCAAACTTAAAGCACATGGTATTGGGGTTATGGTATTGATGTGGATAGAGAATTGGTTGGCAGACAGGAAGCAAAGAGTGGGAATAAATGGGACCTTTTCAGAATGGCAGGCAGTGACTAGTGGGGTACCACAAGGCTCAGTGCTGGGACCCCAGATGTTTACAATATATATTAATGACTTAGACGAGGGAATTAAATGCAGCATCTCCAAGTTTACGGATGACACGAAGCTGGGTGGAAGTGTTAGCTGTGAGGAGTATGCTAAGAGGATGCAGGGTGATTTGGATAGGTTAGGTGAGTGGGCAAATTCATGGCAGATGCAATTTAATGTGGATAAATGTGAGCTTATCCACTTTGGTGGTAAGAACAGGAAAACAGATTATTATCTGAATGGTGGCCGATTAAGAAAAGGGGAGGTGCAACGAGACCTGGGTGTCATTGTTCACCAGTCATTGAAAGTGAGCATGCAGGTACAGCAGGCGGTGAAAAAGGCGAATGGTATGCTGGCATTCATAGCAAGAGGATTCGAGTACAGGAGCAGGGAGGTTCTACTGTAGTTTTACAAGGCCTTGGTGAGACCACACCTGGAGTATTGTGTGCAGTTTTGGTCCCCTAGTCTGAGGAAAGACATTCTTGCCATAGAGGGAGTACAAAGAAGGTTCACCAGATTGATTCCTGGGATGGCAGGACTTTCATATGAAGAAAGACTGGATCAACTAGGCTTATACTCTCTGGAATTCAGAAGATTAAGGGGGGATCTTATTGAAACGTATAAAATTCTAAAGGGATTGGACAGGCTAGATGCAGGAAGATTGTTCCCGATGTTGGGGAAGTCCAGAACGAGGGGTCACAGTTTAAGGATAAAGGAGAAGCCTTTTAGGACCGAGATGATGAAAAACTTCTTCGCACAGAGAGTGGTGAATCTGTGGAATTCTCTGCCACAGGAAACAGTTGAGGCCAGTTCATTGGCTATATTTAAGAGGGAGTTAGATATGGCCTTTGTGGCTAAAGGGATCAGGGGGTATGGAGAGAAGGCAGGTACAGGGTTCTGAGTTGGATGATCAGCAATGATCATACTGAATGGTGGTGCAGGCTCGAAGGGCTGAATGGCCTACTCCTGCACCTATTTTCTATGTTTCTAATATTCTTATACCATAAAGACCATTACATGGCCATCTGTCGACCTAGGGAACAGCCTGTGCATATTTATTTCAGAACTATCCACCCCCAAAAGTGAACCTCAATGTTTCATGGCCTGATTAAAGTGTCAGAAATCCAGCCAGCCTCCAACTCCTGCCGCTGCATGTAAAGTGTTTGTATATTCTCCCCATGACCGAGTGGGTTTCCTCCCGGTACTCTGGTTTCCTCCCACTGTTCAAAGATGTACCAGTTGGTAGGTTAATTGGTCATTGTAAATTGTCCCTTGATAGGCTAGGGTTAAATCGGAGGTTGCTAGGCGGTGCAGCTTGAAGGGCCTATTCCACGCTGTATCTCAATAAACAAATAAAATCAAGGTGGTCACAGACTGGGAGAATGCACTCAATCTTTTTCCCAGGGTTGGGGAAATAAAGAACTGGAGGGCTTAGATTTAAAGTGAGTGGGGTAAGATTCAAAAGTAACTTGAGGGCAGTATTTGTTAAAACAGAGGGTGTTAAGTATGTGGAACTAGCTCCCACAGAAGTATTGAGGCAGGTTCAATAACACTCAGAAGATACTCGGACAGGTACATTGATAGAAAATGTTTAGAAAGTTATGAACCAACACTGACCGATGGGATTAACTTCGACAGGCATCTTGGTTCACTTAGACCAGCAGGGTTAAAGTGTTCTTTTCAGTGCTGCATGCTCTATTGTAATCTTCTAGATTCCTCACTTGACAGAATCAAGAAGAAAAAACAGCAAAGAAATGAGGCCATTATATTCTTTATACTTTTTAAAGAATTGTTGAGGAGCAGGGTAAGTGCTCAGCCCCACATCTACTGTTTCTAAGTACTTTTGCAAGTTCAAGTACTTGGTCAATTTTTCATAAAACAGACTACGGCAAGTTTTGTAGGACAGTACTAGTTCAGTAGCAGTTTTTTTTAATATAAAAAGAGCATTGAAATAAGAAATAGCCCCTTAAAATGGTACAAGGGGTTAGTTACTTCAACTACTGGAAAATTTATTCAAAACCAAATTGATCCACAGAATTTAATTTCCCAAATCTCTATTTAATCTGCTTCAAGGAAATAATTTGAAATTACCTTAGAACATTACCTGTAATCAAACCCAAGCATGAGAATACAAGCAAGTCAGACTCATGAGATAATATTTCATAACAAGCTTGAAGGAATTTTTAAGGGCATATTAAAATAGTTTTCGAAGCAGCACCAATAGAGCGCCTGCCACCAATGGATGCAAAATTAGTTGCGGAGCAAAATGCAGTCAAGGATTGTGTTAGTAAAAGTCGCTGAGTTGTAAAATTCTCCAATGCTTGGTCTGAGATTATTCAACCTCAAAGTTACAATGACAGGTCAATGGATGATATTCTTTCCACAAATGGAAGTAATTTGACTGAATTATTCACCATAAACAATCAAAACCCAAATGAAGTGGGGGTCTAAAGATAGAATTTATCACTGTTTTAAGCATGCCTTCTGGATTGCTGACTTAGAACCATGATATTAATGTGCAAAAGGGCACACAGAAACAAGAACGATCCTCATCACTATTATAGTATTCAATTTGAAGCAACCAACAAAATGTGGTCAGATTCAAATAATCCATTGAAAATCTACAGCAAGTATCACATGGAATTATACACCACATAGAGAAAGCCCCACTACAGAATGTCTTATTGAATGACTGGGCTTTGCATTGTTGAATCAGTATTCACAGAATTGTTATAGTAAATGAGGCTGCACTCAAATCCATAATGGTATTATGAAACAACAGTCCATTTGCAGTCCAGTTAGTTCACTGTTTTACAAATTATTTTCCTCGAGTTATTTATCAAGCTACTTCCTGAAAGCTACTACATCTACCACTTCCACTGTCAAGACCCTAGATACACAGGTGCATAAAAGTTACTCACATTTTTAATTCTTTTACCAGTCACTGCCAATTTACACCCCCTAGTCCTCATTCTGAAGACTATAAGCAGCTTTTTGATTTTTGACAGAAGGATTGAGCCAGTCTTCAGAGGATCAGAGGTGGAAAGGGTTTGTTGTTGTTCTGTCGTTAAGTCGAGTCTGACTCTTCATGACCTCACGGACCATTGGGCTTTCATGTTAAGATACGGAAATAGGTTGCCAGGCCTTTCTTCTGCGCAGATACTGCTGCTGCCCAGGTTGGGACCTGGCTGGGTTTGAATTCGTGACCATCTGTCTTGAAGTCCAGTGCCGATGCCACTACACCACTGGGTTAGCAACTTCAAATTCCGAGATGTTATCATTTCGGAGGACCTGTCCTGGGCCCAGCATATAAGTGCAATTAGGAAGAAAGTACGGCAACACTTCTACTTCTTTGGGAGTTTGCAGAAATTCCACATGACACCTAAAACTTTGACAAACATCTACAGAGTATAATGGAGAGAACATTGACTGGTTGCATCACAGCTCAGTATGGAAACACCAATGCCCTTGAACGGAAAATCCTACAAAAAGCAGCGGATATGGCCCAGTCCATCACAGGTAAAACCCTCCTAACCATTCAACATATCTACATAAAATGCTGCCGCAAGAAAGCAGCATCCATCACTAGATACCTTCATCATGCTCTCTTCTCACAGCTGCCATCAGGAAAGTGGTACAAGAGCCTCAGGACTCACACAACCAGTTTCAGGAACAGTTACTACCCCTCAATCATCAGGCTCTTGAACAAAAGGGGATAACTTCATTCAATTTTACTTGCACCATCACTGAAATGTCATTACAACCTATGGTCTTACTTTCAAGAACCCTTCATCTGATGTTCTTCACATTTATTGTTTGTTTATTTATTATTATTACCACTTATTTTTGTATTTTCACAGTTTGCTGTCTTCTGCATTTTGATAGCCCTGGTTGGGCAGACTTTCATTGATTATGGTTATTATTCTATAGACTTAATGAGTATGCTCACAAGAAAATGAATCTCAGGGTTCTATATGGTGACATGTGCTTGCTTTGAAAATAAAATTTTGAAAAGGAAAGGGCTCCCTCTACTCTGTCAATACCTTGGCTATTTTGATTAGCTGAATCATATCCCATTACTGCCTTTGCTTACAGGAGATGTGTTTAATCTGTTTCCCTGCATATTAAAAGTTCATTCATAAGAATGCTCTGCTATTCAATGGGATCATCACTAATCTGGCTTTTCTCGAGTCCACTTTCTCAACCTTTCCCTGTTACTCAATTTCCTTAATTAGAATTTTGGACTTCTGTTTTTATAAATAGCTCTCTTCTGCATCAATTCCACAGCCTTTGCATCTTTCCCAAATTGTGTGGACTCCAGTAAAACTTTAATAATCTAGCATCCAATGGCTTGGAAATTATGGAGCTGCAACTGGCTCACCCAGAGTGTGTACAGGTAAGTACAAAAGCAGGATGAGAGCTAGAGCCAGAATGTGGTTGATTTGCACCCAGTTAAGGTCTGGAGTGTTTGTAGATTCTCAATTCCCTTTAAACATACCAGGAAAAGATAGTTCTAACAAAAATAAAAAAAAAGTAAATGCTGAAAATTTGAAAAAAAAATAGAAAACACTGGAAGAAACCCAGCAGGTTAGGCACTCTGAAAAGAAAAACAGAGTTAATGTTTCAAGTCAGAGAACCTTTGTATCAAGGTAGTTGGGATTGTACAGGATCCAGAAATGAAGAAATACTGGGAAATCAGAGGAATGTGATTTAGACAGAAGCCAGTCAGCCCAACATTGTCACATTAAAATGAGTAAATTGGTACTACAATATCACCAACTGTAGTTTTCTCTGTTTTCCCACTGTTTCTATGATGCTTTGTCATGATTTGGCGTACTATTTTTCCCCATTATAGTAACAAATTTAATACAAGTAAAAAGCTCTAAAAATCTCTTTACCCCAATTTGTTGTACCATTTGCCTTAAACAGACGGAATGAATGGAAATGCCTTCCATCTAAATACCGGAAAAACTATGGACTTTCCTTTGTTAATAATCTTCCAATTCCATACTCTTTCAATTTTGACAAAAATATCATTTGCTGGCTGGGTGTAATGCTTTCTACGATTTATGCTCAACTACAGAGGCATGCAAAAGTTTGGGCACTCCAGCCAAATTTCTGTTACTGTGAATAGTTAAGTGAGTAGAAGATGAACTAATCTCCAAAAGTCATAAAGTTAAAGATGAAACATTCTTTTCAACACTTTAAGCAAGATTAGTGTATTAGTTTTGTTTTGCACAATCGTAGAGTGAAAAAAAAAGGAAAGGAGCACCATGCAAAGGTTTGGGCACCCCAAGAGATTTGAGCTCTCAGATAACTTTTACCAAGGTCTCAAACCTTAATTAGCTTGTTAGGGCTATGGCTTTTTCACAGTCATCATTAGGAAAGGCCAGGTGATGCAAATTTCAAAGCTTTATAAATACCCTGACTCCTCAAACCTTGTCCCAACAATTAGCAGCCATGGGCTCCTCTAAGCAGCTGCTTAGCACTCTGAAAATTAAAATAAATGATGCCCACAAAGCAGGAGAAGGCTATAAGAAGATAGCAAAGCGTTTTCAGGTAGCCGTATCCTCAGTTCATAATGTAATTAAGAAATGGCAGTTAGCAGGAACGGTGGAGGTCAACTTGAGGTCTGGAAGACCAAGAAAACTTTCCGAGAGAACTGCTTGTAGGATTGCTAGGAAGGCAAATCAAAACACCCGCTTGACTGCAAAAGACCTTCAGGAAGATGCAGCAGACTCTGGAGTGGTGGTGCACTGTTCTACTGTGCAGCAACACCTGCACAAATATGGCCTTCATGGAAGAGTTATCAGATGAAAACCTTTCCTGCGTCCTCACCACAAAATTCAGCGTCAGAAGTTTGCAAAGGAACATCTAAACAAGCCTGATGCATTTTGGAAACAAGTCCTGTGGACTGATGAAGTTAAAATAGAACTTTTTGGCTGCAATGAGCAAAGGTATGTTTGGAGAAAAAAGGGTGCAGGACTTCATGAAAAGAACACCTCTCCAACTGTTAAGCATTGGGATGGATCAATCATGCTTTGGGCTTGTGTTGCAGCCAGTGGCACGGGGAACATTTCATTGGTAGAGGGAAGAATGAACTCATTCTTCAAATACCAGCAAATTCTGGAAACAAACATCACACCGTCTGTAAAAAAGCTGAAGATGAAAGGAGGATGGCTTCTACAACAGGATAATGATCCCAAACACACCTCAAAATCCACAATGGACTACCTCAAGAGGCGCAAGCTGAAGGTTTTGCCATGGTCCTCACAATTCCCCGACCTAAACATCATCGAAAATCTGTGGGTAGACCTCAAAAGAGCAGTGTATGCAAGACGGCCTAAGAATCTCACAGAACTAGAAGCCTTTTGCAGGGAAGAATGGACGAAAATCCCCCAAATCCCCCAAACAAGAATTGAAAGACTCTTAGGTAGCTACAGAAAGCATTTATAGGCTGTGATACTTGCCAAAGGGGGTGTTACTAAGTACTGACCATGCAGGGTGCCCAAACTTTTGCTTCAGGCCTTTTCATTTTCTGTTATTTTGAAACTGTAAAAGATGGAAATAAAAAAGTAATCTTGCTTAAAATATTAAGGAAATGTGTCATCTTGAACTTTATGCCTTTTGGAAATCAGGTCATCTTTTACTTGCTTAGCTATTCACAATAACAGAAATTTTGACCGGGGTGCCCAAACTTTTGCATGCCACTGTATTCCCACTCTAAAGTTCTGAGATGCAACAGGACTTGGGAGTCCTTGTACAGGATACCCTTAAGGTTAACCTCCAGGTTGAGTTAGTGGTGAAGAAGGCGAATGCAATGTTGGCATTCATTTCTAGAGGAATAGAGTATAGGCGCAGGGATGTGATGTTGTGGCTCTATAAGGCGCTGGTGAGACCTCACTTGGAGTACTGTGGGCAGTTTTGCTCTCCTTATTTAAGAAAGGATGTGCTGACGTTGGAGAGGGTACAGAGAAGATTCACTAGAATGATTCAAGGAATGAGAGGGTTAACATATGAGGAACGTTTGTCCGCTCTTCGACTGTATTCCTTGGAGTTTAGAAGAATGAGGGGAGACCTCACAGAAACATTTCGAATGTTGAAAGGCATGGACAGAGTGGATGTGGCAAAGTTGTTTCCCATGATGGGAGAGAGGGCATGACCTAAGGATTGAAGGGCGCCCATTCAGAACAGAAATGCGAAGAAACTTTTTTAGTCAGAGGGTGGTGAATCTATGGAATTTGTTGCCATGGGCAGCAGTGGAGGCCAAGTCATTGGGTGTATTTAAGGCAGAGATTGATAGGTATCTGAGTAGCCAGGGCATCAAAGGTTATGGTGAGAAGGCGGGGGAGTGGGACTAAATGGGAGAATGGATCAGCTCACAATAAAATGGCAGAGCAGACTCGATGGGCCGAATGGCCGACTTCTGCTCCTTTGTCTTATGGTCTAAACCATTCTGCCTTTGTTCACCCACCAGCCCCCCAACTTATGTTTCTCAAAATGTACCTCTTAAAACTTAGTCACTTCTTCTACTGGCTCCTTCAATTTAAAGATAATCTACTAAATGAGATAACTATATAATTATATAATATATATTGCACTTGAAAGGTTGCCAATCTGGAAAATTAATCTCTTTTTTAAAATCTCTCCACAGTTGTTGAACATAGTACCTGCTAAGACGTCATAGCAAGAAACGTCAGCAATTCCCAAATGCATTAGGGCTTTAAAATACATTATGTATTGGTTCTCCTGTTCCAATGCAACATTCAAAATTGCTGATGTCATCACTGTCATCCACCAAATCAAAAGTGATGACGAATCAGCATATGGAAGGGAGACTGAAAGTCTGGCTGAGAGATGCCACAACAACAACCTATGATCAATGTCAGCAAACCAAGGAACCAGAGGTCCATGAGCCAGTCCTCATCAGAGGATCAGAGATGGAGAGGGGCAGCAACCTTAAATTCCTCAATGTTATTATTTCAGAAAACAAGTGCAATTACGAAGAGAGAACTGCAGCACCTTTACTTCATTGGAATTCCGTGAATATTTGGCATGACATCTAAAACTTTGACAAACTTCTATAAATATACGGTGGAGAGTATATTGACTGGCTGCATCATAGTCTGGTATGGAAACACCAATGCCCTTGAACAGAAAATCCTGCAAGAAGTAGTGGATATGTCTTAGTCCATCATGGGCAAAGCTCACCCTACCACTGAGCACATCTACATGGAATGTTGTTGCAGGAAAGCAGCATCGATCATTGAGGACCCCCACCACCCAGTCATGCCCTCTTCTCACTGCTGCCATCAGGAAGGCAGCACAGGAGCCTCAGGACTCAAACCACCAAGTTCAGAAACAGTTACCACCCTTCAACCATCAGGCTCTTGAACCAAAGAGGATAACTTCATTCAACTTTACTTGCCCCATCACTGAAATATTCCTACAACCCATGGACCTACTTTCAAGCTCATCATATTCTCGATATTTATTGCTTATTTATTATTTTTTTCTTTTTGTATTTATACAGTTTGCTGCCTTTCACACAGTGGTTGAATACCCACGTTGCTCAGTCTTGTGTTAATTTTATTATGGTTATTTTATTATGGATTTATTAAGTACACCCACAAAAAATGAATCTTAGGGTTGGATATGGTGACAAATATATACTTTAATAATAAATTTATTTTGAATTTTATTCCATGCAGAGATGTCCGGACTTACATTTGACAGAATGGAAGTGATCACAAATTTCTCGAAGTAGTAGAAGGAAGAAGGTATACAACGGAAAATAAACAGTATACTTTCTAGGAAATGGTTCGTTCTTCATATTAAAATGCTGCATGTCAAATTATATTAATTACTTTCTAAGGAAGTGCTAATTAAGTGATATCTCATTCCATAAGCCCCCAAGAGAAAAATTGGAAGAAATGAGCTCCCCCACCCCCAGTTTAAAAATAATTGACAGAACCAAACATGATATTTACAGTATTAGACAACTAAATATTTATCATAGTGAGTACATTTTGGTGCAAAGCCACTTCCATTCCCAAGTGATCCTAGCATAAAAACCAAGGTTGACAGCAGAAGAGCAAAAGTATTCAACAAGCATTGTAGAACGGCTAAGAGGAGCTTCTTAGACCTTTGAAGACCTCTGCTACTTGAACTAATAGATACTTGTTTGAGAGTGCTGACATGCAGTTCCAGAATATCTACACTTCATTCTGGTCTACTTCATCAAACCCAACATCTTTTATCTATCTGAATGTTTTC
Source organism: Mobula hypostoma (assembly GCF_963921235.1). Taxonomy (NCBI): domain Eukaryota; kingdom Metazoa; phylum Chordata; class Chondrichthyes; order Myliobatiformes; family Myliobatidae; genus Mobula; species Mobula hypostoma. The sequence goes on from NC_086097.1 coordinate 198,882,178, forward strand.
AGGAATTTACCAAACTGAAAAATCTTCATAGGAGTCAAACAAACATTCTGGCTACAATTCCCCAAGAAACCCTTCACTGATGTAACTTTATAAGGGTTATATCACCCCATGAGAATTATGTGTTCAGCAGATATGCTCTTCGAAATTTTTTGAATGGCTAAACTATTATTTAGAAAGCGCTGAAAGCTGCAGTAAAATCCTGGTTTATGAGTCGTAATGATGAAGGGAAGTTACGCGGGCAAAAAATATTCAATGGATGTTGTCGCTGCATTCTTGATGTTGACTAGGTGTCCAGAAACATTGGTCCTAATGAGCAAGGCCCTATTGTTCAAGTTTTTCTTCGTACTATGTTGTTTAAAGAAAGGACGTGATACGATTTTGGAAGAGTACTATTGTCCAGGTTTCTTTTAAGATCACTTGAAGATTGGTCTCCAACTACCCCAGTTTCTCAGTGTATAAATTTGCAGTCACCCCTCAGCATTGTCTCTAAGCCTAAGGGAAGACATTGACACCTGAAGCAACTTACCCGTATGTGAAAAAGTATTGTATTTGATAATAACCCTGCATCATCTAGAGTTTCATTAACTGGTTGTATAGAAGAGAATTTCTGTTGCTATTTATCAACACTTGCTGTATCTCCCAAAATAAAGATATGCTGCAAACTGCACTCTTCATGAAATAGTTATTCACCCATGAATGGCTTGAATGTATTAGCACTAAGATTCATCAATCCTCATGGTATTTTTCCCCCCAAGTCTTACCTGTTCCCAGGTCAATGTCAAATGCAGCATTATGGTCTTCCAACTACATGTTTATCCCTTTTTCTCTTCACTATAACATCTCTGTCTTTACAACACACAAAACATCTCCAAGAATAATAAGCAATCTAGTTCCAAACAGAAATAATTCCACCAACAGTCCACACACAAAAGCTGGAGGCACACACTGAGTAAGGCTGCATCTATGGAGGGAAATGAACAGTCAACACTTTTCATTGAAAAGCTTTATCTGGAACAGGAAAAGGGGAGATTGCCAGTATGAAAAGGTGAGAAGTGTGGAGCAAAAGCCAGTGGATGATGGGTGACTCTGTGAGGATGAGAGGAGAATGGTGCAAAAAGCTGGTAGGTGCTAGATGGAAGTGTCAAAGGGCAGTGGACCACGGAATAAAGGACAAAAGGTGGGAGGTGAACCAGTAGGAGGAATGTGTACATGATGGGAAGACTGAGAAGGTGGAGAAGATTCTGAGTGATTCAGGAGATTACCTGAAGTTAAGAGAATTGGATGTTCATACCATCATATTGGAGAATACCAAGATAGAGTATGATATGCTGTTCCTCTAATCTGCACCTGGACTTTATTTGGCATGGAGGTGACTGTGGACAAACATGTTTGCATGGAAATGGAAAGTGAAATTAAAATGGCTGGCCACTGGGAGATCCCAGCTGGTACAGCGAAGGTGCTCAATGAAGCAGTCCCCAATCTACATTGAATCTCACCAATGTCTCTATTAACAGTCAAGAGGCTTCTCATGTCATTAGACTCTGCAACTGTTTTGTTGACACAGCTGCAAATGGGATTTTAAATGCTACTTATTGCAAATATTGGTATAATCTCACTGTCACTTAACATTAAGGATTATTTGTGATAGCACAGAAAGCTTCATTAATTAAGAACATTCACCATGAGGAATGAATTATTTCATTAAAGCAAAAAAAAATCAGAGTAATCCTATCTAAGTGATTAAACCTAACTGCTTCTCCTCTGGATAGTCTGAGAGCAATTTCAGATTTGCTCAAAGTGAAGGAAATCCACTTGCACAACCTGTCTGATCATGCACATCTCCCCACCCTCTCTCAAATGTAGCTGGAGGGGGGGACAGGAAAACAAAGAAACTCAAGTCAGCTCCTCCACCTGACTCTGATGCAGGCTGCTCTAAGCAACATAACCTTCAGTTTAAAATGGAAAATTCAAGCAGGCTACAAAGTTTCAGAAAGAAAATGAAATCAACCATAGAAACAACAGTACAAACATTTGAAGTATCACATTCAGTGCTCGTTACTGAACCAATACAACGTCCAGAATACTAGGTCAGAGGTTGAAAATCTGAAGTTGCCAATGGCAAGTTCAGAAAATTTAAAAATAGGGATGTAAATAGTAAAGTTATTATAAATAAACTTCTGAAACTGCTCTAAAGTTGACTGTTTGTCCCTCAGACACGGAAGCTCATGTAATTAATTCTCAACTCCCAAGTTACTCAACTGAGTGAAATTATGAATCAAAGTAGAGAAGATCACAAGGGCCTCAGGAGAATGAATTTTCATCAGCGTTTGTAAGAGCAGAAACAAATAAGTCATAGCCTTGATAGTAATACCAAATAGGTTTATTTTTAAAAAAAAAATAACTTTAAAAGAAAGTGTCTTAAGGAAAATGTTCCAAATCAGAAAGGACCTATTAGCAAACCAAATTAGATATAATAGGAGGGATTTCAATCAGATGCAGCTTAAAGAGAAATTAAATGGTGACAAGACAGGCTTGTTAATTTGTTAGCCAAAGTCTCCAAATTAAAACATCAATGCTACAGCATTTCTCTCAAAAATAAAAATTCTCTCTCTCAACAGCAGGAGCAGTACAGACGGTACCAAAAGACACTAAAATGAAGATAGCTTCACACAGGAATTTCTGTAAGCAATGCTGCAATCAGGGATTATGTTCAATTAAGTATATGGAATGTTCTGCAAGCTGCTACTTTATTGCTCTATGTGGCCAATTTTAAAAGCATGTACATGCAGAGAATTATGGAGAAATGTTAATGCTTTTTTGACTTAAGTTTTTTTTAAAAACCAGAAAAAACTAATCGTTCTGAACAATAACTGAAATAAAACCAATGAGCCAAACAGTCAAACCCTTAATCACACAATTAAGCTTTCATTGAACTGTTCTGACTTTTGCTTTATATTTCTAGCCTTAATCACTAATTGGTTCACTATCTCCTTTGAGTTCATGTGTAACTCCGCATCACTTTGCTACTGAAGACAGTTGAATCTGTAAAGCTAAATTTCAACGTCTTTCCTCTTTGAAATAAACTCCAGTCATTTGAACATTTCCTCAATGTGCTGAGTTTGAAAGGGGTAAAGCTGATAATGGGGTTGCAATTTCATCCTAGGTGTTCTAAATCTAAACCTATACCAAATATTGTCAATTTCATCTATATCGCTATCAACATTTTCAAATTCCAAGGAATGAATGAAGTCCGAAGCTTTAGTTTTCTGCACTTTCCTTAGACTTACTATGAGGATTCACCTACTTAACTAGGGCTTCAATTTTTCTAGTTTTTATTTGCATAGGGGTGTGTCTTCAGTTTTTATATTGTTCAGTGAAATCATGTTTAAGACCATAAGAGTAAGACATAGGAGCAGAATTGGGCCATTTGGCTTATTGACTCTGCTTCACCATTCCATCACGGATGGATTTATTATCCCTTTCAATTCCATTCTTCAGGCGTATCCCTGTAACCTTTGACACCCTGACTGATCAAGAACCTATCAATCTCTGCTTGAAATATACCCAACGAATTGACTTCCACAGCAGCTGTGGCAGTGAATTCCAAAGATTTCCCACTCTCTGACTAAAGAAATTCCTCCTCATCGCTGTTCTAAGGGCATCATCCTATTCTGAGGCTGTGCCCTCTGGTCCTAGACTCTCAGTTATAGGAAACATTCACTGCTCTATGTAGGCCTTTCAGTATACGATAGGTTTCAATGAGAACGCCCTCCCCCGCCATTCTTGTAAACTCCAGCAAGTATAGGCCCAGAACCAAACACCCCTTGTACATTAGCCTTCTCATTCCCAGAATCATTCTGGTGAACTTCCTCTGGACCTACTCCAATGCCAACACATCCGTTCTTAGAAAAGGGGTCCAAAACTGCTCACAATGCTCTAAATGTAGTCTGACTAATGCCTTATAAAGCTTCAGCATTGCATCCTAGCTTACATATTCTAGTCCTCCTGAAAATAATGCTAACATTGCATTTTTTTTCCCTTAGCACCAACTCAACCTTCAAGGCAATCATTAGGAAATCTTGTACAAGGACTCCCAAGTCCCTTACACCCCAGATTCCTGAATTTTCTCCATAGAAAAATTGTCTTCGTCTATTTTTTTTCTACCAAAGTACACTTCCCTGCACTTTTTGCCCATTCTCCTAATTGTCTCAGTCCTTTTAGAGACTCCCTGCTTCTTCAACACTACCTGCCCCTGCACCTATCTTCGTATCATCTGTCAGCCTGGCGACAAAGTAATCAACTCCATTATCCAAATCACTGACATAAACATGAAAATGTCCCAACAGCAACCCCCATGGAACACACTTTGGAGGCCAGCAGCCAACCAGGAAAGGCACACTTTATTTCCACTCTTTGTCTCCTGCCAGTCAGCCAATCTTCTATCCACACTGGTATCTTTTCTGTAATCCATGGGCTCATATTGTAAGCAGAAACTACTCAGGGGTGCTTTACAAGCCCTTACCAGTTCAAAGCAACTGTTATTACTGCCAATGATTTTACATGCATTTAAAAACAAAAGCATGTGCAGGCTTAACTAAATCTTTTCCTAATGCCAAAGTAATGCAATTCTCAATGATATTGTTGGAATACAGATTGAAAGCTCTCAATGCTTAAGAGCTGCTTGACTTACCCATTTTGGCACCTCAGAAGACAAAGTATACATATTAAAATCTGTCTGAAGGCATGCATTGCTTGCAATGCTTTCCCCATTAAGTTCCTAAAAATGCATCATATATCTCAAATAAAATATACTCAAAATTACACTATTCGCATTCTTATGATAGTAATCCATCATGAATATTAAAATATAGATAAGTTACCTTAAATGTCTCTTCAATGAACTGTGAAATATACAAAAGTAGGTTCAGAATGTGCAAACTTAAATGAAGACTGAACCCAGCAGGCCAAGACACCACCAGAATGCAGGTGGTCTTGACTGAACATCTTAGGGTAGGACAGTAGCGCAGCTGGTAGAGTGGCTACCTCAGAGCAAAACAACCTGGTTCAAACCTGGTTATAACATGAATAAAAAACAATCATGGCTAGAGAATTGGCTTATTAGTAGGAGACAATGAGTGGGAATAAAAGGATCCTTTGGTTGGCTGCCAGTGAGTAGTAGTGTTCTGCAGGGGTCGGTGTTTGAAATGCTTCTTTTAAATGCTGTATATCAATGATTTAGATGCTGGAATAGATGGTTTTTTAGCCAAGTTTGCAGATGATATCAAGATTAGTAGAGGGGTAGGTAGTATTGAGGAAACAGGAAGGCTGCAGAAAGAATCAGACAGATTAGGAGAATAGGCAAGAGAGTGGCCAATGAAATACAATGTTGGAAAATGCATGGTCACACACTTTCGTAGAAGAAATAAATGTGCAGACTATTTTCTAAATGGGGAGAAAATCCAAAAATCTGAGATGCAAAGGGACTTGAGAGTCCTTGTGCAGAACAACCTGAAGGTTACCTTGCAGGTAGAGTCAGTAGTGAAGAAGGCAAGTGCAATGTTAGCATTCATTTCAGGAATACAAAAGCAGGGATGTGATGCTGAGGCTTTACAAGGCACTGGTGAGGCCTCACCTTGAGTACTGTGAACAGTTTTGGGCTCCTCATCTAAGATGTACTGGCATTGGAGCAGGATCAGAGGAGGTTAACAAGGATGATTCTGGGAATGAAAGGGTTATCATATGAGGAACGTTTGATAGCTTTGAGTTTGTACTCACTACAATTTAGAAGGATGGGGGAGAAGAGAATCTCATTGAATCTTTCGAATGTTGAAGATGCAAGATTTTTTAAGGAATTTGAACTTTCCAAAATTAACACCCGAAGAACATTTAAAGTTAGAAACACCTATTACGGATGAAGAAATAATGGGTGCTATTTCTTCAATGAATTCTGGCAAATCACATGGCCCAGACTGCTATACAGCACAATGTTTAAAGTTTTTTTCTTCTATTCTTTCTCCCCAGTTGTACAGAGTTTTTAGAGATGCAATTATTACAGGTAAACTACCACAATCATTTTATGGAGCCTCTATTTCCTTAATTTTAAAAAAGGATCCTACTGAATGTGCATCATATAGACCGATATCCTTATTGAATGTTGATTCAAAAATTTTTTCTAAAATATTAGCATCTAGGTTAGAAAAGGTATTACCTTAAATTATTTCTGCGGATCAAACTGGATTTATTAAAAATTGTTATTCATCTTTTAATATTAGGAGATTAATAAATATTATTTATACTCCTTCACTGAGAACTCCAGAATGTGTTATTTCATTAGATGCTGAGAAAACTTTTGACAGAGTTGAATGGCCATATTTACTTACTACTCTTGAGAAGTTTAATTTTAGCTCGATATTTATATTCTGGATTAAATTGATACCCCTTTAGCTTCGGTTTTGACTAATAATCAAAGATCTCCCATTTTTCGATTATTTCGTGGCACTACGCAGGGTTGTCCTTTAAGTCCTTTATTATTTGATATTGCTTTAGAACCTTTAGCAATTGCAATTCGAGATTCACCAAATATTTTTGGTATTACTCGTGGGAAAGAGATACTTAAGTTATCATTATATGCAGATGATTTACTATTATATATTTCTGACCCAGAAAAATCCATTCCTGCAACTTTATCCTTGTTGGATAAGTTTAGTAAATTTTCTGGTTATAAACTGAATCTTAATGAGAGTGAACTTTTTCCGTTAAATATGATGGTTCCAAACTATAAACGTTTACCATCTAGTTACCGATCAATTTACTTATTTAGGAGTTAAAATTACTAAGAAGCACAAGGATTTATTTAAGGTTAATTTTTTTTACCCTTACTTGATCAGATTAAAGGTTTGATTACTAAATGGTCACCAATGTTTTTGTCATTAATTGGTCAGATCAACGCTGTTAAGATGATTATTTTACCTAAGTTTCTATATTTATTTCAAGCACTGCCAATTTTTATTCCGAAATCTGTTTTTGATAATGTTGATTCAAAAATTTCCTCATACATATGGCAGAATAAAAATCCTAGACTAGGTAAAAGACATTAACAGAAGCCCAAAAAGGAGGGTGGCTTAGCATTGCCAAATCTTAGATTCTACTATTGGGCGATTAATATTTCTTATTTAAAATTTTGGACATGGAATTGGGACACAGTTTCAAGTCCTCAATGGGTTAATCTTGAATGTAATTCTGTTTCAGGATTTTCATTGGGTTCTATTTTAGGGGCCCCACTTCCTTTTGATGTTTCTAAATTGGACAAATAAATGGATAACCCAATAGTTAAATATACTCTTCAAATATGGTTTCAGTTTCAAAAATATTTTGGACTGAATCAATTTATTTTAACTAGCCCTATTATATCCAACTTTCTTTTTCAACCCTCTTTTTTGGATCAAGCATACCTGGTCTGGAAAACAAAAGGTACAATATGTTTTTCCAATTTATTCTTAGATAATTATTTTATATCTTTTGAACAACTATCTAATAAATATAACTTACCTAGATCACATTTTGTTAAGATATTTACAGATTAGAAATGTTTTAAATACTGTTCTTACTACCTTTCCAATTTCATATTCTACTGATACAATGCAAAAAATTTTGGCTTTAAACCTTTTTCAGTAAGGTTCAATAGCAATTATTTATAATACGATAAGGAAAATAAATCCAGAAGTTTCCAATACAATTAAGAATGACTGGGAAAGAGAACTTAAGCTTACCTTACCTATTGAGAAATGGCAGAAAAAAAATTCCAACTACTTAACTCTTCCTCTATTTGTGCTAAACATGCGTTGATACATTTTAAAGTTGTACATAGGGCTTATATGTCTAAGGATAAATTAACTCGTTATTACTCTCATATAAACCATGTATGTGATAGATGTCATTCTGAGATAGCCTCATTAACTCATGTTTTGGTCTTGCCCTTTATTAAAGAAATATTGGGACGATATTTTTGATATTATTTCAACTGTCTTCAATATTGATTTACAACCTCATCCTATTTCTGCCATCTTTGGTTTACCAATGATAGAAAAACATCATTTGACCTCTTCAGCTTGTCGGATGATTGCTTTTGTTACTCTAATGGCTAGAAGATCTATACTATTGAATTGGAAAGAGATTAGTCCTCCAACTACATTTCATTGGTTTCCTCAAACTATATCTTGTTTAAATCTAGAAAAAATTAGAAGTGTCATTTATGACCCATCTATTAAATATGATGAGACTTGGAGACCGTTTATTCAATATTTCCAAATGATGTAATTTGACCCTTGCCAAATCTATTTTGTGATTTTAATATATGGGGAAAGGAGCGGAAGTGGCGGCGCTATTGGTTCTGAGGTATCATAATACAGGTGTCCCCCGCTTTTTGAACGTTCGCTTTACGAAACCTCACTGTTACGAAAGACCTACATTAGAACCCTATTTTCGCTTTCAGAAAGTGTTTTCACTGTTACGAAGAAAGGCAGCACACGATAAAAAATCAGCGCGCAATAAAAGGCAGTGCGCGCCCCGAGCAGCTGCTCTCCCCCGGATTCGGAACGGCATTGCTTTAACACGTTGCATTGAGCAGCCATTAGCAAGATGAGTTCTAAGGTGTCAGAAAAGCCTGAAAGAGTAAGGGTGTTACACTTAGCGTAAAACTAGACATAATTAAGCATTTTGATTGCGGTGAACGAAGCAAGGACAAAGTGAGTTTGGCTTGTGAAAGCAAACGAAGATGATGTTGCAGAGGTTTTGGCATCCCATGACCAAGAACTGATAGATGAAGAGCTGATGCAATTGGAAGAGGAAAGGATAACAATCGAAACCGAATGCAACCGAACGCAGAAAGTGAAGCAACTGCTTGAGATTTTCGCTGCAATGATAAAGTACAACTTTAATTTTGAAAGGGTATGTAGGTTTAGGGGATATTTACAGGATGGTTTGAGTGCTTACAAACAACTGTCTGACAGAAAAATGCGCGAGGCTCAGCAGTCAAGCAAGCCTTCCACATCAGCCAAAGCAGACGACGTACCTCGACCTTTGACATCGAGGCGGGCAGTCATAGGAGAAGATGAGCTGCCTGCTCTGATCGACGATAAGATGACACCCCCGTGTCCCACCACCCCAACACCCGGGCCCCGGACATATACTGTATCGATTTGCAAAGAACGCAGTGGTAACCGGGAGGCACACAGCACACCTTTAAGAAAAAAGCCGAAATAAACATGCTAATTAATTAGGCGCCGTCTAGCATGTAATTGTTGGCCCAGATCAGAGGCGATGCAATCGACAATTGCCTCTGATCTGCGCCGACATTTACGTGCCGGGTAGCACCTAATTAATTAGCATGTTTATTTCGGCTTTTTTCTTAAAGATGTGCTGTGTGCCTCCCGGCTACCGCTGCGTTCTTCGCGGCAATGTATCGGGTCGGCGGTCCGGAGGATGGGGGCCACTGCACCACCCAGCCTGCGACGACTCAGTCTAACACACCATCATCAGTGTGCTCGGTGCTGTTTTCCCAATTCCGGTAAGTGATACTACACTGTACATACATTATTTCTACTTTATATAGGCTGTGTATTTTTACGTGTTATTTGGTAGATTTGGCAACTTCATAGTTTAAAGGTTACTGGAGAGCGCGCTTATGCCAACAGCGCTTGCGTGAGATTTTCGCTACGGAGATCTGTGCAGGCAATCGTTGTAGAGAAGTATTTCTACTTTATATAGGCTGTGTATTTATCATATCATTCCTGTTTTTACTACATGTTACTGTTATTTTAGGTTTTATGTATTACTTGGCATGATTTGGTAGGTTATTTTTGGGTCTGCGAACGCTCACAAATTTTTCCCATATAAATAAATGGTAATTGCTTCTTCACTTTACTACATTCCGGCTTACGAGCCGTTTCATAGGAACGCTCTACCTTCGGATGGCGGGGGAAACCTGGAGCCCTTTCTTTTCTTTTTCTTTTCCTTAGTTTTCTTTTAGTTTGGGTATATTAGTTTTTTTTAGGGGATATATTTTTTTTCTTTTCTGTTTTTTTAATGATATTTTTGTATTTTATGTATACTCTTTATGTATTTTACTGTTAATCTGTGTGATTTTGGGAGGTTTACTATGTGTTACCTGCCTGTATACTTTTACAATAATAATTATTAATTAATACAATCCCAATTGCGCTGTACTTATTTTTTGTAATATGTATGATGTTGAAACTAATAAACAGATTGAAAAAGAAAGAAAGAATGTTGAAAGGCCTAGACTGAGTAGATGTCGAAAGGATGTTTCACATGGTGGGGAAGTCTAGGACAAGAGGTCACAGCCTCAGGCTAGAGCAGAGAAGTTTCTTTAGCCGAAGGGTAGTAAATTTGTGGAATTTATTACCGTGGCGCTGTGGAATCCAGGTCGTTGGGTATATTTAAGGCAGAGGTTTTTGAGTGGACGCAGCATCAAGGGTTATGGGGAGAAGGTCAAGGAGGGGAAAAACAGATCAACCATGATTGAATGGTGCAGCAGACTCAGTGCTCCTATGTCTTATGGTCTAGCCCCAGCCTTTGGTATGACTGGATTTTGCATGTTTTTCTGGTGACTGTGAGGTGCTCCTCTGGGTGTTCCAGTTTCCACCTAAATTTCTATGGGTCGGCAGATTAAATAGCCATTGTTATTGCCTCGATGTGTAGATAGATAGTAGAACCTGGGGAAGGACAACAGATGGGAATATGAGAATAAAATGGATTTGGGTAGGATCACTAAATAAAAATCTGTACTTGATGGTCAGCACAAACTCAGAGGCTGGAAGGTCTGTTTCTATGGATCTCACTCAATGAAAATATAAACATGTTTATCCATTAAGGTTTTTGAAAGTGATTTTACAATAACATCTAGAATGCCATGAAAAATAATTCAGCCCCCAACCCTTTGCTGACATAAATGTCTACATAACCAGGGCTTTTGATCAATTTAACAGGAGTTTCTATTTGTGAATCACATGCTCCCTTTTTCACAACAGAGCCCCCAAAACATGAAAAATTGCAAAGCATGAAAACTAAAAATTAAAAAACTGAAATGTCAGCAGTTCAAAAGTAGTCATCCCCCTTTGCTCAGTACTTAGTTGAACCACCTGTCATAGCTATTACAGCCAGTAGTCTTTTTGAATAAGTCTATATTAGCTGTGCACAATGTGATGGAGTAAGATTTGCCTATTCCTCCTTGCAAAATTGCTCAAGCTGTGCCAGGAGTTGGGAAGTGGTGGTGGACAGCAATCTTGAGGTCTTGCTGTAAGGTCAAAACTCTGACTGGGCCAATCAAGGATATCAATTTTCTTCATGTGAAACCACTCCATGGTTTCTCTGGCAGTGTGCTTTGGGTCGTTGTCCTGCTGAAAGACAAACTTCCACCCCAAGTTTAAGCTTTATGACAGAAGCTAGCAGGTTTTTATCCAGGATCTCTCTGTATTTAGCAGCATTCATCTTTCCATCAATCCTGACTAGACTGCCAGAGACTGGTGCTGAAAAGCTTCTCCAAACATGATGCTACCATCACTATACTTTGCAGTAGGGATGGTGGAACCTGACTGATGCGCGACATTAGATTTACGCCACATGTACCACTCAGTGTTGAGGCCAAAATGTTCCACTTTAGTCTCTTCCAACCACAAGGCCTTCTTCCACATCTTTACAGTATCTTCTAAGTAACGCTTTGCAAAAATCAGCCAAGGACTTTTTTTTAAGCCAAGCCTTCTTCCTTGCCACTTTTTCATAAATACCCTTTTAGTAAGTCATGTGGAGCCATTAAGTTCCGGCTGCAACTGGAGATGATGCCTGCAGTTCACTCCTGACTGTTGGCATCACGGTAGCCTCTCTTATAAGTGTCATTCTTCTTCAGTGAATGAGTTTAGAGGGGGGGCCTGACCAATGCAACGAGGCTGTGGTTTCATATTTTTCCCCACAAAGGACTGCACAGCTCCGAGGCATGTTCAGTGTCTTTGAGATGGTCTGAAACCCTTCCCGGATTTGTACTACTTTAATTTCCCTGACTCGCCTTGAATGTTCTGTCTTCATTTTGGTTTGGTCTGCTGAAAATCCAACATATTGGTGGACTTTACAGAGAAAGGGGATATTTGTAGTTTTCTTATGAACTAATTGAAAACAGGTGATCCTCTGATTTTCTACATCAACAAATTGGGTGAGTTGGTATGGTAATATATTGCTAATGAGAAAAGTTTGTGTAGCAATTACAAAGGAGATGAATACTTATCCAGTCTCACAACTTTTACTGAATTGTTGACAGGTTTTGGAATTTTTCTTTTGATTTGACATGATGCACAATGCTTTGTAGATTACCTCAAAAATGCTACTTCAATACATTTTATATTTAGAAAATGAGAAAGTAAAATGTGTAAATAGTTGTCAGGGCTGAATACTTTTTCAAGGCACTGTATGTAGTCCTCTTGCACAAGTTCCAAAGGCAACTACAGCAAAATTGTCAGAACGTCTCATTTACCCTGGCTTCCTTCAACCTGCTTGGAATGGCATCTCCACTTCCTCACTTTGAGTTTTCCCATTTCTGGAAACTTATCACAGAACTTGCTCCATTTCGTTCCCTTTTGCTTTATTCCATTAGAAAACCAAATACAAGCTGCTCATGTTGTAGATTTATAAGAATTGCAGATGCAGCAAATATTAAACAACTAAAAAGCTAAAAAGTTCAGTATGTCAGGCAACATCTGTGGAAAGAGAAACTAATGTTTCAAATATCCCAGAGCAGCAGAAGCTGAGGAGAGACCTAATAGAAGTTTAAAGATTACGGGAGGCATGGATAAAGTTGACAGCTGGTATTTCTCCTGCAGGGTTGAAATGTCTAGTACAAGACAGCATGCATTTAATATGAAAGGGGGCAAGTTCAAAGGAGACATGTGGGAAAAATATACACAGAGTGAAAGATGTTTGGAATCCTTTCCAAGGATAGTGGTACAGGCAAATATATTAGAGGCACTTAAGAGGCTTTTAGATAGGCACATGAATACGCAGAGATTGGACGGGATATGGACATTGCGTGGGCTGAAGGGATTAGTTTAGTTATGCACAATATTATGGATCAAAGGTCCTTTTCCTGTGCTGTACATTTCTATAGAACTAGCCTCTTCAGCTGAAATGAGAAAGAGGGTAACAAGTTAACTTAGGTAGGAGTGAAGGTGAGGCCGGTTCAAAGGTCCAATCTAATGTCAGAGAAATGTATACAATATACATTCTGAAACGCTTTTTCTTTGGTGATTGACTGAATGAAGAAAACTTCTCTTACAGGGGGTAAATTACATGGCAGTTCAGCAGTACATCACATGGAGAAAGCACCTCATGTTATATGTTATGGTCCACTGTGTCACGACCAATAGGCCAAATGATATAATCTCTGCAGCCCCATGAAAAACTCCTTTAGCCTCTCTAACTCTGTCTTCTCTACATCTTACAGCTTCATCAAATCTTGTATTCCTCTTTTATGATCTATCACACTTTTACATCCCTTCACAAAGGCAGCCACTTTTTTATACCCAACTTAATTCCCTTTGTACTACATTAGTCTGTTCATATGTTCCCATTATTTAAGTTTCATTATTGACTTTTGTGCATGTGATCATTCTGCTAATTGATCATGGCTATTTGCACTATTGCCAGTTAATTGAGCCGTCGGTTAATCCAGACAGCCAATTAATCAATTTGGGACAACTTTCAAAGAACAAAAACTAATCCAGAAAATAGCCACGATTCCCTTCATTTATTTGGCACATTATGTTGCTAAATAGTTTCACTCTAATGTCAGGTGCATGTACTAGTGAAGCCATTAGACACCGAACCATGCTTGGAGCAAACAGTTTTTAAGGAGCAACATGTGTTGCTTGGATTTCCCAGCATCTGCAGATTTTCTCATTTGAGTTTTTAAAATAGTGTCAGTTGTGTGCACATGCTCAAAAAGCAGAGATTATTGTCACTGATAGTTGGGGAGAAATAAGCAGTAAAACAATTCAGAACTGCCTTGCTCATTATGATATTCAGGCTTAGAGATGGGTAGGAGTGAATATGAAATGATTTTATTACTTCAACAAAGCGAGGAACTACAAATAATTTGAAGTTATTGACAATCACCTTGAATGCTACAAATGAAAATGAAGACTTGGAGGATTGCATTGGATGAGTCAATTATCTACACCAGATGTCTACACTGATTTTGTTCATTTACAATCAAATGAATGCAGCAGTATACAGGTACGCTGGATGAATTCGTCCATCAATAACAATTAGGAACTTCTGCCTTTTTAGAGTACTGATAATGTAGTAATTTGCTCCATATTTCATTTAAATACATAATTTGATACTCAGTTAATAATGGTAGTTTATTTTTTTTTAAAAATACCTTTTTCATTATTTGCATGAAACTGGATAATTAGGGCAGCTGATTAATTGGGCCAAAAGTCCCGATATGTCCCAATTAACCTGAATCACTGTATACAGCATTAACAGAATCACACCTGTAGTGTTGTACACAACATTAGTCTTACCCAAAGCGTACACAAAGGGTGTGCAGTGAAAATTCTGGTTCTTGGAATGGCTGTTCTGTCACAAGAGGAAATTGAGATTAGGCCTCTATTCTCTAAATGTAGAGCAAGCAATCTCACTAAATATTTATAATTCTTGAAGTCCATCAAGTAGGATGCAATAATTCCTCTGGCTGAGCAATCCAAAATTCAGTCTCCAAAAAAAAAAGGCAGCTGAGGACTGAAGTAGTGTTTCTCAACTGACAGATGTTGAATCTTTGGAACTGTCACTCCCGAAGTGTTGCATTTAAAATAATTGTAAGATAGATATATTTCTGGAAATTAGAGATTATTATGAAATAGAGTCAAAGCTGAAAATCACCTTTGAGATTGACGTCATGATTTTGTCAAATGGCAGAGCAGACTTAAAGGACCAAATATCCTGCTACCTCCCATAAACACAAGAGATTCTGCACATGCTAGCAAACCTCAAGCAACACACGTAAAACACTGGAGGAACTCAGCAAGCAAGGCAGCATTATGGAATAAACTGTTGACATTTTGGGCCAGGACCAGAAAGGGGTAGAAGTCAGAACAGGGTTGTGGGGGGAGGACAAGCTGACAGATGACAGGTGAGACCAAGGGAGGGAGGGAGGAGGATGGATTGGGGGTGGGCAATGAAATGCTGGGAGGGAGATATTTGGAAGCGGTAAATAGCTTAAGTAGTAATTTAGGACAGTGAACTATGAAGAATGGGAGGAAGGGAAGCAGTGGGAGGAGATGGGCAGCTGAGTAAGAGTGAGCAGTTAACCAGAAAGAGGAAAAGAAAGTGGGGGGGGGGGGAGAACAGACAAATAACCAGAAGTTAAAGGAACTGATGTTCATGTCATCAGGTTGGAGACTGCCCAGCCAGATGCTGTTCCTCCAACCTGAGTTCGGGTTCATCAAGGCAACAGAAAAGGCAATGGAGAGACATGGTTAATGGGAAGTCAAATTGAAATGGATAGCAACCAGGAAATGCTGCATTTGTAGCAGATGGAGCAAAGGTGCTTAAAGCAGTCCCCCAATCTGCATTCAGTCTTATTGAAGTAGAGGAGGCCACACCAGGAGCACTGGATACTGCGACAGAATCATAGCCAATGTGTCACCTCATTGGTATGGAGGGTTTGAGGCCTGAATGATGGTGAAAGAGGAGATGTAGTGGCAGGTGTAGCACTTAGCACATTTGCAGGTACAAGTGCCAGGAGGGAGATCAGTGAGGAGGCCATGGAGATTCACCGGTGAATGTGTTCAAGCCATTTATTGTATCCAGTGCACCCAGAGGGGCTTTCCTTACATTGGTGAAACCTGGCACAATTTGGGGGACCTATTTGTCAAGCACCATTGCTCCACCCATGGCAAAAGGCAGGATTTCCTCGTGCCCACTCACTTCAATTGGACTTCCCATTCCAATGTACCAGTCCATAGCCTCATCTACTGCCACAAAGAGACCACACTCAGGTTGGAGGAACCAAGGGGGAGGGGGAGAAATAATCAGAAGTTGGAGAAATCAATGTTCATGCCATCAGGTTGGAAACTACCCACAGAGTATGATTCAGATTCACTTCCCTCTAAAGCCCCTCCTCCTTCCGTTTCTTTCATGGACTACTATCCTCTCCTAACAAATTCCTTCTTCAGTCCTATACCTCTTTCACCCATCTCCTCCCAGCTTCTTAATTCGTCCTCCTCCCTTCCCCCTCACCTGGAGTCACACATCCCCAGCCAGTTGTACCCCTCTCCTCCGCCAGCTTTTTATTCTGGCTTCTACCTCACTCCTTTCCAGTCCTGATGAAGGATTTCGGCCGAAAACGTCCACTGTTCATTCCCCTACATGGATGCTGCCCGAATTGCTGAGTTCCTCCCGCATCTCCACGTTTCTCAGACCAACTTCTGTTACTTTTTAAACTGAGGACATCCCCCGCGCCCCCCCCCCCGTTTCTCCAGAGAGATGAACTTTTAGTGAGTGGACAGAGCAGAGAGACGGCAAGCAAATGAACTCCAGGCCTTTACCGCTCCACTGCGGCGCCTCGGAGCGCCCAGCCTGCCCCGCTGTCACTCACCCAACAACCGCTGCGATACCTGCCGAGCCACCACGGGCAACGGCTCCTCTCCGTCATAGTAGGAGTTCAAGATGGCGTCGATGACGAAGATGCAGGGGACCCTGAGGGCCACGTCCAGGACCCCACGCAGGTGACTCCCCACTGACACCCACTGCGAGGACATCGTCAACGATCCCCCTGTCCCTCACTGAAAACCGTCGGTGGAGCCGCCGCGCAACCTGCCACTCCAGATATCCGCAAAGCTGGCGGAGATGTGGCCGCCGGCGAGTCAGCTATCAGCGCTGTCTTGCTGCCCTGCCGCCGCTCCTCTCCGCGTCCCCTCCATACTCGAGGGCCGTGACCGCTGCTACAGCCCCTTTCCTCACTCCTTGAGCACGTCACACAAAACAATACGTCATAATCAGGTCCACCGAGAACCCGAGGCGTAACGGAGGAAGGAGACGCAGGTTACGTTCGGCGGGCAGGAGACGTCTGTTACGTCATAGAAACACGCATGTCAAGATTTTGACTTGCTGGGGCGGTTAGTAGCCGGGCTGCAGGGTGCGCGGAAGGGAATTGAGAAATATCAAGCTGAAGTGTGAGCTCTGCTTCTCCTACCTCCTACCTGAATCTCGGCTGTGGTATTTACTTTCGTTTCCCGAAGATTTGCCCTTCTCGTCTCCGTTTTTCAAAGAAACTGCTTCATCGGGGCCACCTTTGTGGATTGACGGGTCGCAAATATATACTCTTTACATGACCTTTGGATGGATGACAAGATAAATAAGGCAGGAATGTGTTGCCCAAAATATTGCAAGATTGAAAGGAAATATATAAGTAATGGGAAATTGGATAAGTGACAACTGATAACCTTCACAAACAAAAGGATATCAAGCCTAGTGTCAGAACAGAGCACTTGCTCTGAGAATGAACCTCAAAGTAAATTTATTGTCAAAACAAATACTGTATATATACACCCTGAGGTTCATTTTTTGTGGGCATTCACAATAACCACAAAGAAACAACATAGAACCAATGAAAAAAAACACAAGCAAACAACTAATGTGTAATGTACAAACTGTAAATACAAAAAACAATAATAAATAAATAAGCAGTAAATATCAAGAACAGGAGATGATGAGCCCTTGAAAGTGAGCCCATTGGTTGTGGGAACAGTTCAGTGTTGGGGGTAGTGAAGTTATTCCCTCTGGTTCAAGAGCCTGTTGATTGAGGGGCAATAACTGTTCCTGAAACTGGTTGTGTGGGTCCTAAGGTTTCTGTACTTCCTTCCTCATGACAGCAGTGTGAAGACAGCATGGCCTGGATGGTATAGATCCTTGAAGATGGATGCTGCTTTTCTTGTAAATGTGCTCAATAGTGGGGAGGGCTGTTGCCACTACTTTTTGTAGGTTTTTCCTTTTGAGGGCATTTGTGCTTTCACACTAGACCATGATGAAATCTCCACCTCACAACTATAGAAATATGTCAAAGTTATAAATGACATGCTGAATCTTCACAAACTTCAGAAAAAGTAGAAGCCCTGCCGTGCTTTCTTTGTAATGACACGTGTTGGTCCCAGGACAAATCCTCTGAAATGATAACTGATGAATTTCAAGTTGCTGACCCGCTCCACTTCATATCCCTTAATGAAGACTGCTTCATAGACCTCTGGTTTCCTCCTCTTTTAGTCAATAATCAGGGCTTTGCCTTTGCTGACACTGAATGAGAGCTAGGAACAGAGATGAGATTTTGTGGGCGTGATAGAGACCCCAGGATGTTGCCTCCCAGGTGCCAGAGTCAGGAATGTCTTGGTCCATGGTATTCTAAAGGGGCAGGATGAGCAGCCAGAAGTCTCAGTACATACTGACACCAATGACATAGGTAGAAAAGGTGAGGAGGTCCTGAAGAGAGATTTTAGGAAGCTAGGACCTGAAAAACAGGACCTTTAGGGCAGTAATCTTTGGATTGCTACCTGTGCCACGTGCCAGTGAGGGTAAGAATAGGATGATTTGGCAGGTTAATGTGTGCTGAGGAACTGATGGAGGGGTCAGGGGTTCAGATTTCTGGATCTGTTCTGGGTTCTTCTTGTACAATCTATACAAAAGGGACAAGTTACACCTGAACCTGAGGGGGATCAATATCCTTGTGGGCAGGTTTGCTGGAGTGGTTCAGAAGGGTTCAAACAAATTTGGCAGGGAGGTGGGAACCAGAGTGATAATGCTGAGGATGAGTTGGTTTACAAACAGAGGCAGTGTGTAGTGAGACTGCTAGTAAGGAGAGGCTGGAGACAGGACAAAATTGCGGTCAGCAGAATGAATTGCAATATAAGAAGGGGACAGAATTGAAAATAGCAAATACAGGACTGAAGGTGTTATATTTAGATGCGCACCATATACGGAATAAGGTTGATGAACTTGTAGCTCAGTCACAGATTGGCATGTATGATGTAGGCATCACTGAATCATGGCTGAAAGAAGATTATAGACATTCAAAGATACACATTGTAACAAAATAGGGAGAGGGGGTGGCATGGCTCTGTTGGTAAAAATGAAAACAAGTCATTAGAAAGAGGTGACAGAAGGTCAGAAGCCGTTGAATCATTGTGTGTACAACTAAGGAATGCAAGATAAAAAGACCTTGATGGGACTTATATGCAAACCCCCCCTCCAACAATAAAACTGCCAAAAAGACAACAACCTTGTTGTAGTTAGGAGTCTTATGTGCTTCAATGACCTGGAGAGCTATGTTGGCTGGAGTCAGGACTTCATGCTTTGTCTCTTGATAGGTCACTCATGCTAAACAGGTCAAAGAGTAGAGGCCAGACTAAGAGTGGCCCACCGATCCTCCAGGTTTGTGGGGTCAGCACAATGCTACCAACACTGGCTGGTCAATCAAAGCTGTTGCAGGGAGCACTGAATAATCCTTCTACATCTGTGTGTGACGGTATTGCCGGGTCTCTACCCAGGACTTGTGTGACTGACAGTAAACCAAATGCAAACTAACACGATGAAGGAAGATGTGAAAGCCAGCAGAGATGGAGGACCATCGTTGCTGTCCTAAATGTCAATGGCGTAACAGGCTAGAAAAAAAAGTAGTAGTAAGGAAGCAGTCTACAAATTCCAATGGGAGATAGAAAATGCATGCCAAAATGGCGATGTTATAGTCATGGGGGATTTCACTACGCAGGTAGATTGGGAAAATCAAGTTGGTGCTGAGTCCCAAAAAGGGGAATTTCTAGAATGCCTATGAGATGGCATTTTAGCGCAGCTTGTGGTTGACCCTCTGGGAGATTAGATATTCTGGACTGGATTTTGTGCAATGAACCAAAATTGATTAGAGAGCTTAAGGTAAAGGAACCCTTAGGGACAGTAATTATAATATGATAGAATTCACTCTGGAGTTTGAGAAGGAGAAGTTAAAGTCAGATGTATCAGTATTTCAGTGGAGTAAATGGAATCACAGGGGCATGAGAGAGGAGCTGGCCAAAATTGATTGGAAAAGTACACAAAAGTACGGAGCAGCAATGGTTGAAATTTCTGGAAGCAATTCAGAAGGTGCATGATGTATACATACAAGATAACACAACCATGGTAAACAGGAGAAGTCAAAGGCAATATAAAGCCAAAGACAGGGCATAGAGCAAACATTAGTGGGAAGTTAGAGGATTGGGAAGCTTTTACAAACCAACTGAAGGCAACTAAAAAAGTCATTAAGATGGAAAATATGGAATACGAAGGTAAGCAAACCAATAATATTAAAGAGGATATATACAGTTTCTTCAGATACATAAAGTGTAAAAGAGAGGTGAGAGTGGATACCTGATCACTGGAAATTGATGCTGGAGAGGTAGTAATGGGGGACAATGAAATGGCGGATGAACTGAATAGGTATTTTGCATCAGTCTTCGCTGTGGAAGACACGAGCTGTATGCTGGAAGTTCAAGAGTGCAGGGGGCAGATGTGTGAAGTTATAAACACAAAATAATCTGCAGATGCTGTTGTCAAAGGAACACTCACAATGCGCTGGAGGAACTCAGCAGGTCAGTCAGCATCAGTTGAAAAAATTAGTCGACGTTTCGGGCCGAAACCCTTCATCAGGACTGAAGGAAGAACTTTGGGGAGAGTTTGAAGAATGCTCCCCCTCCCTTCCTCTATCCCTATTTCACATCACCTCCCTCATAGTTCCGCCTCCTTCTACTACTGCGCATTGTTCTCCTGCCAATCACCTCCCTGCTTCCCCTCCCCCACCCCTTGGTTTTTCAAATTACTGTTTTTTTCCACTACCAGCATTCTTCAAACCCTCCCCAAAGTTCTTCCTTCAGTCCTGACGAAGGGTTTTGGCCTGAAACGTCAACTAATCTTTTCAACTGATGCTGACTGACCTGCTGAGTTCCTCCAGCGCATTGTGAGGTGTGTGAAGTTGCCATTACTAGGGAGAAAGTTTTGGGGAAATTGAAAGGTCTGAAGGTACATAAATCACCGAGACTAGATGGGTACACCCCAGAGTTTTGACAGAGGTGGTTGGAGAGATAGTGAAGGCATCAGGAATGATCTTTAATGAATTACTAGATTCTGGAATAGATTCGGAAGACTGGTAAATTGCAAATGTCACTCCACTCTTCAAGAAGGGAGAGAGGCAGAAGAAAGGAAATTATAGGGCAGTTAGTCTGCCTTTGAGATTGGGAAGATGTTGGAGTTGATTGGTAAGGATGTGATTTTGGGGCACTTGGAGGAAGACTCTAGCCTGGATAAACAAGGACAGTCCTTGTGCAGGATTCCGTAAAGGTTAATTTGCAGGTTGAGTTGGTGGTGAGGAAGGCAAAAGCAATGTTAGCATTCATTTCAAGAGGATTATAGTATAAAGGCAGGGGTGTAATATTCAGACTTTATAAAGCACTGGTTATGCCTCACTTGGAGTATTATGAGTAGCTTGGTCCCCTTATCTAAGAAAGGATGTGTTGACATTGGAAAGAGTTTAAAGGATGTTCATGAAAATGATTCTGGGAATGAATGGCTTGTCATGTGAAGAGCATTTGATGGCTCCGGGCCTGTACTCACTGGAATTCAGAAGAATGAGGGGTGACCTCATTGAAACATATCGAACGCTGAAAGGCCTTGATAGAGTGGATGTGGAGAAGATGTTTCCTACGGTGGGGCATCTAAGACCAGAGGACACAGACTCAGAATAGAAGGGCATCGTTTAAGAGTGAAGATAAGGAGGAATTTCTTTAGCCAGAGAGTGGTGAGTCTATGGACATCATTGCCACAGGTGGCTGTGAAGGCCAAGTCAATAAGGCAGGGGTTGATAGATTCTTGATTAGTCAGGGCATGAAGGGATACAGGGAGAAGGCCGGAGATTGGGGCTGAGAGGGAAATTCGATCAGCCATGATGAAATAGCGGAGCAGGTTCAATGGGCCAAATGGGCTAATTCTGCTCCTATATCTTATGGTCTTATGGCTGTTGCTGTGGTACCATTCTGTCATAGTTTCAAACTCCCTCCTATATACTGATTTTTGACTACCTTTGATTTAACAAATGACGGTGGTGTCATCAGCAAACTTAAATGTGGCACTGGAGCTGAGATTAGCCTCACAATCATAAGTATAAAGTGAATAGATCAGGGGGCTAAGCACACAGCCTTGTGGTATACCTATGTTGATGATGATTGTGGATGCCAATCCGAACTGACTGGCATCTGCATTGGAGGAACTCAATAATACAGTTGCACAAGGAGATATTGAGGCCTAAGTCTTGGAGCTTATTGATTAGTTTTGAGGGGATAATAGTATAGAGTACCAAAGTGTAGTCAATGAAGAGCATTCTTATGTATGCACCTTCACTGTCCAGATGTAACAAGTTCGAGTGAAGAGCCAATGAAATGGAATCTGCTGACAACCTGTTGTGATGGTAGACAAATTGGAGTGGATCCAAGTCACTTTTCAGGTAGGAGTTGATATCTTTCATCACCAACGTCTCAAAGCAGTTTATCACAGTGGATGTAAGTGTTGCTGGATGATGGTCATTGAGGCAGATTGCCACTTTCTCCTTGGGCGCTGGTGTAAGTGAAGCTTAAGGGTGTCATAGACTGCTGAAACAAGACGTTAAAGTTATTAGCCAGTTGATTACCACAGGTCTTCAGTACTTGGCCAGGTGCCCCATTCCAAATATGTACCATACTCTGCAAGGAAAAGTTTCCCCTCATTGTCCTTCTAAATCTTCTTCCTGTCATCCCAAATCTATGCCCTTACTGTAGTTTTAAGACTCCCCTACCCTGACTGTTAACATTCAGTTATGTATGCCCTTCATAATGTAAAACTATTCGCTAAGATTGCCCCTCAATCTCCTGCATTCCAAAGGATGAACACTTAGCCTGGTCAATCGCTCCCTATAATTCAGGCCCTCTAATCATGGACTTCTTTTGTAAATCTTTTCTGTACTTTGTCCAGTTAAACCATGCTGTTTCTATACCAGGATAACCAAAACTGTACACTGTACTCTAAGTGTGGCCTCACCAATGATTTATGCATCTGCAACATTATGTCCCAACTCCTGTAGTCAGTGCTTGACTGATGGAGGCCAGTGTGCTGAATGCTTTTTCACCAGCCTTTCTACCTGTGCTGCTACTTTCAATGACCGATGCACTCCTCGTGCTCCAAGATCCTTCAGTTCCATTTCACTCCTTAGGGCCCTACTATTCCTAACTTATACTAATGCTGGTTTAACTTTCCAGTGGTTGCTTACTCTTTTTCAGATTGGAGAAAAGCAATGATTACCCAAGGATTGTTAGTAGGACTGCTGCTCTTGGTGATGTATATTAACAACCTGGGCTTGGATAGACATGTTTGCAAAATCTGTGATGATGGCTGGGACTATCATAATTAGAGTGGGATAGTAGTAGGCTTCTGAATATCCAGATTACTGAAATGGACATATGCACTGCAGATAGAATCCACCATAAAGAAATGTGAATATATCTCGTAATGAAGAAAGGCATTGTGAGCTGAATAATTATGATGTTAGTCCAAAATACCAGACCTGGGGATGGATTTATACAAACATTGAAACATGCGGCAATGAATTCAGAAAGCTACTAAAATGTACATTGGTTCCTTGAATTTACTGGACAACATATTTTTTCGAAAGTATTGCTTTAAATTTTTTTGTTTATGATAGACCCCTTGAAGCTAAGTACAAATATGATTTCAGACTACTTGTATCATGTAGGGTTTTGGAGAAACAAGAAATGAACTTTTATTGAATATAATGCATTTAATTGCATAACAGTGCTGATGCTTTGCAATAGTTCAACAAAGCTAATTTTTTGATGATTTTCACTTGTACTCAAAGGTTTCAAAGGTACAATTTAATGTCTGAGAAATGTATACAATATACATCTTGAAATGCTTTTTCTTCACAACCATCCACTAAAACAGATGAGTGCCCCAATGAATGAACACAGTCAAATGTTCGAACCCTAAAGACCCCTCCCCCAGCTCCCTACTCCCACGCGTAAACGGCAGCAAGCAACAATCTCCTCTCCCCCCACCAGCAAATAAAGCATCGGCACCCACCACTGAACACTCAGGCGTGAGCAAAGCAACAGTAAAGCCATAAACTCGGTGTTTTTGAGTCTTTTTGCTTAAGTGCTCAACCATAATCAGCGAGCTTTGGTGGATTCCAGAATCAGCCAGCCCTGACACCGTTTCTCCGTGACTGCAATGTCCCAGTGAAACCTTTCACCATGCTCTTCACTGACAGTGCCATGATTTGCAGCAAAAAAAGTCTTAATGAGATTGCATAACATGAATTTTTAGTGACATGTTGCAGTTCATAGTTTTGTATGCTTGAAGCATGTTGTCAGCCAGCTGCACATAGTTTAGTGCTTTGTAGTTGCTGAGAAAATTTTCAACAATATCCTTGAATGTCTTCCATGTAATTTTCTCCGGTCCCACTAGAAGTTCTTCAAGTTCTTCATGAATAATCTGTTTGAATTCTGGACCAAGAAAAATGCCTTCCTTAATCTTGACATCAGTTATTCTGAGAAATATCTGTCTCAGATATCAAAATTCTTCATGGAAATTTATACCCTTTCCGAAACCTGTCCTGCCATGCAGTATCCCTGCTTAAGTAAGCCCAACCATGCCTGGACAAGATAGAAAACTCTTCAGCTTACATTGTGGGCAACATTTTAATTGACTTGAGTTATGAATTGAAATAACAAATATAGGCAATTTTAAAAAATGGTGTGTGATAGGGACATTTCATGGTGATTTTCATGATCAGCATCCCAAAATCCATAAGATACACCCAGAAGTATTCAGAAAGCAATACGTTTGTTGTCCAGTGTTATTGGAGAAATACTCAAGGAAGAGATCATACTAAATCTTTATAAAAAAAATTCTTGTCAGGTCTTGGGAATTTATCTACCCTAATTTGCCTCAAGACTGCAAACCACTCCTCCTCTGTAATCGGTATAGGGTCTAACTCCTCACATAGAAAAATTTACAGCACAATACAGGCTTTTCGGCCCACAAAGCTGTGCCGAACATGTCCTTACCTTAGAAATTACCTAGGGTTACCCATAGCCCTCTATTTTTCTAAGCTCCATGTACCTATCCAGGAGTATCCTATTGTATCCACCTCCACCACCGTTGCTGGCAGCCCATTTCACTCTCTGTGTAAAAAACTTACTCCTGATATCTCCTCTGTACCTACTTCCAAGCACCTTAAATCTATGCCTGGGAAAAAGCCTCTGACTATCCACACGATCAATGCCTCTCATCATCTTATACACCTCTATCAGGACACCTCTCACCCTCCGTCACTCCAAGGAGAAAAGGCCAAGTTCACTCAACCTATTCTGATAAGGCATGCTCCCCAATCCAGGCAACATCCTTGTAAACCTCCTCTGCACCCTTTCTATGGTTTCCACATCCTTCCTGTAGTGAGGCGACCAGAACTGAGCACAGTACTCCAAGTGGGGTCTGACCAGGATCCTATATAGCTGCAACATTACCTTTCGGCTCCTAAACACAATCCTATGATTGATGAAGGCCAATGCACCATATGCCTTCTTAACCACAGAGTCAACCTGCACAGCAGCTTTGAGTGTTCTATGGACTTGGACCCCAAGATCCCTCTGATGCTCCTCACTGCCAAGAGTCTTACCATTAATTCTATATTCTGCCATCATATTTGACCAATCAAAATGAACAACTTCACACTTAAGCAACACACATAAAAGTTGCTGGTGAATGCAGCAGGCCAGGCAGCACCTCTTCCTAGAGATGCTGCCTGGCCTGCTGCGTTCACCAGCAACTTTTATGTGTGTTGCTTGAATTTCCAGCATCTGCAGAATTCCTGTTGTTTGCGTTTAATTTCACACTTATCTGGGTTGAAGTCCATCTGCCACTTCTCAGCCCAGTTCTGCATCCTATTGATGTCCTGCTGTAACCTCTGACAGTCCTCCAGACGATCCACAGCTCCCCCAACCTTTGTGTCATCAGCAAACTTACTAACCCACCCTTCTACTTCTTCATCCAGTTCATTTATAAAAATCACAAAGAGGAGGGGTCCCAGAACAGATCCCTGCAGAACACCACTGGTCACCGACTTCCATGCAGAATACGAACCATTATGGAAGGGATTGAAAGTTATGGAAGGGTTATGGAAGTTATGCATTGTAAGGGAATGGATATATGAGTGTTTGGATAGGCGTGGAATGATTAGGGATAGTCAGCATGCTCGGTAGGTTGTGTCTAGCTAATCTTATAGAGTTTATTGTGGATGGTACCTGGAAGGTTGATGAAGACAAAGCACTGTATGTTGTCTACATGGACTTTAGCAAGGCATTTGGCAAGGTCCCGCATATGAGGTTAGTCAAAATGGTTCAGTCACTTGGTATTCAAGATGAGTTAGTAAATTGGATTAGAAATTGACCTTGTTGGAGAAGCCAGAGAGGGGTAGTAGATGATTGCCTCTCTAACTGGAGACCTGGAGTGCCACAAGGATTGGTGCTAGGTCCATTGTTGTTTGTCATCTGTATCAATGATCTGGATGATAATGTGGTTAACTGGATCAGCAAATTTGCAGATGACATCAAGATTGGGGGGGTAGTGAGCAGCAAGGAAAACTATCAGAGCTTGCAGTGGGATGTGGACCAGTTGGACAAATGGGCTGAAAATTGGCAGACAACTGCGAGGTGTTGCATTTCAGTGGGACCAACCAGGGTAGGTCTCACACAGTGAATGGTAAGGCACTGAGGAGTGCAGTAGAACAAAGGGGTCTGGAAATTAGAAACATAGAAACATAGAAAAACCTACAGCACAATACAGACCCTTCAGCCCACAAAGTTGTGCCGAACATGTCCCTACCTTAGAAATTACTAGGGTTATCCATAGCCCTCCATTTTTCTAAGCTCCATGTACCTATCCAAAAGTCTCTTAAAAGATCTATCATATCCACCTCTACTACCATTGCCAGC
This sequence comes from Mobula hypostoma, assembly GCF_963921235.1. NCBI lineage: Eukaryota > Metazoa > Chordata > Chondrichthyes > Myliobatiformes > Myliobatidae > Mobula > Mobula hypostoma. The sequence goes on from NC_086097.1 coordinate 198,909,303, forward strand.
AGCCCATTTCACGCATTCACCACTCTCTGCGTAAAAAACCTAACCCTGACATCTCCTCTGTACCTACTCCCAAGCACCTTAAACCTGTGCCCTCTTGTGGCAGCCATTTCAGCCCTGGGTAAAAGCCTCTGACTATCCACATGATCAATGCCTCTCATCATCTTATACACCTCTATCAGGTCATCTCTTATCCTCCGTTGCTCCAAGGAGAAAAGGCCGAGTTCACTCAACCTGTTTTCATAAGGCATGCTCCCCAATCCAGGCAACAGCCTTGTAAATCTCCTCTGCACCCTTCCTATGGTTTCCACATCCTTCCTGTAGTGAGGTGACCAGAACTGAGCACAGTACTCCAAGTGGGGTCTGACCAGGGTCCAATATAGCTGCAACATTACATCTCGGCTCCTAAATTCAATTCCACAATTGATGAAGGCCAATACACTGTATACCTTCTTAACCACAGAGTCAACCTGCACAGCTGCTTTGAGCGTCCTATGGACTCGAACCCCAAGATTCCTCTGATCCTCCTCACTGCCAAGAGTCTTACCATTAATACTATATTCTGCCATCATATTTGACCTACCAAATTGAACCACTTCACACTTATCTGGGGTGAACTCCATCTGCCACTTCTCAGCCCAGTTTTGCATCCTATCAATGTCCCGCTGCAACCTTTGACAGCCCTCTACACCAGCGATTCCCAACCACCGGGCCGCGGACCGGTACTGGGCCGCAAAGCATGAGCTACCGGGCCGCGAGGAAATTATATGATTTGGCGTTATGAGTCAGCTGCATCTTTCCTCATTCCCTGTCACACACTGTTGAGCTTGAACACACACGAGGTCTTTACCCGCGCGTCATCCATGTCAGTGCGGGAAGGAGATCAACTCCTCAAGCTTGCAAATGATGGCGGACTGAAAAGTATGTTTCACGTAACATCTCTGCCGGCATTCTGGATCAAAGTCAAGGCTCAATATCCTGAGATAGCCATGAAAGCACTGAAAATGTTGCTTCCGTTTCCAGCATATCTCTGAGAAGCGGAGTTTTCTGCAATGAATGCAACGAAAACTAAATTGCGGAATAGACTGGACACAAGGAACCCCCTTCGAGTATCGCTGTCTCCCATCACCCCTCGATGGCACCGTCTTGTTGCAGGGAAACAAGCCCAGGGCTCCCAATGATTCAGGGATACTGATGTGTTGCAATGATTTTATATGTTCATACGGGGAAAATATATGCTGTGTGTTTAATATCCAAATGTTACTTAAAATGTTATGATGCTATTGACTTATATAACCATATAATAGTTACAGCACGGAAACAGGCCATCTCTGCCCTTCTAGTCTGTGCCAAACGCTACTCTCACCTTGTCCCACCGACCTGCACTCAGCCCATAACCCTCCATTCCTTTCCTATCCATACACCTATCCAATTTTTCTTTAAATGATAATATCGAACCTGCCTCTACCACTTCTACTGGAAGTTCGTTCAACACTTACTTCAAGCTCCCCTGTCCTCCCCTGATAATTGACTTATCACTATATTCATGCGAGGAAAATATGCGCTGTGTGTTTAATATTAAATTCGTTAGATAAACCCTTTTAGAAACAAAATTGAGTGTATTAGCCATTTATCACCTATATTCCGGTCGTGATTAACACCCCCCGCCGGTATAGAATCGCCAAAAAGGATTTGTAGAAAAAAAAATCGGCACATACACGCATGCGCAAGTGACACATGCACACTGGTGCCCGCGCAAGGCTACATGGTCATTTTAGTCTTTCTTGGGGTAAACTCAACATATTTGACTGCTACTCTTGTCCGTTGGTAACCCTACCACCCCACCCTCCACCCCCCCCCACCCCGTGTTGGCCGGTCTGCAAGAATATTGTCAATAACAAACCGATCCGCGTTGCAATAAAGATTGGGGACCCCTGCTCTACACTATCCACAACACCTCCAACCTTTGTGTCATCAGAAAACTTACTAACCCATCCCTCCATTCCTCACCCAGTTCATTTATAAAAATCACGAAGAGAAGGGGTCCCAGAACAGATCCCTGGGGCACACCACTGGTCACCGACCTCCATGCAGAATATGACCCGTCTACAACCACACTTTGCCTTCTGTGGGCAAGCCAGTTCTGGATCCACAAAGCAATGTCCCCTTGGATCCCATGCCTTCTTACTTTCTCAATAAGCCTTGCATGGGGTACCTTATCAAATGCCTTGCTGAAATCCATATACACTACATCTACTGCTCTTCCTTCATCAATGTGTTTAGTCACATCATCAAAAAATTCAATCAAGATCGTAAGGCATGGCTGCCCTTGACAAAGCCATGCTGGCTATTCCTAATCATGTTTACCTCTCCAAATGTTCATAAATCCTGCCTCTTAGGATCTTCTCCATCAATTTACCAACCACTGAAGTAAGACTCACTGGTCTATAATTTCCTGGGCTATCTCTACTCCCTTTCTTGAATAAGGGAACAACATCCGCAACCCTCCAATCCTCTGGAACCTCTCCTGAACCCATTGATGATGCAAAGATCATCGTCAGAGGATCAGCAATCTCCTCCCTTGATTCCCATAGTAGCCTGGGGAATATCTCATCTGGTCCCGGCGACTTATCCAATTTGATGCTTTCCAAAAGCTCCAGCACATCCTCTTTCTTAATATCTACATGCTCAAGCTTTTCAGTCTGCTGCAAGTCATCACTACAATCACCAAGATCCTTGTCCATGGTGAATACTGAAGTAAATTATTCATTAAGTATCTCTGCTATTTCCTCCGGTTCCATACACACTTTCCCACTGTCACACTTGATAGGTCCTATTCTTTCACGTCTTATCCTCTTTCACTTCACATACTTGCAGAATGCCTTGGGTTTTCTTTAATCCTGCCTCCCAAGACCTTCTCATGGCCCCTTCTGGCTCTCCTAATTTCCTTCTAAAGCTCCTTCCTGCTAGTCTTATAATCTTCTAGATCGCGAACATCACCTAGCTCTCTGAACCTTTCGTCAGCTTGACTAGATTTACTACAGTCTTTGTACACCATGGTTCCTGTACCCTACCATAATTTCCCTGTCTCATTGGAACTCCACACAAATATCCCCTGAACTCATGGGGAACAGGGTCTTGCCCTTCACACTGGGGTCATCCGTTTCCGAGAAGTGTCGACTCAGAACAGATCTGGTGAACCAGGCATCCATGAGGTGCTGTGGACCATCATCTTTAGCAGGATCCATGGTTCAATATAAACTGAATGGCATGCTGGGAGCAGTAGTGCTTTATCTATTCTCTTAAAGCTGCAACACAGGAATTCATAATACTAAACAGTAGAAGGAAATATGCACTGGCGGGGCCCAAGAGCTGTGTGCAAAAGCAAAGCTGAAGCAATTGTCACTGGTTCAGCCCAAAGTGTCAAGCAGGTGATTGACCTCTTTCTTCCTGAGATCCCCGCTGTGGTGGAAGCCAGTCTTTACCAAATTGATTCACTCCACATGGTATCAAGAAACTGCTGAGAGCGCTGAATTCAGCAGAGGCTATGGGACCAGACAACATCGCAGCTGTAGTACTGAAGGCCTTGCTTCACAACTGATACTGTTGCAGCTAAACTGCCATATTCCAACACAGGCAGACACCTGGCAGTGTTCAAAATTGTTCATCTTATCCTGTTCACAAAAAGAAAGACAAATCCAATTTGGATACTTACAAACTCACTCATGAGCACATGACCAATTAAATGCTTTTTCTAACTTGTCTGTTCCTACCTCTCTCCAATGCTATTATAAAGGAGATAGAATTCCTGTCCCTGAGCCATCCAAGTCTCTGTAATGGCCACCACATCATAGCTCCAAGTACTCATCCATGCTCTAAGCTCATCTGCTTTGTTCATAATACTCCCTGCATTAAAATAGACACATCTCAAACCGTCGGTCTGAGCGCGTCCCTTCTTTATCACCTGTCTATCCTCCCTCACACACTGTCTCCAAGCTTTCTCTATTTGGGAGCCAACCTCCTCTTCCCTGGTCTCTTCAGTTTGGTTCCCAACCCCCAACAATTAGACAATAGACAATAGACAATAGGTGCAGGAGTAGGCCATTTGGCCCTTCAAGCCAGCACCGCCATTCACTGTGATCATGGCTGATCATCCACAATCAGTATCCAGTTCCTGCCTTATCCCCATTACCTTTGATTCTGCTATCTTTAAGAGCCTTATCCATCTCTTTTTTGAAAGCATCCAGAGACTTGGCCTCCACAGCCTTCTGGGGCAGAGCATTCCATATATCCACCACTCTCTGGGTGAACAAGTCTTTCCTCAACTCCGTTCTAAATGGCCTACCCCTAATTCTTAAACTGTGGCCTCTGGTTCTGGACTCACCCATCAGCGGGAACATACTCCCTGCCTGCAGCGTGCCCAATCCCTTAATAATCTTATATGTTTCAATAAGATCCCCTCTCAGCCTTCTAAATTCCAGAGTATACAAGCCCAGTTGCTCCAATCTTTTGACATATGACAGTCCGGCCATCCCGGGAATTAACCTTGTGAACCTACGCTGCACTTCCTCAATAGCAAGAATGTCCTTCCTCAAATTTGGAGACCAAAACTGCACACAGTACTCCAGGTGTGGTCTCACCAGGGCCCTGTACAGCTGCAGAAGGACCTCTTTACTCAATTCCCCTTGTTATGAAGGCCAGCATACCATTAGCTTTCTTCACTGCCTGCTGTACTTGCATGCTTGCTTTCATTGACTGATGTACAAGAACACCTAGATCTCGTTGTGCTTCCCCTTTTCCTAAATTGACTCCATTTAGATAATAATCTGCCTTCCCGTTCTTACCACCAAAGTGGATAACCTCACCTTTATCCAGATTAAACTGCATCTGCCATGCATCTGCCCACTCACCCAGCCTGTCCAAGTCACCCTGCATTCTCATAACATCCTCCTCACATTACACACTGCCACCCAGCTTTGTGTCACCGGCAAATTTGCTAATGTTAGTTTTAATTCCCTCATCTAAATCATTAATATATATTGTAAACAGCTGCGGTCCCAGCACTGAACCCTGCGGTACCCCACTGGCCACCACCTGCCATTCCGAATGGGACTCGTTAATCGCTACTCTTTGTTTTCTGTCAGCCAGCCAATTTTCAATCCTTGTCAGTACTCTGCCCCCAATACCATGTGCCCTAATTTTGCCCACTAATCTCCTATGTGGGACTTTATCAAAGGCTTTCTGAAAGTCCAGGTACACTACATCCACTGGCTCTCCCTTGTCCATTTTCATAGTTCTAGTTTAAACTCTCACCAGTAGCCTTAGTAAACCTCCCCGCCAGGATATTGGTCCCCCTGGGATTCAAGTGCAACCCTTCCTTTTTGTATAGGTCACACCTGCCCCAAAAGATCCAGAAACCTGAATCCCTTCCACCTGCTCCAATCCCTCAGCCACGCATTTATCCTCCACCTCATTCTATTCCTATACTCACTGTCACATGGTATAGGCAGTAATCCTGAGTAATCTTTGCGGTCCTGCTTCTCAATCTCCTTCCTAATTCCCTGTAGTCTTTTTTCAGGAGCTCTTCCCTTTTCCTACTTATGTCGTTGGTACCAATATGTATCGCGACCTCTGGCTGTTCTCCCTCCCACTGCAGGATATCATGGACGCGATCTGAAACATCCTGGACCCTGGCACCCGGGAAGCAAATTACTGTCCGTGTTTCTTTCCTGCGTCCACAGAATCGCCTGTCTGACCCCCTAATTATAGAGTCCCCTATCACTACTGCCTTCCTCTTCCTTTCCCTACCCTTCTGAGCCATAGAGCCGGACTGTTGCTTCCCCCAAGTAGGCTGTACCCCCCAACAGTACTCAAACAGGAGTACTTATTGTTCAGGGGGACAGTCACAGAGGTGTTCTCTAGTACCTGACTCTTCCCTTTCCCTCTCCTGACTGTTACCCACTTGTCTGTCTCCTGTGGCCCCGGTGTGACCACCTGCCTATAACTCCTTTCTATCACCTCCTCACTTTCCCTGACCAGATGAAGGTCATCGAGCTGCAACTCCAGTTCCCTGACGCGGTCTCTTAGAAGCTACAGCCCGACACACAGGGTGCAGATATGGCCATCCGGGAAGCTGGGAGACTCCAGGGCCTCCCACATCTGACACCAATTCATTGAAAGTGGTGGCACAGGGAGATAGATTTGTAAAGGAGGCTCTTAGCACTATGGCCTTCATAAATCAAAGTTATGTTGAAGTTGTATAAGGCATTGGTGAAGTCTAATTTGGAGAATTATGAGCAATTTATGTCATGTACCTACAGGAAAGATGTTAATAAGGTTGAAAGAGTACAGAGAAATTTTACAGGACTGGAGGACCAGGGTTTTCAGGAAAGATTGAATAGGGTAGGACTTTATTCTTTAGAACATAGAAAATTGAGGGGAGATTTGATAGAAGTATACAAAATTATGAGGAGTACAGAAAGGGTAAATGCAAGCAGTCTTTTTCCAGTGATGTCAGGTGGGACTAGAACTAGAGGTCATGGGTTAAGGGTGAAAGGTGAAAAGTATTATGTTTTGTCATTTCAAAACATTAAATTAATTTATGGAAGATGCAGGAAGTTCGAAATGTGGGTCTAGCTTTGTCTTATACTTTTTAGTGATGCTCACATGTATTACGTGCTAGCGTGATGACATATGCAATATTAAATACACAATACTTCTCCTTGCTTTGTTATAAACTCCAATTCAATAAGAGAATGCATCTCAACTATATACACAGCAGATTATATAATCTAACTACTATACACAGACATTCACAGCATAGAAAAATTTTAAATTGTCCCATTCAGGCCTAAATAGTTAATTGCTGTGGAGGATTTCTTACTCTTCTTACAGCTTTCCTAACAAGAGGAATCACTCTGCTTGGCAGGTGAGACTTGTGGCTGTGAAAACAATCTCAGTTTCAGGGGCCTCCTCTGTGGTGGATGTAGGAGTTGATTCTGAGACTGCAGGAAGTGGTTCTGACAAGACTGGACACCTTACTTCTCCATTTCTTCCCTCTTCCTCCTTCTTCTAGTTTATGCACCTCGGTCTTGGGAGGCTGCATTTAATTTACTGGAAAATTCTCTTATTAATTCTTCTATTGCTCCCCTCATGATCTGATCCCTCTTGGTTTCCTCATCAATAACATCATCTGATAAATCTGCAGAAATGAGAAAATCTGCAGGTGCTGGAAATTCAAGCAACACACACAAAATGCTGGTGGAATGCAGCAGACCAGGCAGCATCTATAGGAAGAAGTACAGTCGACGTTTCGGGTCGAGACCCTTCGTCAGGACTAACAGAAAAAAGAGAGAGTAAGAGATTTGAAAGTAGGAGGGGGAGGGGGAGACCCGAAATGATAGGAGAAGACAGGAGGGGGAAGGATGAAGCCAGGAGCTGGAAAGTTGATTGGCAAAAGGGATACAAGGCTGGAGAAGAGGGAGTATCATGGGACGGAAGGCCTTGGAAAAAAGGGGGAGGGGAGCACCAGAGGAAGATGGAGAACAGGCAAAGAGTTATTGTGAGAGGGAAAAAGAGAGAGAGAGAGAGAAAAAAATAAATAAATAAATAAATAAATAAATAAATAAATTAGTGATGGGGCCCCTCCTCCCCTTCTTACCCCATCCCTAATTTATTTATTTATTTATTTATTTATATTTTTTCTCTCTCTCTCTTTTTCCCTCTCACAATAACTCTTTGCCTGTTCTCCATCTTTCTCTGGTGCTCCCCTCCCCCTTTTTTCCAAGGCCTTCCGTCCCATGATACTCCCTCTTCTCTAGCCTTGTATCCCTTTTGCCAATCAACTTTCCAGCTCCTGGCTTCATCCTTCCCCCTCCTGTCTTCTCCTATCATTTCAGGTCTCCCACTCCCCCTCCTACTTTCAAATCTCTTACTCTCTCTTTTTTCTGTTAGTCCTGACGAAGGGTCTCGACCCGAAACATCGACTGTACTTCTTGCTGTAGATGCTGCCTGGCCTGCTGTGTTCCACCAGCATTTTGTGTGTGTTATCTGATGAATCCTCTGTTTTTGTATCCCCATTGGCTCCTTTCTTTTTGGCCTCCTATTCATCCAGTTGGGCTTTGGTCTTTGCATCCACTTTTACGAGCAGTTTTTTGTCTCCCACTTGAAGTTCAGGCAATAAATTTAATAGATGCAGAGTAGATTCTAGTTCTTCATACCCACAAATGCTGAATGCATGAAACTTTCCTGAAGCTTCTTGAACTCTCTTCCAGCATAAAACATAGCTAAATTTTGCAAGTAACTGCCTGATTAAGCTTTCTCAGATACATTGCCTACAAAAACTGTAGTAGTCAGACCACTGCTTTTGTCACTTTCATAGTTTCTCTGAGCAATATGGTCCTTCCTTGGTCCAATATGCTTCCCAGCCAGAGGCACAGAGATTGACACCCACACCTGTTTGTCCTCTGTTGGACAACAGTTCATGGTGTTTGGCATAGATTCAATTGTGGCATCATCCAGTACTTTTTTAGTTTGTTTTCAGTTGACTTTATTACAGTGGATGTGGCATGTGAATTGAGGATGGATCTCCAATCAAGCTGTGGTTGTCTTAGCCAATCATGCACCCACAATGCTGGTCCTTCTGTTTTTACCACATACAAGCTCAATTTAGCTTGTTAGTTGTTATATTTCACTACTGTGAATGTCATTCCCATGGGAGTTATCTTTTCTCCAGTTTAAGTTCTCAGTTGGAAATCTGCAGGCTTCAATTTAATATCTTTGAAATCTGAAATCTTTGCAAGGACCTGGTCCCATTGCAATTTGCCAATCACCACAATAAGTCAATGGCAGACGCCATCTCCATGGCTCTCTACACGGCTTTAGACCACCTAGACAACACAAACACCTATGTTAGGATGCTGTTCATTGACCTTAGCTCAGCATTTAATACCATCGTTCCCACAATCCTGATTAAGAAGTTGCAGAACCTGGGCCTCTGTACCTCCCTCTGCAATTGGATCCTCGACTTTCTAACCGGAAGACCACAGTCTGTATGGATTGGTATTAACATATCCTCCTCGCTGACAATCAACACTGGTGCACCTCAGGGGTGTGTGCTTAGCCCACCGCTCTACTCTCTGTATACACATGACTATGTGGATAGGCGTAGCTCAAATACCACCTACAAATTTGCGGACAATACAACCATTGTTGGTAGAATCTCAGGTGGTGACGAGAGCGCGTAGAGGAGTGAGGTATGCCAGCTAGTTGAAAGGTGCCGCATCAACAACCTGGCACTCAACAGCAGTAAGATGAAAGAGTTGATTGTGGACTTCAGGAAGGATAAGACGAAGGAACATATACCAATCCTCATAGAAGGATCAGAGAGTGAGCAGCTTCAAGTTCTTGGTCGTCAAGATCTCTGAGGATCTAACCTGGTCCCAACATGTCGATGTAGTCATAAAGAAGGCAAGACAGCAGCTATACTTTATAAGGAATTTAAAGAGATTTGGCATGTCAACAAATACACTCAAAAACTTCTATAGTTGTACCGTGGAGAGCATTCTGACAGGCTGCATCAGCGTCTGGTATGGAGGGGCCATTGCACAAGACTGAAAGAAGCTGCAGGAGGTTGTAAATCTAGTCAGCTCCATCTTGGGCACTAGCCTACAAAGTACCCAGGACATCTTCAGGGAGTGGTGTCTTAGAAAGGCAGTGTCCATTATTAAGGGCCTCCAGCACCCAGGGCATGCCCTTTTCTCACTGTTACCATCAGGTAGGAGATACAGAAGCCTGAAGGCACACACTCAGTGATTCAGGAACAGCTTCTTCCCCTCTGCCATCCGATTCTTAAATGGACATTGAAGCTTTGGACACTACCTCACATTTTTAATATACAGTATTTCTGTTTTTTGCACATTAAAAAAAACCTATTATGTACATAATTTATTTATTTATTCATGTTTTATTTATTTATTAGTATTATTATTACTCTGTCTGCTAGATTATGTATTGCATTGAATTGCTGCTGCTAAGTTAACAAATTTAATGTCACATGCCGGTGATAATAAACCTGATTCTGATTCTGTTTTAACTCATTTCGTGGAATTACTGAAACAGCCAAACCAGTATCCAATTCCATTTTAATTACTTCTGGTGTATTTGCCGTTCACTTCTGGTGTAAGCCATATTGTCTGTCTCCTTTTCCAAATTGTAAATCTCAAGGGTACCCTATCCTGTTTCAGTCTCATCATTATCAGATTTTTCATCAGTCTCATCATTATCAGATTTTTCATCAATAACATGTGGATTGGTACTCTTTTTAAAACTGTAACTTGGCCTTCTAACTTTTTCTCTTCCCAGAGCAGTCCTTTATTTTTGTCAGCCCAACATGCTCTTTGAATTTGTCCTACTTGGTTGCATTTTCTGCAAGTTTCGCTTTTAAATCTGCATTTGTTTGCTGTATGTGAACCCCTGCCACAATGGTAACACAGTTTGTATGTTTATCCAGGCTGGTTTCTGTTTAGATGCTGCAATTTCATCCACGCTCACTTTCATTTCTGACTGCAACTCAATTGTGTCTCCGTTTGCAGTTTCCATTGAAAAAAGAATTTCAATTGCTCATTTGAATGTTCACTGTGCTTCAGCTAGGAGCTGTTTTTGAATGCTTTCTTGTGAGACTCCACCAACAATCTCTTAGTACATTATTAAGCCCACTACCAGACTGACAATGCTCAGACAAACGCTTCAATCCAGCCACGTACACTGAAATGGACTCCCCTTCATTTTGATTCCACTTATGAAACCTAAAGCATTCTGTAATCAACAATGGCTCTGGTTCGAAGTGTTCCTGCATCATGGACAATTTCAGCAAAGATAATATCTAATGCTTTAGTTGGAGCAGTTAAACTTCAAAGCAAACTGTATGCCTTTAAACCTAATGCGCGTAGCAAAATTGACATTAGGTTCTTGTTGCAATTGCTTCAAAATACTGTTCCAGTAGTTCAGTATACATGAGCCAATTACCTGTTGTGTTATCAAACTCGTCAATCGTTCCAATGATCCATCCAATTCTGCTTTTTTAATGATTATTATCACCCAGTCCTCACTCTTTATGAACACTGAAATTGTCCATTAGTGGCCTTTTAAAAAAAACTCGATTGTGTATCCCTTCCGAAGAATATGTGCTGGCTGCTTTTGTTTCAAACTCGATTGTCTCTCCATGTGCTGGGCTGTTTTATATTCGACCATTCCTTGTATGTTTTTTTTTAGTTTGAATCCCTCGCTGCACTTCAACAGGTTGATAGCCATCTGGGGTTCATTTTAAAAATACTTCGTCACCAGTGTTATGTTATGTAACTTCAAAACATTAAACTAATTCAAGGAAGATACGGGTAGCCTGAAATGCAAGTGTAGCTTCATCTTTTACTTTAAGCGACTTTCACACATTGCACTTGGTAGCGTGATGATGTATGCAATTAATGTAATTTTACATATAACCCATAATTAATTATTTAAATCAACAGGAATGCTTAATCAACCAATATTTATGAAAGATTACTCAAATATTATTGAAATATTAAATACACAACAAAATGTTTAAGGGGAACATGAGGGGAAACTTTATCATTCAAAGGGTCTTGAGAGTGAGGAATGAGCTGGTAGTGCAAGTGGTGCATACGAACTCGATTTCAAAGTTTAAGAGAAATTTAGACAGGTACATGGATGGTGGGGGAGGGGTGGTATGGAGGACTATTATCCAGGTTCAGGTCCATGGGACTGGACAGTTTAAATAGTTTGGCATGGACTAGATGGGCCAAAGGGCCTGTTTCTGTGCAGTGCTTTTCTATAACTGTATAAGGCTGTTCTCAGATTACACACATCTGATTTATGGACAACTATATATATGAATGACCTCCCATAATATTTCTAAATTCAGAAGTATGATAAACATACTTGAAGGAATTGGTGAAAAACGTTACCAAGATGAATCCACCTATGTTTCCTTATTGCCTGAAATAAATTTACAACAAAATTTACTATCTTAATATGCTGATATGCTGTATACTAAAATAAATGTTCTTAAATCCTTGAGCAGATCATTTCAAAGATACATCAATGAAGGGAAAAACTAGGATAATCTGAAATGAAGTAAACATTTAATGTGTCGATTGACAACATTGCATCACAGTCTTTAGTAATCCTTTCTTGTTCAACTTATTTGGCAGAAGACCCTTTTAAATTGGGTGAAACATGTCGAATGCAAATGTTGCTGGTGAACGCAGCAGGCCAGGCAGCATCTCTAGGAAGAGGTGCAGTCGACGTTTCAGGCCGAGACCCTTCGTCAGGACTAACTGAAGGAAGAGTGAGTAAGGGATTTGAAAGTTGGAGGGGGAGGGGGAGGGGGAAATCCAAAATGCTAGGAGAAGACAGGAGGGGGAGGGATGGAGCCAAGAGCTTGACAGGTGATAGGTAAAAGGGATACGAGAGGATCATGGGACAGGAGGTCCGGGAAGAAAGACAAGGTGGGGGGGAACCCAGAGGATGGGCAAAGGGTATACTCAGAGGGACAGAGGGAAAAAAAGGAGAGTGAGAGAAAGAATGTGTGTATAAAAATAAGTAACAGATGGGGTATGGGGGGGGGTGGGGCATTAGTGGAAGTTAGAGAAGTCGATGTTCATGCCATCAGGTTGGAGGCTACCCGGACGGAATATAAGGTGTTGTTCCTCCAACCTGAGTGTGGCTTCATCTTTACAGTAGAGGAGGCCGTGGATAGACATGTCAGAATGGGAATGGGATGTGGCATTAAAATGTGTGGCCACTGGGAGATCCTGCTTTCTCTGGCGGACAGAGCATAGGTGTTCAACAAAGCAGTCTCCCAGTCTGCGTCGGGTCTCGCCAATATATAAAAGGCCACATCGGGAGCACCGGACACAGTATATCACCCCAGCCGACTCACAGGTGAAGTGTTGCCTCACCTGGAAGGACTGTTTGGGGCCCTGAATGATGGTAAGGGAGGAAGTGTAAGGGCATGTGTAGCACTTGTTCCGCTTACACGGATAAGTGCCAGGAGGGAGATCAGTGGGGAGGGATGGGGGGGGACGAATGGACAAGGGAGTTGCGTAGGGAGCGATCCCTGCGGAATGCAGGGGGGGGAGGGAAAGATGTGCTTAGTGGTGGGATCCCATTGGAGGTGGCAGAAGTTACGGAGAATAATATGTTGGACCCGGAGGCTGGTGGGGTGGTAGGTGAGGACCAGGGGAACCCTATTCCTAGTGGGGTGGCGGGAGGATGGAGTGAGAGCAGATGTACGTGAAATGGGGGAGATGCGTTTAAGAGCAGAGTTGATAGTGGAGGAAGGGAAGCCCCTTTCTTGAAAAAAGGAAGACATCTCCCTCGTCCTAGAATGAAAAGCCTCATCCTGAGGGCAGATGCGGCGGAGACGGAGGAATTGCGAGAAGGGGATGGGGTTTTTGCAAGAGACAGGGTGAGAAGAGGAATAGTCCAGATAGCTGTGAGAGTCAGCAGGCTTATAGTAGACATCAGTGGATAAGATAGCACATCTTTCCCTCCCCCCCTCTCTCTGCATTCCGCAGGGATCGCTCCCTACGCGACTCCCTTGTCCATTCGTCCCCCCCATCCCTCCCCACTGATCTCCCTCCTGGCACTTATCCGTGTAAGCGGAACAAGTGCTACACATGCCCTTACACTTCCTCCCTTACCACCATTCAGGGCCCCAAACAGTCCTTCCAGGTGAGGCAACACTTCACCTGTGAGTCGGCTGGGGTGATATACTTGTCCGGTGCTCCTGATGTGGCCTTCTATATATTGGCGAGACCCGATGCAGACTGGGAGACCGCTTTGCTGAACACCTACGCTCTGTCCGCCAGAGAAAGCAGGATCTCCCAGTGGCCACACAATTTAATTCCACATCCCATTCCCATTCTGACATGTCTATCCACGGCCTCCTCTACTGTAAAGATGAAGCCACACTCAGTTTGGAGGAACAACACCTTATATTCCGTCTGGGTAGCCTCCAACCTGATGGCATGAACATCGACTTCTCTAACTTCCGCTAATGCCCCACCTCCCCCTCGTACCCCATCTGTTACTTATTTTTATACACACATTCACTCTCCTTTTTCTCCCTCTGTCCCTCTGAATATACCCCTTGCCCATCCTCTGGGTCCCCCCCCTTGTCTTTCTTCCCGGACCTCCTGTCCCATAATCCTCTCGTATCCCTTTTGCCTATCACCTGTCCAGCTCTTGGCTCTATCCCTCCCCCTCCTATCATTTTGGATCTCCCCCTCCCCCTCCAACTTTCAAATCCCTTACTCACTCTTCCTTCAGTTAGTCCTGACGAAGGGTCTCGGCCTGAAACGTCGACTGTACCTCTTCCTAGAGATGCCGCCTGGCCTGCTGCGTTCACCAGCAACTTTTATGTGTGTTGCTTGAATTTCCAGCATCTGCAGAATTCCTGTTGTTTGCAAGTGCAAATGTTGATAGGTTAACTGGTCACTGTAAATTGCTCCCAGTTTTTTGGTGAGTGCTGCACTTAGGTCACCAATTTTTCACCACAAACTTAAAGCATGCAATCTGATCAATCTCATTCTCAGGGAAGTAAATGAGGCAGTGATTGGTAGGATCAGATGCAACAGATTGCTATTCAGAATGAATCTTTCCATATTGCATTTTGAACCCAAAACAGGCAAATGATGTTGAACTTCTTTGCTTTTTTAATTGTTTCTTTGGGGGGCTCTGGTCATTGTCTCATTATTACGTTGGGTAAAGATATCCAGGACCCACCAACAGCATTATACTTCCACGAGTTTGGTCTGTGACTTAGACGGAAACTTGCCGTGGTGGTGTTCCTATGTTCCTGTCCATATGAATCTAATGCAGAATTATTGATGTGGAGGCACATATTTCATCAGATCACAGTGATGCAATGTTCACTTTCATAAATGTGTATACAAGAACCCATATTTACACCAGTCCATGCTGGAGTCCAATTGTGAATAAAGGTAGCTATATCTGAATTATGCTAAAGTATATTCTTTGAATAATATTTCAAAACAAATGATTTGGTTAACTGACAATTGCCAGCTGTGTTTTCCATTACTACAATGACAACACCTCGGAAGTATTTAGTAGGGTGTGAAGTGTCTTGGGTCTTCCTGACAGGGATGTGAATGATGAAACATAGTTATGTCTTTGCTTAATTATTTTTCCATTGGTTCTTTATTATGCACAGTTGTAAAGTACCATTAATACATAAGAACAGAATTAGACCATTCAGCCTATTGAATCTGCTCCACCACTTGATAATAGCTGATTTATTTTCCATGTCGATCCCATTCTCCTGCCTTCTCCCTGTAACCTTTGATAGCCTTACTAATCAAGAACCTATCAACCTCCACTTTAAATGTACCCAATCATTTAACCTCTACAACCATCTGTTGTAATGAATTCCACAGATTTTCTATCCTCTGGCTAAAGAAATCCATCTTCATCTCTGTTCTAAAGAGAAATCCTTGTATTCTGAGGCTGTGTTTCTTGGTTCTAAATTCCATCACCATTATCAACATGCTCTCCACATCCACTCTGTCTCGGCCTTTCAATACTCTATGGGTTTCAATGAGACCATTGAAATGATCTTGACCATCATCTGTTCTGACCATCCCACAGACATTCTACAAATTCTGTCTCTAGTGATCCAGGACCAACTTAATTTTCGCAATCTACCTGCATGTTGAAATCCCCATGATTATTATAACATTGTCCTTTTTACATGCCTTTTCTATCTCCTGTTATAACTTGTACCTCACAACTTTGCTCACTGTTCACAGGAATTCTATGCTTTCTGATCCTATGTCAGTTCTTTCTAAGAATCTGATATCATCTTTTACCAACAAAGCCACCACAACCGCCCCCCCCCCGCCCACCTGGCTGATATGATATGTATCCTTAGATTTTAAGCTCCGAGCTGTGAGCTTATTTCAACTACGAGTCTGGTGCACACAAAGTCATATCTGTAAATTTCTAAGTACACTACAATATCATCTACCTTATTTGGTATACTCCGTGCAGTCATATAAATACAATACTAAGTCCTGTATTCATCACCCTTCTTTTCAATTTTGTCTCAATCTTGCCTGAAGTTATACTTTATTTTGGCGATTTCAATAGCCTCTGCTGCCTTAACCTGCTCTTTTACCTTATTCATATCTTTCCAAGCTGTTTGTTCGATCTCCCTGTTAATTAGTTTAAAGTCC
Source organism: Mobula hypostoma (assembly GCF_963921235.1). Classification (NCBI taxonomy): domain Eukaryota; kingdom Metazoa; phylum Chordata; class Chondrichthyes; order Myliobatiformes; family Myliobatidae; genus Mobula; species Mobula hypostoma. Next base: position 198,925,574 of record NC_086097.1, read on the forward strand.
TGTCCACAGACCTAGTTACGTGATACAAAGGCAGACTGTAGCTGTAGTATATACCTGATAACTTCCAGCCCTCTTTAGGAGAAGTTATTATCAAAGCTTCTGCCTCAACTAATGTAATTGGGCTTTAGTTGCTCTGCGATTGTTGAATTATTATAAATTTCTGTCCAATTTGGCAATGACTCTAGTTCTAATACATCAATTGATGTGAAAGGTGTGTAGAAGTAACTGAAGCTCAAGAAAAAATTGTTGTTCATTCTAAGAATTTGCAACTGATGGTATTGGGTTGACCGTGAAGGTTCTAAACTCAAACAAAGATTAGGATATACAGTAAATAGCCACGAATACTCTCACTAAAGGAGATTATACTGTAACTACCAAATTCTCAAAGACTAGTTCACTTCCTTGTTTATTCTCCGCAGTGAGTTTAGCTACCGATACTCACTATTTGAGCAGAGGATCTCCTCCCGACCAAGGAGAAGATATTTCCAGCTAACGTAGTTTAAAATACAGTTCATTTATTTACAGTGATACAGGTTTAAATCCATACATTCTCAAAACACATTTAAAACTCACAGAGGGTTTCTATCTTAAATGTTTATTTCCCAATTAGAAACCGTTTCTAAAACACAAAGCCTTTCTTAAACTCAAAAGATACCCAAAACACAGGTACAATTCCTATAAATTAAAAAGACATACATGATGTGGACAAGCAAGTTGTCCATTGCGGAAACTGAAGTTAGAGGAATGGATTCTATTCTCCCCCTCTTCCTATCATTCTTCTTGATATTCTTCAACCACTCCTAGTAAGCCTGAGATGCTTTCTACATTTATACCCTTTTTCTACCTCTTCACATACATATAATATTTCCGTAGATGTCCTTTCGACACGAATGGTCTGAAAACATTTTGGAGACATAGTTCTTCAGCTATCTACCATAATGTAAAGCTATGAAGCTAACTCCCTTCAGTACATAGAATCTTCCAACTGTAAACACATCATAGTTATTGATATGCTAAATAATATATCCATCTGTTCTGCAAACTTCTTTGAACCAAGTAACTTAAGAGTCAGCTTGTCTATTTGAAAAATACAAATTAAACAACCTCTTATCTTATACTGCATCTTGAGCAGTAATAAAGCTGGTGTAGTGAGCTGAACTTTACTACTCCCAGACAGAATGTCTGCTATTCACAAAGCTTGTGTGCAAAGCTGGTCTGTAGACATTACCTGTTTTAACCTCAAGGTGATTAGTGCATGCTATTTACATTTCAGGAACTGAAGACTGACTTCCGTTTATGACCAAAAGTTAGTTGGAAGTTTACTTACATTTGTTTGTTATGTTACAAGTGGATGATGCTGTGTTTAGAAAGATTAGTAAACACCAAGAAAGAGAATGAGGCCTACTGGTCAAGAAGTGACCACACAACAGTCTGCTCATGTGCTCACTCAGTACTCAATAGATAAGAGTTAATCTTACCTTGTGACTCTTCACTGTAGCTGATCACTGTTCTCCTCCAGGCCATCTGGGGCTAATTCTGAGGCACTGTTTGATTTTTGGCAGACATCATTTTGGTGGATCCCTTTTAGATTAATGTTTGCAGACTAATGCACTCAGCAGGCTTGAGGAAAATAAATTAGCTTTCTAAAGGATAAAACTCAAACTCCACCTTTTTTTGTACATTAGAATATAATAGTTATAAGTATAATAATAACATGGTGGAGGATTACAAATACCTGGGGATACGAATTGACAGTAAACTGGACTGGTCAAAGAACACTGAGGCTGTCTACAAGAAGGGTCAGAGCCGTCTCTATTTCCTGAGGAGACTGAGGCCCTTTAACATCTGTTGGACGATGCTGAGGATATCCTACGAATCTGTGGTGGCCAGTGGAATAATGTTTGCTGTTGTGTGCTGGAGCAGCAGGCTGAGGGTAGCAGACACCAACAGAATCAACAAATTCATTCGTAAGGCCAGTGATGTTGTGGAGATGGACCTGGACTCTCTGACGGTGGTGTCTGAAAAGAGGATGCTGTTCAAGTTGCACGCCATCTTGGTCAATGTCTCCCATGCACTACATAATGTACTGATTGGGCACAGGAGTACATTCAGCCAGAGACTCATTCCACCGAGGTGCAACACAGAGCGTCATAGGAAGTCATTCCTGTCTGTGGCCATCAAACGTTACAACTCCTCCCTTGGAGGGTCAGACACCCTGAGCCAATAGGCTGGTCCTGGACTTATTTCCTGGCATAATTTACATATTACTATTTAATTATTTATGGTTTTATTACTATTTAATTATTTATGGTTTTATTACTATTTAATTATTTATGGTGCAACTGTAACGAAAACTAATTTCCCTCGGGATCAATGAAGTATGACTATGACTAATTGAATTAAACCAATTTACAGTATATGTGTAATATACAAGTATGTACTTTGCCACAATGTTTTCCCCTGAATCTTCATGGTTTATTTGCAATTTCTTTTACTGTCACTGTATGAAAGGAAATGTTTGGGTGATTGCCGGCTAACTGATATTCTGTTTCCTTCTTTTTTTAGTGTATTAGGTATGCAACTGAACTGGCCATATACAGCAGTGGTCCCCAACCACCGGGCCGCGGACCGGTACTGGGCCGCAGAGCATGCACTACCGGGCTGCGAGGAAACAATATGATTTGGCGATATGAGTCAGCTGTACCTTTCCTCATTCCCTGTCACGCACTGTTGAGCCATTACCCACGCGTCATCCATTTCAGCGCGGGAAGGAGATCAACTCCTCGAGCTTGCAAATGACGGCGGGCTGAAAAGTCTGTTTGACACAACATCTCTGCCGGCATTCCGGATCAAAGTCAAGGCTCAATATCCTGAGATAGCCACGGAAGCACCGAAAACATTGCTTCCATTTCCAACATATCTCTGCGATGAATGCAACAAAAACTAAATTGCGGATTAGACTGGACATAAGGAACCCCGTTCGAGTATCGCTGTCCCTCATCACCCCTCAATAGGACCGTCTTGTTGCAGGAAAGCAAGCCCAGGGCTCCCACTGATTCAGCGATATTGGTGCTTTGCAATGATTTTATAAGTTCATACGGGGAAAATATGCGCTGTGTTTAATATCCAAACGTTACTTAAAATGTTATGATGCTATTGACTTATATAACCATATAATAGTTACAACACGGAAACAGTCGATCTCTGCCCTTCTAGTCTGTGCCGAACGCTACTCTCACCTCGTCCCACCGACCTGCACTCAGCCCATAACCCTCCATTCCTTTCTTGTCCATATACCTATTCAATTTTTCTTTAAATGATAATATCGAACCTGCCTCCACCACTTCTACTGGAAGTTCGTTCAACACTTACTTCAAGCTCCCCTGTCCTCCCCTGATAATTGACTTATCGCTATATTCATGCGAGGAAAATGCGCTGTGTGTTTAATATTAAATTCGTTAGATAAGGCCTTTTAGAAACGAAATTGAGTGTATTAGCCACTTATCACCGATATTCCGGTCGTGATTAACACCCCACTCCGAACAGAATTGCCAAAAACGATCTGTAGAAAAATAATCGGCACGTGCGCGCATGCGCACTGGTTCCCGCGCAAGGCTTCATGGTCATTGTAGTCTTTCTTGGGTAAACGCAATGTATTTGACGGCTACTCTTGTCCGTTGGCAACCATCCCGCCCCGCGCCCCCCGCCCCCCCCCCCCGCCCGGTCGGCCGGTCCGCAAGAATATTGTCAACATAAAACCGGTCCGCACTGCAAAAAAGGTTGGGGACCCCTGATATACAGTACTGCAAGTTTCGTGTCTTTGTTTGCAACTCTTCTCATTTATATACACCCATTCACAATATTCCTCTGAATTAACCAGTTTTAAGATACAAAGTTGGTGAAATCTAGCAAAATGAATAACCATCCCACAGACCAGCCCATTCCTGTTCTGTTATAATCCTTTTATCTCTGGCCAATTTCTGTTTATGGTTGATAACAATTTCACTGTTTACAGATTAACTGTACAGAAATTCAAACACAACAGCTTGTAATCACATTTCTGCTTCTGGAACTTGCAGTGTGCAATCTGGTTGCCATTTTTCCTTCATTGCAACAAGGACTAAATTTCAAAATATACTTCATCAGCTATAAAGCACACAAAGATGTCTGAGTTCATGAAAGTAATCATATAATTTTATATTTTCTCTATTACACCATGTGGTATAGCTGTGCAGCTAAAACCTTTTTCTAAAGACAGTGCTGTTTCTGTAGAAACCAGACTTAACATTGAACAAAGCAACTTCATATCTATTTATAGATGTCTAGGTGCCTGGACGGGAATTTAATTTGTAATTTTTTTTAGAAACATAGAAACATAGAAAACCGACAGTACAATACAGGCCCTTTGGCCCACAATGCTGTGCCGAACATGTACTTACTTAAGAAATTACCTAGGGTTACCCATAGTCCTCTATTTTTCTAAGCTCCATGTACCTATCCAGGAGTCTATTGTACCCACCTCCACGACCATTGCCGGCAGCCCGTTCCACGCACTCACTACTCTCTGAGTAAAAAAACTTCCCCCTGACATCTCCTCTGTACCTACTTCCAAGCACCTTAAAACTATGCCCTCTCGTGCTAGCCATTACAGCCCCGGGAAAAAGCTTCTGACTATCCACACAATCAATGCCTCTCATTATCTTGCATACCTCTATCAGGTCACCTCTCATTCTCTGTCACTCCAAGGAGAACAGGCCAAGTTCACTCAACTTACTCTCATAAGGCATACTCCCCGATCCAGGCAACATCCTTGTAAATCTCCTTTGCACCCTTTCTATAGTCTCCACATCCTTCCTGTAGTGAGGTGACTAGACCTGAGCACAATACTCCAAGTGGGGTCTGACCAGGGTCCTATAAAGCTGTAACGTGACCACTCGGCTCTTAAACTCAATCCCACGGTTGATGAAGGCCAATGCACCATATTCCTTCTTAACCACAGAGTCAACCTGTGCAGCAGCTTTGAGTGACCATGGACTCGGACCCCAAGATCCCTCCGATCCTCCACACTGCCAAGAGTCTTACCATTAATACTATATTCTGCCATCATATTTGACCTACCAAAATGAACCACCTCACACTTAACTGGGTTGAACTCCATCTGTCACTTCTCAGCCCAGGTTTGCATCCAATCGATGTCCCGCTGTAACCTCCACACTATCCACAACACCCCCAATATTTGTGTCATCCGCATATTTACTAACACATTCCTCCACTTCCTCATCTAGGTCATTTATAAAAGTCACAAAGAGAAGGTGTCCCAGAACAGATCCCTGAGGCACGCCACAGGTCACCGACCTCCATGCAGAATATGACCTGTCTACAACCACTCCTTGCCTTCCGGGGGCAAGCCAATTCTGGATCCACAAAGCAAGGTCCCCTTGGATCCTATGCCTCCTTTCTTTCTCAATAAGCCTTGCATGGGGCACATTATATATGTAGTATATATGGCTTGCTGAAATCCATATATACTACATCTACCGCTCTACCTTCATCAATGTGTTTAGTCACAACCTCAAAAAATTCAGTCAGGCTCCTAAGGCCATGCTGACTATTGCTAATCATATTATGTCTCTCCAATTGTTCATAAATCTTGCCTCTAAAGATCTTTTCCATCAACTTACCAACCACTGAAGTAAGTCTCACTGGCCTATAAATTCCAAGGCTATCTCTACTCCCTTTCTTGAATAAAGGAACAACATCTGCAACCCTCTAATCCTCTGGAACCTCTCCCTTCCCCATTAATGATGCAAGGATCACTGCCAGAGGCTCAGCAATCTTCTCTCTTGCCTCCCACAGCAGCCCGAGGTACTGTACATCTCATCCAGTCCCAGAGATTTATCCAACTTGATGCTTTCCAAAAGCTCCAGCACATTCTCTTTCTTAATATCTATATACTCAAGCTTTTCAATCCACTGTAAGTCATCCCTACAATCACCAAGATCCTTTTCCACAGTGAATCCTGAAGCAAAGTATTCATTAAGTACCTCTGCTAACACTTCTGGTTCCATACACACTTTTCCACTTTCACACTTGATTGGTCCTATTCTCTCATGTCTTATATTCTTGATCTTTGCATACTTGTAGAATGCCTTGGGGTTTTCTTTAATCTTGCTCGCCAAGGCCTTCTCACGTCTCCTTCTAGCTCTCCTAATTTCATTCTTAAACTCCTTCCTGCTAGCCTTATAATTTTCTAGATTTCTATCATGACCTAGTTTTTGAACCTTTTGTAAGATTTCTTTTCCTCTTGACTAGATTTATTACAGCTTTTGTGCACCACGGTTCCTATACCCTATCATCCTTTCCCTGTCTCATTGGAACATACCTGTGTAGAACACCATGCAAGTTTCCCCTGAAGATTTCCCTGAAGACATCTGTTCGCAATTTATGCTTCCAAGTTCCTGCCTGATAGCTTCATATTTCCCCTTACTCCAATTAAACACTTTCCTAACTTGTCTGTTCCTATCCCTCTCCAGTGCCGTGGTGAAGGAGATAGAGTTGAATTTTGGTTAGGCTTTATTCTCCGGCACCTTTCTGCAGTCTAAATCACCATCATATGTTGTGATCACAGAAATTCACCTCTTGCATGATTTTTAACCCTATTAGCTTTAACAATGCCAGCTTTAAACACTATCCTCACTTACCCTAAATCCATGCTATTTCATGAGCCTAATCTGCGACCTTCTGTGATTTCGAACACAGATTTACACATGTACCTGGTCAGTTTGTTTGTGGAAGAAAAGGTCATAGGCACTCTAAACTACCGAACATGAGGTTGATGCTGGAGATATCTGCTAGCCTCTTGAGTTTGCTGCTCACTGCTGCATTACAGAGATCACTCAAGTACGTAACTCAAAGACAGAATATTTCATCCACTTTTCCTTTTTACCCACTGGAGGTGACAGTGTCGATATAAGAATTTATTTGGATTGCAGGTTTCCCAAAGGTGCAGGCATTCTTAGGTTGTATTCATTTGGTATTACTCCTCCCTGACAGTATTCTGCTTGGAGTTCCATGGCGACCTTGCACAAAGAGCATGGCTACTGCTGACACTGTCTTTCACCGGCCCTCAATTCACATCCATTTCCAGCCTTTCATCATTGCAGAATCTATTAATTAAGTAGCTACACTGTCCCGTGGCTGGAAGAGTGCTTTTATATTGTGGGACTGAAGTAATCACAAATTTTGGACAATTGCCCACAGCTGTAGATAAGCCTATTGTACCTTTTGTGTTTTTGGAAACACCTATCCAATTAGTCCCACTTCTCTTGTTTCCAATAGCTTTGCAAATGGTTAGATTTATATAGAATCTTCACACCTATTTCAGGTACTAAATCAATTTTTACATACTGAGATAAATGACAACCAAATAATCTTCTTTTCCAATATTGATTAGAAGATTGTTTTTGACCAGAAAACCAGCGGTAAACTAGTTCTGCCAAATGATGCCTTAATTCTTTGGATCTATCAGATTGAATAAATGGTGTCTTTGTTTAATGGTACCTCTGAAGTTTATAACAATGCACTTTTGAAAGTGACTATTGATTTAGATTTTTCCATTCTTTCAAAAAGCAACCCTTTTTATTATAACAATACTTTGTAAAATTTCATTTCATAAACTATATTACTGTTATTAATTTATAGTAAACTCATGAAAAGTTTTGAATTTTTCTAATTACATGAATGAAATATATTAACTCATCTGTGGTAGTCATGTAGATTGGTATTTTTGACTATTGAAATTAGTTTTTCAGTGATATTAAGGCACACTGTAAAACACCAGACCAGTTTTAGAAAAGTAAACCTTTTTATTATATATTTATATGTGTGTATATATATATTTATTTATATATGTATATATATATGTATATATAAAAGAAATACAAAATTACAACACAATGAAAATTTTGTCATGGCATTTCAGTTTTTTCTGAGCCTTCGACCTGTGGCACTGTCTCAGGTATACTGGGAGTAAGTAATGTCCTTCTATTGTAGTGTCCCTTAATTATGCCAGAGTTGTTATTTTCATTCAGCATTTGTTTTTGTTTTTGTCTATTTAATGACTGTACAAGTCCAAGGACAACAACAGCTAATGAGTATTGACTGGTTAGTTTCCTTGGTTGCATGATAAGTGGATTCGGCTGCACTCTTCCCAGAAGAAAATATGTTTTAATCTTCCCTTCTTGTTCACTTATCCCTTTGACATATATTTCACCTCTGTACTCAAAGGCAAATCCTTTGTCTTTCAGGATAAGATATGTATCTTCAGGCACTTGAATTTTGCCACTAATGCCTGTGCTGTCCATGCGGCTTGCCAAATTTACAGTTTTACCCCAGATATCATATTGTGGTTTCTTGGCGCCAATAACCCCTGCAACGACTGAGCCATGGCTAATACCTGGAAGAAGAACAGTAGTGCATTATCATGTAAATTATTCAGCTATTCCAATGTATCAAACCTTCAAAAGTGACAGTTGATGGCATGGCTTACTAATTTCATTAATCACCATGTTGAAATGTTGTTATTTCTATTGAACCTATTAAATGTACCTATTGAACCCAATATTGTCTGCAGAATTATGTTTCATAATCTCAGAGAAAGAATTTAGCAACTATCACACAATACAGCAGATGTAACACATTAAAATTGAGCTTGATTTGCTCTTCATTTTTTTTAAAACTCATACAAACTTTTCTCCAGAGATTAGTGAACACTGATTATGAGTAGTGATTGGGTTTCATTTATTTTAAGCTCATGTTTACTAGTTTGGATTAAGAAATTTAGCACAGATGAAGGAATAATTATGGCATAGTCCCGATCTGTATAATTTTATCTTTCAGAATGATACAGAATTGTGGGTGCACCAAGTCATCATGTGAACCTACATTATTAACTAAACAGCAACAGCAACAATTTCTGGTAGTATGGTGCCATCAATATAGCAAATATTACCAAGGGTTTTACCAAATAAAAGAATTGAGTGAAAGCCAGGAGTGGCAAATTTGCCACTCTGTAATGTTCTTAAGAATCACTGATAATGATTAATCTTAATTTGAAAATGATGTAAACAAAATGCATCCAGTTTACTGAGTACAGTATTGATGATTGAATCGGCTCTAAAACTCAAGGTAAATTACTTCAATCATAATCAACATATTCATTTTGGAGCATGCAAAAAAATTATAGCACAATACATTCATGAGTTGACATTATCTTTGAAAATACTGCACTAATTACAGCTGAATCCTCTTAGGCCTGTTGCTCAAAAAATCAAAAATATGTTTTTTGCAGAAATACCTTACTATTATCATGAAGCTATTTCATGCAATACATGTTACCTGCCACTGTGTGTCATTGTAATACTTTATAATTGAGAGAATAGAGAGGCAATAATCAAACATGTAAATGAATTATTTAAACATATCAGACATGTAAAATTAGTACACTAACATGTTTATGTATCATACTGGTATTGGGCAAAATGGGACATCAAAAGATTTACAGCCATTAAGCCAATGAATAATGGAATGAAGGACATAAATATTTACTTCAAATATTAGTAAATTGTAATTAGATACTTAAAAGAATAATCTTAATTTTGGACAGAGGAAGAATTACCAGTCGAAGTAACATCTAGAAGATGGCTTTCTATTACAAATCAGTAATTGATTAGAAGTGGTTCCTGATCTCAATGGCATGGTTAAACAGAAAACACAAAAGAAAGAATATAGAACAGTACGGCACAGGTACAGGCCCTTTGGCCCCTATTTCTGCATTGATCAAGCCAATTTAAATCAAGATCATCTGCCTGCATATGATCTATATCACTTTGTTCCCTTACCATGTGTCTGTCTAAATTCCTCTTTGTTATGTATTCTTCCACCACCTCCCCTGGCAGTACTTTCTAGATACCACCATTCTCTGTGTAAAAATGCCCTGCAAATATTCTTTAAACTTCCCCCTCTCACCTTAAATTAGTGTCCTCTATATTTGACATTTCCACCCTGGGAGAAAGACACAGACTTCGTACCATATCTATGCCTCTCATATGTTCAGGTCACCCCCGACCACCCCCCACCCTCCGATGCTTCAAGAAAACAATCAAATTTTATTCCGTTGTTTATTATTATTGTCATTGTGATCATTGTTGAAGTAACAGTGCTGGTTACTCATTACTTCTACTTGCTCTAGTTTTAATGACTTCTGGTAAGATGGCGGCGCACTTGGGTGCAATTGCCTCTACAGGGCCAACCAAAGGTGTTACTGCCTGTTTGTTTTCAATTTTTACAATTGTAAGGCACTTCGGGACATTAAGAACTTCAAGTAATGGAGGTCTACACCATCAGCGAGTTGCTTGTTAGCGGAGGATTTGAAGGAGTTGGACTCGGTATGGACCCGATTGCTGACTGCTATAGGAAGGCATCAGAGTCAGTGTGCAGTCAAAATATGAGTGATTGTCTCGGTTCTTCTTCTTGTGATTAAACATAGAAACATAGAAAATAGGTGCAGGAGTAGGCCATTCAGCCCTTTGAGCCTGCACCGCCATTCAGTATGATCATGGCTGATCATCCAACTCAGAACCCTGTACCTGCCTTCTCTCCATACCCCCTGATCCCTTTAGCCACAAGGGCCATATCTAACTCCCTCTTAAATATAGCCAATGAACTGGCCTCAATTGTTTCCTGTGGCGGAGAATTCCACAGATTCACTACTCTCTGTGTGAAGAAGTATTTCCTCATCTCAGTCCTAAAGGGCTTTCCCTTTATTCTCAAACTGTGACCCCTTATTCTGGACTTCCCCAACGTCGAGAACAATCTTCCTGCATCTAGCCTGTCCAATCCCTTTAGGATTTTATACGTTTCAATAAGATCCCCCCTCAATCTTCTAAATTCCAACGAGTATAAGCCTAGTTGAAAGTCCTGCCATCCCAGGAATCAATCTGGTGAACCTTCTTTGTACTCCCTCTATGGCAAGAATGTCTTTCCTCAGATTAGGGGACCAAAACTGCACACAATACTCCAGGTGTGGTCTCACCAAGGCCTTGTACAACTGCAGTAGTACCTCCCTGCTCCTGTACTCGAATCCTCTTGCTATGAATGCCAGCATACCATTCACCTTTTTCACTGCCTGCTGTACCTGCATGCCCACTTTCAATGACTGGTGTATAATGACACCCAGGTCTCGTTGCACCTCCCCTTTTCTTAATCGGCCACCATTCAGATAATAATCTGTTTTCCTGTTTTTGTCACCAAAGTGGATAACCTCACATTTATCCACATTAAATTGCATCTGCCATGAATTTGCCCACTCACCTAACCTATCCAAGTCACCCTGCATCCTCTTAGCATCCTCCTCACGGCTAACACTGCCGCCCAACTTCGTGTCATCCGCAAACTTGGAGATGCTGCATTTAATTCCCTCATCTAAGTCATTAATATATATTGTAAACAACTGGGGTCCCAGCACTGAGCCTTGCGGTACCCCACTAGTCACTGCCTGCCATTCTGAAAAGGTCCCGTTTATTCCCACTCTTTGCTTCCTGTCTGCCAACCAATTCTCTATCCACATCAACACCTTACCCCCAATACCGTGTGCTTTAAGTTTGCACACTAATCTCCTGATTGAAAGACTCTGTTGGACATTGGTAATATGGAATGCTGCGAGCATGGTTCACTGGTTTACTGGCGGTTACTGGAGGCAGGGGAGCAGCATGGCCTCGGTTGTAGCACAGACGAGGCTTCATGCAGCAGTGTTGCCTGTTGCAGCCACCCAGGAGAGGTGACACCAAAGCCAATGTGGCGCAGTAACCATGATGGCATTGTGCTGCCCTCCAAAGTTTGCTCGGTGGAAGACAAACTGGATTGCATTCACCTGCAGACTGCTGCAGGCTTTTTCTTGCCGATAACATTCATGGACTCAAGCATGAGCAATATTATGCTGTATTTTTTGTCTGACCGTATGTCTACTGCTATCTTATATGTGCTATATGTGTCTTGTGCTGTGTATGACTGTTAGCACTATGTTTTGTATCATGCCCCAGAGGAATGCTGTTTCATTTGGCTCCATTCATAGGTATTCATGTATGGTTGAATGACAATTAAATCTGAACTTGGACTTAAACACTTCCAATGTTTTAGTTAAATGCATGATTGCCTTCTGATGAGAAGGAAGTCATTGATGAAACAGGTTAAGATGGTTATATAAAGGACAAGGCCTTGAAGAACCTTTGCACTGATGTTCTGGGGCTAGACTAGTTGATCTCCAACATTCACTGGCATCATCTTTTCTGTGAGGTGAGACTTCATTTAATTTCCTTTGATACCCATTGATTTCAGTTTACCTACCTTCTTGGTAACACTCTCTGTCAAATACCCTTCTTCCCATTGGCTATCTATTTATCCATCATTATTGATGGCTAGATGTGTTCTGATTATAAAGTTTTAATTTGATCCTTTGGTTGTGAGATTGCTTGACTCTGCATGTTTTAGGCTGCTAAGTGCAAGTGAGTAGCTTTATAAAAAAAAAGGTAACATTACATTTTGTCCAAAATTTATTATGGTCATGGCTAGAATTAACTGCTGTCTGAGCAAGAACCTAGAACACTGCAGTTTGTCTACCACAACTACGGGCCTATAGTGGATGCAATCGCACTGGCTCTCCACTCTGCTTTGGAGCATCTAGATAACAGCAAAACATACGTAGGGCTGCTGTTTATTGATTACAACTTAGTGTTCAATACCATGAACCTATCAATATTAATCATGTAGCTTCCAAACTTGGGTCTCTGTCCCTCCTTCTGCAACTGGATCCTTGACTTCCTCATCAGGAGTACACAGTCAATACAGAAACACAATAAAATCTGCAGATGTTGGAAATCCAAAGCAACACTCACAAAATGCTGGAGGAACTCAGCAGGTCAGATGGCATCAATGGAACAAAGAAACAGTAGATGTTTCAGGTCAAGACCCTTCAGGACTGTCCTGACCGCTGAGTTACTCCAGCATTTTGTGTGTGTTACAGTCAATATAGATTGGCAATAACATTTCTACTTCAAAGACTGTCAACACAAATGTACCTCAGGGATGCATGCTTAGCCCAGTGCTCTACTCCCTTTACATTCATGACTGTATATCTAAGCACAGCTCAAATGCTATCTATAACTTCGAACATGACACCACTGTTGTTGGTTAAATATGAAGGCATACTGGAGATAGATAGACATAGAAACATAGAAAACCTACAGCACAATATAGGCCCTTCGGCCCACAAAGCTGTGCCAAACATGTCCTTACCTGAGAAATTACCCAGGGTTACCCATAGCCATCTATTTTTCTGAGCTCCATATACCTGTACAGGAGTCTCTTAAAAGACCCTATCGTATCCGCCTCCACCACCATCGCCGCCATTCCACGCACTCACCACTCTCTGCGTAAAAAACTTACCCCGATATCTCCTCTGTACCTACTTCCAAGCACCTTAAAGCTGCGTCCTCTTGTGTTAGCCATTTCTACCCTGGGAAAAAGCCTCCGACTATCCACATGATCAATGCTTCTCATCATCTTATATACCTCTATCAGGTCACCTCTCATCCTCCATCGCTCCGAGGAAAAAAGGCCGAGTTCACTCAACCTAATCTCATAAGGCATGCTCCCCAATCCTTGTAAATCTCCTCTGAACCCTTTCTATAGTTTCCACATCCTCCGGTTGAGTGATCTGCTGGTTGAGTGGCGTGACAACAAAAACTTTGCCGTCAATGTCAAGAAGACTAAGGAATTGACTGTGGGCTTCAGGAAGGGGAAGTTGGGAAAAACCAACACCAGTCCTTATTGAGGGGGTCAGTGTTGGAATGGCTGAGCAGTTTTAGTTCCTGGATGTCAACATCCTGGAAGTATCTATCCTGGGCCCAACACATTGATGCAATCACAAAGAAGGCATACTAGTAGCTCTATTTTGCTAGGACTTTGAGGAAATTTGGTATGTCACCAGAGACTCCATGGATGCACAGTGCAGAGTATTCTGACTGAATGCATCACAGAGCAGATGTCTCATCTCACCATTTAATCATCCTTATATATCTTTCTGCTGCTTAGGGGTGAACATAGAAATTATTGTAAGAGTTGAATAGACCAGGGATAAATCCTTGAGATAATAGTAAAATTCTCAGTGGAGGTCATATGTAATCATTAGCAGAATAATACAGCAACAGTCAGAGGACTTCACAATTATGTGATCTGCAGTGTTGCAGTTGTTCATTTTAAAAGGAAAGGGCCACTCTGTCTAGCAGCAATCAAGGTTCTGACAGGCATATTGGCAGTCTTTTAAGGTGAGCCATGGAGTTTCTGCATCAGCTGCTACTCCTGCTGTGACTTTTCCTTCACAATGAAAGATGTTATATTTCCTAAATCAAGGTGCAATTGAATAGTACAAGTGTCTTGAAAATCATTTGTAAAAAAGCAACACAAAATAATATAGCATTTGAAAGTATGACATTTGTCAGTAAAATTTAATATTCTAGCACCTTTTTAGTTTATTAGCCTTGTAGGTGAGTGTCTTTGTCCTAGACTGCCGACTGCTTCAGATTCCCAGGTGTGATGATCACTAACAATTTGTCCTGGCCCAGCTGCATGGACAGTATGGCAAGGTAACCCATCAAAACCTCTACTTCCTCAGAAGGTTAAGGAAATTTTACATGTCCCCAATGACTCTCCAAATTTTTGCAGCTGCACCATTGGAAGCATCCCACCTGGATGCATCACAACTTAGTATGACAACTGCTCTGCCAAAGCCATGAGGAATTGCCGGCAGTTATGAATACAGCCCATTTCATCATCTCCACTATTGTCTCCATCCATACTTTAGGAAAGCAGCCAACAGAATTAACTACACCTCCCATCCTGCTCTTTCTTTCTCCAGTCTCTCATTGGGCAGAAGATACAGAAGCTTGAGAGCATATACCACCAGGCTCAAGGTCAACTGTTATCAGACTCAGGAACAGACGTCCCATATGTTAAAAGATGTCCTCTTGATCTCCTAGTCAACTTATGCAGAGCCCTTGCACTTTATTTGTCCACCTGAACTGCACTAACTCTGTAAATGCAACATAATATTCTGCTCTTTGCTTTCACCTTTCCTTCAATGTACTTATGTATGAAATTACCTATCCAAATGGCATGCAAACAAACACTTTTCACTGTATCTTAGTGTATATGACAATAATAAAGCAATTCCAGATTCATTTCCCCTTGTGGCTGTAATGTGCTCACTGCTTAAGACTGATGCGCAGGCCCAATTGTAAGGGCATCTATGATGGATGTCCATTGTGTGTAGGTATGTTTGCTAGAGAAGTCATGGTGGAAAATGAACTGGTTCTCCCACAATCAGTATCTATAAACGAGTGCCTGCAAAAGATGGACAATTGATGTGTTTGCCCTTGGAGTGTTCTGTCATTACTTCAGTTTCGAGACCCAGAGGTGGGCTCCTAGTACTGGTGTCATGTCCTCAATGTCATATCACATTGGATCCCTTTTGCTCCTATTCCCCATTCTGTACATATAACTGGAGGAGATAATGGATTCTTCATGACCTTTTCATTATCCTGCATTTGGAGGCAGTACTATTGTATGTGATGCAGTGCTTCAAAAAACAGGTGAAACTCAATCTCTCTTCAGTAAAGTCAAAAAAGAATTAGATCTCTGATTTACTTTATATAAAATAATCAGCTTTATAATTAAAATTGGGTAAGTAATTAGGTTAATGCTACTTTTTATTCAATTTTCTTGTGTGTCAACATTCCTAATGTCATTATTGCTGCTCTGAACCTGTCTGTTATGTCTCTGATTGGTTTTACTTTGGCCTCAATGACCTCCCTGGTTTTAATGCTCCACCATTACAGATCATGTCATCAGCTGCCTTATACATAAATGCTGAAATGCCCTCTATAATCTTCTCCATATTTCTACATCTCTAATTCTCTTTAAGCCTTTAAGCCCTTAAAATATATATTGGCCAAGGTTTTGGTCGTCTATCACAATGGGTGCTCAAACAATACAATGCAACATCTGATAATGTTCCTGTCTAGATATCACTGGGAAAGGATAAACGGGGAAGTGAAAATCAGGAGGAGAGGGAAAACTGGAGCGGGGTGATGGGAAATTGTAGAAAAGGGATTAAGCAGATCTCCCATGCTATGGATCATCCTGGTTTAGCCCTTGCACTCTAGTAGAGGGGTAATATAACCGTAAATTATTGTTGTCAATAATCGCTTACATCCACATAAGCATTCTACATAAAATATTCTGTTGCACTGATTAAAAATTAACTTTTGAATCTTTTCACTTACTAAGGTTAGAATATAAAAAAGATTTGCATTGTTTATATTGTAAGTTGGACATGATTTAAAACTACCATTGTATGTTTCATCCACCAGCACAGTAGAGCAGGGATCTACTGTTGGAATTCATCCTAGCAATGTAATCATCTCGAAGTTGTATTCTGTGTACATAATGACTTTGTCAATGTATATGGCATGTTTGTTACTTACTGACAGAAATTGCATCAAAAGACTGTGACCTGAACTCCACTATTGACTCACAGTTAAATAGGAAATACATTACGCAGAAGTTGTGAACTATATATGAATTAAAAGGTTCCTAATTGGACATAATTTTTATTTTTATTGCCTCCTTTTATTGATTTCAATGTGCTGCTCTTTTGTAGACCATCAGCACTGACCAAAGTCTCTGCTACAACTGCAGTCTGTGGCCATAATGGCAAGATCATGATGGTGACATGGAACTCACAGGCACCATAGGGTCTAATGAGCCCAAGGACCCAACCAGGATGTCTCTGATTTTCCCTTCCCGACTTAACCCTTCCCATTGATTACCCTCTCCCTCTGTTTTTTTTTAGTTACCTTCTGTTCCCCCACCCCACCCATTTTTCTTCTCACTTCTATGGCAGCATGCATGGCCAACATAGAGAGACACTAACAACACAGCTCACATCCCAACAGGTAGAAAGCAAATAATATAGCAGTCTTGGAGTCTCATAGCTCCTGCTGCGTGTGAAGGCACATACTTTCTTTTAGTGCCTTTAAATGCAACTTCTTTAAACAAGAATTTCCCAATTTAGCACTTTTTTTTAGTGTTTTCAGATTTGGTTTTAGGGCACTATATTGCAGCCAACTAATGCACCAAAAAGGGACAAAATTAAATAACAAAGCAATTGTATTTACTATTTAAATGTCAGTTAATTGAAGTAGAAGTTTGCAGACCAAATAAAACTGAATAAGCAAATAGTATACAAATTATACTCACCAACCCGAAGTTCAAAATTGTTGAAGGAATGTTTGTTTATTTCTTGTATGCTTTCATTTAAAGCAATGGTAAAGTCTGCTAGAGCACACAGATGGCCCCACTTCTCTTCACATTGCTGTAAGTGGTAATTAATAGAAGATAATATTAATGACAGCTATATATATGGAAAACTGTGAAAAATTATGCACTTCGTCTAAATCGTTTGCTTTTTTTTTACCTGCTTTTCAGGAGACAATCCAGATACAGCCATATAAGTGCTTCCAATTGTTTTAATTTTTTCAATATCTTGAAATCGCTCTTCTCCCAACAACTGCAAGAGGTATCGAGACAGATAAAGTAACTAAACAGAAGTGAGATAGTGAACTATCTCAAAGATTGTACTTAAGACTACTTCTATCTCCTCCATATCTCTTTAACATCCCCCTATTCTTCAAATGTGAAACATCTCCAACTCTTACCATTCTGGGCTCATATTCACACCTGATTTTGGCAGCTATACCTTCTTCCATTTTAGAATTCCATCTCTAGTAGTGAATTTCTTCCGCTACTTCTATCTCCTCCTTCAAGTTATTCCTTCAGTCCCATCTCTTTGAATAAAGTCCGAATATTTCCATTTGAAATAAAGGGAATAGATAAAACGGCGATTATAAGCCCATCACCCTAATGTCTGTAGCTGGCACATTTTAGAAACGTTAATTGAGAACAAATTCAGTTGGCACTTTGTAAATATTGGTCAGTGAAGAAAGCCTTGTCAAAGGCAAACAGTGTTTAACTTTCATTGTTTATTGAAACAACGGAGTGAGTGAATAAGGGTTGATGTCCATAGAATTGAAAGGCCAATGGCTGAACAGGATATAAACTGGTGATGGGAGTGAAAGCTGCAAGCAGTATTTGGAATAGTTGGGTTTCACATTGGAGTGGCGTGAATTGATGGATTGATTTTGGGTCAAAGTATATTAATGACCTGGAACAGTATATGTAGCTCAATTTCAAAATTTGCAATTGACTCAAAGCTCAGAAGTAAGAAAGTAGCAAATGGAGTTTAATATAATTCATTAGTATGTGAAAGATAAAAGGTATATGATAAATGATAATTTTAAAAAAGTTAAATAGATCTAAATAGTGTTTGCTTAAAATATTGTCTGTAGATTGTCTGTAAAAGTGACAGGATAAGTCGGGATGATGGCTAAGAATCAGAATCAGGTTTATTATCACTGGCATGTGACGTGAAATTTGTTAATTTAGCAGCAGCAGTTCAATGCAATACATAATCTAGCAGAGAGAGAGAGAGAGAGAGAGAGAGAGAAATAATAAATAAAATAAAACATAAATAAACAAGTAAATTAATTATATATTGAATAGATTATTTAAAAAATGTGCAAAAACAGAAATACTGTATTGTAGTCGCGCTGATACGCAACGAGTGAAAGCAACACACTGAGTCGAGTAGTGTCTGGTTGAACTGCTTACTGTTTCAATCCGCCCCGCTCTTTGTGGGGCAGCAGTGACGTCGGCTTCCGGGCCGAGGTCTGCCCCGCACTCAGAGCCCCCTTGGTTGCCGCTGGCTGTGGACTCGCCCGCAACTGCTGGAGCCAGTTCGATTGCTGCGTGGCCGAGCCGCCACATGACCCCCCCACCCCCACAGAACCAGCACTAGGAGGTGCAGAGTCTACAGCCTGCACACTGTCAGTTCTTCTAGGTGGCCAGCCTTGGCGTCATGGGGGTGGCACCGCAACCGGGCGTTCAAGGTCTAGATGCGCCGGTTTGAGACGGTTAATGATAAAAGTCTCTTCACGACCGCCGATGTTGAGAACGCAGGTCGTCCCATTACGGCGCACCACTTTGTAGGGACCTTCGTATGGTCGCTGCAGGGGTGGTCTGTGCGTGCCTTGGCGAATGAAAACATACTTGCTCTATTGTAGGTCCTCGGGCACGAAAGAGGGTGTTTTTCCATGATGGGACATTGGGATGGGGCAAGTGTTCCAAGCTGCTCCCGGAGTTTAGTTAGGACCACCGTAGGTGTGTCCTCCTGGCCACGGGGTGCTGGCACAAACTCACCGGGAACTGTGAGCGGGGCACCGTAAACAAGTTCGGCCGATGATGCGGCTAGGTCCTCCTTGGGTGCCGTGCGGACGCCAAGCAGCACCCAGAGGAGTTTGTCAACCCAGTCTGGCCCTCGGAGGCGTGCTATCAGTGCTGACTTCAAGTGCCTGAGGAAACGTTCCACTAGGCTGTTGGACTGCGGGTGGTAAGCAGTCGTTCGTTGGAGCTGGGTACCGAGGAGTTGTGCCAGTGCAGACCACAAAGCCGATGTGAACTGCGCACCCCTGTCGGAAGTGACGTGGGCTGGGAGTCTGAACCGTGCCACCCAGGTGGCAATCAGGGCTCTGGCGCATGTCTCCGTGCCGTGTCCGCGAGTGGGACAGCTTCTGGCCTCCTCGTGAACCTGTCCATCATGGTGAACAGGTATCTCGCTCATCTCAAAACCGGCAGTGGGCTGACGATGTCCACATGGACATGTTCAAACCTCCTATGTGTCGGCTGGAAGGGTTGCAGTGGGGTCTTCACCTCCGGATTTTGAAGGTTTGCAGTGCGTGCATATCCTGGCCCAGTGCCCAACCTGCTTGTGTAGGCCGTGCCACAAAAACTTGTCTGCAATCAGCCGGATAGTCGCCTGGATGGAAGGGTGGGCTAAACCGTGCAAGGTGTCGAAAACATGGTGCCTCCAAGCGGTCGGGACAATGGGCCGAGGTTGCCTGGTGGACACATTGCAAAGGAGCTCATTACCTTCGGGCCTAAAGGGTATATCTTCGAGGCGGAGTCCTGAGACTGCGGTTCGGTATGCCGGCATCTTGCTGTTCAGTCGTTGCACCTTAGCTAACACCACATAATCCACCCCCGGAGACAGAGAGCGCACTGATTGGACGGAGGTGCTTGACAGCGCGTTGGCTACCATGTTGTTCTTCCCAGAGATGTGCTTGATCGTGGTGGTAAACTCCGAGATGTACCACAGGTGGCGTTGCTGGCGGCCCAACCACGGGTCCGACACTTTGGCAAATGTGAAAGTGAGGGGCTTGTGGTCTGTGAAGACAATGCTTCCAGGAAGTACCTGAAGTGCCGGATGGCAAGGTACAGGGCCAGCAGCTCCCTGTCAAAAGTGCTGTACTTAAGTTCCGGGGGTCGTAGGTGCTGGCTGAAAAAAGCGAACGGCCTCCACTGGCCTTTGGTGAGCTGCTCAAGCACTCCGCCAACTGCCGCGTCGGAGGCATCCGCAGTGAGGGCAGTGGGGTCATCGACCCGGGGGTGGACCAGGAGTGTGGTGTTTGCTGGTATGTTCTTGGCTTGTTTAAAAGCCACCGTCGCCTCCTCAGTCCAGGTGACCTCTTTGACCTTGCCGGACATCAAGCTGAAAAGGGGCTGCATGATCCGGCTGCTGAGGGCAGGAAACGGTGATAAAAGTTAACCATCCCAACAAATTCCTGCAGGCCTTTAACAGTGCTGGGTCTGGCGAATTGGTGGATGGCTTCAACTTTTGCCGGCAGGGGCACAGCTCCATGGCGGTCGATCTGGTGGGTAAGCCGAACTGGCACTTGGCAGGGTTGATAGCCAGGCCATAGTTGCTTAGGCGGCAGCAGAGCAGGCGTAAATGTGCTAGATGTTCCTGGCGGGAGCGGCTGGCGATAAGTATGTCAAGCAGGTAGATGAACAGAAAGTCCAGTTCTCGCCCTACTGCGTCCATCAGATGGTGGAACGTCTACGCCGCGTTTTTGAGCCCGAATTGCATCCTGAGGAACTCGAACAGGCCAAAGGGGTAATGAGGGCCGTCTTGGGTACATCGTCCGGGTGGACTGGGATCTGATGTTACCCTCGGACCAGGTCAATCTTCAAAAAGTGCAGGTTGGCCGTAAAGTCCTGGATGTGTGGTACCGGATATCGATCAGACGTGGTGGCATCGTTCAGCCTCCTATAGTCGCCGCACGGTCTCCACCCTCCCGCGGACTTGGGCACCATATGGAGTGGGGAGGCCCACGGGCTGTCGGAAAGCCGCACAATCCCCATCTCCTCCATCTTCTTGAATTCCTCCTTTGTGAGGCGGTGCTTGTTGGGCGGTAGCCTGCGGGCCCGGGCAGGAAGGGGGGGTCCCTGTGTGGGGATGGGGTGCATCACGCTGTGCTTGGGGTCTGTTGAGGAAAACTGCGGCGTGAAGATAGATGGGAACTCTGATAACACTCTGGCGAACTCGTTGTCGGAATAAGTGACGGAGTCCAGGTGCGGGGCCGGTAACCTGACCTCACCAAGGGAGAAAGTCTGGAACATCTTCGCATTGACCAATTATCGTCTCTTCAAATCCACGAGCAGGCAGTGTGCGCAGAGTAAGTCTGCACCCAGCAATGGCTGTGATACTGCAGCCAGCGTAAATGTCCATGTAAAGTGGCTGGAACCGAACTGCAAGGGGATAGTTCTTGTGCCGTAGGTCCAGATGGTGCTGCTGTTGGCTGCTGTAAGTTCCGGTATCGTGGCTCGAGGGGGGTAGGGCACTGATTTCCGCCCCTGTGTCCACCAGGAATCTACGCCCGTAGTGCTTGTCCCAAACGTAGAGGAGGCTATCATGGTGACTAGCCGCTGTAGCCATCAGTGACAGCTGGCCCTGGCGTTTCCCTGGAACAAGCATGGCGGTCGGCAGCGGCAGGCCCCGGAACCCCACCTTTGATGATAAAAACTACCAAGACTCAGAAGCGGTGCCTTCCCTTGGTGTGGGTGTTACATGCTCTGCTGCCGTGGTGTGGGAGGGCCGGGCTTTCGGCCGTGCCGCAGCACTAATTTCGATGGTTTTGCCATTTTGTTTGGCGCGCCAAAGCACGTCCGCGCAGGCAGCCACCCTGCGCAGGTCTATGAAGTCTTCATCTGCTAGCTGGAGGCAGATGCCTTCTGGCATTTGCTCCAAGAAGATCTGTTCAAAAAGCAAGCAAGGCCTATGGCCGTCTGCCAGTGCTAACATGTCATTCATCAGGGCTGATGGCGCGCGGTCACCCAGGCCATCCATATGCAGTAACCACGCGGCCCCTTTGTGGCGGGAGAGGCCAAATGTGCAGATTAACAGGGCCTTGAGTGCCTCGTACCTGTCTGTTGCCAGGGGCCAATGCTGAAAGTCGATAACGCGGCCCGCTGTCTTCTGGTCGAGGGTGCCCACCACATAGTAATACCTGGTGGCATCTGAGACAATTTGCCTGACCTGGAACTGGGCCTCTGTTTGCTCGAACCAGACCAGGGGTTGAGTGGTCCAGAAGGTTGGCAGTTTAAGGGAAACTGCATTCTGCAGAGCCGAGTCGTTCATGCTGGGTTCAAATGCCGTTGGACCATCGGGGTCACCAATGTAGTCGCGCTGATACACGACAAGCAAAATCAACCACTGAGTCGAGCAGGGTCTGGTTGAACTGTTTACTGTTTCAATCCGCGTGCGCTTAAGTGCCCGCTCCCAGCATCCCCCGCTCTTTGCAGGGCGGAAGTGACGTCGGCTTCCTGGCCGAGGTCTGCCCCACACTCAGAGCCCCCTCGGTTGCCGCTGGCTGCGGACTTGTCTGAGACTGCTGGAGCCAGTTCGCTTGCCGCGTGGGTGAGCCACCACAGTATATTAAAAAAATGTGAGGTAGTGTCCAAAGCTTCAATGTCCATTTAGGAATCGGATGGCAGAGGGGAAGAAGCCGTTCCTATATCGCTGAGTGTGTGCCTTCAGGCTTCTGTACCTCCTACCTGATGGTAACAGTGAGAAAAGGGCATGGCCTGGGTGCTGGAGGTCCTTAATAATGGACTCTGCCTTTCTGAGACACCGCTTCCAAAAGATGTCCTGGGTACATTGTAGGCTAGTACCCAAGATGGAGCTGACTAGATTTACAACCTTCTGCAGCTTCTTTCAGTCCTGTGCAGTAGCCCCTCCATACCAGACGGTGATGCAGCCTGTCAGAATGCTCTCCATGGTGCAACTATAGAAGTTTTTGAGTGTATTTGTTGACATGCCAAATCGTTTCAAATCCTAATAAAGTATAGCCGCTGTATTGCCTTCTTTATGACTACATCAATATGTTGGGACCAGGTTAGATCCTCAGAGATCTTTTGACACCCAAGAACTTGAAGCTGCTCACTCTCTCCACTTCTGATCCCTCTATGAGGATTGGTAGGTGTTCCTTCGTCTTATCCTTCCTGAAGTCCACAATCAGCTCTTTTGTCTTACTGACGTTGAGTGCCAGATTGTTGCTGTGACACCACTCCACTAGTTGCATATCTCGCTCCTGTGTGCCCTCTTGTCACCACCTGAGATTCTACCAACAATGGTTGTATCATCAGCAAATTTGTAGATGGTGTTTGAGCTATGCCTATCCACATAGTCATGTGTATACAGAGAGTAGAGCAGTGGGCTAAGCACACACCCTGAGGTGCACCAATGTTGATTGTCAGCAAAGAGGTTATGTTATCATCAATCCGCACAGACTGTGGTCTTCCGGTTAGGAAGTCAAGGATCCAATTACAGAGGCCTAGGTTCTGCAACTTCTCAGTTAGGATTTTGGGAACGATGGTATTAAATTCTGAGCTATAGTCGATGAACAGCATTCTGACATAGGTGTTTGTGTTGTCTAGGTGGTCTAAAGCCGTGTGAAGAACCATGGAGATTGTGTCTTCCGTTGACCTACTGTGACGATAGGCAAATTGCAATGGGTCCAGGTCCTTGCTGAGGCATGAGTTCAATCTAGTCATAACCAACCTCTCAAAGCACTTTATCTCTGTCGATGCGAGTGCTACCAGGCGATAGTTGTTAAGGCAGCTCACATTATTCTTCTTTGGCATTGGTATAATTGTTGCCTTTTTAAAGTAAGTGGGGACTTCAGCCCGTAACAGTGAGAGGTTGAAAATGTCCTTGAATATTCCCATTTAGTTGGCTGGCAGAAGTTTTCAGAGCCTTACCAGGGTCATCAGGTGCAGCAGGGATCTTCACAGCTGTAGTTGTGTTCTCCCTTTCAAAGCGTGCATAGAAGGCATTGAGTTCATCTGGTAGTGAAGCATCGCTGCCATTCATACTATTGGGTTTCGCTTTGTCGGAAGTAATGTTTTGAAGTTCCTGCCAGAGTTGCCGTGCATCTGATATTGCCTCCAACCTCATTCAAAGTTGTCCCTTTGCCCTTGAAATAGCCCTCCGCAAATCATACCTGGTTTTCTGGTACAGGCCCGGGTTGCTGGAATTGAATGCCACAGATCTAGCCTTCAGTAGACGACGTACTTCCTGGTTCATCCACGGCTTTTGGTTTGGGAATGCACAGTAAATCTTTGTAGGCACACTCTCATTCACACAGGTTTTACTGAAGTCAGTAACAATTGCAGCATATTCATCCAGATTCAAAGATGAATCCTTGAATACAGTCCAGTCCACCAATTCAAAGCAGTCCTGTAGGTGCTCCTGTGTTTTCCTTGTCCAAACCTTCTTGGTCCTCACTACTGGTGCTGCAGTCTTCAGTCTCTGCCTATACCCAGGGAGTAGAAGTACAGCTGGGATCAGACTTCCCGAAGTGAGGGCGTGGAATAGCATGGTAGGTATTCTTGATGGTGGTGTAACAATGGTCCAGTGTGGAAGACAGCTTTATAAATAGAGACTGTGTATACATGTAAAGAACTGATTAGCTAGCATCTGAAATTTTATATTCATTTCTTGTCACTACCTTCGGAACAGGGTGCATAAGCTATATATTGGAATGGCAGTACAAATGAAAGACCTCAGTTGAACGGAGAGTGTTGATAAATTGGAATTGACCTCTTTGATACAAAAGTTATGAGAAGATTTTTCACAGGTGTTTAAAATAAAGAAAAATTATGATAGCAAATAATGAGAAACTGAGATATGTTGTCTGAAATGATTGAGCAGTAGGGTCAACAACGTTAAAATGGAAATCACAGAATCACATGAAATGGAAAATAAATGCTAGTGCTAAGTGAAAAATAGCAGAACAAATTGCATGGTTCATTAAAATAAACACACACAAAATGCTGGTAGAACACAGCAGGCCAGGCAGCATCTATAGGAAGAGGTACAGTCGACGTTTTGGGCCGAGACCCTTCGTCAGGACTGACAAAGGCTCTCAGCCCAAAACATCGACCGTACCTCTTCCTATAGATGCTGCCTGGCCTGCTGTGTTCTACCAGCATGTTGCTTGAATTTCCAGCATCTGCAGATTTTCTTGTGTTTGCGTTCATTAAAAGAGTTGGTAATTGCATTTGAGTTTTTGTCTT
Organism: Mobula hypostoma; assembly: GCF_963921235.1. Classification (NCBI taxonomy): domain Eukaryota; kingdom Metazoa; phylum Chordata; class Chondrichthyes; order Myliobatiformes; family Myliobatidae; genus Mobula; species Mobula hypostoma. The sequence goes on from NC_086097.1 coordinate 198,951,221, forward strand.
GTTTGAAGTTTACAGGTTTGGGAAATTGGAAAGTAATTTTTTATTGCTCATTTCTCAACTTAATCAGAAAATCAGTATCTGTTTTTATGTTAATCATTGTGAATCTGAATTGCGCCTAAAATGAATATTGTTGTTTATGAAGATACACTGATTTGATTATGTTTAAACACTTTGTGGACTCTTTTAGCGATTATCTGGAGTTAACAGATTGCAGTGCAGTTTCTGCATTCAAACTAAAATCTGAGTGTATGGATCACCTTACTATTTCAATGTAGCAGTTGGATTAACTTCTCTTAGTACTCCACCAACACCTTACTGGACAATGATTAGCCTCCACAGCCAGGGGAAGTATCACCTCTGCATCTACCATGTAAAATTCCTGAAGGATTTGGTACATTTTAATGGAATTACTTGTCATTCCTGTAACTTCAAGAGAGCACAAGGCTGGTTAGCTATATTCTCCTTTTATAATGAATCCACTATCCCAGGAATCAATCTGGTGAACTTTCACTGTACTCCTGTTGTAAGTATATCCTTCTCAGAGACAAGACCAGTACATAATATTATAGTTATGGTCTCTACATGGTCTATATAATTGAAGTAAAATGTATTTAAATTCTCTTGCAGTAAAGGTCAACTAATCAATTGTTTTAAAATACGTTTGCTGAATCTGCAAAGTATCTTTCAGTTATTTATGTGCAAAGGCTCCTCAGTCCTCTGAACACCAATACATTTCAATCACTCGCCACTTAAAAGAGTCCTCTACCTTTCTAATTTTTCTACCAATGCCGATGGCCTTACATTTTTCCAAATTATATTCCATTTTTCATGTCCTTGTCTGGCTACTGAATATTTCTTGAAGACTCACTGGATTTATCTCACAATCCACACCTAGTTTTATCAGTAGCCAGCATGAATATGTTATACTTGATCTCCTTATCCAAACCACCAATATAGCTGGTGAACAGGTGTGTTCCCTGCACTGATTCCCCTGGCATTCCATCACTTGATTTGCCATTATCTGTTCTGCAATGCAGAAATAATGCTCTCTTGAATTCTAGGCTGCTCTTTCACTCCCCAACACATTGATGTGATATTTGGAAATACAATGTACAGCCTGGATTTAGAACCATATTTACCACTGGTAAGAACAAATAAATGAATTGTAATTACTATCTTTTGGCAAAGTGAGAATGTTCTGTCGCATGCTTTACTATAAAGACAGTACCCATTATATTTCAACATCCAACAAAGGAAATGAAAGCCCGAGACTTTATTAAGCCATGAAGTGCAACATTACCTCATCAAAATCTGCTATTATTTCATTTAGTAAACGTAAACATTCTACTCCTTGGTTATTCATTTCAGTTTGGGAATAGAAGTCTGCAAATCCCGGAATTGAGGCAAACATCACAGCCACAGACTCATAAGACTGTGAATAAAGTTCCTGGTGCAAAAAGAACAATAATGGAAATAAAGGCATGAGCAATCAACCACCTGATTGTCAGAGCCACAGTTTATTTCTAATAAAGTTGTTCTGTGTGTGAAAGAATGACTAATCAATCATTTGCATTAAACAACATGGACTTCAGTGCTAAAAGTCTGAATTTACCAACTTTTACCAACTGAAGTTATTCTGTACACTAGAAGCAAGAAGCAAATCTGTGTGTTATACTGTATGCTGGCTCCAGAATTTGATTTGATTGAATCCAAATAATAATCACATGACCAGTGATCTGAGAACCTTTGACCTAGTATACAGTATATATTTTCCAGATTTGACTTCAGTGATGAAATGAACCCAGCTCACTTTCTATTTCAAAGATTGTTGATTGTCATTAACATCCTTGTGTCAGCTATGCCATGAAAGGACATCCAGCGCACCTTGGCAGTGTGGATCAGTGCACTCTCTGGCAGCTAAGTGTTCATACCAGATGTTAAGATTATGTAATATGAAAAGAATCAGCAGACTGGGACATTAACTGTCTCAAGATTTCATGTGGAGCATTCCTACTTCCCCACACTGAAATGATTTACCTTTTTCTTTGTGATGGGTACACTGACCATGAGCACACTGGCCATGGGAGGTGTTCTGGCCAATAGACTGTTGAAAGGTGAGTAAATCTGTGTTATTAGATTTGTAGGAATTCATGAGGTTCCCATCCAATTCCAGTAGAAATCTTGAACATCTTTGAAAATACTGAAAGGAATATGTTGGCAGAAGGGAAGCACGATTGGAAGCACATTGCTACAATTTTAACTCCATCACGTGGATATTTTTGGGAGAGGGAGTTAACACCATCAAACAATATTTATTTTAGGTGGTTAATCCAGCATTGATATGGATGATAATGTGTGATAACAAGGAAGGTGATCATAAAAGACTATGAGAATACTTCAGTCAATTTTTTTCATTCATTAAAATGATTGTAAAAATATGACTGCTGAGATTAAGTGTCAAAAACCTTGACAACTGATTTGATTAGTTTTAGGTTTACTGTCATGAAGTGAACTTACCTCATTGTCTCTTTCCTTTTCCAAAAAATGGCGTGCGACATGACTTGGTAGAATATTTCGGAGCATATTTTCATTATGTTCGCGAAGCTCTTTCATTTCATTCACTTCCTCTTTTGCTTGAACACGCCAAAGGAAATCCAGTCTCGCTGTGTATTCCAACTGAAAAGTTATTAAAAAGTGTAATACCATGATATATCTTATTGAAAATATTAATTTACTCAGGTTTTGTTAGATAGAATTTACACTTTTTAAAAGAATCTGTCATTAAAACCTAGGCAAAGGGAGCATAATCTATCATTGTCCTTTTATATTATTCAGCTCAATATTCTGTAGATCACTACAAAGCTGGCTTAATTTAGAGCTAGAGAAATTTATAGTATTATGAATTGCATAGCTCAAAAATTCAATTGTTTATTTTTTTTATACGTTAACTTGTAGTTTAAATTTGACCACTTCTATTCAATCCACGCTTTCAAACATAGGACACACCTACACATGTAAATGTGCATATATTTCACAGTTGATTCATAGACTACAAACATGAAATTAAGCACCCAAAGTGGGTCACTCACGGGAGAGATAATCATAACAAATGCTGCAACTGTGTTTGTTAAAGGATCTTCACTTATATACAGGTTTATTGGAGAGTGGGTTGGAGAATTGTGCACCACAGAATGTGGCTAACAGCTATACATGGACATCCCAGACAAGTATTGAGGGAAGATTGGTTTTTTTTTGCTGCATATAGTTCTGTTGAATCCACAATATCCATAGAAACAGAAAATAAAAGGCCAAAGGCAAATGTAACTTGTTTGAGAAGATTGAAGGTTGATACACTGATGGGAATCATCTAAGAACTTTGCTTCTATTTTAATTTGTCCAGAGAGCAATGCATCAGCAGTTGGTGGTTTTCTAGGTCAATAGCGACAGAAGTCAGACACTTTCTGTTAGAAGAGCCAACCACTCATTCTTGCCTTTAGATGTGAAGTTAATTGACACCCTGAATTACTTACCATTCATATTGATCTGAACAGCACTGGCTTAAATTACACATTTTACAGTGTTCCACCGAGAAATGTGTGGGCACGTGGCCAAGTGGTTAAGGCATTCGACAAGTGATCTGAAGGTCATGAGTTCGAGCCCCAGCCGAGGTAGCGTGTTGTGTCCTTGAGCAAGGCACTTAATCACACAGTGCTCTGCGGCGACACTGGTGCTAAGCTGTATGGGTCCTAATGCCCTTCCCTTGGACAATATCGGTGTCGTGGAGAGGGGAGACTTGCAGCATGGGCAACTGCTGGTCTTCCATACAACCTTGCCCAGGCCTGCGCCCTGGAGAGTGAAGGCTTTCCAGGCGCAGATCCTAGAAATGTATTTGCATTAGATAGAAGCAAATTCATATTTTTCCGTCCTGTCAAAGGGTCTTGACCTGAAATATTGACTGTACTTTTTTCCATGCTGCCTGGCCTGCTGAGTTCCTCTAGCATTTTGTGTGTGTTGCTTGGATTTCCAGCGTCTGCAGATTTTCTCTTGTTTTTTTTTTGTTTTCAAGTGCAGTGAACAGATGGATTTGCTGAGACTATGTACTTTTTTGCAGCTCAGGGATTGAACATGGTCCATGACAGAACTTTTCATGAACCACAATATTGATTTGTCTCTCACCATGCACAGATTAAGTGTGCCCATTAACAAATAAACCCTCTTTTTTTCTCTACCCATTAGATTTCTCCACTATAGCAGAGGATAAGGTTTAGGGGAAGCAAACTGCTACAGTCCAAAATTGCCACAGTTCTTGTAATAATCACCAATTTTAAACAGGAATACAACAACATGTGAAGTCTAATTTTCTGCACACAAGGAGAAATCTCACCCTACATCACTTAGTCATGTTGGTTTTCCAACTGGATGAGAATTCTACAAGTTGAACATCAAACAAACTTCCATTTCAGTACCCAGACACCTGCAATTCCCTTGTATGTAGAGGTAAAAGAAGCTTTGCTTAGCCCAGTTTATGCATCTACACAGGGCGCATGTCATTTTGCATGTCAGAGCAGAGATGAGAAGGAATTTCTTTAGCTGAGGTTGGCTAATCTGATGGTGAATCATAGATGGCTGTGGGAGCCAAGTCAAGGGGTATGTTTAAAGTGGAGGTTAATAGTTTCTTGATTAGTCAGGATGTGAGAGGTTATGGGGAGAAGGCAAAAGAATGTGATTGGGGGAAATAATAAATCAGCCATGACAGAATGGCAGAGGTGACTCAGTGGGTCAAATGTCATAATTCTACTCCTATGTCTTCTGGTCTTATTGTCTTATGGCTATTTTAACATCTTAATTGGAAAATTTCTCATGAAAATCTATTACCTCACCCCTCTTTGCTTATCCACTTACAATGTTGGAGCTGGAAATGTTTGTGTGGTGTGAAATGTACGAATGGTGAGAGGTGTACTGAAGTGTCAAGTTGGTAGAATGGATCAAGCTTATGTATGATGCCATGATACTGGACAGTTCTCAGAACGTAACTGTGGGTACTGGTCTCGACCAACTCCTTCCACTGGCTCTTCAGTTCTGCCTTCAATGACTTTTCTGGGTCTCCTAATGTGTAGGTTCTTCCTCCAGTTGTCCAAATTGCCCCTGAATCTCATAGCTAGCATCTCTGAAGTAGAAGGTTCACCCTGTGCTAGGCAGTTAACAGTGGTCCTTAAGCTACACAATGCTCTACAACACCTCATTATGCTATCAATTAGAAATTAATAGTTTCAACAGGTACATAGTACTCCTGAAATTATATAGACTTGCCCAAATGAAGAAAACACAGCACAAAGTGACGATCCAAACATTCTAACAGTACTGGGCAAAATTGCTTTGTGTCCCCCACACATAACCATGTTAACATATGCTTTTTATTGGATACTAAATTTCTATCATCCCTCAAAAATTGCATTATGCAAATATTTTTCATTATTGTATCATGTCCTTAATTATTTTGAATATGTCTTTTTTTCTATTTCCTCCACATTTCCCTCTTGTTAGGAATGGATAAACAGATTTGCTTTTCAATCAGAGGACTTGAAGCATTTTCTTGAAGTTCTGCTTTTGGTTTCAAGTGGAAAATAATTAATTGATATTTGCTTAGATATTAATGTAAACTAATCATAGCCCATGTGTTTTTCCAACTATTAATGGAAATAATAGAAAGCAGGTTCTGAATCAGGCACATTTAACTTCATGTCTAAAACTCTTAAAATTGCAACAATTGCTAAGTCATTACATGACATTAAAGTGAGTCTGAATAGTGACAGTAGCCTGGTGTCTAAGCAACTATGGGGGCCTTATTAACCAAGCCTGAATTTATTCTTAAAGCAAAAGAAAAAGAACTGCAAGCACTCAAAATCTAAACTGAAGGCAGAAAAATCTGAAAATACTCAGCAATTTATGCAGCACTGTGAATTTGTAGAAAGAGGAACAGAATTAATGTTTCAGGTCAATGATTTTATTCTCTGGTTTGGTCTCCATGGATGCTGCTTGAATTGATGAGTATTTACTACATGTTCTTTATCTGAAATATTGCAGAATATTGGTAGCTCAGGTTGGCTATTTGAAAGTTCAGTTGATCGCTGAGCTTGGTAAAATGCTTGCAGATGTTTGGGCTCCAATCGAGAAGCCATCATCAATACACAGTTGAGGGTGTTGTCTCCTCAGAATGCCAGCTTATATACTCCTCCAGGGTCCAATGGACCACCTCCCTTGAAACCAGCCAATCAGAATCTTCTACTGCTTAACTGTTCATTGTGTTTTGAACCAACCAACCAGATCAGGACATCTATTCAATATCCATCCAGACCCCAGAGGAGTATATAAGCTGGCATTCTGAGGAGACAACACACTCAACTGTGCACTGATGGTGGAGCTGAAAGATCTGCAAACATTTTGCCAAGCTTGGTGATCAACAAACTTCCAAAACTTCTTTATCTTTTCTCACCAGATATAACAGTGCACTGCCAGCAGGAATTGCTGGATAGTGAGCAAATGTTATAATGGCAGTGAAAACAGGTGTTCAGCAATGACCTTATTGTAATCTTTTTCGAAGCATTATACTCCTTCTTAGTTGTTAACAAAACATCTACATAAGATTAGAAACAGATACATATGCAAATACTTTCAGAGTTGAATTGAAACAGCACTGTACTGATGGACTCAAAAAGCACTACACATTGATATAAAGGATGTGAAAAGCAGGGATAGAAATTATCACTAACATATACCTCACAGCTATCAAAATGTTATTTTTTAAAATGAATGATAACCTTAGGTTATTCTCACTATCACATACACTCAGTTGCCACTTTATTAGGTACACCTGTGTACCTGTTTGTTAATGCAAATATCTAATCAGACAATCATGGGCCAACAACTCAACCCATAAAAGCATGAAGACAGGTCAAGAGGTTCAGTTATTTTTCAGATTAAACATCAGAATGGGGAAAGAAAGGTAATTTGTGACTTTGACCATGGAATCCCCGACAGGGTGGTTTGAGTATCTCAGAAACTACTGACCTCCTGGTACTCTCATGCAAACAGTCTCTGGAGTTTCAAAAAATGTCCAGTTCTGTGGGCAAGGACACTTTGTTAATGAGAGAGGTCTGAAAAAATAGCCAGACTGGTTCAAGCTGACAGTAAGGCAACAGTAACTCAAATACCCACACGGAACAACAGAGGTGTGCAGAAGAGCATCTCTGAATGCACAACATGTAAAATCCTGTAGTGGATGGGCTAGAGGAGCAGAAGATCACAAACATACATTCAATGGCCACTTTATTATGTACCTAACAAACTTTGTACCAAACAAATTGGTCATCCAGTGTATTTTCCAATATCATAAACCTTTGAACACTTGATAAATAACCCTAATATATTAAGATGAAAATAATAGCCTTCCTCTGCAATGAACACAGACAATTCTTGCAAACATTTATTACAGATAGAACAGCAATGCAGGAACTACCTAGCCAAAATGGATTTCATGACGATTTGCATACTTTACTGTGTATTGTCCCTTTAGTCATGTTATTATTATAATTGCTGCGATTTTGAAGGAAGTAGAACTGATGCTGAATTCCCTGAGGGAATACAATTTGAGGCATAATAGTTCCAGATGTGACTGATTTCAAATGAGAACAGGAATGCACATTATATTTAGGCCAGCTCAAACAATATGGAAAAGAAATTTGAGATGCAAATCCAAGCATGATTCTTGGGTGATTTAGATGAACCCCAAATTATGCTGGCAATTGTTAACATACCAACCACCCTAATTATTCATTCTTTCTGCTGCCAGAACACAATTCTTGTAGTGTGTATGTCTACAAAAGGTACTGCTATTAGTGGTCTAGGTTATTCTGAAACCCTTTACCTATCCCATTAAGAAGGGCAAAGGTAGCAGGTGCATGGGAATGCAACCACTTGCAGGTTTCCCCCAAGCTGTGAACTTCTATGACTTGGAAATACATCACCATTTCTGCATTACTGCATCTCAGAACCCAACAGCCCTCAGGGACAACCTTGATGGGCACTGCAGTTATTTCAAGAAGCTATTTCAATTCGGGCAATTAGGGATGGGCAATATATGCTGGGCTTTTCATCAATGCCAAATCTCGAAATTGAATAAAGAAAAGACACTTTGAAATTTACTGAAAAATCAAGGGATTATCTAAAATAGGAGTAAAATGTTCTTGAGTTAAGGACTATTGATTGGGCTAGATCAGGCTCTGTTCACTCCCTGAATGTACTGCAGATGTACTTGGACAGGCTGCATCAGGATCTACATGGAAATTCCAATGAGCAGGAGCACAAGAAACTGCAGGGAGTTGTGGACTCATGAGCACAAGCCTCCTCACCATCGGTACTGTCTACGAGAGATGCTGCCTTAACAAATCAAGATTCTTCATCAAAGGTTCCCACCATCCAGGCCATCACATCTTCTCACAGCTATATTGGGGACAAGGTACAGAAGTTTGTACCGTGCAACACCAGGTTCAAAAGCAGCTAGTTCCCTTCAGTTATTTGGTTCCTGAACCAACCGTGCAATCCTAATCACTAACTCAGTGTATCAAAACTATGACCACACTTAGCACAAAAATGAATTTTGTTTTGTTTTACACATAAAAGTCGCTGGTGAACGCAGCAGGCGAGGCAGCATCTATAGGAAGAGGTACAGTCGACGTTTCGGGCTGAGACCCTTCGTCAGGACCAACTGAAAGAAGAGATAGCAAGAGACTTGAAAGTGGGAGGGGGAGGGGGAGATCCAAAATGATAGGAGAAGACAGGAGGGGGAGGGAAGAAGCCAAGAGCTGGAAAGTTGACTGGCAAAAAGGATACATAGTTGGAGAAGTCTTCCATTAATGCCTCTCCTCCCCTTCTTACCCCATCCCTTATTAAAAAGGGGGGGAATAAAAATAAAAATAAATAATCTGGGGGAACGTTGTATCATTTTTTAATGCATGCATTTCTAAATGACAATAAACGAGGACTGACTGTCCTCATAATCTAATCTAATCTAATTGAATATGGAGGCTCTTGGGATGGTAGATCAAGACAAAAGAAACTATCACTGGAAAGATGGTGGAAAGATGGGGTAAGTATGGAATAGTCAATAGTTTTTGATTTATTTTGTATCTCACTTCTGCCACTTCAATATCACTCCTGAAAAAATAATATTGCTCACATCCATCTTCTCCAATAGAAATCACAGCAATTCAAGTTTAGAGTCCAATATTAACTTGAAGGTAGGGATGGAGTGTGGGAAGCTGTTTGAATTCAGAAAGCTTAGAATAAGTGGATTAATATTTGTTATTATGTTTGGTTGTGGCTGAGAAATAGCATCAGAACAATATGAGGTGTTTGAGTCTTTGGCACTAGACTGCAGCAAGGGAACAGAAGGCATACGGTGCATTGGCCTTCATCAATCATGGGATTGGGTTTAAGAGCCGAGAGGTAATGTTGCAGCTATATAGGACCCTGGTCAGACCCCACTTGGAGTACTGTGCTCAATTCTGATCGTCTCACTGCAGGAAGGACGTGGAAAACATAGAAAGGGTGCAGAGGAGATTTACAAGGATGTTGCCTGGATTGGTGAGCATGCCTTATGAGAATAGATAGAGTGAACTCGCCTTTTCTCCTTGGAGCGACGGAGGATGAGAGGTGACCTGATAGAGGTGTACAAGATAATGAGAGGCATTGATTGTGTGGATAGGCAGAGGCTTTTTCCCAGGGCTGAAATGGCTAGCACGAGAGGGCATAGTTTTAAGGTGCTTGGCAGTAGGTACAGAATAGATGTCAGGGGTAAGTTTTTTTACGCAGAGAGTGGTGAGTGCGTGGAATGGGCTGCCGGCGGCGGTGGTGGAGGCGGAAACAATAGGGTCTTTTAAGAGACTCCTGGATAGGTCCATGGAGTTTAGAAAAATAGAGGGCTATGGGTAAGCCTAGGTAGTTCTAAGGTAAGGACATGTTCTGCATAGCTCTCTGGGCAGTAGGGCCTGTATTGTGCTGTAGGTTCCCTATGTTTCTAACAGAGTGGAGAGGAGAGATGACATAATTGGGGCAGCAGGCAAATTGGAAAGGCTACTATTGAAAGAAATTACAATGGATAGGAAAGATTTATTGGGATTTTGACCATATGCAGGGAAATAGGACTTGTTCAGTTAGAAAATTCGTCTGGCACAAATGCGTTGGGCTAAGGTGTCTGCTTCGGTGCTGTACAGATTTTTCACTCTATGACTGTAACTAAGTTTCAGACCTTGCTGGGGGGAGGGGTGGTGGTGTGGTTAATGCCAATAGTATAAAGTTAGGCAGTAGGATCGCAGAACAGTTGACAGTGACATTGTGGGAGCAGATGAAGTAGGCAAGGGCCCAGTCACTCTATTAGGGAAAATATCAACCCTGTATCTACCCTGTCAAACCCCATAAGGATTTTGTTTAGTTCAATGAGATCACATTTTATTCTTCCAAATTTGAGTGTGTACAGTCCAAGTCTGCATTTCCATTTTCATGTGATGATCCTCTATTCCAAAAGTCAATCCAGTGAAGCTTTGTTAAAATATCTCAATCACAAGAATATCCTTCCTTAGCCAGGGCTATCAAACTTGCAAACATTATTCCAGGGCAGTTTCATCATGGCCCAGTGTAACTGGAATAATATGTCTCCAATCTTGTCCTCACTTCCTCTTATAATAAAGGCTATCATGCTCTTCCCCTTGAAGAATATAAAAATGTTAAAAATAGAAGCAGAAAAGTTAAGCCTGTTCCATCATTCAGTAAGATCCTGGCTAATCTGCTGTGGACTCAGCTCCACCTACCTGCCTTTTTCCCATAACCTTTAATTCCCCGACTGTGCAAAAAACAACCTAACTGTGTCTTACGTATATTTAGTGAGGTGGCTGTTACTGCTTTCCTGGGCAAAGAATCCCACAGATTCACTACTCTTGGGGAAAAGCAGTTCCTCCTTATCTCCATGCAAAATCTACTCCTCTGAATTTGGCAGCTGTGTCCCTTTATTCTAGTTTCACCTACCAGTGGAAAAAACTTTCCTGCTTTGATTGGAGAACTGCGCAGACACAGTATAAGTGTTCCTGCACAAGTCTGATGAGCAGCTTTAAAATGCAGGAAGTTTTTTCAATGGGAGGCTTTAATTGGAGTATTGCACAGACGCAGTAGAAGGGGTCCTGCGCAAGTCTGGTGAAGAGCTTTAAAAAGCCATTCTCCGCAAGAGAGGGATACTGTCTAGCGGAGTGGTTATTGTTGGAGTGGTCTGAGTCAGAGTAGTAAGGCTTTGGCTCAACAGGGCTTCAGCAAGAACAGGCGGAGGCAAGGTAAGTAGGTAAGTTCATTCCTTATTTCTTATTTAACTCTTGAGAGAACATGGGGTATGTCTACAGAGAGAGTGTTCTATCCTGGGTGTCAGATGTGGGATTTCTGAGAAATTACCAGACTTCCCGATGGCCAGATCTGCATTGAGATGCAGCTCCTTGGAGACTCTGTTAGGGAACTGAAGCTGCAGCTCAATGACCTTCAGCTTGTTCGGGAAAGTGAAGAGGTGATAAACAGGAGCTACAGGAATGTAGTCACCCCAAGGCTACAGGACTGTCAGGAGAGGGAAGAGGAGGTAGTGGAGGGTACCCCTGTGGCCGTCCCCCTCAATAATTAGTACTCCATTTTGAGTACTGCTGGGGGGTGGGGGGAGTGGACATACTTGGGGGAAACAACAGTAGCCGTGCTTCTGGCACTGTGACGGGCCTTGTGGCTCAGAATTGTAGGGAATTGAAGAGGATGGCAGCAGTAACAGGGGACTCTATAGATAGGGGGACAAATATGCGATTCTGTGGACACGAGAAAGAAACACGGATGGTAGCTTGCCTCTCAGGTGCCGGGGTCTGTGATGTTTCTGAACGTTTCCACAATATCCTGAAATATTTCGTTTGCCTGGCACTGACTCCTGTGACACTCCATTCACCACTGCCAACCAAAGAAGCACCCATTTATCTCAACCCTCTGCCTTCTATAGGTTAACCCATTCTTTATCCATACTTACGCTCTCATCAATGATGCTCTCACACGCATCTCCTCCATTTCCCGCACTTTGGCCCTCACCCCATCCTCCTGTCACCACAACAGGGACAGAATTCTCCTTGCCCTCACCTACCACCCAATCAGCCTCTGGATCCAGTACATAACCCTCCACAACTTCCGCCACCTTCAACAGGACCACACCACTAAGCATATCTTTCACTCTCTACCTCTCTCTGCCTTCCGCAGCGATCGGTCCCTCCGCGACTCCCTGCTCCACACATCCCTCCGGACGGATCTCCCACTCGGCACTTATCCCTGCAAGCGTAAGTGCTACACCTGTCCCTACACCTCCTCTCTCACCACCATTCAGGGCCCCAAACAGTCTTTCCAGGTGAGGCAACACTTCACTTCTGAGTCTGTTGGGGTCATCTATTGCATCCGGTGCTCCCGGTGCGGCCTCCTCTACATCGGTGAAACCTGACGCAGATTGGGGGACAGCTTCGTCGAGCACCTCTGCTCCGTCCGCCACAATAGACAGGATCTCCCGGTTGCCACTCATTTCAACTCTGCTTCACATTCCCATTTGGATATGTCCATACATGGCCTCCTCTACTGCCATGATGAGGCCAAACTCAGGTTGGAGGAGCAACACCTCATATACCGTCTAGGTAGTCTCCAGCCCCTGGGCATGAACACTGAATTCTCCAACTTCTGGTAATTCCCTCCCCTTCCCTTCCCCCATCCCAGTTTCACTCTTCCCACTCCTCCAGTTGCCTATCACCTCCCTCATGGTTCCGCTTCCTTCTACTACCCACTGTGCTTTCCCCTATTCCTTCTTCACCTTTCCTGCCTATCCCCTCCCCGCTTCCCCTCCCCCTCCCCTTGATCTTTCCCCTTACTGGTTTTTCACCTGGAACCTACCAGCCTTCTCCTTCCCACCCTCCCCCCACCTTCTTTATAGGGCCCCTGCCCCCTCCCTCTTCAGTCCTGATGAAGGGTCTCAGCCCGAAACATTGAGTGTTCGTTTCCACGGATGCTGCCCAACCTGCTGAGTTCCTCCAGCGTGTTGTGCGTGTTGCTTTGACCCCAGCATCTGCAGAGAATTTTGTGTTTACTTTATCCATACCAATACATTACCTAACTCCTTGTATCCCTATAGATGTCCTGTATGGGCTACCCTGTTGAACACCTTCTGGAAAATCAAATATACAACATAAACCTGTGCCCTTCTATTCACTGCGCTTGTTACATCATCAAAGAACTCCAGTAAGTGTGACAAACAGGATCTGCCTTTCTGCAGTCCATGCTGCATCGGCCTGATGGAATCTCTTCTATTTATATGTTTCAATATTTCTTCCTTAATGATAACTTCAAGCATTTTTCCGACTACAGACGTTAAGCTAACTAGCCTATAGTAAACGACCCTTTGTCTACATCCTTTTTTAAACAGTGGCATGACAATCACTGTCTTCCAATCCAAAGTGGCCTGTCCATAGTACATATTTCTAAATGCTTCCATTGAGCTATGTGCAGTCACCAGCATCAAATTGCTCAGTCTTTGACACCACCCTCCACTGGGGGAGGAGCTTGGAGAATAGGGAAGGAGGAACCAAGAAGAAAAATAACAACTCTCAAACTTTCACTTTGAATTTCATTTGCCATGCTCTTTGCCAGTCACTTAACCCGCCTGCATTTGCGTGAAGGTTCTATGCATCCTCCTTAGACTCCCCACTTTGTATCTTCAGCAAACTTTGGACACATTTCCCTCAACCAAATCAGTTTTGATTGTGGAAAGTTAGGAGCTGAGTAACAATCCCTGTTTAGTCATTAGAAGAGAATTATCATTAGGATTAAATATAACAAGTCAAATTCGCAAGTCAATGTAATTTCACAGATGGTGGATCTTTAAATTTGGAGATTACCTGCTGTCCATGATAAAATACAGCCAGAAGAAACATTGCCATGAGTAGCAGGGAAGTTTCTTTCGTGCCTAAGAAATCTCTGCTACAAAAGAACAAAATTTGTTTTTAAACAATGCATTTAACAAATTATAACTGTTACACACTTCTTATCTTGCTTAGTAAGGTTTGCAAACTTAAGTGCAGATTACTACAAAGGCCAACAGCAAATGTTAAGCTTTGAGATTCGCAAAAAGGGAAGTAAGAGGACTGCTTACAGGTAAATGCCTGGTTCTTTGAAGGTTAATGCAATCAAATGGGAGAAGCAAGGCAAAGACCTCAATATACCTTAAGATCATTTTCCAGTGGTTCAGTCAAATCTTTATAATGTCTGTGGAGCTTGACGGGACTTAATAAATATAAGATAAATGGGGCCAGATCATGTCAACTTAATTACAGAGGTTGCAAAGGGATGAGAATTTACCAAAAATTCTTTCCTCTGTCATGCAAAGTCTCCTCCAAGCATTCACCTAAGAGTTCTGCCCACCATTGTTTGATGCTGACAACAGGCGGCCAAGACAATTTTAGGGTTTGTTCCTGTGGTTCAGTCAGGAGTGGCATGTGAAGGATTATGATTTGTGGACTAGGCTAACAGCAGCCAGTCACATATAGGGCAGTTAGACAACTGCACCAGTCAGAGATGTGCTTCACAGCCCCAGAAATTTTCAATTGCCAGATTTAGGCACAAAATAAGCATATGCAGGGTAGCAGACACCAACAGAATCAACAAACTCATTCGTAAGGCCAGTGATGTTGTGGGGATGGAACTGGACTCTCTCACGGTGGTGTCTGAAAAGATGATGCTGTCCAAGTTGCATGCCATCTTGGACAATGTCTCCCATCCACTACATAATGTACTGGGTGGGCACAGGAGTACATTCAGCCAGAGACTCATTCCACCAAGATGCAACACAGAGCGTCATAGGAAGTCATTCCTGCCTGTGGCCATCAAACTTCACAACTCCTCCCTTGGAGGGTCAGACACACTGAGCCAATAGGCTGGTCCTGGACTTATTTCCATCTGGCATTTTACATATTATTATTTAATTATTTATGGTTTTATATTGCTATATTTATACTCTATTCTTGGTTGGTGCAACTGTAACGAAACTCAATTTCCCTCGGGATCAATAAAGTACGTCTACCTATCTATGCAGGTCTAATTTATCTGTTTAATCTTTTATAGCCACCAATCAGGAATATTTACTCCTTACAAGTACACAGAATTAAAAAACAGTTTCGTTCAATATTGAACTTGTTTCCTATAGAAACTGTAGTAAAGGGAAAAGTAATTATAGGAAAGAGAAATATAATTTGCTCGTGCTAAATAAGTATTCCACGAAAGGAACCAATTTTAGATGAACAGTATAATCAATAACTGATAATGCTGCAAATAATTTGTTCCTTAAAAAACAATATGATTGTCTCCTTTGCGTCCTGTTATGTAAAATACTGAGAACTGAGCTCATGGTCCTTGAAGGACCACATATAATCTTTTTCTGTATTGAATATCCTCATCTCAGCTGGAGCAACAAATTCATTTCATTTTTAATACAGTTGTGTTTTATTCTGTGAAGACCTTTGATTTTCTAAAACTATTCTCTTCTTCTTCACTCACTTATGGTGTTGGAACACCAAAGCCTTTGAGCGGAAAATCCTACAAAAGGTAGTGGATTTGGCCCAGAACATCACGGGTAAAAGCCTCCCAACCACTGAGCAATTGATATGAAACGTCGCTGTAGAAAAGCAGCATCCATCATCAAAGATCCTCACCACTCAGGCCATTCACTTTTCTCGCTGCTTCCATCAGGTAGAACGTACAGATCCTTAGGACTCGCACCACCACGGTCAGGAACAGCTACTACCCCTCAGCCATCAGGCTCTTGATTTATGATCGCCATTTATTGCTATTTCTGTCTAATCTGCATTTGCACAGTTTATTTAGAGTCTGCAGATCCTGGTTACAGTTACTCTTCTATAGATCTGCTACGTGTGGCAACAAAATAATTTCAGGGTTGTATGTGGTGACATGTATGTACTCTGCTAATAAGTTTTACATTGCATTTTGAAACTTGAACTTTAATTTGACACCTGAGATGATGCTAGGATGCTACCATTGTGATTGTAGCTGGGAGCTAGAGGGTAACAGACAAAATACATAACTAAAAATACCCCTGTAGCCTGATGGGACATACCTTGAACCACGTGGAACTTTGGCATGCATTAAGATCCAGACTACGAACTGATAGGGGTGGGGTTTGAGCCTTGTCCATTCTTGTTCCTGGACATTAAGCATTACTGCTTTAGAACTAAAAAAAAATTGCCATGCTTCCATGTCTAAATAATGCAATTGGTATTGAATGGAATAGAAAATTAAGCACTTACTCTCCACTGTGATAGAAGTTATCATATCTAACAAAGAGCGAGCTGTAGATGGTTTCAGTCAGTAGTGAGTAAACCGCAATCATTATCAGTAAAACGGCAAGTTTCAGGATGGAATTCAGACGGAGAAACACTGCACAGGTCACCATTGCTAGCACTCCAGTAAACACAAAATACTAGACAAATAACACACAAGGGTTAGGTTAGCGCTTCAACTCTGTAACAGACACTGCTTCAGATATTCTGTGAATTTATTACGGGCATTTACTTTATTAAATGCTCTGCAGATTTTAGATCTTCCAGTAAAACACCATAAGCTCTGACACTTTGCACTTTTCCATGACAATGTATTTAAACTTAATGAACCGCATAAGGTAACTTGGATTCCCATTCAGTCTCATTTCTAGACTTGTTCCCTATCTATACCATTCAAGGTAATGGAGTGGATGTGTGGAGGGATCATGACATCAGCTTTCGTTTTCTATGACTCAGAGTGATAACACACCAATGTATTATCCACTGGGCTGCCAGTCAAGTGGTATAACTTATAAATAATCAAAATTATGCATCCCATTTAATTTCAAAAGTAGCTGTAAAAATATTGATACAAGGCATTATTCAGATGCTGGAAATCCAGAGTAACACACACAGAGTGCTGGAGGAACTCAGCAAGTCATCTATGGAGAGGAATAAATAGCTGGCGTTTTAGGCTGAGACTCTTCATCAGAACATGAATGCCCCGGTGAAATTTGTTCCCATTCAATCTCATTTTCGGACGCTCTCTATCAAGATAATGGAATTGATGAAGGGTCTTGGTCCGAACCCTTGGCAACACAATAGTAACCCGGGCAGCACGGTAAATTAGCAGTTAGCGTAACGCTATTACAGCTCCAGCAACCCGGGCTCACGTCCCGACACTGTCTATAAGGAGTTTGTATGTTCTCCACATGACCTTGAGAATCAAGCTTCCTCCCACATTTCAAAGATGTATGTGTTAGGGTTAATAATTTGCGAGCATGCTATGTTGGCACTGGAAATGTGATTGACTGTCCCCAGTACATCCTTTCTGCGTTGGTCATTGACGCAAATGACGCATTTCACTGTATGTTTCAATATTTTGATGAACGTGACAAATAAAGCTAATTTTTAGTCTTTAGTCTTTAATCTCTCCATAGATGCTGCCTGACCTGCTGAGATCCTCCAGAATTTTCTGTGTGTTACTCTGTAAAAATAATTTTCATCTCCTATAGTTCAAATAATTGCAACATTTCTGGACAACATTTCCAGGTTTACTTACTATCTGAGACTCACCACAAAGAGTCCTCTTAATCTGATAACACAACAAAGTACCAGAGAAACTAAATATTACAAAATTATTAAAATTATTTGAGAGTTATTAAAATAAATCCCTGAAAAAAATGCACATGAAAGTATATACTGCTTTCCTTGATTCCTGGGCAAACTCAAGTACAATTAAGTGCATTCAAAGTGGCATGACTTGTCACTATTGCATTCTGTAGGAGCCATGTATCTATTTTCTGTCTGTCTGTATTATATTTTTGTTGTGTGTTTATTATGGGTAATCTGTCATGTGGGTTGGGGCGTAGTAGAAGTGAATGAATATAGTTACGTATTCACTACTTATCTAAGTTGAGTTTAGTCTAAATAGAGCCAGAGAGTGGGCCACAGGTTTATGGTTTTGTTGACCGCTAAGATCACTAACGCGATTGCTAGATCGCTATTATATCATTATTATACTGCTTAGTGTCTTTATAGCACTAGTTTTAGTTTCATCAGTTTTTTTAATCATTACAATATTGTTCATCTTTGCTTGATTCATAATAAAAGATCGAACGTACTCTTCTGAACTTTGGAACTTTGTTATTTTGAATCATGTCATGCAGTGTCAACTCCTGGGCTTAGTCTCTGAGTGGTTTTTGGTTTGTTTTCAAGTAATCACTACACATTCAACAGGAAGTTTAATAGAAACTCATACTTTTTGCCTTAGCTTCTCTTGAACCATTCTCTGCTCTCTTTAGATCCCTGTCAGTAGCCTGTGTTATCATTCAACATTTCAGCTACTTCAGCTCCACCATCACAATCAAATAAAAGCCAAACAGTCAGCATGTTAGAAGTTTGAATCACCACAAAAATGTTGGAAATGTTCAAAAAGTCAGACAGCATCTATGGTGAGAGAAGCAGAGATAGTACTTTTTGCTTAAAAGTCATTGACCTCAGGAATTAGCTTTGTTTCTCCCATCACCATTACTTTGCTTTCCTCCTCTCCACCAATGCCAGCAGTTTAAATCTCCTTGTTTAAGCCCATTGCTTTCATTTGTATTTTTCCTAACACTCCCTGGGCGGCACAATGATATCACAGGCATTGCTTTAAGTCAAGCAATGCTTGCCTTTTCTCTTGTTTGCCTTTCTACCAACTACATCCAGTTTGAATTAACCTCACACCTCTTTTCTAATTTCTTCACCCACTCCACTGTTTCCT
Organism: Mobula hypostoma; assembly: GCF_963921235.1. Classification (NCBI taxonomy): domain Eukaryota; kingdom Metazoa; phylum Chordata; class Chondrichthyes; order Myliobatiformes; family Myliobatidae; genus Mobula; species Mobula hypostoma. Next base: position 198,970,136 of record NC_086097.1, read on the forward strand.
TGCATAGATCAACAATTCTTATAATGTTTTGTATTTCCTTTCAGAATGCCCATTCACTTGGGATGGCTCATAGTAATGTCCAGACTTGATTAAAATTTGGCTCAAAACACTTTCCACTTGTACTTTCATGTAAATAACTGAAGCAGAAATGTGAACATTATAATAAAGTTACTCACTGTTCTCTGCCTACACCATTACCCTGTACCTCCATGAGGTTATCACAATGTTCTGCCCCTCATTTTCCATCTTCATTATCCAATTTTTCATCAACCCACCATTCATTACTTTTTAAGGTATCTACCCTCGTTTAACTTTTGCACTTTTACTCATTTATTTTGATCTTCAAGCACTCTTTATTGAATTTTTTTTACTCTGTTCTTCTCTTCAAGCAATTCACACAATGTAAAGTCCTTATCAGATCCCATGGTCTCCCTATTCACATGGTCCCAACTTATATCCTTTGGTTCCTTCTAAGTTTGGCTCGCAACACTTCTCATCACTCCTTCCATGAAGTATTTGTAGCAGAAATGTGAAAATTAACATGAAGTAACCCCTTGTCTTTGCCACACTATTTGCCTCCGTGAACATTTCAGACCGTACTCCCCCTGATACTTCTCATTTTACCATTGGAGTAGAAAGAAATAGCTTCCTTCTCGATATTTTTCGATCTTTGTAGATTGTGCTATTTTGCAGAATGCAATTCTCTTACAATTCTTTCAAACTATGTAGCCTAGTTTTTACTCCACCTTTCTAGCATTGCTAACTGACTGAAAGCAATTAATGAATAGCATTGTTGTCCAACAAATCAATTTCTAATTTTCTCACACACTTATACTCCCAAATCACAAAGGAATATAGATCCATACAGAGCTTATATTCTCCGTGATGATAGCAATGATGGCCTTTCCATCTTTACTCCAATTGTGAACCTTCAAACAAATCACCTCCCAGTCACACTCATATGATCAATGAAATTGAGTGTTACCTTGTAGGATCCTATCGCATTACCTGACCCAGGGGGAAATTGTATTAAGATAGACTAGGAATGAATGAGGTGGCAGTGAGTTAGAAGGTGATTGAAAGAAGTGGTTGCGATGTGGATGGCGTCAGGTCAGGGTGCTGAAGGATTGCAAATATGTACAAATCTGAAAATACTTCTTACATTGAGGGCAGATAGTACTCCTGCTCTTTGGACTCATCCTTTTTGAAACCAATTGTAAAGATGCAGTCACACAGTCTCCTTAAAAGACATTACTGACTTTTCTCTTGACAGTGTGCTGGCTTGGCTAAGCTAATGGCTTCTACTGGAAATTTATTTTGTTTTAAGGTAACTATAAATCACTATTAACTATTTAGAAGGAGAATCCTATCTGCAGGCTGAGAATAAATGGGGAAGACATAAAACAAGTACAGAGCTTTTGCTACTTTGGAAGCTGGGTGACATCAGATGGCAAGTGCGACATGGACATCAAAAGAAGAATATGGATAGCAATAGACACTTCTACGAGAATGAAGAGTTTACTGACCAACACTAAACTAGGCCTCAGAGCACTGAAATATTACGTTTATCCAGTTATGTTGTACGGCTCAGAATGTTGGAAAATATCTAGTAACATGAGGAAATGAATTGAAGCAGCAGAGATGTCGTTTTTGAGGAGGATGTAAAGAATATCATGGATGAAACAATATCTAATGAGGATGTCATGAACAGAGCAAGCACAAAAAGAGAAATAATGTGTGAGATCATGAAAAAGCAATGTGACTTCATTGGACATGTCATTAGGAAAGAGGAGATAGAATGCACGGTAATTATGGGAAAGATTGAAGGGAAGAAAGCAAGAGGAAGACAAAGACAAATGATGATGGAGACAGCAGCCAGAGAACTGGAAATGAATACAATGAATTGATCCACTTGACCTGAAACAGTAGTGTGTGGGCCATGGCAGTCAAACCTCAAACTGCGCACGGCACCTGATGATGATGATGATTATGTATAATGGCACAGAACTATAAACTTGAGCTGCCTCCATTAAAATTGGAAGAGATCGGCTTTGGGTGAAATAAGATTGATATTAAAAATTTTAAAGAACTAAATTATATATGATGCATGTCATAGCTGCAGAAAAGGAGGAAGTCATGGATGGATTGTATACTGAGTCTCTGTGGGTGGAAGTTAGAAACAGGAAGGGGTCAATAACTCTACTGGGTGTTTTTATATACCACCCAATAGTAACAGGGACATCAAGGAGCAGATAGGGAGACAGATTCTGGAAAAGTGCAGTAATAACAGGGTTATCGTGATGGGGGATTTTGATTTCCCAATATTGATTGGCACCTCCCTAGGGCGAGGGGTATAGATGGGGTGGGGTTTGTTAGGTGTGTTCAGGAAGGTTTCCTGAAACAGTATGTAGATAAGCCTATAACAGGAGAGGCTGTACTTGATCTGGTATTGGGAAATGAACCTGGTCAGGTGTCAGATCTCTCAGTGGGAGAGCATTTTGGAGATAGTGATCATAATTCTATCTCCATTACCATAGCAATGGAGAGGAATAGGACAAATTAGGGAAGTGTTTAATTGGAGTAAGGGGAAATATGATGCTATCAGGCAGGAACTTGGAAGCATAAATTGGGAACAGATGTTCTCAGGGAAATGCATGGCAGAAGTGTGGCAAATGTTCGGGGGATATTTGCATGGCATTCTGCATAGGTACATTCCAATGAGACAGGGAAAGGATGACAGGGTACAGGAACCATGGTGTACAAAGGCTGTTGAAAATCTAGTCAAGAAGAAAAGCTTACGAAAGGTTCGAAAAAGTAGGTAATGATACAGATCTAGAAAATTATGAGGCTATCAGGAAGGAGCTTAAGACTAAAATTAGGAGAGCCAGAAGGGGCCATGAGAAGTCCTTGGTGAGCAGGATTAAGGAAAACCTCCAAGGTATTCTACAAGTATGTGAAGAGCAAGAGGATAAGAAGTGAGAGAATAGGACCGATCAAGTGTGACAGTGGAAAAGTGTGTATGGAACCGGAGGAGGTAGCAGAGGTAATTAATGAATACTTTGCTTCAGTATTCACTACGGAAAAGGACCTTGGCGATTGTAGGGATGACTTACAGCGGAATGAAAAGCTTGAGCATATAGACTTTAAGAAAGAGGATGCGCTGGAGGTTTTGAAAAGCATCAAGTTGGATAAATCACCGGAACTGTACGAGACATACCCTAGGCTACTGTGGGAGGTGAGGGAGAAGATTGCTGAGCCTCTGGCAATGATCTTTGCATCATCAATGGCATTCGGGAGAGGTTCTGGAGGATTGGAGGGTTGCAGATGTTGTTCCCTTATTCAAGAAAGGGAGTAGAGATAGCCCAGGAAATTATAGACCAGTGAGTCTTACTTCAGTTGTTGGTAAGTTGTTGGAGAAGATCCTGAGAGGCAGGATTGATGAACATTTGGAGAGGCATAATATGGTTAGGAATAGTCAACATGGCTTTGTCAATGGCAGGTCATACCTTACGAGCCTGATTGAATATTTTGAGGATGTGACTAAATACCTTGATGAAGGTAGAGCAGTAGATGTAGTGTTCATAGATTTCAGCAAGGCATTTGATAAGGTACCCCATGCAAGACTTACTAAGTAAGTAAGGAGGCATGGGATCCAAGGGGAATCGCTTTGTGGATCCAGAACTGGCTTGCACACAGAAGGCAAGGAGTGGTTGTAGGTGGGTCATATTCTGCATGGAGGTTAGTGACCAGTGGTGTGCCTCAGGGATCTGTTCTGGGACCCTTTCTCTTAATGATTTTTATAAATGACCTGGATGAGGAAGTGGAGGGATGGGTTAATAAATTAGCTGATGACACAAATGTTGGGTTGTTGTGGATAGTGTGGAGGGATTACAGTGGGACATCAGTAGGATGAGAAACTGGGCTGAGAAGTGGCAGATAGAGTTCAACCCAGGTAAGTGTGAGGTGGTTCATTTTGGTAGGTCAAATATAATGGCAGAATATAGTATTAATGGTAAGACTCTTGGCAGTGTGGAGAATCAGAGGGATCTTAGTGTCTGAGTCCATCGGACACTCAAAACTGTTGCGCAAGTTGACTCTGTGATTGGGAAGGCATACGGTGCATTGGCCTTCATCCACCGTGGGATTGAGTTCAAGAGCCGAGAGGTAATGTTACAGCTATATAGGACCCTGGTCAGACCCCACTTGGAGTACAGTGCTCATTTCTGGTCACCTCACTACAGGAAGGATGTGGAAACTATAGAAAGGGTGCAGAGGAGATTTCCAAGGATGTTGCCTGGATTGTGGAGCATGCTTTATGAGAATAGGTTGAGTGAACTTGCCTTTTTCTCCTTAGAGCGACAGAGGATGAGAGGTGATCAGATGGAGGTGTATAAGATGATGAGAGGCATTGATCATGCGGACAGTCAGTGGCTTTTACCCAGGGCTGAAATGGCTAACATGAGAGGGCACAGTTGTAAGGTGCTTGGAAGTAGGTACAGAGGAGTAGTCAGGGGTAAGTTCTTTTACGCAGAGAGTGGTGAGTGCATGGAATGGGCTGCCAGTGATGGTGGTGGAGGCGGATATGATAGGGTATTTTAAGAGACTCCACGATAGGTACATGGAGCTTAGAAAAAAAAGAGGGCTATAGCTAACCCCAGGTAATTTCTAAAGTAAGTACATGTTCAGCACAGCATTGTGGGCCAAAGGGCCTGTATTGTGCAGTAGGTTTTCTTTGTTCTATGTTCAAATCTACTCCAGCTCAGTCCTCCTTTTGTCCCTTCAGCTCATTGTTGACCTTCCATTTCCCCATCATCTGCCCATTTTTAGGAAAATTCTTAACATCCTATCACAATAATTCCCCTGGTATTGTATATTGATTTTACATTGCATAATATTTCTATGAGACATATTGTAAAGATCTTATGCATTCAAAGAATGTTTTGTAAGCCCAAGATATTGTGATTATGGACTTGAAAATACTACTTTTGTGAGAAGGCTGTAATTCATATCAGTTCTATATTTCCTGTTCCTGCTTAGATATCCTTGTTCTTCCCAGAACCAGGACAGGATTCTCCTCATCCTTACTTTCCACCCTACCTGCCCAAATTCAACAATAAATTGTTCTTTGTATATTCTGACATCATCAGTTAGGTGAAACCAGTAGGTATAGTTTCACCTTTTTCAGTATTCCTCTTGGGAAGTTTCCTTTTGAGATGCTCTGAATTGATAAGGTTCTATTACTATTTATTATTTATTATGGTTCTATTACTATTTATTATTTATTTATGGTTCTATTACTATTTATTATTTATGGTGCAACTGTAACAAAAAACAATTTCCCCCGGGATCAATAAAGTATGACTATGACTATGACTACTATTTCCACCAGTATCTACTTCCCCTTCATAAAGTCGATTCTAATGCAGTCCTCATCTTTTGGCATTCCCTCTTCCAGCCAACAAGACCCGTAAAACCACTCACTAGGTGAAACAGTGGCTTCTTCCTTTAGATTATTCTGCACTTGGAGGTCAGAATCATCAGAATCAGGTTTTTTATAAGACCATGAGACCATATGTCTATAAGAGCAGAATTAGGCCATCTGGCCCATCAAGTCTACTGTGCCATTCAATCATGGTTGATCCTTTTTTCTGTCTCCTCCTCAACCCCAGTTCCTGGCCTACTCCACGTAACCTTTGATGCCATGCCCAATTAAGAACCTATTGGTCTCTCCCTTAAATACACCCAACAACCTGGCCTCCACAGCTGCATGTGGCAAAAAATTCCACAAATTCACCACCCTTCGTCTAAAAAAATTTCTCCATATCTCTGTTTTGAAAGGGCGCCCTTCTATCCTGGGGCAGTGCCCTCTTGTCCTAGACTCTCCTACCATGGGAAACATCCTTTCCACATCTACTTGGTCTAGGCCTTTCAACATTTGAAAGGTTTCAATGAGTTCCCCCCTCATCCATCTGAATTCCAGTGAGTACAGACGCAGAGCCATCAAATGTTCGTCGTATTCGTGGCAGACCAATTGAATAACTACTTTGGTTCTGTCTTCACTAAGGAGGACATAAGCAATCTTCCAGAAATAGCAGGGGACAGAGGGTCCAGTGAGATGGAGGAACTGAGGGAAATACATGTTAACAGGGAAGTGATGTTAGGTAAATTGAAGGGATTAAAGGCAGATAAATTCCCAGGGCCAGATGGTCTGCATCCCAGAGTGCTTAAGGAAGTAGCCCAAGAAATAGTGGATGCATTAGTGATAATTTTTTAAAACTCTTTAGATTCTGGACTAGTTCCTGAGGATTGGAGGATGGCTAATGTAACCCCACTTTTTAAAAAAGTAGGGAGAGAGAAACCGGGGAATTATAGACCGCTTAGCCTGACATCGGTGGTGGGGAAACTGCTGGAGTCAGTTATCAATGATGTGATAACAGCACATTTAGAAAGCAGTGAAATCATCAGACAAAGTCAGCATGGATTTGTGAAAGGAAAATCATGTCTGACGAATCTCATAGAATTTTTTGAGGATGTAACTAGTAGAGTGGATAGGGGAGAACCAGTGGATGTGGTATATTTGGATTTTCAAAAGGCTTTTGACAAGGTCCCACACAGGAGATTAGTGTGCAAACTTAAAGCACACGGTATTGGGGGTAAGGTATTGATGTGGATAGAGAATTGGTTGACAGACAGGAAGCAAAGAGTGGGAATAAAAGGGACCTTTTCAGAATGGCAGGCAGTGACTAGTGGGGTACCGCAAGGCTCAGTGCTGGGACCCCAGTTGTTTACAATATATATTAATGACCTTGACAAGGGAATTAAATGCAGCATCTCAAAGTTTGCGGATGACACGAAGCTGGGCGGCAGTGTTAGCTGTGAGGAGGATGCTAAGAGGATGCAGTGTGACTTGGATAGGTTAGGTGAGTGGGCAAATTCATGGCAGATGCAATTTAATGTGGATAAATGTGAGGTTATCCACTTTGGTGGTAAGAACAGGAAAACAGATTATTATTTGAATGGTGGCCAATTAGGAAAAGGGGAGGTGCAACGAGACCTGGGTGTCATTATACACCAGTCATTGAAAGTGGGCATGCAGGTACAGCAGGGGGTGAAAAGGGCAAATGGTTTGCTGACATTCATAGCAAGAGGATTCGAGTACAGGAGCAGGGAGGTACTACTGCAGTTGTACAAGGCTTTAGTGAGACCACACCTGGAGTATTGTGTGCAGTTTTGGTCCCCT